>NC_141697.1:44315241-45515241 GCF_964263255.1 Lissotriton vulgaris
CTAGAGAATTTGATTGGACAGGAATTGTGTGGTTCGGCTGAAAAAGAGTGTTTGCATCGCACTTTATGACCAATTGGAAGGCTTATACTCCATGCAGTGGGCCTAATAAACCCAAGTTGGTTATGGTGCCAAGCGGAGGATGCCTTATGTCCTATATGTGATCTGTGTATTGTGAAATGTTATGACGAAGGCAGTAGGCCTGAGTTATTTATTGTGAAAAGCATATGCTGAATCCAATGAGTCTTTCAGGGTAAATCGTTATTGCTCTATGGTAAATGCTTCAGATGGGTGTTTTGTTACATGGCATCTCACAGATTTCCATGCTAGGCAAGGATGCTGGTGTCATTCACCACCTCTCCAACAAACTCTGCGTCTATAAGATTCTTAGGTATGCCATCCTTGTATCAGGTGTATATTGTTTTGCTGACTGTCATTTTGTACATATTTATAATTAGGGCTCCCGGTTTTATGGTATTTTTTTTTTACATTTCCGTCTGTATTTATCCATATTAATTTTTTGTCATCATTATCTGTATTCATCCATATTTAGTATGGGTTTTGCGAGAAAAATAAAGCCGAAACTGGTATATTCCCACTTTTATTTAACCAATAAATATGCAGTCATGCTTGAATGTCTGCCAGGTTTCATTGATATGAATACCCCAGAAGATGAATCAATGCACTTATATGAAAAAATGCACATTTCAGTATCAGCTTTGTGCATATCATCTGTAGTTTAGGCCTCCTTTCTGAAAGTCCTTTCTTTTTTAACCCACTTATCTATCAATCCACACGGGAGATGTCCATTACAATGCAGGCATTACATCGTAACGCCTTTACAACACAACGTTTACAACCCAGGCACCATAACATCGCATGCTATTACAGCGCATGCTATAACAAAGCATTGGTAAGTATTGATAGGTAAGAATTTGTGATAAGTTATTATTTTATGTATATGTTTGTTCAAATTGAATATTAATACTCTTTTAATACTCCTGTAATCATTTTATTATTTTTTTAAATTATTTTAATAATGAAAAATAATAATAAGGTAATTTTTAAAAGTAAGTTTAATGTTTATGTTTATTTGATTGGGGAATTAATGGTAAGTATATTGTAGCATAAATTTAATACTCAAGTATTGTATTATTATATTTTTTTGATTTTTTTTATTAAAAATTCAAAATTTAAAGGAGGATTTTATTGTAATTTGAAGAATAAAAAGTACATTTAATAACTAGTATTTACAATTTAAAGAATGATTTTTAGTAATAATAAAATAGTGAAAAAATAATTGTTTTAAATATAGGTAATTTAAAAGTGGGGGTTCTATTAAATACTCAAGTTTTAAAATTATTACTAGAGTATTTAAAAATAAATTTTGCAGATATTTATTTAAATAAAAAGTTGAATAGAAAGAGATTTGTTTTTAAAAAAAAGGTTCATTATAGTAATATAAAAACAGCGTTAAATAGGATAATGTTAATGTTCAAATTGAATTAATCTTTACTTTTAATTAAAAATAAGCACATTTAATGAAAAGGCTGTTGAATGTTCTTTTTAAAAAACTGTGGTTTGAGGAGATGAAATATTTAAATACTTTGTTTAAAAATTTTATTTTGAATTCAAATTAAAAAAATAAATATGTATTTCTGGGGTAAATTTAAAAAAAATTGTTTTGTAAGAGAGGGGATCAGAGTAGGAAGTAATATATTTAAGAAGTAAATATAGGGAGCAATATGATTATTATTGATTAAAAAAAAAATAATAATAACTAAACATACTAATAATACATTTAGAAAAAATTATTGAACTGTTACAGAACGACATGACGTTACTGCGTAAACATAACTTTCGTCATTACGAAGACTATCGCGCTACGGATCAGAAGCAAGGGAGAGCTCCGTCAAGGTAAGACAATTTTTTATTATTAAAAAGAATAGTGTTAATGTTTATTGTAAGGAGAGAGGAGAAAGGCAGTTAGAATGAGTAAATGTGTTTTTGGTACTGTTAATGTGTGTTAACGTACAAATGAATTCCATAACAGCTTGCAGTAGTATGCCCACGTAGTGCCTCTTTCTTTAGTAACACTTTTTGTTTATTAATGTTTAAAAAAAATATAGATTTAAATTTTAATAAACAAAAGTGTTTCAAAAGGTATCTTTTTTGTCTGTTTTTTGGTTGTGCAATGGGTTTTTGTGTGAAAATAAATGCGGTTAGATGTATTTTTTATCCGAATTTACAAAAAGGTCTCCTTTAAAAAAAAAAAGAATATGGATATTTTTAGATCTATTGTATATCGGTTGTTGGAAGATCAAATTATTGTTTTTCGAGATGGGATTGCATCGCTGGATTTTTGGATGTAGATTATGGTTGGTTTTAATTTCGATCGAGATTGGATTGCATTGCCGGATTTTTATTGCGATTTTTGCCAGACCTTTTTTATTTTCAGGATTTTTTTTTTGAGGTGTGATTTTTGTAGGTATGCACAGTTAATATTAACAGAAAAAGAACATACTGTTATAATATGTTGTTTAAGAACTGTGCACTTTTAAAAAACTTTTATTCGGGTCATGGACTGTAAAAAGGATTATTGATTTTTTTTGCAAAGGATTAAGGGGTCTAATATCGACACCGTCTGCCACCGCTCTCTACACGCACAGCTCCATGCCGCAGATATCCGAGAAAAGGCTCTGGAATGGACCTCCTTCTTACTCTCCGGCCGAACTCAGAGCCTCCGCCTCCCCATTCCGTTCCAAAGCCTTTGAGATCATTTGCGGCATACCCCAGGGATACTCCCTCAGCCCAACACTATTCAACATTTATATGGCCCGCTCGCACGACTTCAACATAATCTCCTACGCCGAAGACACTCAACTGATCCTCTGCCTCACAAAGGACCCCATTACCGCTAAAGCCAACCTCCACGAAAGAACGGAGGCCGTCGCCGACTGGATGAAGATCAGCCGTCTGAAGCTGAACTCGGAAAAGACGGAGGTCCTCATCCTCGGCTCCAACTCTTCAGCCTGGAACGACTCCTGGTGGCTGACGGCACTGGGGGCAGCCCCAACACCCACCGACCATGCACGCAACCTGGGAATCATCCTCGACTCAATGCTCTCAATGACCAAGCAAGTCAATGTCGTTTCCTCCTCCTGCTTCAACACCCTCTGCATGATCCTCAAGATCTACAGATAGATCCCGACAGATACAAGAAAGACAGTCACCCAGGCCCTATGCAGCAGCAGACTCGACTACGGAAACACCCTCTATGCGGGAGCTCCGACCAAGCTCATCAAACGACTACAACGCATCCAAAATGTCTCGGCACGACTGATCCTCGACGAACCACGAGACTGCCACATCACCCCCCCACTAGAGAAACCTGCACTGGCTCACCGTCAACAAGAGGATATCCTTCAAGCTCCTCATCCACACACACAAAGCACTCCACAAGACCGGCCCAGCATACCTCAACAGACGGCTCTCCTTCAACATCCCCAACCGCCAGCTAGGCTCCGCCGACCTCTCACTCCCCACCGTCCTGCGCGTCAGAAGAACAACCACCGATGGGAGATAAATGTAAATAAATGCTTTACAAATGATTGATTGATTGATTGATATTAGAATGGCGGGCGGACTTCTGTTAACTGCTGTTAACTGCCAGTTAACGCACCCATCCTAATATGGATGGTGGTGCCTGGTAGGCACCGCCACCATATTAGTTGCCAAGTCAGCCCAGCCGGCAACCGTAATGATTGTCGACCGGCAGAAAAGCAGCGGATGCCCTTTGGGTCCGCTGCGATACACCCCGCCATAGTTATATGGCGGGGGTAAATCAAATCCTAATGACTCCCTTTTTTAGCACCTAATTGTACATGAATTTACATTTTTAAATTTCATTCCGTGACAGATTAGAAATTCTCTATAATTCAAATATGTAAATGTCAATATTGTTTATACAATATTCTCAAACATTGCACTGTTGAAAGGAGCTTCAATTGTTCTCCCGCGTGCAGGCCCGGACTGGCCATTGCGGGCACCGGGCTATTCCCCGGTGGGCTGCATGGGTGGGGGCCGGTTTTGGGCCCCTAGGGGCCGTTTTTGTTACAGGGGCGTTTTTGTAGCATACAGCCCTGTAACAAAATCGCCCGGTCACACCCCCAACCCGGGGGGGCGAGCACTTTGCCAGGGCCGGTTTTGTTTCCCAGTCCGGCCCTGCCCGCGTGTTCTGCTCAATAACGGTTATTGAAAAATAACATTGCCATTGTAAATGCTCCAGGGAAAGAGCAGGAGTTTACAGGGTTGCTTAACCACAGACTGCTATTACAGCATAATATGAGCTGCTTCGACCTGACCCCTCATAATAAATTGAAATAGCCAGTACATCACCTGTAATCTTAAGGATATTCAAAGTAATCCAACTTTATCGGCCATTTCATGCCCATGTGGAACAGCCAACTCATACCCTTAATACTATCCCTATATTGTTTTATCAATTTAGACCTAGTGGGCATTGGCTGCAACCATTCATTTCATCCTCACAATCATGTGAAAATTCAAAACCCGGTACTTGATATCCCAATTGACCATCATTGATGTCAAGTACCATGCAAACAGTATCTCCTGCCTCAGTGGGCAATCATACTTGTATTGGAGGATGTCTGTGGACTAAATCACACAAAAAATCGCATTAGGCCCCCTTATCCTATTGGTATCCAGACAATGCAGACGGCCTCCATATTAAAGCACAATTTTGGGATGAAAGTTATTTGTGGGGGTTCCCATTCCCTTGCTGAGCATCTGTGGACCCCCTGTCACTATTCCAGCGCTTCACTGGAGGGATGCGCCACACAAATATGAGGAGCACTGCCCAAGTGAGAAGCAAGCAGATGATGTTCTGCCCATGGCTGCAGTGCACCACCCAGTACTTGATTTGAGCCAGTGGTTTCCGCTGCTTGGCACCAGCACTTAATTGTCAACACCGGCACTTGTGACAATCTGATGTATCTCTGATCTATCTGTAGGGGCAGGAATTGCCCATTGCTGGAGTGTGCTGCAAAAGTGACGCAACTCTAGCAATGGGCCATTACTCATGGGCAAGTTCCATGTTAAATTTGCCTGTGTCATTGCTAAGGTAATAAGACCTTGTATTCGCTGTACCACACCCCAGCGAGGATTGCACAATGGGGGGGTACCTCAAGAACTACGTGTCCCAGGTGTGATGCAGATATAATCCATGTATTTTCAAAATGCCCGCAACTTCACTCCTTGAAAAAAGATATTGAAAAATGTATTGATGTATCACTAGGTTACAAAATTAAGCTTACTGATGAATTACTAATGCTGGGGGTGGTGATGGGGGAAGAGGATATTCCTACTGAGTTTATGTTTATGGTATCCGCAGTATATCGTATATGTGTTGCAACATTATGGCTTGATAGGGCACCACCAACTTTTAAAAATGTGGATTGCTCGGTTATTGTCAACCTACAACCTAGAAAAAGCAATCTATGTTGGAAAAGGCAAAAGAGGTAGATCTTTGGGCAAGAGGATCTGGCATCCAGTTGTAAACTGGAAAAACGGGACGATAAATCCGTAAGGGGAGGATGTCGTGAGGGCATATACAGCCAAAGATACAAGCTGAAAAGTATTTTTAAGTTAAATATTATTAGTATTTCTTATTTTGCTTTGTATTTACGTTTATATTCCTACTTTGTCATCAAAAGAAAGATGTCAGTATTGTAAGCACTTAAAAGACTAAAGCGTGTTGTAATTTATCTATGTATGAGAAAAAAATACTGATGTATCTATAACTCCTTGCGACATGAGCGGTGTACATTCAATACAGCAGGTTCCATCGTGTTGCAAAGAGGTCGCAGTGAAAACTGTAGCATAGCTTTTTCCCACAGTGATACAACAGTTTTCATAAATAAGCCACCTGGAATTTAAAATGCTCAGTGTTGCCTGTTGTGGGCTGAGTGACATCTTTGGATGTACCAGGCACTGCTTAACACCTAGATGGAATGTTGGCATCAAGCACCACTAAACACCTAGGCGTAACGCTGACATTGCAAGGCCACATCCCAGAATACTCTCGGTTCTGATCACTTACAGAATTATCACATTTTACCCAACTGTGTTTTATACACCACCCACTTTTATGGAAGTCCATCATAGGTGCTCCTTTCATGCAACACTATATTGTGTTATGATAACCCCATATCCTTTCAGTAACACTTCCTTCACACTCAAACTAGCGTAAATAGGCAACTTTAAAGTTGCCATAAACATGTGATTCAATCTCTCCACCATTCCATTGCCTTGGGCATTATATAGTGCTATGTTCAAATGTCTACTTCCTAGTTCTTCAACAAAATAATTCACTTGTGAGGGTTTAAATTAGACCCCATTGCCTATAACCAAAACAGATGGTGCCCCATCACAATGGAAGAGATCCTATAGAAACATAGGAAAATCAGGAAAGTTAAAATGAGAGGTCAGCGTTTTCTTATCTGGCCCCCAAATATTGAAATGAGCTCCCCGAACCTCTCTGTGCCTGCCCAAACTTTGTACAATTTAAAAAGTTTTTCAAGACCTGGCTATTCTACAGAATAAACACTCCTCCATTTGCCTCCTTCTCTGGGCGCCGAGAGATCCCCTTGAGTATGATTCGTGCACCTTACAAATGAGTAAATAAATATGACATTGATAGTTTTAGGTTCTCTTGCGAACTTATACGAGACCCATTTTGAATGATAGTCCACCACCAATGTGAATCTCATAACTTCGCTTAATAAAAACTAAGTATGGGCGAAATTTGCGAATTCCCGTTCAGCAAATTCACGCGAAATCGCAAAATAATCTGCGGATTTTCCTGCGAAATCGTGGATTTATTTGCGATTTGCACTGGAGTACTTTCTACTGGCTAATCCAGTAAGTGCTCCCTCATCGGGTAAATGTATAGGGCTTTTACTACACTGCAGCTGCGTAAAGGGCCAGAAGATGTGCCTCCAGTGACCATGTGTGCCTGTAACAAACATGCAGTTTGTTACAGGCACACATGGTCACTGGAGACACATCTTCTGGCCCTTTACGCAGCTGCAGTGTAGTAAAAGCACTCTACATTTACCCAACGAGGGAGCACTTACTGATTAGCCAGTAGAAAGTACTCCAGTTGAGTGGAGGTATTGTACAAAACGGTGGCATCTTCGTGGGCAAATACGCAGGGCAGGATTCATTCTGGCACGATGCTCCTGTCACAAAAATTAAACCTCAACAGGAAGCACTTACAGATACAAATTAAGCAGGTGCCCAAGTTTAAGCTCAAATTCAGTAAAGTATTAATCAGCCCTAAAAGGAGGAGGTCTCTGCATCCATGAGTTTCCCGAGCACCTTCCCTGTGTAGTTCCTGTGACCAGGAGCCTGCTTTCTCCTGCCAAAAGGCTCTGAGGTCCCTTCAGTAAGCTGTGCATCATAGTGGGGAAAGGGCAAGAATATACATTTCATAGTGCTAGTGTGTGTGGTGGGGCCAAACGGACGGGGCTTCAATGCGAGTTCACATGCCTCTTGTTTATAAAGGGTCAGAGACCGAACAGGGCAGCAGATAAGGAAAAAGCAGACTCCTGGTCACAGGAACTACACGGGGATGGCGCTCGGGAAACTCATGGATGCAGAGACCTCCTCAGGGTTACAGCTCATTTTCGGCAGCAGATATGGGGATAAAGGACACTTGCCCAGCCTCGACCTTGCTCACAATTTTTAGGGCTGTTTAATCACAGCACCCTCTGGTTCATCACGGCACCCTCTGGTTCACCACTGTGACCCTCTGGTTTACCACCGCAACCCTCTGGTTCATCACTGCCACCCTCTCGTTCACCACTGCCACCCTCTGGTTCACCACTGCCACCCTCTAGTTCACCACTGCCACCCTCTGGTTCATCACAGCACCCTCTGGTTCACCACTGTCACCCTCTGGTTCATCACTGCCACCCTCTGGTTCCTCAGTGCCGCCCTCTGGTTCATCACTGCCACCCTCTGGTTTACCACTGCCACCCTCTGGTTCACCACTGCCACCCTCTGGTTCACCAGTGCCACCCTCTGGTTCATCACATCACCCTCTGGTTCACCACTGCCACCCTCTGGTTCATCACAGCACCCTCTGGTTCACCACTGTCACCCTCTGGTTCACACTGTCACCCTCTGGTTCATCACTGCCACCCTCTGGTTCACCACTGCCACCCTCTGGTTCACCACTGCCACCCTCTGGTTCATCACAGCACCCTCTGCTTCACCACTGTCACCCTCTGGTTCACCACTGTCACCCTCTGGTTCACCACTGTCACCCTCTGGTTCACCACTGTCACCCTCTGGTTCACCACTGTCACCCTCTGGTTCACCACTGCCACCCTCTGGTTCATCACTGCCACCCTCTGGTTCACCACTGCCACCCTCTGGTTCACCACTGTCACCCTCTGGTTCATCACAGCACCCTCTGGTTCACCCCTGCCACCCTCTGGTTCACCACTGCCACCCTCTGGTTCACCCCTGCCACCCTCTGGTTCATCATTGCCACCCTCAGGTTGACCACTGCTACCCTCTGGTTTCATCACTGCCACCCTCTGGTTCAACACTGCCACCCTCTGTTCACCACTGCCACCCTCTGGTTCATCACTGCTACCCTCCGGTTCACCACTGCCACCCTCTGGGTCACCCCTGCCACCCTCTGGTTCATCACTGCCACCCTCTGGTTCATCACTGCCACCCTCTGGTTCACAACTGCACCCTCTGGTTCACCACTGTAGATTATGGGGAGAAAGCACACCTGCCCAGCCTCCACTGGGGGCTGGTTAATGTGTTACTGAATTTGAGCTTCAAGTCCGGCACCTGCTTCCTTATCTGTAAGTGCTTCCTGTTGTGGTTTAATTTTTGTGACAGCCTGGAGCATTGTGCCATACTTGTAACTATTCTCTGACCCTGCTTCAAGGGTCAGAGCAGGGTCAGAGAATAGTTGCAAGTAGGCATTGAACTCTGGAGGCACCGCTCAGGAAGCACTTACAGGGTTACAGCAGGTACCCAAGTTGAAGTTAATTTCTTTGTAACCATTTTGTAAATGGTTACAAAGAAATTAGCTTCAACTTGGGCACCTGCTGTAACTCTCTAAGTGCTTCATGTACTTCAGTTTTTGAAAATCCGTCCCGCTCGCGATTTAGCGGATTTTTTCTGCAATTTCGCGAGATTCGCGGACTGCAAAATTGCAGAAAATCCGCAAATTCCACGAACGGAACCGATTTTACGCCCATACCTAACTTCTCCCAGGGAGAGTCTCGATATTCCACGGGACACATTGGTTGAGTGTATGTTTGCAGAGACTTTTCTGTGTGAGAGCACTCACCACATCTCCTCGCAGTTACCTCTACATCGATATCCATGTCAGGCCACCAGTAATACAAACTCAATCTCTTTTTCGTGCCTGTCAACACAGTATGACTTTGTTGAGCTAATGTTATGAGCTAATTTCTCAAAATCCCACTAGAGGCTTATGGTCTTTAACCAGTACAAATTTGCTACACCATACATAGGTAGAAAAAAGATGTGCAACCCAAACGTAGGTCTATACCTATCTCTCTATAGTGCTGTAGTGGTTGTATGACATTACAATGCATGCTTTTACAATGCATGCCTTTACATCACAAGTTTTACAACGCATGCTGTTACAACGCATAGTGTTGAGGGGTGCTGGATAGTGAATAGTTTAATTTACTATTCCAACTCCAGTCCCCGTGGATAGTAGGGAAGGTGTTGGATAGTAAATTAAATCTATTCCCTATTCTAGAGCGCCCCCCAGCGCAATGCGTTGTAATGACATGCGTTGTAAAACTTGCGATGTAAAGGCATGCGTCATAAAAGTTGCGCTGAAAAGGATGTTCCCCTGCTGTAGTTCTTTTCTCCAGCAGATGGTCATCAGGAGACAAAGGTAATGGTATTTTCTTTACCCGTAACAGCCTGACTCACTACTGCCCGAGTCCCTATCCACTAGAATTCACATTGACTATGGAGGTTATCTTATCTCTAAATAGCTGAAGTGTGCAAACTGAGATTATTAATGACTTCAGTTGATTAGATGCCAAGGTCTGTTCATTCTCTCATACAAATGTTGTAGCGGACCTCTGTAACTTCCTTAGTGTCTCAGTCTGCAGAGCAAAGTTCCATACAAATCTAGAGTAACACTCAGATAATCCCAAGAATGATCTTAACTTATCTTTATTAGTAGGTGTGGGGCATGTTTTTATTGTTTGAATCAAATCTTTCTTAGGAGTTACTACATTTGCAGATAGGTTGTGCCCTAAATACTGCACTTCTTCTACCATGAATATACACTTTGCTTTCTTTACTCTAAACCAATTGGACTGCAACACCCGCTTAACATTATCTAGTATTTGTATATGTGTCAGGACAGAGCCTAAGAAAATCAATATGTTGCCCCAATAAGCTAGACCCTACACAGAATTCCTAGAATCCGATACACTTGATTTTGGAAAATTGACACAGCTAATGGAAGGCTAAATGGCACATGGATGAATCTATATGCTCCCAAAGGGGTGTTGACTGATGTAAGAGATCAAGAGTCAGAAGAAAGCTCCACTTGGTGATACGCTGCCCTCAGTTCAAGTGTGGAAAAAACCTTGGCTCTGCCCAGTTGGGCCAACATCTCCTGTATCTATGGAAGAGGGAGACAGTCCACCATGAATATGTCTCTTAAGATATCTTAGATCAATACAGAACCTGAGTTTTCCAGATTTCTTTAATGCAACTACAAAAGGAGAAATCCACTATGACGAGTCAATAGGCTCTATGACCTTGTCCATAAACAGTTTGTCTAAGTGTTCCTTCAAGCTTTGGCCTATGCTTAAGGGTACAATTCCAATCTTGCTAGGAAAGCCATTCTTATGACTCGGATCCGGAGGGCTGTCAGAGCCAGACATGCTCCGGGAGTCCGAACGAGTGAGTGAGTACGATGCTGCTGTATGCGTACGGACTCGGTTCACTCGGACTCTCATTGAACTCTATGGGAGCCCGTGTACAGACGCGTACACAGGCTGCCATAGTAGAAAAGGGGTGGGTGGGTGGGGAAAAGTGGGTGGGTGGGGAAAAGTGTATGCCCTGTGGTGGTCACCCCATGGTGCCCGCCACACTGTGCATGCCTGGAATAGGGGGAACCATGGGGACACCCCAGTGACAGATTCAGAGGGCCTCAGTTGAAGGGGGGCCTGCTAAGGCCCCCCCAAAGTAGGCTTCTGACAGCTGTTTCATCTCACCGAGACCTAGGCAAAGTGGCTGACCAAATTGTGCTACTAATAAACAAAGAGAGAGTAAGGGTATGACAAATCACTCTCTTACCCCTAAAGGAATAATTACATCAACAACTGAAGAGTGATAAAAACAAAACAAAACCAAATTGTGCATCATACTTCCTCGGTCAGAATTTGGCTCCATAATGCGGTACATTTCGGCTACGAACGAGTCACACAGACAGGTTCAGGGCCTGGAAATGGTTTGGTCGGCGCATACATGATCTTGGCATCGTACTTTGTCGTCCGGACCTGTGTAGGATTCGGTCGTAAACAAGGGCTACAAATCTGATCCGGGAAAGCCAAATCCGATTCGGAGGCCTTCCGCACGACATCAGAATTGGGCCCTAAATTTGCATATGGTTTAAGGATAATCCTGTGTTCAAATCCCTTGACTAACCCAAGTACATCTTCAAACAAGGACTTCTGTTTGCCCAACACCTCTTCCAAAGTAAAACTTTCTCACCCATTGGGTCTAGCAATAAGATGGGACGTTCAGTGCCTGGTCTCAACACTATGCCAAATGTTCCTTGATCCCTCCAGCAAAGAATGTTATACCCTCTTTTTGCCACAGAAGACTTAGTGTGAATCAATCTGCATCTGTATCAGATATCTTCCATAAAATAGCTCACCATATCAATCTCTTGACCTCCAAATGAGACGGTGCACATATCACTTGGAAATAGATTCATTTGACCCAATTCTCGTGCAAATAATTTATCTGATTCGATAGTGATTGGAGAACCCGAATCAACTGTGACAAAAAGGGACACTTGACCAATTTGAATTTCCCACACTGGATCTCCTTTCCTCTCATAACTGCTAGTCCCGTTGCCAATTTGAAGTGAAAGAACTACTCTGTTTACAGTGTTCCCCTTATATAATTGCTGGCAAGGTCAAAAGCATATTTCTCACTTACACATACACAACATTTTGCATGTTCCTGCAACCCCAAGTAGAATCACCCACTTTTCCACAATTCATGCACAATTTTCATATGGCTGGACAGATCTTTGAATACAGTAAGTGACCTTTAGAGCCATACCTGTAACATGTACCCATACTGTTTTTGATGCTGGTTGCGGTTCTATCATGTTTCCTCACACCAGTAACAGGAACATGTTTGGGTAAAGACAATAATGCCCCGCCAGTTCTGGAACACCTGCTTAACTTCTCGAACTCTTTAGACGCCATCATTGATTTCACAATCCCCCTTTCAATCGCTAAACTTTCTTCCAATGACAGGTTTGTGCAAAAAATTATTCTTTCTTGTACACGACTATTGTAGCAGTTCATCACTTCAGTTATTTATCTGGGGAGAGGAAGTGGAAAAAAGCCGAGGAACTGAGTTCAAGTCTCGTCGGGGACGCTCAACATCCTGTGATTCTGGGAAAATCTTATCTCCCTGTGCCTAACAAAAAATGTATGTGTCCATCTCTAATGCAACTTGTGCTCATGTAAATGATATATTCTATGCTTGTAATGTTTTGTACAGGCTCCTATCAACAAGATTCTTCTGCTGGAATCTGGAGTGTAGAGACCAGCAGAAGAAGCTTGGCTGTGGAGCTGAGAAGACAGCTCTGGAGGTCGTTACGATTTTACTTCAATAAACCTCAAAATAACTCTTTAAAGTGTCCTGTGTTCCTAAAAATGGCAAAGAAGAAGATTATTATTTTTGAAATTTAGGTTTATTCTCGGACAGAAAGAGAAAAATCAGCAAGAAAGTTGAAGTGAAAAGACCTCCAGAGCAACCTAAATCCAAGGTCAGTTGTACGATTGGTAGATACTGATTTGGGACATTGCAATAATTAATTTTGGATGAAATATTTCAAGGAGCGACTGCATCATTTGAATGTAGAGGTACCTGAACGAGCTGACAGTTGCGTGGTAACGATGACGCTGAATACGCCATGAGCAGTGAATGGGAAGCCTTCAATGCGCTGCGAGCAGCGAGTGACAAGCCTTGAATACTAACACGTAAGTTTGTCCGATAGTCACAGATTTACATGTGACGTCACCACGTACGTTTACGTTGTTTCATCATCACGCTCTGCAACGTGACGCCATTTTGGTTTGGTATTGGAGAATCCATCAATGACAAGAGCAGCAGTAACAGCTATCTTCATCAGTTGTGACTGATCGCTTGCAGTCAACGTCGATGCGCATGACTATTTCTCTACGAATTAAGGTATTGCGCGTAACATTACCATAACTTTGATGATTTAACTGACAACAGTGAACTTAACCTTGCACAGTGGGCTGTGATATGAGGAACTTGCCTAAACATTGAAGCATTTTCAATAGAAAATTCACATCGCACGCAAAGGACCACGGTTGCAGATTAGGAACTTGCTTTGCAACTTCAAGTATATTTTATTCCGTAGTGAAATGGTCACTGCTTATCATTGTTACCAATATTTCACCAATTCCTTGGGAAGTTTCTAATGTATTATATGTATTCAGCATTAGTGAGTGATATCTCCAATTAAGGTTAGACATTATATTATCACACCAGAAGCCATATTTCTAAACTTGTATTTGTGAACAAGTTTAAATTGTGGTATAGCATACTATCTTTACAGTTATGTATCTATTGTTGTAATATTGTTCTATTAGTAATAGATTCTGAACATTAGTTTATACTGTAATTAGAACATGGCAACACAATTATCTATTCCTACTCCACCTACATTTTTACACGAGCCAGGTTCACCATGCAAGGAGTGGGACGATTGGAAGGATAATTTCACTACATATTTGGAAGCAATTGGTTAATTCCTAAAAGAAAACTGGCTATTTTCAAGGTACATTTGGGTGTGGAGGGAAGAAATGTTTTAAAAACTCTACCTAATTTCCAACCGACTGTTAGAAATGTTGATGACTCAGATAGGGAAGATGAGGATGTATATGAAATGGCTTTAACAGCATTAGCTGAGAACTTTGGAAACAAATTGAGTATAGTAGTGGAGAGACACAAATTTTTCTCACGTTCCCAAAAACAAGGATTAAAAGAGGAACAATATGTAGCAGCATTAAGAAAATTATCTATTACTTGTAAGTTCAAAGATTTGAGAGATGAGATCATCAGAGATCATATAATTAATAGAACTAACAAAGAGAGAGTTCAAGGAAAATGATTAGATTTAAAAGATCCTAGTTTGGACAAGTCTATTGAAATTCGCTAGACGAATTGAAAATACTTCACAATATGTGAAAGAATTGTTTGAAAATAATTTGAAAGGTGAATCAGATCCTAATAAGTATGTATATTGAATTCCGAATAAAAAAAACCTACCAAAATTAATTGTGAAAACAATTAAAATTTTGTAAAGAAACAAATGGTGAATAGCAAGAGATATTGTTATAGATGTGGTAGCAATAAGCACAATGCTGACACTACGCATTGTCTTGCCATAAAAAGTCGATGTTATAAATGCAACAGGGTTGGGCATTTTTCTAGAGCATTTAAAGCTAATGTTGTTCCTACCTTTAAGAAAACTATAAACTCAATAGATGATTCTTCTTTAACTAAAACAAGAGATGAAGTAGGTACTGGTGATAACAGTGATATAGAAGTCATGGTAATAGAAGAAATGTATTCAATACAGAATGTTCAATCAGAAACATATTCTCCTCCAAAATGTGTGATATCTATAAATGACACTGAAGTGGAGTGGTGTGGCTCACTGGTTAGAGGCGGCAGACCCGAAAGCAGAGAACGGCCCGGGACCAGGGTTCAATTCCCGTCGCGGCAGGGTCATGGACCAGGTTCAGCGGACTCGATAATTCTCGCCTCGGTGCCTACTCTAACCAGGGATCACACTCGGCAACTCTGGGCATTAGCTTGCCTCATCTCTACAACGGCCCCCCACATTCACCGGGGATTCCTGGTTTCACCTTGGAGATACCCAGTAGGGACCATCTCACAGGGATAGCCAGGACGGGTTCCCCAGCAGTCTACAGCGCCACGACGCCTCAGGGCAGCAGTGCGCTTTACAAGAACACATACATTACATTACATTACATTACAAGTACAAATGTGGGCTGAATCATGTTCACCATAACACTTTAGGAATAAAGTGAAGTGGAAAAACCTAGGTTCCACCAAATTAATTCCTACTGATGTTGAACCCTTAGGATATTGTGGAACGAAATGACCTGTAATAGGATATTTCACTGCCAAAATGTGTTTTAAAGATCGTGACACCATTGCAAAAATGTATGTGGTGGAAACTGGAAGAAGTCTTTTGGGATGGAAAGAACAAAGAGGTTTGGGTATCATTCTTTTCCAAATCATCCTTTACAAGTACTTTTAACTGAGAGTGAAAATCTTAATAAGTGGGTTAAAGATTTCCCCAATTTATTTAAAAGTGAGTTAGGTTGCCTTAAAGGATTTGAGCACCGCAACATAGTGAGGAAGGACGCCATTCCTAAAGTGCATAAGGTGCGTAATGTACCTATGGCGTTGGGAGGAAAATTGAAGGAAGAGTTGCAGAGACTATGGGGCCCATTAGGATGGCTGGCGGATTGCCCCTGCCAGGCTGGCGTTAGCCACCGCCAGCCTGGCGGGGGCAATCCACCCGCCATCCGCACCTAAATTCCCCCCGCCATATTAGGATGGCGGGGGGATCGCAGCGGACGGAAACACTGCCCGCCACTTTTCTGCTCCGGTCGCCTTGCGGCCGGGGTGGAAAAGGTTCAATATGGTGGCGGTGTCTATGAGACACCGCCGGCCATATTAGCATGGGCTTAGTTAGATGCCTTTCCGTGGTGGCGATGCCGCCACGGAAAGGCATGCAGAGACACCCTGGGGGGGCCCGTTGCGGGCCCCCAGGGACCCCGGGGGGGGTGCACATGGGGAGTACCTATGGAACCCACCAGCATTACAAAGTACAACGTGGCAGGCACCGCGCGGTACCTGTCACATTGTGCTTTGTAATGCTTTGCATGTATCTTCAGCATTGCGGCGGGTGGAGCATTCAGCACCGCCCGCCGCAATGATACATCCTAATGCCCCCAACGGGACCCCCGCCTGTATGGCGGGCAGTCCCTAGACACGACATGATCCTAATGGGCCCCTTTGTGAGGAAAAAACATAGAACCAATAGAAGCATCAGATTAGTTAAGTCCAATTGTGATCGCACACAAACCTAATGGCAAGAGCCGCATATGTGTGGACTTGAGAAATCTAAATGAATGTATTTAGGTTGACAGGTACCCGTTACCTCGTATAAATGAAATGTTATCTTGTGTTACTGGCGGAAACATTTTCAAAACATTGGATTTGTCAAGTACTTACCATCAAGTGCGTCTCCAACATGAATCAAAACATTTTACATCCTTCATCACACGTGAAGGTGCATTCCAATTTATCAGAATGCCTTTTGGATTAGCCTCACAGTCTGCTGTATTTCAGAGGATAATGCAAAAGATTTTAAAAGATGTAAAAAATGTACTTGTATTTCAGGACGATGTACTGGTTTGGGGTGATAGTGAAAATCAACATGATTACATATTGAGAGAACTTTTATCAAAATTGGAATCTTCTGGTCTCACAATTAGTTTGCATAAGTGTAAATGTTGTCAAACCGAAGTGGAATATTTGGGACAATCATTATCTCACGAAGGGATAAAACCTAAATTGAATTTAGTTGGAGATTTTGAAAATGCTCCTGCGCCTTTAGATAAGGACCTGCTGAGATCATTCCTCGGTCTGGCGGAATATTATTCTAAATTTGTTCATAATTTTTCTGACATTGTTCAAACTTTGCGCAATATCATGAAGAAAGGAGTTTATTTCCAATGGTCAGAAAAATGTCAATATGCTTTTGAAACTGTCAAGAAGGCTGTAGCTAATGCCACTGCCTTAAAATCTTTCAATCCTCAAAATAAGTCTATTATTGTTACAGATGCTAGTGGATATGGCCTGGGAGCTGTATTAATGCAAGAAAATGATGGTAAAGAGAATGTGATTGCGTTCGCCTCACGTACTCTTAAGGGTGCAGAAATGTCATATTCTACTATTGAGAAGGAGGCACTAGCGTGTTGGTGGGGAGTACAGCACTTCGGCCTGTACATTTGGGGTACCAAGTTTGAACTTTGTACCGATCATAGACCTTTGCTTGACATATTTACCACTTCCGGAACAAGTGGAGCTACTCCCCATATTGCTAATTGGATTTATAGACTACAAGAGTGTTCATTTGATTTAAATTATGTACCAGGAATAAGAAATATCAATGCTGACTGTATGTCAAGGCTGCCTGTAGATGACAAACTAGAAAATTATAGTGAGGGTGAAGATCTTTTAGTGGCCAATGTCGAAGATGTGCATCATGCTATTAATGAACAAGAATGGAAAGATGCCATTTCTTCCGATGTTTTCTGGGTAAAGGTGATTAAGAAATTACCTACAGTATGTAACGGAAAGTATGATGAGGATAGTGCAATGTATAAAGATGTTTGGGAAGAACTATCTGTTGTAAATAGAATAATAAGACATTGTGACAAGTTGGTTGTACCTGTCTTTGAGGTCTAAGTTAATTAACTTCTTACATGAAGGACATGGTGGAATGTCCGCTGGTAAAAGGAAAGCCAAAATGGATTTTTGGTGGCCGAATATGGACAGAGACGTAGAAAGGTTTGTTAGGGAATGCATATCATGTACTTGCAGTGATAAGTCACACGTGATGAGAGATTCTCCCATAACTCCTATGAGTTTCCCAAGGAGAGCTTGGGAGAGGATATCAATTGATATTTGTGGGCCATTTGAAGGATTGGATTCTGTGGAAAAGTTTACATTGGTCATGATTGATTATTATTCGAAATGGACTGAGGTTGCTTTTATGACTGAAGTCAAGTCCAGTAATGTCATTTCATTTTGGGAGGAAGTTTTTACAAGGGAAGGATGTCCTGCAGAATTGTTATCAGACAATTGTCCACAATTTATTTCCCATGAAGTTAGTGAATTTCTCAACAAGTGGGAGGTGAAACATTTAAAAACACTGGTTTATCACCCAAGAGGAAAAGGTTTGGTTGAGCGATTCAACCGTGTTCTGGGAGAAAGTATTCAATTGGCAGTGTCATCAAACTTGTGTTGAAGAACACAAGTGAAGAAAATGTTATGGAATTATGGAACTACCCCCAATTCTGTAACTGGAGAAACTCCTTTTTGTCTGCTTAAAGGTAGAGTTACTTGCACTGTAGCAGTACCTGCGTGGATGGGTAGAAATGGCAGAAAGATCATAAAAAAAGAAGAAATGCACAAGAAGGTAGTTAAATACTAAGAAGGTTATCAGATGAGATATAATGAGAAAGTAGGTAAGAGTAAAAGAAGTATCAGTAAAGGTGACTACGTCAGAGTCTGTCTAAGTAACATTGTGAGGAAGGGAAGTTCTAAGTTATCTGATCCAAAAAAAGTATTAAAAGTAAAAGGTAATTTAGTACAAACATGTGATGGAAAATGGTGGAATAATTGTAAAGTTACCAAATGCAATGACACTGAAACAAGAATTTGGTTAGAGAAAAATGCAGGAAGCTTTGATGGCACCAAACTAGTGTATAAAAGGCTTCCTAATGAGCGTCTAAAAATGAAACCTAAAAAATTAGAGGATTATATTTGTTCTTAAGATTTTAGTTTATTAATCGTTAGTGTAAGTCTTTATTTAGACTTTAGAGATTAGAAGATTATATTCATGTTTATTTTTGTATTTCTTATTCCGCTATTTCATTTTATATTTCTTTAATAAGGAAGATGTGTTATATTCTATGCTTGTAATGTTTTGTACAGGCTCCTAGCAACAAGATTCTTCTGCTGGAATCTGGAGTGTAGAGACCAGCAGAAGAAGCTTGGCTGTGGAGCTGAGAAGACGGGTCTGGAGGTCGTTACGATTTTACTTCAATAAACCTCAAAATGACGCTTTAAAGTGTCCTGTGTTCCTAAAAGTAAAGCCCTCTGATACCTTCACGTCTAGTTCATCCTATATGAAACTCCCAAAGAAAAACAAAAAAGGGTCCTTCAAACTCACATGTCAAGGATCATATATCAAACTCACATGTCAAATATTCTTAGCTCCGCCAAAAACGAATCAATAACCTCATGCTATAGCTGTTTATGGGAAAATAATCTATGCCTCTCCATTATTATACTAAGTGTAACGCTGTCTAAATTCTAGTCGATGCACGTACACGCATCCCCACATCCGCAGGCCAGGCGTGGCCTGCGGGGCTAAATAAAAGGAAGGCGTGTGCTCATACACGTCACTTCCGACTGGCACTGTGTGTGAGCCTTAGTCGCTGCCTGCTGCGCATCCTGCCCCTGCGCACGCGACTGGGCGTTAGCCAGGCCTGTCTTTGGCTAGCCACACACCAACACCACATTGGCGACGAGCGGAGGGGGCCCAACCCTCTCCCGCGCACCTGAGACTCGTCGGAGCGGTCTGCGCTCGTCCGCGGTGCCTACCGCGCATGTCCTGGGTGCTGCTCTTGTATCGTCGGAGCCGGCGTGCTCCTCTCTGCTGCCCCTCTGCTGGGGTCTGGCCATCATCTCCTCGGATGATCCGTGGTGATTGTGAACATCATTGCTGGACATCGCCGTGACACCAGTCCCGGTAACGGCAACGAGGTGCCGTTTACCATGCATTCCGCGTGTGCGGCGGAAAAGTCACCCTACCGAGTACCACGCATCTCGCGTGCAACGTGTTTGAGGCCTGCTGAGGCCTGGGAAACTTCACCCACTGCTGGGGTGACATCTGCTGGAACACGTGTGGACTGGCAAGTAGTCCAGGAGGGGCCACAATCCTCCCCTGCAACGGATCGGCTGCAAGTCATGTGGTGCAGGTGAGAGACAGCGCGCTACTGCCACGTGGGTGCAGCGTAAGGAAGGCGGAAGGGTGAAACCCAAAGACCAGGGCACACGTGCTACCGCAGCCTGGGAGGGGAACAATTGAACAACGAACTCCCCGCCTTTAGAGGGTTTATGCGATGGGGGACGGCGATGCACCAGCGCCCGTCATCAACATCCCATTTCAACACGCTGCAGCCGGAGTGCTGCCGCCCTTCAGCAAGGCCATTGACCCATCTACGGCCTCACCACGCTGGAAACTTTGGCTGGAAAGATTAGAGAACTACTTCGTGGTTACGAGGGAAATGGATGAAGCTGTGAAAAGGTTGTTACTACTCCACTACGCAGGGGATGAGATCTTTAAACTGTTTAAACACCTTCCTAACACGGGTGCGGCCGACAGCTACAGGGCAGCTGTTGCCGCCCTCAATGGACATTTTGATCCCCAGTTGAATGTAGACTTTGAGGTATTCAAATTGGGGCAAGCACGCCAACGAGATGGAGAGTCAATGGACCAGTTCCACACCCGCGTCAGGGAGCTAGCCAGTTCCACTGACGAAGACCAACCGAGGGCCATAAGGATACAGCTCATTCAGGGATGTCGGGACAAGACGCTGAGAGGACATATCCTACGAAAACCAGGAATCTCTCTAGAAGACATCCTCATCTTGGCCAGAAACCACAAGCTCTCAGATGTCAGGGCGACGGCCATGGAACAGGCGTTACATAAAGCCCCCATCAAAACGGAAACCATCAAAGTAGAACGTGCAGACGCTGTGCGACCCCGACCAAGTGGCCAGGCACAGAAAGGGTACCGAAGAAACTCACCTCAAGCCCGGTGTGGGTACTGTGGCCATTAACCGCACGCAGCCAAGGACTGCCCAGCCCAGGGACAGACATGTGCGAACTGTGGGATCCCGAATCATTTTGCATCAGTGTGCCGCAGAAAAAACCAGCCCAAGACTACTAAGAAGGCGTGGACACCCACCAAGGCTGTTTGCCAGCTATCACTGACTGATCCACCGCCGGAGAAAACAGAAAGACACCTATCTACGATGATTCGGACTCGGAAGATGAGGAAGCATATGCCATCTCTTTCGCCCGAGAGCTTAAGCAAAGACGATGACCACAACCAACATGTGTGGTACAAATGGGGCAAAACGAAGTGAAGGCTATAATCGATACGGGTGCCACCGTTAACGTAATGGGACTGCAACAGTTCAACAAGCTACGCCCGCGGCCCGAGGTTCCTCGATCCAAAACAAGAATCTTTGCCTATGGGGCAGACACTCCGCTACCTCTCAAAGGAAAAATTGTAATACCTATCAGGGCGGATGAGTCGGAAATCATGGCAACAGTCCACATAATCGACCGGGAAGCTGACACCCTACTAAGCAGCCATACGGCAGAAGACTTAAAGCTGATAGCGTTCGCTAATCGTATATGTGCCCACCAAGTGGATGAACTGCTAGAGCGTTTTCCTGAATTGTTCAGAGGAGGGTGCATAAAGTGTGAACCCATTAAACTCCACATCGACAAATCTGTTTCTCCCACAGCACTGCGTCATCGCAGGATTCCTTTCCACCTCCGCCCGCTGGTGGAGGAGGAACTTGAGAAGCTTGAGAACCTTGGCGTTATCGAAAAGGTGACGGGACCCACCCCGTGGATCTCACCCATGGTCATCGTAGAAAATCCCACGCAACCGGGCGAAATTCGCCTATGTATTGACATGAGGCTGCCAAACACGGCCATCAGGAGGGAAAGACATCTAACACCCACAATGGACGACATAGTGGCCGACGTAAACGGATCGAAATGGTTCTCAAAAATCGATCTCAATGCTGGATATCATCAATTACCCCTTGCTGAGGAAAGCCGTTTTATCACTACGTTCAGCACTCATCTTGGCCTCCGACGCTACAAGCGCCTCAACTTTGGTATTTCCTCAGCGGCTGAGGTCTTCCAAAATACGATCAGAGAACTCCTATCTGGACTACCGGGCGTAATTAATGTCAGTGACGACATCTTAATTCACTCTGCCACCGCGTCCGAGCACTACAAACACCTCAGAGACGTCCTGAAAAGACTAAGCACATATGGAGCGACACTCCACAAGGACAAATATCATTTCTTTCAGTCCTCCATTGAATTTTTTGGCTATGTTTTTAACCAGGAAGGAATCCAGATTGACCTGAGGAAGTCCAGATCCATAAAGGACTCCCCAGCGCCAAAATCACCAACAGAGGTGAGAAGCTTCCTCGGGATGGCGACCTACTGTGGCCGGTTCATACCAGGCCTAGCCACCCGTAGCGAACCCCTCCGAGCATTAACCAAAACGGACGCTACGTGGCAGTGGGGCCCAAAAGAGAACGAAGCCTTCCAGGGTATCAAGGACGCTCTTCTTGAAAACGCAACACTGTCATACTTTGAGCCTGCAAAACGCACCAAAGTGATCGTGGACGCCAGCCCGGTGGGCTTGGGAGCGGTCCTGACCCAGGAAAACGAGCCTGGCCAATGGACAGCACTGGCGTTTGCCAGCAAGGCTCTCACCCCAACTGAGACCAGATACGCCCAAATTGAGCGAGAAGCTCTAGCAATCAAATGGGCGTGCAGCCACTTGCACCTATAGCTCCAAGGCCACTCCTTCGTCATGGTCACGGACCACCAGCCTTTGGTATCTCTCTTCAAAGGGACTGCCCCGCATCCACCACCACGCATTGAAAGATGGGTGATTCAGCTCCAGTCGTACGGAATGGAGGTGGTATACCGACCAGGGGCCAAAAATCTGGCCGATTACTTGTCGCGTCACCCACTACCACAAGAGCCGGTGTCCACAGATGAGGACTGCGAGGAGTACGCCCAATGGGTAGCCCTGACCTCCTGTCCTCAATGCATGACGATTGATGAAATCAAGAAAGCAGCCGCTGAGGACAACGTGTACATGAGGTCACTACAGGCCGTCCAGGAAGGGTCCTGGGCTAACTACCTACATCCTCCAAACACCTGGAACGCATCAGACAAAGAGGCCCTCACGAAGATCTGGCATGTCCGACACGAGCTCAGTGCCACGGAAGAGGGTGTGCTGCTAAGAGGGTCACGCCTGGTGATACCGCAGAGCCTCAGTAACCGCGCCACACAACTTGCTCAAGGTGGCCACCAAGGAGCCACGAAAATGAAAGCGCGCATGCGGGAAAAGGTGTTGTTCCCGGAACTAGAATCAATGGTAGAAGACTATGTGAAGAGCTGCATGTCCTGCCAGCTAACAAGTGCTCCCGAGCGACCGGTCCCGATAATAACAGAGGAAGCCTGCACGACACCGTGGGCTAAAATCAGTATAGACTTTGGGAGCTTCCCGGGAGAAGGACACACGCTGGTGTCCATCGACTCATGCTCCAAATACCCGCTAGTCGAGATAGTCACCTCCACGGCCTTCACGCACGTGGGGCCGGCGCTAGAAAAGATGTTCTCTATGTTCGGGTACCCCGAGGAAATACGGAGCGATAACGGACCACTATTCCAGGGAGCGGAGTTTGCCACCTTCTTGAAAGCCTGGGGGATCACACACCACCGCATCACACCTCAATGGCCACAAGCCAACGGGGAGGCAGAAAGGTTTATGCGAACACTTAATAAGATGTTCCGGATAGCGGTGGTCGAGCAAGCCGACCCTGAACAGAGATTTCATGACATCCTACGGGAGTATCGAGGAACCCCTCATTGCACCACCCGGCGGAGCCCGTGGGCCCTTATGTTCCAAGGCCAACGCAGAGACCTCCTTCCCGCCGCCTCAGGAGCGGCACCGGGTTCGAGCAACATGGACGACGCCCAGGAACGGAGGCAACAAAACAACCAGCGAGCGAGCCGGCGTCAGAGGGCCGCACCTCGGCGTTTGTGCCCGGGAACCCAAGTGGTTATACGAAACAGACGTCCTGGGGGGAAATTTCAGACCTACTACGAACCGGGCCCATGGACCATAACAGCCACGAAAGGCACCATGGTGACTGCAAGAAAAGAGGGGGAGGATGTGACGAGGAACACGTCCTGGTTCAAGGTGATATCCCCTAGCCAGAGGCAACACCTAGAGGCCACAGGGGAAGACAGCGAGTTGCCTATAGCTACGCCACACGAGAGCGAAGACAACTCATTGGCAGGGACACAGGAGGTGATGCCTGAGCCAGGGTGCGGATCCCCAGCCACATCAACCTCGATCAGGGATCTGCCCCGCGCCGTGGAGCGAGGCCGAGGCAACGCCCCAAGGTACAACCTACGACCTAATCCACCTCCAAGTCAGAAGTTAAAGGACTACGCCTGTCAGCTGAGGCCCTGAAGCGACCACCAAGGGACACGCAAGTACCGAGCGTCACATGTTGGACTAAAGGTCATGTTATGCCAAAAGTTGAGATATTGTGCAAAGTTTATATAGTTGGATAGGGATGTAACGCTGTCTACATTCTAGTCGATGCACGTACACGCATCCCCACATCCGCAGGCCAGGCGTGGCTTGCGCGGCTAAATAAAAGGAAGGCGTGTGCCTGTACACGTCACTTCCGACTGGCACTGTGTGTGAGCCTGAGTCGCTGCCTGCTGTGCGTCCTGCCCCTGCGCACGCAACTGGGCGTTAGCCAGGCCTGTCTTTGGCTAGCCACACACCAACACCACACTAAGATCATCCTTGAAGTGGTTGTTCAGTCTTTTTACGCCTTCCATGAATACATCCCACTCAGTGGAGGGAGAAGGCAATAAATGAGGTTGGTGGTCGGAGATTCTTTGCCCTTCTGAACCTAGACAGTTGTCAAGACTAGCCTTTTTCCTCACTGCTGGAAAATCTGTACCATCAATGGCTAACAAATAGCTTTCAAACGTTTTGTACCATCGACTCCATTTGACACTTGGAGCACCTGGTTCTGGTCGAAAAGAAATGGACAAGTTTGCATTTTGCATGCTGTGAAATTGAGTGTGCACTTTGAAGGGTGACCTAGAACATGCTTTATCTTTATTTAGAGGGGAGCTATTGCAACACTCTATTGCTTGTATAAATTGCCACCTGGTGACTGTTAAACAAGAAATTGGATGCCAGTAAATAAGTTTCGAAACAGCCACAAATTCGACTGTGACCAATCAGGTTGCAGAAGGGAATGGATCAATCAGGCTGCAGGAACGAATGAGCCAATCCATATAGGTGTTGCAACCCACTTTAATAACATGGGACACCGAGAGCACTTTCGAACAGCAAACACGAAAGGACGCAGAGAGGAGACTATGCCACACTCAACAGCTTTTCAATCCGGCAAACCAGTGCTGTTGTAGGGCACGCCGTGAAATGCGTGCTCAGAGCTGCTCGTGCTGCAACGCACCGCTCATGAAAAGAGAGCACTGGCAGAGTGCTGCGAGCGGGGAAGTGCTCGAGACTTGATGCGCTATGAGTAAGCACTGGTAGCTGCAACGCCTCTGATAAAGGCTCAAGCACGCTGAAAAGTGCCTAGGGCACAATGAATATACCAGCAATGGAAAAGTCCATACAGAGCGGGCCTAATCCACAAAGGTAAACTGACACATTTATGTAAGTTAACTCTTTTTCAGCGTTCACAAAACTGCACTTTAGTGGCAAGTTTACGAGTGCAGAGACTCCACAATCAGGGTAGAGAACTCAGCACATAAAAATGCAGACTGGCCCGTTGTAAATAAAGATTTCAGTGAAAGCAAGCACTGTAGACATTGGGGCAGTGTTGTCTCCGTTTCATGGCGACAGGAGAATATCCTCGCATTTGATTCAAGAATGATGTTTAAGCCACAGCTAGGCCAGTACAAAACATTTCAAATATTTGTTATTAGATCTGACCATAACCTGCTTCTGTATTTGATGAACCAAGAAGGGATGGGAATAGCATTTTCCGGGTTGAAAATGTTGATGTCTCAAAGGAATGAAGATAACTTTAAGATTGCTGTCATTCTGGGTGGCAAGAACGGTATGGTGTATCGCCAATCAAGATGGCGAAGAAGGGGAAAAAGCTAACATGACCTGAGTGTTGCTGACAAAGGTGGCGACTACCTGAGAAGGTGTGCAGTCATATTATACAGCAGTAGCCCAGACTACAATTACAGGGAAAACTTTTGCAAGTATTTTGGAAAGTTAACTATCAGCCACCCTTTGATGGAGAAATAGTTCTGGGAACTGAAAGATCAGTTCCGCGCGAGATGGAGAGATTTGACACTCTTCAGCAGCTTCACAGGGGTGCGCTGGGAGCATCAGCAACCAGAAGCATCATGTGCAGCTCTTTGTGGTGGCTGGTTTGACTGTGATGACAGAGGCGTGTGTGAGATCGTGTCATGATTGCCAAAGTGCTGACAAGTCTTTAAAGTGCAGAGCGGTGGCATTGAGACCTGTAAGTCTCTTAAGAGACCACGAGAACGTCTTGAACTGGGACGGATTCAATTGATGTCAGCAACAGGAGGCGCTTCAGCGTGAGTCGAATACCGAAGGTAGGATCACCTGTCATGAACAGCGTGTTATCATTGTAGCAAGAGGGGTTCGCAGACTGCCTGCTGCTGTCAAGAACCATAGACCATGGTGTGCCATTAGCTTCATTAGAAATGAAAACGTTCATGTGTTTGACAGGTACAGTACACAGAGCTCTGTATTCCCTGCAAATTAATTGAGGGCAAACAGGCGGTGCAAAGTGGTCAACTGGCCAGTGCCCCCACCTTCCAGGGCTTCCTTTGCGCTCCAGTTCAAGTGATAAAAACAGTTTACTTTTCAGTTTGACATCTAAACATGCAGACCTGCCCAGCTTTAAAGCTCATGGTCCCAGGCATTTGGGGTAAACAGCCTTTACACTGAGGTCAAAACACCACAGTGCCATTACGACGTGTCTTTTACAACGCAAGTCGTTACCACGACTTGCACTGGAGGGCGCTCTAGACTAAGGAACAGTAGATTTACTATTCCAACACCTTCCCTACTGTACGTAGGCTGGAGTTGGAATAGTATATCTTACTATTCCTAAGTCCAGCACCCTACAGCGCAAGTCGTGGTAACAACTTGCGTTGTAAAAGATGCGTTGTGATGCACCGCGATCTTTTGGATCGCGTTGTAACATCATACAGCCGGCATTTGGTAACAATTACATTAAAAAAATTATATTTTTGCCTCTCTCTTCTCCTCACTCTTCACTTCACCTCTTCTACACTACCCTTCCACTCTTTATCTACCTATCTTTACATTTTGATTTACCCAGGCCTTCTTTATTTAAAAACTCACTACCTCAGTAATGTCTGTCTTGCCTCTCTCTCTCACTACGGGGCATATTACCAAGCAATAGCGATAATTATCGCTATTGCTTGGTTAGAGACAAAAATTTACCGCTGAGCTGCTGCGATTTTTATCGCAAATAAACCTTGGTATTTCCAAGGTTTATCGCAAATGCGATAAACATCGGCCGCAATGCATGAATATCGCTGAAAAGTCAGCGATATTCATGCATTACCGAGCTAATGCTCTTAGCCATGTTATCCACTTCCCGTTGGATAACATGGCTAAGAACTGCTCCGGGCAGGTGTTAACTTTTGGAGATATTCGCGCTTAGCGCGAATATATCCAAAAGTTGGTAATAGGAGATAGCGATGTTAGCGACTGTTTGCAGTCGCTAACATCTTGGCACGCCTACTTTGCATGTCATTAGTGATAAATATCACTGACATGCAAAGTGGGGCCCAAGATGGTCGTTATCTCCTACTAGCTGTCGCTAACTGGTGTTAGCGACAGCTAGGTAATAGGGAGATAATTTTAAAGCCAAAAAAGCAGAGATGAACCCCCTTGATAATATGCACCTACATCGCTCTACTGCTCTCTGTCAAGGACTCAGATCTCTCTCTTTGCTTGTCTTTACATCTGTCTCTTAGCCTCACCCCCTTCTCTCTCTCCCTTACTCTGCACATCACTGCTCTGTTCCCATTTTAGCTCCTCATTTCTCTGCTATATCTACTTCATCTCTCTCAAAACTCATCTCTCCTTATGCCACGTCTATCTCGCTATCACTCTATGCCTCCTCTTTCTGCTTCTCTCGTCCCTCTCTACAACCTCATGCTATATCTCATCACTTTCTTTCTCTCTCTCTCTAGCTCATTTCTTTCTCTAATTCATATCTATTTCACTACCTCAACTTTGTCAACCTAACTCCTCTCTTTCACTGTCTAACTTCTCATTCTAGCTCAGTTTTCATTTGCTACCTCATCTCTCTACCTCTTCTCTGACTTACTCCTCTATTGCTACCTCTTTTTCTCTATAATGACCTTCTGTCTCCGTATATACTGCCTGCATCCTCTTATCTATTTCAACTAAACGTCTCCACCTTACCCCTCTTTCTATGTATCTTTCTTTATACCTCACCTCTGTCCCTATCTCTCTCTATTTTCTCCCTCACCCTCTCTCTATACCTTTGAGTCAATCGCAGCTCTCTTTTTCTACCTCACCTGTTTCTCTATCATGATTTTCATCCCTACACCTTATCTGTCTTTCTGCCATTACTGCTCTTGCTCTTTCGCTCTGCCTCACTACTTTGTAACTAACCTGGCTTGATATACCCCTTCTCATTTTGTCTAAGGCTGGGCGTCAAACTCCGCTCTCCCGGCGCAGGTTTCGAGGTTTGCCAACTCTGCGCTCTGTTGGGAACACTGAGTTCATTCAAAAAGTCTGACTCCGTGGCGGAGTGGAGTTAGCCCCTGCACCCACGCCCAATAAAAGAGTAGGAAATAAACACTTACCTGCTCTGGCGTCTCCGGGCTGCCCTGGTGCAAGGGTGCCTGCGCTGGCGATAAGTTGTAAAACCTATCGCCAGCGCAGAGGGAAACGCTAGGCTGCACCATATCCTTGTAAATATGGTGCAGCCTAGCGTTTCCGAAGTGGCGAAGAGAGGCGTTAAGCCAAGATGGCTAACGCCTCTCTTCTCCACTTTGTTGATAATATGCCCCATAGAAACATCCTAATAATATTGAGGTAAATTTTACTAAAACAATCAGGATTAATAAACATTGGTAGATAATACATTATTGTGAGATTCTAGGTCGAAATGTACATAGTACTAATACATTATCACGAAGTTAAAAACATTCCTAACTCCAATTTAAAATACAAAGATTTAGACCTCAAGGGTTAAAGTCACATATTAGTGATGAAACATTTCTGGTGCTACTTTATTAGCGTTTTGGCACTATGACTTACTTATTTATGCCTATCTGTTACATCCCCAATATTCCAGATAGTGCACATTGGCAGTAAATTACTATGTAAAATCAGGCTTTAGTACAAACAATCATACTCTAAAAAGAATTAAAAAATTAAATCCATAAAAATAGCTTATAGTCATTATAAATATCGTTATTTGAAATATGACTGTAATGGATTGGCTTCAAGGCCCTGTTTCCTAGTCTACATCATATGTGCTTAAATGACTGCTATGTTAAATATCCCTGGATGTGATTTGCATCTTAGAACGTATTACCCTTATCCATCCCAGGAATTTAGCGACAGATATTGCACACTGCGCTGATGAATTTTAACACGATGGGCCCGATTCACAGAATGAACTTAAGACTCAATCCTAAACTTACTACTATTTTGGCATTCACAGAATTCACTTACTACTTTTGGCATTCACAGAATGCACTTACTACTTTTGGCATTCACAGAATGAATTTACTACTTTTAGTATTCACAGAATTTAGGATTTTGTCTTAAGTTTGTCTTAAGACAAACTTAAGACAGACTTAAGACAGACTTAATTTAGGATTTTATCTTAAGTCTGTCTTACGTCTGTCTTAAGTTTGTCTTAGGTCTGTCTTAAGTCTTCTTAAAACAAACTTAAGACAAAATCCTAACTTCTGTGAATACCAAAAGTAGTAAGTGCATTCTGTGAATGCCAAAATAGTAGTAAGTTTAGGATTGAGTCTTAAATTCATTCTGTGAATCGGGCCCAATATTCTGAATGCAATGTAGTTACTTCTAGCCCATGTTTTTTATATGTCAACCATCATTTTTTCCGTAGGGCCTCACAGGCTGGACAAATAAAAATGACATGGGGGTACATTTCCCTTTAATCTACACATATCTGGCATTTACTATCATCTCTGTTGGACCATTTGCATGTGAAGGATTTTAATGGGAGGGTACCCAGTTACCCACCCAAAACTGGAAATATATTATTCTATCTAAAGGGCTTAGCTATGAAATCCCAAAAGGGCTCGTACATGGGGCTAAATTTCAACTCCAAAAATGTCCCTGTCAATGATGAACTCCCAGCTGACCTTATATTATTGGTCATAATCATTGACCAATATTGCTCTTTCCTGTCCCTTTTTATGGGGATCCATGGGTTCCTCCCATAAGTACCTCAAGCCCTTACACCCATGGGGGAGACAGAGAGTCCACTGAATATTAGGAATATATTATATATATAAACTAACAGGGTGGATCTGGCCCATCCTGGCATCTGCCCCTACTCCCACCCATAAAGCCCCAATAGTCTTTTACCCCACTAGGGACTAAAGCATCCACGTCCCAATGGCGCGGAAGAGTAAATGTCAATTTTTGTGGGTGCTGTATTGACATATGGGCCAGCAGAGTGAGGCTAAATTCCAATCTGTCCAACTTGCCATGCTGAAGGGCTGCACTATTTGGGCTTGGGTCGGCACTGCCTGGAGAAACCTACCAGATACAGAAATCTCTAAAAATAGGAACTCAGGGGAGTTCGGGATGGTGTGCTTTGTATGGATCCCACAACTTTTTCTTACCCAAAATGCCTTGCAACCTTCAAAATCTAACTAAAATCACTAATTCCCTTGTTTTTCTGTGACCTACATTTCCAGGATCTGCGGGGGGTGACATAACTCCTAACACTCAGTTCCAAAACTTCTTACGATAAAAACACCCCCACTTAAGAGACTAGGCCTAGCACTCACAGCACAAAAGGCCTCAAAACGCAACATGGAGATATAATCAATAAAGGTAGAAGAACTAATTGTCCAGGACTCGACCACCAGTTAGGGGAACCCATGACCTTATTTATGAGGCCTTGCAACAGTTTTGCGCTTCCGTTGAGTCACTTTTTGTGAGGCATCCGCAACGTAAAACATGCCTCCTGGTACGCCCTATTTACAAAGTAACTCATCTGAGCAGATGCGTCACTTTGTAATTCCCTGCGCTACATTATACCTGCATCAGGTATAATGTATGCAGGGTGGGCGTTCCCACGTAAGAAAGCCACGTAAAAGTGACGCAATGATATCTACTAGATTTCACTGCGCCACTTCTAGGGTGCTAATGTGTCACAATGGTACGCCTGCTTCACAGAAGACGTAAGACTCACTTTTGTGACACACTCCAGCAATGCGTCACTTTTGTGCCTACAGATACGTCAGTAATACTAACGTATCTGTGACTCCTTGCGACATGATGCGTCATACAGTAAATATGACGCATCTATCATGTCGCAAGGAGGGAGCACTGAGAAGTGACGCATCACTGCTTTCACACAGCGTTGCGTCACTTCTCATAAATGAGGCCCCTACAATTCAGACATTTTAGAAGTCCAGGGTGGTGTGCATTGTATAGATCCTGCTATGTTTTCTTACCCACAGTACTCGCACACGTTTTACTGGCATTCTTGTGACAAAACGTCTGGAATCTCCAGGGATCGACAACATTTCCACTACCCAGTATTTCTCCACTTATCCCTTTAAAAATACTATCCCACTTGTGGGGATGGGCCTAGTGCCTGCAAGAGGAGTGGATCAAACCTGGGACAATGGGAGTCCTTCCTGAGGTTTGCAAGAGAGTTCGCTACGCTCGGGCCAGCTACCCACATTGCAAAAAAGCATGGGTTTTGAGGGGGAAAATAGGATTTTGTGTTTCGGGCATTTCCTATCACACAAGTGGGCTGCCATTTTATTGGGTGATAGCTGGAAAGACTGGGTGGCAGGAAATTTGTGGATCCCCACAGCTTCTGGAGCATTTCTTCACAGAAATGTGAGGAAAATATGTGTTTTAAACAAATGTTTGAGGTTTACTATGGTTTCTGGGTACGATAATGTTATGAAAGCAATGCAAGTCACACCACCTTGGACTGCTTGTTGTATCTCGTTTTAAAAAAAGTCTGTGTTTTTAGATGTCCCTGGGTGGTGATTGAACACAGGCCCAAAATCCACAGCTAACTGAAACGTGTCAGTTTTGAGTGGAACATTTTGATCTGACCATTTTGGGGTCTTTACTGTTGCAAGCCCTGAGTTCAGCCACACAATTAGGGTACCAGTTTTATCGGGACAATTGTGGGAACGCTGGGTGGTGGGAAATATGCGGAGCACCGCAGATTATGGAACTTTCCGTCACAGAAATATGTGGAAAATGCGTTTTTGTAGCCCCAAAGTTGCAAGGGATTCTGGATAAAATAAATATCGGGTTTCCATGCACCTCACACTATCCTGAACTCCCACGGGTGTCTAGTTTTCAGAAATGTCAAGTCGTTAAGGAGGACGTGATTAAATTTCACCCAGAGGAGTGATGAAAATACCCGGAGTACGGCTTTGATTTGAACTGTTGTATCTAGGATGCCAGTTATGAAGGCACTTTTTTTCATTGTGATTCTGAATCTGGAAATTGGAGATACATTTCAAGCACTATGTGCATATGTCTTCTCCTAATTTTAGACACTAGTGCACTCAACGTCCACTGAGTCACCATTACAGTGTCTTTTCAATAATTGGAGGAACAGGCTAATTAGATGCTATGGTTTATGTAAAATGTGGTAATGCAAGGAAATATAGATCCAAGTTCGAAAATAAATGGGTTGACCAATTAACATCGAGCTTCTTTTTGGTATGAATTGTCTGGCAGGTGCAGTCAGAGAGATGATGCCTGTTTTTGCGTGCCACTGTTTCTGAAAGATTAACGTATAATTCAATAGTATTTATGATCCAGGTGGAGGGAAATGGGTAATACATTCGAAATTGGTCCGAGCAGGGTGCACCAAAATATGTTTCGGCTGGGGCCCAAAAAAATCTTAGCATGGCAGTGGCATTACAATGATTTGTGACACTGCAAATATGGTACTGGCAAATACATTTGAGGTGGAGTGCTAAACCAATAAACTCACAAGGGAACAGGGTTTTCACTGTTATATTGTTAGAGTGGGGATACCAGAATCGGTTCCTTGTTGGCTAACAGAGCACAATGTAAAGGGGTTGCATGAGAAGATGTAGGAATTAGCAAGAAATTTAAAAAAGAAGCAGCTATTTGATCTGAGGAAGGCCCTCATACCTTTACGTTGCAAAAATTAGAAATGGTAAAAATAAAAAATGTCCATTGGGTGAGGAAGGGAATATTAAGATTCGAAGTTCCCTTCAGAGGGGATGCCGGCGTCTAAGAATGCAACAAATCTCAAAAGAGAGTGTTGAAGAGGAAGACGCATATTGTTAATTTTCAGTGCAACCAACATCACAATATATACTAAGCCAAAGGCTGAAGGTGGGACTGAGGCTGACGCTTATGACCAGTGCTTCCGGTGGTGATCCAGGTGGAAAAGTCACTGGTTAAAACAAATGCCAGCTCAGGATGTTTGTGAAGAAGTGCAAAAGAAACGTGCTCACTGGTGAGTGCAAAGAATGCAATTGAAATCCAACATGTTTACTTTTGGTTACCATGAGATCCCTAAGGGCAGCTGTAGGATTCTGTTGCAAGTTGCACGTGGTCCCGAAGGCAGTCGGATATTGAGACAGACTCCCCTAAAGACTGTTGAATTGAGCAAACGTGCCCTCGCCTCCTCCGTGATCGTCTTCTGTTGACGTAGCTACTTTGAGCCCAGGCAAGACATAAGTGGCTGCAGAAGATGGGGAGATGCAGAGCCCTGAATGAGGGGAGCGGTGGTTCCCAAAGTGCAGAGCCTTAAGCATTATCTCAGAGTAGTAGGAGGGACTGGGAGCTTTTCCTGCATGCTAGTTTCTTTGGTGCAGAGATATTTAAAGTAACCATGGGCAGGGAAATCCGCTCCGCCAGCGGAGCTTGGGGAGAAAACTCCGGCTCAGTGGTGGAGCGGAGTTAGCCGCTCCCTCCCTCCAGGATAGTGGCCAGGCATTGGAGGTGGCAGACACACAGGTAGGAGGCTTCTTATTTTTTAAAATAATTTTTAAAGAATTTGGGAGGGGGGATGGAGCTCCTGATAGGATCGAGTTTCACTTTATTTGCCACTTGAGCTGGCATGAGGGGAGAGAGCGACCCCCTGTAGGCACACATTTGTCAAAGGTGGTGCGCCTCAGCTCAGTTGTCCCTCCTGGTGCCGCGTTTTTTACATTAAAACATTAAATTAAATAGATACATATTTTTTTTACTTTTTATTTTAATTCATAAATAATATGGGTTTCCAGTACTTAAAATATTTAACACAAACAAAAAAACAATAAAATTAAAAATATACATTGTTAGACCTGTCTGGCCCTTTGCGTAGTCCCTCCAATTTATTATTTATTTTGTCCCCTTTTTGCCCCTCATGCCTTAATATATTTTTGTGTCCACTGGATTTTTATGGTGTTGGTCTGGGGGATAGGTGCTCTTTCGCCCTCATAGTTTTCCACCTCAGGCCTAGATGCCTTTCCTGACAGGAATTAGTACAGATCCACAAAATGGTGGCTTCTAACTGTCACAACTGACACACCTGAGACCTGTCCCATAGGATAGCATAGGGCATTCCAGAACCTTCTGGTCCCTTCTGGACCTCTGAGGGTCAGCCTATAAAAGGCGGAATGCTGGGCAACCATTTTGTCTTGCCAGTGAGGGACAGCTAGGGTGAAGGCTGAGGTCTGGAAGGGGTAGGGTCCTTAAGGGTGGACTGCTCTACAAGGGTTGCCCTCTGACTGGGTTCACCACCCCCATTCCTGTTGTCCTAGCCGAGTTCGTTTCATCCTGCTGACCCTGGACAGAGAGGTGCCCCAAGTTAGGTGAAGGGGTCAATCCCAGTGGACTGTGGAGCTGCGGAGATCCCGGCTGTGGGAACCAAACATTTACAACAAGGGGTGGTGAGGGACAGAGTCTCTGAATTAAGCAGAAAGCTCTCACCCAGTCAAGAGATCAGGGCTAGATCCAACAACGTTTCTTAGCTCACTGCACCATTCCAGTTTCAGAACCTGGCTGTATGCAAATTAGTCTGTTCCTGTCCCAGTGCATGATGGGAACAGGGCAAACCAAACTACAAAAGCCAATTCTTACACTGGGAAGGAAACAAGCTCCCGGGGACCGGTTTCTGGCATTACAGCCGTCTTCGGCCCGGTTTGCTTGAATCCTGATGGTGCAATGAGCAAGGGTCTCACATCTGAGAATACCCTTCCACGCTTAGGGTGGACAAAAATATTTACAACAAGGGGTGGTGAGGGACAGAGTCTCTGAATTAAGCAGAAAGCTCTCACCCAGTCAAGAGATCAGGGCTAGATCCAACACCGTTTTTTAGCTCACTGCACCATCCCAGTTTCAGAACCTGGCTGTATGCAAATTAGTCTGTTCCTGTCCCAGTGCATGATGGGAACAGGGCAAACCAAACTACAAAAGCCAATTCTTACACTGGGAAGGAAACAAGCTCCCGGGGACCGGTTTCTGGCATTACAGCCGTCTTCGGCCCGGTTTGCTTGAATCCTGATGGTGCAATGAGCAAGGGTCTCACATCTGAGAATACCCTTCCACGCTTAGGGTGGACAAAAATATTTACAACAAGGGGTGGTGAGGGACAGAGTCTCTGAATTAAGCAGAAAGCTCCCACCCAGTCAAGAGATCAGGGCTAGATCCAACACCGTTTTTTAGCTCACTGCACCATCCCAGTTTCAGAACCTGGCTGTATGCAAATTAGTCTGTTCCTGTCCCAGTGCATGATGGGAACAGGGCAAACCAAACTACAAAAGCCAATTCTTACACTGGGAAGGAAACAAGCTCCCGGGGACCGGTTTCTGGCATTACAGCCGTCTTCAGCCCGGTTTGCTTGAATCCTGATGGTGCAATGAGCAAGGGTCTCTGGGCCAGGGACAGACTGATTTGCATATAGCCAGGTTCTAAGCTGGGATGGGGCAGTGAGATAAATTACGGTGATGGATCAAGCCCTGATCTTTGGACTGGGTAAGAGTGGTCTGCTTAACTCAGACACTCTGTTCATCACCACCCCTTTTCTAAATCGTTTTTGGCCACTATAGGTGTGGCAGGGTATACTCAGACATGAGTCCCTTTCTCACTGCTCCATCAGGATTCAAGCAAGCCGGGCCGAAGAAGGCTGAAATGCCAGAAACCGGTCCCCGGTAGCTTGTTTCCTTTCTGGTGAAGAATTGGCTTGGTAGTTTAGTCTGCCCTGTTCCCATGATGCACTGGGCCAGGGACAGACTGATTTGCATATAGCCAGGTTCTAAGCTGGGATGGGGCAGTGAGATAAATAACGGTGATGGATCAAGCCCTGATCTTTGGACTGGGTAAGAGTGGTCTGCTTAACTCAGACACTCTGTTCATCACCACCCCCTTTTCTAAATCGTTTTTGGCCACTATAGGTGTGGCAGGGTATACTCAGACATGAGTCCCTTTCTCACTGCTCCATCAGGATTCAAGCAAGCCGGGCCGAAGAAGGCTGAAATGCCAGAAACCGGTCCCCGGTAGCTTGTTTCCTTTCTGGTGAAGAATTGGCTTGGTAGTTTAGTCTGCCCTGTTCCCATGATGCACTGGGCCAGGGACAGACTGATTTGCATATAGCCAGGTTCTAAGCTGGGATGGGGCAGTGAGATAAATAACGGTGATGGATCAAGCCCTGATCTTTGGACTGGGTAAGAGTGGTCTGCTTAACTCAGACACTCTGTTCATCACCACCCCCTTTTCTAAATCGTGGGAACCAAACAAGCAGTTCTCCTTTGCACCTGTTCCTGTCCAGTATGGAGGGTTAGTGGGTTTCTGCTGCAACTAGAGATTTGGGGGCCCAAACGTGAGGGATTCCACCTCTAACCCCCCTCTCTATGGTGTGAAGCAGGCTCCTGCCCTGTGTGACGCCGAGACCCCCTTACCGGTGTCTGGTCGTGCAGCCTGTAAACAAACCTCCCCACTCGTGAGGAAGAGGAGTGGGGTGTCAGGGTTTATTGTGGCTGAGCAGTTTTCCCTGATTCCGCTGTGAGCGGGACCCCTGGGGCGCCGATCGCGCTTTCGTGACAGCGCTGCTGTAAGAAGGAGAAAAGGGGGCTGGTTGTGTAGTATCCGGCGCCACTGCGCATATTCCAAGCTGAACTGGTTATCCTTCACAGGAGGGGCCTAGGACCTAGCAGGCCCGCTGCGGAGCCACTACCCGCGTCAGGCAGGTGGAGCAGACTCTGTTTGCCGGTCCGCTTACTTCCCGCCCATGCGCAATTGCGCCTTTGCAGAGGAAACCCCGTCAGCAGCCGGTGAGGAGATCCTAGGGGAGTGGCTCCGTCGAGCAACTGGCTTCCCGCCTAATCGCTGTGAGCTACAGCAAGGAGGGCCCCTGCTTCCCTGAGAAGAGAGGGAGCGGGAGGCCCGGTTTTCAAAGGAGAGCGCACTTTAAGCGAAGGGGTGCGACTGGTGGCCAGACATTCAAGTACACACCATCAAGTAAGCTGGGAAACCTGAGGGGTGGCGAAGGAGAGCTGGCTGTACTCCAACTTGACTGACCTTATAAACAAGAAGTGGTGCAGCACTGGTTGATTTCCACCTATGACAGGGGGTAGAGGAACTGCTGGATAACAATACCCTGTTAAGCCAACAAGTTCATATAATCCTCCTGTACTCTAGAGGGTTGAAAGGTGACAGAGGCCTAAACCAGTTAATTTGTATATTCTCTCACAGCCTCTGGTGCATGAAACTTATGTCAGCTTGTACTGAGAAAGGGTGGGGCTGTTTAAGAGATTGATATCCTGTGCTGGAGAATGCCAATCCGTTTCCTGGAGATAGATTGTCTGATGGAAGTTGTAGTTAACTGACAAGGTCTTGATTTCACAAGAAGATTTGGAAAGGGTTAATTGAAGTGCAGTAAATTTGCACCTGATCTGTTGAAATATGTAGATGGTTACCTGCTATATGTGATAAAGTGATGCGGCTAAGAGTGCTAAAATGTATTGAACTGTAATTTCTGAAGACAAGAGAGCAAAGAATATTTTTATAAACAAGCTCGTATTTTTACACAAACATTGGTGTAGTGTCATTTTTGAGTGATATTGCATTGGATTACTGCGGGGTGGTTTGCAACCTTTACACATGTACCTCCATTAGAAATTGTCTTACCCTAGGCCAGGCTACCCTAGGTGACCTGACAACATTAGGTTCCAACATACATCTTAAACAGTAACCACCCAAAAGTGCTATAAAACTGAGCAACCTGGAAAAAACAAACCAAAATATTTAAAATAATTTGAAAATATTGAAATAATGTATAAAAAGCAATCAAGTGGAAAAATTACTTTATTTTAATTCACTCCCCAACGTAATAACTTATAGATCCTAATATCCCAAAAATACATAACATTAAACTAAAAAGAATAAATAATTTAAGAAATAGTTTAAAATTTGAAATACCCAATGATCTAAAATCAGAATATTACAAAATATATTTTGGGGAATTGCTAATTAGAAAATTAGAATAAAGGAATATAATTAATGGAATTTCATTTACCAAACAAAGAGTATTTTAAATACTACCCCTCCAAAACCACTATAAAAGCCAGCATCCTGAAAAAACTAACTATACATGTAAAAATATATATTTTATATTAGTTTAAAAAATTGTATAAATTATATGTATATATACACACACACACATATATATAACATTTTAAACACAACATAAAATAATTATATTTATTAAATGTATTAAAAGCATTGCAACAAAAATTCTAAATATTTTAATTCATTAAAATACACCCCAAACAAAAAACTAAATAAAACGAAAATGTATCAAAAATAATAATCAAATGAATTAAACATTAAACACATTTAAAACCCCTTATAATGATATAAAAGTCCACTCTATTTAAGTAATAGATAGTTCAAATTTTGATATTACTGTTAAAAATGTATAAATGATATACTTGTCAACGATATTCCAAACTCCTATATCACAGTACCAATAATATTTTGAAATTATTATTAAGTATAACAAGTGTTCTGCAATCAATATTACGCATCCACACTGGCAGGACCAGGTTTGAACTACTTGGCGGGCCTGTGCTGGTGTGCTGAGCCTGCGTCCTACCCATTGTCCTATGCTTATTATGAATGGGGGTGGGCGGGAAGAGTGGAAATGTTAAATGCAATACATTGAGCTTCACCTTCATTTCCATCATCGAATAGCCTCTTTTTCAAGCTGCCTATAAGATTCTCCAAAGCCTAAATACATGATGTGTTTTTTTTTTCAGTTCTCCGCGTTTCACCTACATTTTGTCTCTCTCTGCTTGTTTCTCAGCCTATTGGTTATCTCTCAAAAACATCCTTGCTCCCTCTATTGACTCACAATGGAGTATCTCTTGATAGATGGGTCTCACCTAACGACAGCACATGCGATGTGTCTTGCAAGACATATTGCTGACTTACATTGGCCGCAGAGTTCGTCCATGGTTTACCATTGCTTCATTGACACTCTCATTTGCTTGCTTGTTATTCCTTAGCTTGTGTGGGTTGTTTTTTCTCTTCTTGTTTTTTTGTACTTCTCCTGGAGCATGGATGCATTACTTGTGAATTTTCACTGCACATGTTTTAGGTGCTACTTTTTCTTATTGTATAAGCACTCCACAATTGTGCATGTGTTTTCCAGCTGACTGCCTGGTGTGCTTCCCCACTGCCCCCCACACTCTATTTTCCATTCTCTTGCATGTCTGTGGGCTTAGTTCTCCCTGCATGCTCTGTTGCTTTCTCGTCTGGTTACTGTTCCTCTTCCCCATGCACTACCTTTCTCTCCCCGTTAGTTTGTTTACCTGCCTGCGTTCTCTGTGTTGCTTCCCATACCTGCACTTCCAATGTTGCTTCTGCCCCCACCCATTGCTTCTCTTCATCCACCTGTTGCTGCCCCATCCTCATTGATTCTGACCCCGTCCTCTGTATTCCTCCCGCCTGCATTCCACGTTGCTGCCTCTTGCCGTGTTCCTCCCTTTGTGCTTCACTGCCAGAGAGGCTGAGGATATCTGCGAGGGCCACAGAGAAGCAAAGCAAACATTCCTTCTCTCTTTTACACTAGTTTTAGATGTGATTCCAAGCACTCCACAGTTTTACAGCATCACAATTCTAGGTCTCACTCACAAGACAGCTTTTAGTTGTCTGTAGTCAAAAGCTCAATCTGGACCACAGTGCTGTAAGTGAGATGGAAATAGTGGGCTTGGTGGGTGGGTTCTCTAAAAGGAACATGGATTAGCTAATTTAGATCAAGGCTTAATACATGTGAACTATAATCCTGTGCTTTACACAGCGTGCTGCTAATCCGGCCAGTGTCTCTTTGTGAGTTTTTGCTATTGGATCTGGACGTACCACACAACAACAAACACATCTAAAACAAGCCAGACCTATTGGCTTTGTGAGTGCTCGTTAACAGTTTCAAATTAAGGATTAAACAATTATTTGTTGTAAATAATAAGAATTAGTCATTACAAATTGTATATATGGGGCCATCACTATGTACGCACTGGAGAGAAGCCATGGTTAGGATGAGCATGTAACCTGAACACTGGTACTCAATGCCCACGGACTCACGCTGCCTTCAGTCTCAGCTCCAGAGCTCTCAGTCGTGCCCCATTATGAGCATCCTCCCACAGCAGAACTCACACAGAAACCTTAATGCTACTCAGCTCACATGTACTATACACACACTGGGAAACCCAATAACTCAACCCTTTGAAGTGGAGATCTCTTGGCTTTGCCAATACTTACTCAATTGCTATTACAATACAAAGTGCACTACAGCAAAGAGAGTTTACAAATGTTAACACATTCAAACTCTTTATTTCTGTAAAACATGTAATGTATATAGAGTATGAAACCAGTGGAAAAACCAAGAGCTTCGAAAAGGAAAGACCTATTGGCTTTGCCAGTGCTTGTTGTAATCTCTTCCCTGTCATGTAACCTCCATTTTAATTGGACTCTTTCTTATATCCTTTCCTTCCTACAAACTCTTTACTCCTTCCTCTAAATACCATCTCCTGATTCCATGCCTGCTTACATCCTTGCACATCTTCTCAACAACCTGCACTCACTACTTTCCCTTTTGTAAAAATAGAATATTCTCCCGCGACCTGACTCTTACCCCTAGATCTCATTCCATTCTTCTCCATCCACTTGCTTTCTAATATCCTGAATCTTCTGATCCTATTCTTGCATTTGTTATGTTATGTTATGTTATTTTATTTTTATATTGCGCAAATTACCACTGGTCTCTAAGCGCTTAAGAGAAAGAGCAGGGCACTGCAAGACTGCAGGGCGGCGGGCTAAACAGATATCAGTGTTGCTCTGAACAGATGTGTTTTTAGCAGCTTTCTAAAGGGGAGCAAGGCTGGTTCCCTCCATAAGGACTCTGGTAAATCATTCCAGATCCGTGGCAGGAGAAACGAAAACGCTCTGCCCCCTTTGGTCTTGAGGTTGTATCTGGAAGAGGCTAAGCTGCAGGTCTCTGAAGAACGCGGAGTCCGTCCCGGCACGTACTATTGTACTCTGTCTTTTATATATTTTGGCGCATCTCCGTGTATGGCCTTGTGGGCTATACACAGGCTCTTAAAGTGCACCCACTGTTCTATAGGCAGCCAGTGCAATTTATGCAACAAGGGGGTGGCTCTCGTGCGCCTAGGGAGGCTAAAGATTAACCTAGCTGCGTCATTTTGAACAACCTGCAGCCTCCTTAGTAGCTTCTGTGGGATGCCTAAATAAAGGGCATTCCCATAGTCAAGCCGGGAGATGACCGTAGCTGAAACAATTGATTGTAGGACAGAGGTGGAAAGGAGAGGGACAAGTTTCCGTAGTTGTCTGAGTAGGCCCATACATATACCCACCACTGTCGATACCTGACTAGACATCGACAGCTCAGAGTCGATCTTCAGACCCAGGCTCCTTACTACTGGTACTGGGGTTGGTGCCCCACCTAACTCTGAAGGCCAGAACAGTTCGCACCAAGGGCTATTTTGAAATGGGACTATAAGCACCTCGGTTTTATACGGGTTGATTTTTAGCGAGTTAGCCGCCATCCAGTTAACAGTGTACCTGAGAAGATTTCTCATGGATTCTTGAGCCTGGCTGGTATGGTCAAGACGGACTAGGAGTTGGGTGTCGTCAGCGTAGTTAAAAACCTGGCAATCCCTGCCTGTGAGCGCCTCCACCAAGGGCTGCAGATAGATGTTAAAGAGGAGTGGAGACCCCCTAGCACTGCGGCGGAATTGCCGCCACAGTGAAGGGGTTACGTAGATCCAGGGCCTGCTTTTCCACTCCCGGCAGGGCCATTTGAAAAAGGCCTGGCGGGCAGGGATCCATTCTCGAGCCTGATTTAGTCTGTTTGGCCACGGTGGTTAAGGTGAACTGGTCGAGTTTTGGAAAGCTGGCCAACTGACTCAGGCAGGGAGGGTGTGGTGGGGCATACTGGTCCAGGAGACTCTGATCTACGGGATTTGCAGTGATTTCTGATACAATATCCCGAACCTTCTGAAGGAAAAACTCCTGGAAGCTCTCACAGGTTGGCAAGTCTCCCGTGGCGTTTCTGTCCCTAAATTGGCTCAGTTCTTTCAGTATTGCAAAGATCTCTTTTTGTTTGTTTCCCGCCAAGCTAATTCTAGTTTCGTAGTATGCTGCCTTCTTTTCTAGGATGATTTATATGCGCCAAGGATGGTTTTATAATTTATTAGATCTAAAGGATCATACCTAAGTCTCCACCTCCTCTCGGCTTCACAAAGGGTTTGTTTTTTTTCCCTTAAGGACTCTTCGTACCACGGGGCTCCTTTCCCTTTATCTCTAGCCCTTTCTTTCTGTTCAGGTGCTATGGAATCAAAGGCCTGTACTAATCGGGAGAATAAGGCTGCACATTTATGGTCCAGATTATCCTCACTTGGCACAGGTAAGCACAAGAAACTCAAAGAGATCAAAGCACCTGAAAGGTTAGGATCCCCCCAAGACAGACCTCCACCTCAATCAAGAAATGTGTTTAACCAACAGCTCGCTGGCATCCAACAGATGACGGTTGTTACATGCCCATGCAACATTGAAGACTCTATGAGTCTGTCTTGGGGGGAACCTAACCTTTCAGGTGCTTTGATCTCGTCGAGTTTCTTATGCTGACCATAAAGCCGACTGAAAACGATGAACACTGCTAGGTAAATGCTCTCTTCCATTCCCTTAATATGGTTGCCTCATCTGCCGCTTTGTTCAGCTTCCAGTCGCCCCTCAGTGCTTAGAATGGCATAATGCTAATTAAAAAGACCTTCTGGAAAACGATAACACAAAGATGTTGAAACACAGGTAAAGATCATCAGAGAAAGCAACATGCTAGAATCAATCAATCAATCAGAGACATTTATAGAGCGCACTACTTACCCGGAGGGTCTCAAGGCGCTTGGGGGAGGGGGAGGGGGTGCTGCTACTGCTCGAACAGCCAGGTCTTGAGCTTCTTCCTGAAGGAGAGGTGGTCCTGGGTCAGGCGCAGGTCGGTCGGGAGGGAGTTCCAGGTCTTGGCGGCCAGGTGGGAGAAGGACCTTCCTCCTGTTGTCGTTCTTCGGATGCGGGGGACGGCGGCGAGGGCGTGGCTGGTCGATCGAAGCTGGCGGGTGGGAGCGTAGAAGTTGATGCGGTTGTTGAGGTAGCTCGGGCCTTGATCGTGTAGGGCTTTGTGTGCGTGGGTGAGGAGACGGAAGGTGATTCTTTTGTTGACGGGGAGCCAATGCAGGTCTCTCAGATGTCCGGAGATGTGGCTGTGTCGTGGGATGTCGAGGATGAGTCTGGCTGAGGTGTTCTGGATCCGCTGGAGTCTCTTCTGGAGCTTGGCGGTGGTTCCGGCGTAGAGGGCGTTGCCGTAGTCCAGTCGGCTGGTGACGAGGGCCTGGGTGACCGTCTTCCTGGTCTCGGTGGGGATCCACTGGAAGATCTTCCGTAGCATGCGCAGGATGTTGAAGCACGACGAGGCGACGGCGTTGACTTGTCTGGTCATGGAGAGGGAGGAGTCCAGGATGAAGCCCAGGTTGCGTGCGTGGTCTGTCGGTTTGGGTGCGGTGCCCAGGGCGGGGGGCCACCAGGAGTCGTCCCAGGCGGAGGGCGAGGAGCCCAGGATGAGGACTTCCGTCTTGTCTGAGTTCAGTTTCAGGCGGCTGGTCGTCATCCACTCGGCTACGTCTTTCATCCCTTCGTGAAGGTTGGCTCTGGCAGCGGCGGGGTCGTTGGTCAGGGAGAGGATCAGCTGGGTGTCGTCAGCGTAGGAGATGATGTTGAGGTTGTGTTGGCATGCGATGGCCGCGAGGGGGCTCATGTAGACGTTGAAGAGGGTGGGGCTCAGCGAGGATCCTTGAGGGACGCCGCAGATGACTTCGGTGGCCTCTGACTTGTACGGTGGTAGACGGACTCTCTGTGTCCTTCCGTCGAGGAAGGAGATGATCCATTCCAGTGCCTTCTCCTGGATTCCGACGTTGCTGAGGCGCTGCACTAGGGTGCGGTGGCAGACAGTGTCGAATGCCGCGGAGAGGTCTAGGAGGATGAGGGCCGCTGTTTCTCCATTGTCCATCAGGGCTCGGATGTCATCGGTGGCAGCGATGAGGGCGGTCTCGGTGCTGTGGTTGGCTCGGAAGCCAGACTGTGAGGGGTCGAGGGATCCATTCGTCTCGAGGAAGGCAGCCAGCTGTTTGTTGACGGTCTTCTCGATGACTTTGGCTGGAAACGGGAGGAGCGAGATGGGGCGGTAATTCTGGAGTTCGGTGGGGTCCGCTGTTGGTTTCTTTAGTAGAGCGCTGAGTTCGGCGTGCTTCCAGCTCTCCGGTAAGGTGGCGGTGTCGAAGGAGGTGTTGATGATGTCCCGCAGGTGGGGTGCAATGACAGCGTCGGCCTTGTTGAAGACGTGGTGAGGGCAGGGGTCGGTTGGAGATCCGGAGTGGATGGAGTTCATCATGCGGACGGTGTCTTCGGTGCTGATCGGAGTCCAGGCGCGGAGGGTGGTGGTGGGGGGCGGTGGTTCGGTCGTGGCGTGCGTCGGTTGAGTGCTGAAGCTGTTGTGTATGTCCGCTATCTTGTTGTGGAAGTAGGAGGCGAGGGAGTTGCAGAGGTCTTGAAATGGGGTGATGTCGTTGTTTCCGGCGTTGGGGTTGGAGAGCTCTTTCACGATGTTGAAGAGTTCCTTGCAGTTGTGTGCGTTGTTGTCCAGCGGGTCCTTGAATGCAGTTTTCTTGGTGGCGCGGATCAGTTGGTGGTGCTTCCGGGTGGCAAGCTTGAGGGTGGTCATGTTGTCCGGTGTTGGTTCCCTTCTCCAGGCTTTCTCGAGGGCTCGGCAGTTCTTCTTGGAGCTCTTGAGTTCGTCGGTGAACCATGGGGCCTTCTTGCTGCCGGGTCTGCTGGGCGGGGTCCTCAGTGGGGCGAGTTCGTCCGCGCAGTTGCTGGTCCACTTCGTGAGGTTGTCGGCGGCTAGGCTGGGGTTCGCTGAGCTGGCGGGAGGGTGCTGGCTCAGGGAAGCGGCGAGCTGGTCGGCTGTGATCTTGTTCCAGCTTCTTTGAGCAACCTGTTGCTGGTGGTGGTGGATCGTCGTTCTTCTGAAGGTGAAGTGGACGCAGCTGTGGTCCGTCCAGTGGAGTCCGGTGGCGTGGCTGAAGGCGATGTCTTTGCTGGATGAGAAGACGGCGTTGAGTGTGTGTCCGGCGAGGTGGGTGGGGTGGACACCAGCTGCTTGAGTCCGAGGTTGGCGAGGTTGTCGAGCAGGGTGATGGTGTTGCGGTCGTTGTTGTTCTCCAGGTGGAAGTTGATGTCCCCCAGGAGGATGTAGTCAGCGGAGGGGAGGGCATGCGGGCTGACGAAGTCGGCGATGTCCTCGCTGAATTGTGTGCGTGGTCCCGGGGGTCGGTAGATCAGGGTGCCTCTGAGGGTGGTCTTCGGGTCGGTGTGGATCTGGAAGTGTAGGTGTTCGGCGGTAGTCAGGGTGTCGTCGGTGTTGGTCGTGATGTGGAAGTGTCCCTGTGGATGATGGCGATGCCTCCTCCAATCTGGATGTCGCGATCTCTCCGGGTGATCTTGTATCCCTCTGGGATGGCGATGGCGATGTCGGGCGCTGAGGAGTCGTTCATCCAGGTTTCCGTGAGGAAGGCAACGTCAGGAGCTGTGGTGTCGAGGAGGTTCCAGAGTTCGATGGCGTGTCTGTGGACGGAGCGGGTGTTGAGCAGGATGCACTTGAGGTGGTTGCTGCTGGTGTTCGGTTTGGCGGGTGCTGGTGTGAGGCAGGTCCGGATGCAGGTGAACTTGCAGGCGTGGCAGCTGAAGGGTCCGTGGGTGCGTCTCGGGGTGGCTCGGTAGCATCCCGGAACTCTGCCGGTGTTGAGCGCGTTGAGGGTGGCGGTGGTGTACGTCCGGCGGGTGGGCTGGGGTCCTCGGGGGCCAGGGGTCCTGGCACTGGGCGCGGTCCAGGCGCGGACGGGCTTAATGCCTCTTGTTGCTCATTGTTAGTCCTTTTAAATTACCAGGGTAGCTCCCAGCAGACTTTTTTGCATATCTTTCAGGGTCCTTGTTCCGGAGGTAGCAAATGCAATATTTTACGCACTGGAGCCAAGATTTACTAAGAAATCACACAACACAGAGTAATGAGTAAAGTTGCTGTGCTGTATTGCGTGAACAGAAGAGAGCAGACCCACATCATATGTACTAATTTATGGCCTTGTTCTGCCCTTTTCCTGCGGTGGCGCACCTTTGGCTGCCATTCGCTAACATCTTTACACGACTGTGCAAGGGTGTCTGTGTTGGAGGATGCTTATTTATTGTACAAGACGGGGTTCCTTCCTGTACAAAAACTAAGCTTCAATGTGTTTTCCTCTTCGGATGTGTGCTGTTGAATGCAGCACACGTGCAAAAAGGGAAAAGGAAGAAGGAATGAAAACATTTCTCCTTGTTACGCTGCCTCAAGGATGTGCAGGGTTTTGGTGAAGAAACTTGTCTACAATCTTTGTACATAGGGTCGGGATAGCGTCAATACCCAGCTTTACGTTACTTTTGGAAATAATCCAATTCACATTGCAATTTGTGTTGGATTGTAAATACCAACACAATACTTTACGTTGGGCTTTTGTTTAAAAAAATGCAGGCATGACACAAAATCTTTATAAAACTGGGCTTGGGCGTGGATCATTTATTAGCGATTTAGGTCACGTCAGCCACTTACATACGTGTCGATACGTGCACCTTGAGGCTGTGCCTACTTTGTGATAAGGCGCTACACAGCGTGAGCTCCACCCCGGTGGCAGAGTCTCGAGCTTTCTTGCGATCCTTTCAGAATCTGCAGCCTCTCTTTTCCTTCCCGCTTCAATTATTTTTGCATGAACTCATGATTGAGCTGAAAGCGAAATGTATCGTAAAAGGCTTATCAACATTACTCCATGCACAATTTCACACCGCCGTCTTTCTTTCATTCTATTTTCATGTTTTGTGTGCGTAGGCTGGGCGGCTTGCGCGCGCTCCCTCCCTCTGCAAAGGGACATTAACGAGCTGCTGCAATCCCGCCGCTTTCCGACCCTCGGTGGAGTATATTTTTAGGCACTCTAATGTTTATAACCTAATTTCGCTCGCTTCCCTTTCATTCCCTCCTTTCTACAAAGGTGACCTTGTTCCGATTGCACCGCCGCCTGATGCTCTAAAAAGCGAGAAAGACGAGCTCGGCGGCCCACGTGGCCGTAATGTGCTCCCGCGCTGCGGCGCGCGGGGACGCCATTAGTATTCCCGCCACCCGGCGGGCGCTCATTTGCTTGCAGAGCGCGCGCGCCGCCACGATCCCGGGCTCCACTCCCGCGCCATGAGTCACCGGCTCGCGCAGGAGCCGCGCGCGCGAGCCTGCCATCTCCCCGCCCGCCTCCGGCTTCCAGGAGCATTTATCCTGTGCGCGGCAGAGGCTTCTCTTTTCAACACCATCCATTAGATTTTCTCCGACCCCCTCGTTCCATCTGTGCTAAAATGGTGGCTGTTGGGCCCAAAAGTTTATCTGATGCACCTTTGTGATTCTGCTAACTGCTTTTTTTAACCGCAAATGTAACAATAAAGTGAGACGACCCAAAAATCTGAAATTTTCTTTTCTTTCATATTAATCATAGAGAGATGAGTAAAAGCATCTAATGCTACATGTTCAATAAATTATAAATGGAATGAAACCAGAAGTTAAACTCAATAAAGTTTGAATGAGCAGAATTTGCTGGAAATGTACTATTCTTAAAGCATCTTTTAGGTTTTGTTTCTTGTAAATACTTTTGTTTAAAAGTCCTTGTGACACACTACAGGGAAGAGTGGTGTTTCTTATGAAAATATATGTATCTATAGCTGGCAATTTCCCATTTAAATGTAGATTTACCTTGTAAATACCAAGTACATGCTCAGCAAAAAGCCTCAACGTAGACTCCAAGGGGCATCTTAATGAGAGCTTTGCATCATGCTTGCTCCACGCAATGCCATGCATCTGTAACGCAGTGGTCGAAGTGGGCGGGATCGGCAGGGCACGGTGTGCCCCTACTTCTTTTATTAAAAAGTTTCTGTTCCCCTACTTTTTCTTTTCAAAACTGTGTTCCAGGACGGCAGAAATAGATAAGGCATTCAGATAAGGCTCTGCTTTCGTGGTAGTTTGGGGTCAGGCGGGACTGGCAGAGAAGGAAAAGGACTCTGGGGCATGTTATATAGGGACGATGATAAAAAACGCAAAGCGCGCTTAGCGCTTTTTTATTTATCGCTGTCCATCACTGGAATTTACCGTCCTGGTAGCGCGTTATTAACAACGTGTTTCTCCAGGGCAATACAAATTCTAGTGATAGCAGGAAGTCGCCGTTTTGCAGGGAACATCGCTGGTTTTCCAGCGATGTTCCCTGCAAAACGGCGATAACCTTGCTGATACGACCCTGTGTTCGTATCAGCATATTCGACCCCAATGTTAGGGATAGGTAAGTCTGCATTTTAGAAGACGTTAGTTTTTGGCGAAAACAGCGGTTTTCTCCAAAAACTAACATCTGCTTAAATGCTGGGGCAGCCTTTTAAATATCGCGCTGTGCACATCAGCAATATTTGCAAGGTTGTACTGCCCAGTGAAGCCCACTTTGCATCTCATTAGAGATACAAAACGAGGCGTCGGTAAAAAGGCTGCTAATATGCGCTAATGGATGGTAGCACAGCCTTGCTAATAGGGCGAAAACATTATCTCCGGTGATGGATTAAACCCAGATCTTTTGACTGGGTGTGAGTGTTTCATTGATTCAGATGCTCCGTCCATCACCACCCCCTTTTGTACCGCTTTTGGCCGCCATAAGTGTGGCAGGGTATGCTCAGACGTGAGTCCTTTGCTCACTTTGCCACTGCATTCAAGCAAGCCGGGCTGAAGACGGCTGGAATGCCAGAAACCGGTCCTCGGACGCTTGTTTCCGGTCCAGGGAAGACATGGCTTGGCAGTTCGGGCTGGACTGTTCCCATGAGGCACAGGGTCAGACTGATTTGCATATAGCCATGTCTGAACTGGGGTGGTAGAGTGGGCTAAAGAACGGTGATGGATTCAACCCAGATCTTTTGACTGGGTGTGAGTGTTTGATTGATTCAGATGCTCCGTCCATCACCACCCCCTTTTGTACCGCTTTTGGCCGCCATAAGTGTGGCAGGGTATGCTCAGACGTGAGTCCCTTGGTCACTTTGCCACTGGATTCAAGCAAGGCGGGCTGAAGACGGCTGGAATGCCAGAAACCGGTCCTTGGAAGCTTGTTTCCGGTCCAGGGAAGACATGGCTTGGCAGTTCGGGCTGGACTGTTCCCATGAGGCACAGGGTCAGACTGATTTGCATATAACCATGTCTGAACTGGGGTGGCAGAGTGGGCTAAGGTGATGGATTAAACCCAGATCTTTTGACTGGGTGTGAGTGTTTGATTGATTCAGATGCTCCGTCCATCACCACCCCCTTTTGTAACTGCCTGTGGTCGTATCAGCATAATCCACCCCAATGTTAGGGATAGGTAAGTCTGCATTTTAGCAGACGTTAATTTTTGGCGAAAACAGCGGTTTCAGATAAGGCTCTGCTTTCGTGACAGTTCGGGGTCAGGCGGGACTGGCAGAGAAGGAAAAGGACTCTGGGGCATATTATATAGGGACGGTGATAAAAAACGCAAAGCGCTCTTAGCGCTTTTTTATTTATCGCCGTCCATCACTGGAATTTACCGTCCTGGTAGCGCGTTATTAACAAGGCGTTTCTCCAGGGCGATACAAATTCCAGTGATAGCAGGAAGTCGCCGTTTTGCAGGGAACATCGCTGGTTTTCCAGCGATGTTCCCTGCAAAACGGCGATAACCTTGCTGATACGACCCTGTGGTCGTATCAGCATAATGGTGGAGAAGTCTGGCTCAATGATTAGAGCGGCAGACCCTGATGCAGAGGTCTAGCCCGGGACCAGGGTTCAATTCCCTTCCTCGGCGGGTCTTGGGCGCAAAATTCCATGGACCTGATAATTCTCGCCTCGGTGCCTATTCCAATCATGGAGTCCCACTCTGCAACTCTGGGCAATAGCTTGCTTAATCTCCACAACGGCCCCCACAACTCTAGGGATGCCTGGCCTCCACCTTGGGGGTGCCCAGGAGTGGATGCCTCACAGGGAAAGCCAGGATAGGTTCCACAGCGGTATTCGTACAAGCGCCTTGAGACCCTTGCGGGTGAGTAGTGCGCTATACAAGTATCAATTTACATTACATTTACATTTACATAATCGACCCCAATGTTAGGGGTAGGTAAGTCTGCATTTTAGCAGCCGTTAGTTTTTGGCGAAAACAGCGGTTTTCTCCAAAAACTAACATCTGCTTAAATGCTGGGGCAGCCTTTTAAATATTGCGCTGTGCACATCAGCAATATTTGCAAGGTTGTTCTGCCCAGTGAATCCCACTTTGCATCTCATTAGAGATACAAAACGAGGCGTCGGTAACAAGGCTGCTAACATGCGCTAATGCATGGTAGCACAGCCTTGCTAATAGGGAGATAACTTTATCTCCGCTTTTTTGGCTTTAGATAAGACCCTTGATAATATGCCCCTCTGTCTCTTCCTTCCTGCCCAAAGAAGACACAGATAATATTAATATTCACTTCAGCTCTGCGCTGGCAGCTGCCCTCCCACCCCCTTCCTCTTATTGCTTCTCTTTCTGTCAAGCAGCCCCTCCTCACTTACTGAAAACCATGACTTGAAGAAACAGTTCACAACCTTTCTTTCCTGCTTTAATTTATTTGCTTTATCGTGAAATGGATCCCAAAAAGAGAACGAACCCTTTTGATGGAAGTGCCCTCTTTTTCTGAAATTTTACTATTTCTAAGTGCAGCATCAGGACGGAGTGAAATAAAAGGTTTAAAATATGAAAAATAAATACATAACTCAGGAAAGCAAGACAGAGTGGTTGCAAAGTGGTCAGATTGATTTTACTTACACCCAAACACATCAGCCTCACTTTTAAGAGTTTGCCAGTGAAGCGCCACTTTAGTTTTCTCGTCTGTCTTTAAAAAACATTGTTTTTCCCTGGTGGGGAAGTGCACCATTGTAATACCTGGTTGATGGGTGGAGTGGAAAACAAAATGTGTACCACGCTCTGTGTTTATGGATGCACTCTTTTAACCCCTTCACTGCGGGGGTTATTTACTCGCTGTGCTGGGGGGGAGAAGGGCGCGCACGGAGCCCGCATGCTCATGACGAGCTGAGCTCGTCATGAGGCACGACGCTCCTGTGCTCATGACGAGCTCAGCTCGTCATGACCACACCCGTTCCCGTGGAACGCTCAGCACAGCAGGGGAATTATCCCCACATGCGAGCGTTCCACGGCTCATGACGAGCTGAGCTCGTCATGAGCACCGGAGCGCCGTGGCCCATGAGCATGGAAGGAGTTAAAACCATACTGCTTACGTTTTGTAGGATATAAGCGATGGACATTGAAAGGGGTCCTTTCTGGGCCCTATAGTCATGTCCTTAACTTTTCCAGTAAAAGCACTCACTGATTTATAAATAGTGAGTGGGAAATTGTTAAGGTAACCATGTTGTTTCTGCTTACATTTCACATGCTTTACTTAACCTCTTAAGCGCTGCTGACGGCCAACGGTCGTCACGAGCGCTACCTCCCCAGTGCTGCGCACGACCATTGGACGTCCATTCAGCACTAGTTCCAATGGACAGCGCAGCACTGGGGAGGGATATTTGCGAAGCAGCTAAGGTGTTATTCTTGCATTCCTCATGAGTGTTTGCTTTTTCCTGGATTTTTTGTTTTTTCTAGGCAGCATATTACTCTTGTCTCGTACATAATTTGAATTGAGCCACATCCAGGTGTTTATTGCGGGCACAATTGGGTTGTAGTTGATGACAGTGGGAGTTTTTCTCAGTGGGGCCACATGGTGTTCAGTGGGGTAGAGGATGTGGCACTATGGCCAGAGCTGCCAAATTTGGAACTGGGGAATCAGGTTCAGCCTTCATGACCAGTCCACCAGACCACTCTCCTGAGGGAGTATGTTCCTATGCTAGACCTTAGAAGGCCCCACTAGACCTTAGAAGCCCTGGGGTCTTAGCACAAGCAGGTGTACCCTAGTGGTGTCAATTGTGGGTTAACATTGAAGGCCTGTCCATTACAAACAATACTGAAGTTCATCTCCTGTCTTGCGGGCAGGTCTGCGAAGCTGCACACCCTAGAGCAACAGTGATCACTGTGACTGTCAATGAGCTCACAGGAACCTTGAGCAGGTTAGGGCAGTGCGAACAGTGTGACTGCACCGGGCACCTATTTTGGGTGGAGGCGCAGTTTTTGCAAGTATATTATGGTTTTTAAAGATCTTGCTGCCTCCTTCCTGTCCTCCAGAAATTTACAGCAACAATAAAAACGTCATGATAACTCCAGTGATTAATGTTCTTCCTAGAGAGAGATTGGAGTTTTGTCTAGTGGAACAGTTGACTCCTGGAAAGGTAGCACAGAGGGTTAATGTGCCTGCTACAAAGAACATGTACCATGCAGATCACAAAGTGCACATAATGTTAACTAGGTGAGTGGGTTACTGCTATTGTCAGAGAGATCCTTTTGATACTTGCAGTTTATAAGTTAAAATCCTAACATAGAACAGTGAGCTATTAAACTATGCACCTACTAATATGGTTGTCATGTGACTTCTACACCTTGTAGTCATTTGTCTTATGTAACATTTCCTATACAGTGATTTACACACGTATAAATGATTGCCTCTGTGTAGTGTGTGTGATGCAAAGTGCTCTGACACCGTACACTGTATGAGTGGTGCTGTAAATCAAATTAAATGCATCTGAGAAAGAGTGTGGTTATGGAGACTTGAGGAGAACTCTTAAAGCATGGTAGTAAGGGAGTCCGAGGTGTAGGTGGTCATTGGGGGCAGCAACAAACATTGTTACTCAGGGAGCCACCAGCCAGTCCGCCTCACCCATTGGTAACTCCATCGGCCTTGTTTCAGCAGTAGTAGCTGCAACTTACCAGGGATCAGCAATGCAGGATTTGCACGCACACCAAACTAAGGGCCCCATTAGGATGGCGGGCGGATCACCCTGGCCAGGCCGGTGGTAGTCACCGCCGGTCCGGCGGGGGCGATCCGCCCGCCATCCACGCAGAAATAGCCCCCTCCATATTACAATGGTTGGGGGGTCCGCGGCGGGCGGAAAGACCGTTCGCCGCTTTTCTGCCAGGTCAACATGTCGGGTTCTATATGGTGGCGGTGTCTGAAAGACAACCCAGCCATATTAGAATGTGGGTTTGAAATGCCTTTCTGCCACTGAAAGGCATGCAGAGTCTGCTTGGGGGGCCCTCTGCGGGCCCCCAGGGACTCCGGGGGGGTGGGGGTGCACATGGGGGGTACCTATCGTACCCCCTGCAATTCCATGCACAATATGGCAGGCGGTGCCTGCCATGTTGTGCATGGAAGTGCACAACATGCCTTCCTGGCATTGTGGCGTGCGGTGCTGAGTGCACTGCCTGCTACAATGTTAGGAAGGCAGGCTGCGCCCGCCACTGTGGCAGGCGCATCCTAATGGCACCCACGGGACCCTCTCCCTTATGGCGGGCGGGCGGTCCCTTTGTACGACGGGATGGCGGGCGGAGTATGTGCTGCTAAGTTTGCAAACTTCACAGTCTCTCTGCTACATGCACAAGCACTTTTAACATGTGCTACCTGCTCTGTGGCCACTGGAATTATGCAGCAGTGTTGACTAAATTATGCATCTAAAAAAAGGCTGCAGCATAATGTTAATGTTAATGTTAATGTTATGGGTGTCTTATATAGTGCTCGGCTACTCCAAGGAGTGTCCCGGCGCTTTCTAACCCACAGCAGACTACAGAGGGCAGGCAGAAAAGTAGAAAAGAAACAAGCAGATCACTGTCCATAGAGCCACGTCTTCAGACCCTTTCTGAAGGCCAGCAAGTTCGAAGTACAGCGGAGCGACAGAGGGAGGGTGTTCCATAGCTGGGGAGCCAAGCGTTTAAAAGAGCGTCCCCCTACCCATGCTTTCCTAACAGCAGGGTCAATGGCAAGACCAAGAGATTCCGATCTGAGGGATCTAGTTGGTTTGTAGAAAGCAAGACGTTTCTGAATATATTCAGCTCCCACAGCATGGAGTGCCTTATGCGCCAGCGTAAGTGTTTTAAAAACAATCCGCTTCCGAATAGGGAGCCAGTGTAGGGAGTGTAGGAGGTCCGAGGCTCTCGCTCGGCGAGATAGGCCAAAAATTGCCTGTGCCGCCGTGTTTTGGACCACCTGTAGTTTTTGTAGTAGATAGTCCGGAAGACCCAAATATAAAACATTTGAGTAGTCCAGCCTAGAACAAATAAGAGCCTGGACCGTAGTCTTCCTATGCGCCAGCGGGAGCAGGGGAAGGAACTTGCGTAACATTTTGAGGAGACCATAGTAAGTGCCAGTCAGTCCAAGGATCTGGGACTTAAGCGATAGGCTGTTGTCAATTTTGACCCCCAAGTTCTTAGCAGCCAGAGAGGAGGACGTAGGAGGGAACATGTTCACAGGCCACCAATCCTGCCAGCTCGGGTCAGCCTGACACCCGAAGAAAAGCACCTCAGATTTATCTGGGTTGCAATTGAGGCTATTTCGCTGAAACCATTCGAAAACAGCCCCAAGACACCCGCAGATGCTCTCTCTGTCGAACTCAGCACCCTTCCCACAAGTGAAAAGGAGCTGTGTGTCATCGGCGTATGACACGATCTGAGCCCCAAAAGACTCCGCCAGCACCGCCAAAGGGGTCATAAAGATATTAATGCAATAATGCAATATATTTTAATATTGTGACATTTTAACATATGTTAAGTCTCTGCAAAGATTCTGCCTCATTAGTACCAGTGTAACATACAAACGCAGCAGTGAGAAAGGTGATCAGTCAGGCTTTGCAAAGGGCCGTCCCACCCACAAGTCACGTTTTCTAGTAACTTTTTATCCGTTTGAGCTACAAAAATGATTATTTAAAACTGTAAGATTATGAAATGGATGATGTACTATGTGGCAAATATGGCAGAGCCATAATTGTATAGAAAACATTTGCAAACTGGTATATTTTGTCTTTCATGTTTGAACTGCTCTTGTGGAAGGAGGGAGAAGTGCTAATGACAGAAACTGTATGGCTCGGAGATAAATGGCTTGTAATTTCACTTTTTTAGCGTATTGGGACATTGTGTGATTGAAAATATATCCCACTTTGTGAATGTATTTAAATGCCAAGGACTCATATTAAACCTCAAATAATCAAGTGTATCCATTGGTTGAATGAAATAACACAATAAGCTGCAACTGGTCAGGGAATGCCAAACATGTACTAAAAATTAGGTTGTTTTGAACATTCTGGCCACACCTATGACTCCGCCCACTGATCCAATCCTTGAGTTATCCCCGCCCTCAGTCTCCTTCCACAGTTCCCGTACTTTTTTTCCCCCACTTCGACCCCTGCTGTAATGCAAACGAATTAAGTCAGATTTAAGCATTCTATGGGCGTTGAGGTCGGTGTACCTGCCCAACTCCCTAACCTGGTAACCCTGGATATGTGCCAAAAAGATACGTCTCTCCAGGACAAGCGTAACGAGGAGAAATATGTTTCTTTCTATGTCTGTGTGTGCTGCATTCTGAAAGAGATTTTGTACATGAAGGTGCCCCTTCCTGCACATAAACAATCCTGCTTACAACCAAGGGGGCCTGCGTTGGTGCTCGGCTGACGAAAGGGCGCTAGCACAAGGGGAATGAACAGGAATGCGCTGTATGGGACAAATACGATTCATTACTGCCCTTTCCCTGGGAGGCAGAGCAGCGCATCAAGGTGACATGCAGTACTGCCCTGTACCACAAAACTCGTAACTATGCCCCTAAGAACCAGAATTTATTTTCACACTAAAACATGCTTTTTCAATGTTTGAATAGAATGAAAACCCTTTGCTTAACACCAATCATATCAACATGGCCAGTCTTAATTCCACACCTCTCCCGACGAAAAGGATAACATCAAGATTGTTGTGTTTAAAGCACATCTTCTTCCCACTGAAAGAGTGAGATCCAGCCATGTGTCACCCCTCTCACACAACAACACCAGGATTCCATTTACAGGCATGGCTGTCTGTCATAGAAATGAGAGCGTTCTTCCTGAAGAGTTCACACTTAACAGTCTGTTTTCAAGCAGTTCATGAAGGACAGAACAACGAGAAAGGTCGATTTCAAACAGAAGAGGTGATGTCCAGGGATATTCAGTTTCACCATCACCGCTCAGTGTTAGGTTGGGCCATGACCATGCAAAATGAGACACACACTGCAGGATAGGGGACTTCAGGCCATCACCAAGGCGGCTGACCTTCCGATGATATCAGGACAAGACACACTCAGTACACACCAGAGCTCTGCAGCAAGACTCATACCTCCAGGGTTGCCCTAATGGCCAGGGCCAGACTGGCCACATCGGGCATTGGGCATCTTCCCAGAAGGGTGGGGGCCGGTTTTGGAGCAGTGGGGACCGGTTTTGTTACTGGCGCGCAGTTTTACAGCGCTGCTGCAATATCCCCCCCCCCCCCCAGTAACAAAAGCAGCAAGCAGGCGTTTCCAGACTCCCGGAGCCAGGCAGTGCTTCCCAGGGGCTGGTCCAAGCATATAGCCAGGGCTGCTTTGAGATCAGAGTCCGTCCCTGTCCAGGGCTGCATTCAAGAGTGCTTGTCCGCTCAGCATCACTTGTTAGTCCATGACCTGATACACCCTCATTTTATTGGACACATGTTACACCTTTTCATGGGTTAATTAGTTTAATCAATGAGCAGACTGGGATGCCTTCGCCAGGTTTGTGCATCAGAATATCATTGTGTTTAAAATATCATCTGACGTAAAGAGATCAGCTGAAATATTGTTCATAAAAATATTGCCTCATTGGGAGTAGTTTTTTCTGTTATTAACTCCAGCAGAGATAAATAAGATTTAGGAACAATATTTATGTCAGACAATATTCTTACAATGAAATTCTGGTATCGCACTCACCAGCAGACCAATCCTGCAGACCAGTAGACAAATGTATGCAACATTCCCTCCACATGCACCACTATGTCCAGCCAGACAGACACAGGGAAACAAGTGTTTTAGTCCCATGGAAGGAAGGAGCTGCAGAACAGCAGGTGTCATGCCCACATCAGCTAGACCAACGCCTTTGTATCCAGCGAGTCCAGTAAAGCATTTGTGTTTGGTATTGCCGCTGCTGGGGGAGTGATTGGCTGTTGGAGCAGAAAAGAGAGGTGGTGCTTCTTACAGTGATGCAAACCTAAACCAGTAGTGGTGCATCTTTGCAGAGTTTGATGCAGCTGACTAAGGATGCTATGGCCCCTGGGCCAAATGTGTTTTTGGGGACCCTGTTAGGAACAGATTTGAATTTATGATCCAATTTCAGCTCTTTCATGCTCTCTTCGGCCAGGTCACAGGTGCACTCATCCAAATTCTAAATGAGTTTACATCTAATATTCAGGCTTGTGATATATGTTTTCAACATTATAACTCAGCAGCAAATCACTAATATTACTGCAAATGATCTCAGTGACACCCATCCATTTCTCATATGTGAGGTCCTGTTTTGACCTAAAATAACTTTTTTATGAATGTTGCTTGAATAATAAACAAAATATTCCTTTGAAAAAGGTCTGCAATAGACATTCACAAATAACCCCCATTAAATTAAATCATTGCAAAACAGTATTTAACACAATATGTTTTAGAATTATTCACGATCATGTGGGTAAAACTGCAGAACAGAACTGGCTCTATCAGGGGGCGCCCTGAAAGGATTGGGGCCCGGGCCAAAGCCCGCTTTGCCTATGCCTTTAAACATATCTGCATTAACCCAATAAGGTTAATAGCCAGTGCCACTGGGTGAACCCCACAGCACTATACACCGCATTACTGTGCTTATAGTCAGCTGCTGAAGATGTAGTAGTTACTTTGATTGAGCTGAAAGTAGTGACCAAGAACGGGAAACAACCTTTGCAACGTAGTCATTACATCGCACTACATTTACAACTCAGTCATTACATCGCAACATCCTTTACAACGCATGTGACTACATCGCATGACACTACAACGCATGTCACTACAATGCCGGCATTGCATCACATGTCATTACAAGGCATACCATTACAATGCATAGTACTCCTACACTATCCAACACTTACCCTACTGTTGCACCTCCTGGAGTTAGAATAGTATTTTTTACCCCTACACTATCCAACACTTACATTAAATGCAATGTAATGGTATGCGTTGTAATGGTATGCGTTGTAAAGGTATTGTGCGATGTAATGGAATACGCTGTATATGTAGTTAACATTTTTTTTGTAATGCACGCAATGTTAATGTATGCGTTGTAAAGGAGGTTGTGATGTAAAAACTGCTTTGTAAAGTTATGCGTTGTAAATGTATGCATTGTAACATCATACATTCCCAAGAACAGGTCATCAGTCTGAAACTCAAGTTGAGAGGAAGGGGAAGGATTCAAAGAGGGTAGAGTGACTGATGGGATAAGTACGAAGAATGTCAGGTATAAGTATTCCCCAAATACCGCCTAGATGGTAGTGCGGAGCATCACTGCCCTGCATAGCAAGGTATGTGCAACAGCTGGACACTGGATTGGAACAGAGTCCGGGAAGTCACATCTGCACTGCGAGCCTTGGTTGATTGAATGGGGGACAGATACCTTGTGTCCTCAGGCACCCTTCAACATAGGGTGATCACCATGGCCTTACTTTGGGAACATTTAGGTTATTAATAAAGAAATGTAAGAAAAGAAGAATCATAACAATTATTAAGTTAAATAAGAAAAGGATGCCCAAAGCAATACAGATATGTCTTCAAATTGTTGAGTCTTAAATGGCTGAGTAGACAGGCATAGTAGCTTGTATCAAAGTTATATCAACCAGCTAGCTCAGAAGTCAAGATACAATAACAGGGCAAGCGACCCAAGAGATACTAGCTTCATGCTATTATCTGTATAACCATTTTACTTCTTAGGTCTGAGCTACCTTAATTCAGCAGTATGAAGACACATATAGGCCATGATAGTGCTGCTAGAAAACGTTGTTTATGGTTCATTGGCTGATTGATGGGATGAAAGCATTGGCACTGTGGCTGTAGTGTGGAACAGAGCACCACTAGCGGATATACAAACATATCAGCTCTACTGACTTGCCACACCCTAATGAATACAGTCCACAATAAGCAACAACTATTTCTTGGACACGTAGAACACCAACATAACAGATGAATTTCACGAGCATAAAGATACACAGAGCTCTAGCTCAGGACCCCCCCCCACCCACATCAAACATTTACACCCTACTACCACTCCATCATCCAAGCCTCAAAGTGGAAGACCTAAGGGAAGCCCACTAAAGCCCCACCCCCTAGAAGTGGATTGTGTCCAGAGTGCCTGATATGATAGACAAGTGGAAGTACAAGATTGTCTTACTGCAACACACCTCAGTGATTCAACTCTCAAACTGTGCTGTGTCCCTTTGAGGGCGTACCATCCTCAACCTCAACTTCAAGCCTCAAATCGCTAAGAAAACTGAACATGACGGGCCTCAGATTTCTCTTTACGCTCTACCTGCCGGAACCCAAAGTCAGAAGTACTGTTCAAGCATTGGCCCTATCACATTTGAACGTAGCAATGGACTGTTAGCTTCCAGACAACCCATCACACACCACTGAAAGCATTATCAATAAAGCCACAAGTTATCAAAGGTATGAGAAATTACAACCTGAATACACCCACACTTCAGAAACTCGCTGGGCTCCCCTCCTCCCCAAATCACCCTTAGGATCTGCTGAATCATTTGTAAGTCTGTTGCATCCAACACACCACTCCACATCATTGACAATATCAAGTGATGAGTGAGTACAAGTTGCCAAGATGTGGATGTATATATGTGACCTCTATAGAGCAAACCTAGCTACAAAGCAACATAGGGTCAGGTTTGAGACCAAGATCTGATCTACACAAGAAACACACCTGGGCTTCTCCAATGAGGTATTGTAGTGGTTTATCTAGATGACATCCTCAAGGTCCCAGAACCTTCCTGTATCCTGTGAAGAACTCCAGGGCTTTGTCCTGGTCCCCCTTAATCTTTAGCCTCTACATGGGCTACCCACAGCCCTACTGGTGAACGGCAACACTAAGATCCATTAACATTCTTATGACATACAACTGTTTCTGAAACTATCTGCCATCCACAGCCTGCAATCTGCAGCATGTCTCATCAGTGGCCTAAAGTATTTCTATTATACCCACTTCTGGCTAAATAAACTAAATGGGCTCCCACTCCAAGCCAGCATCATCTTCTAGACAAGCGCCACCACATGAAAGTCCACTAGAAATGGTACCCTGAACTGCTGTCAGAGAAAGAAAACACATCGGGCAGCTAACACAACATGAGGAGCCATTAAATCATCATGTTGGGAAAAAAAACGCAAAACCAAAGACAGGTCTCCTCCATCTCTGCACCCAGGATATGATACAACATCCCAGTCCTAATCTGAAATGCCCCCTCCTGCAACTCATAATGGATCCAAAGACTCACCTCTTTGGAGAACACAAGAGCTCATACATTCTGCCTCTTTTTAAATCATCCTTAATCATCTCCCGGAGCTCCTGTCCTTGATCATTACTCCCTTGCTCCTAGGGAAGTTTGTACTTTAAATATATATATATATATAGGGAATGCCACTCCCACAAATACCAACGTAATCCAGTTTATGGAAAAATAAATGAATCCACTGGAGCCATGGCCACAATTCATAAACGGTCTTTTATTTTAGGCTTTCGGCAGACCCGACGCGTTTCGCAGTTACCTCACTGCTTTGTCAAGGGTGATTCAATAAAGTGCAATACACGCATTTAAAGGTGCAGGGTTCCAACTAAATAAACATAGTAAAAATACTTCAGTTTTTTAGTTTCAAGCAGTATAAACACAAATAATTTTCACATTGCCCTTAAATGCATTGTAGCCATTCATTATTAATAATAGTCAATTTTTGAATATAGCCCCAGTGGGCTAATATTATAAGTTCTAATGATAACATATCAAAAAACCTTATAGCACCTTGATTTACATTATTCAAAATTTCAAAATTATAACATTTAGGCTTTCAATATAACGTCTCTTTGTAGTGTAGCTCTAGTGAGCAAATATTCTCAGCCTCTGGGCAAAACATCTTTGGAAGTTACGTCTTTTGTCTGCAAAGAAACAAACGGAAAACTGACTTTAAAACTAGTGCGAACCCTCAGTGTCCAAAATATAAACATAAGACTTTAAAATCAAACAAAGATATGCAGTAAGCAGAGGTTAGGATACAGAACATGATTCATCTCAGGTGTATAGAAATTTCATTGTCCACATTTAAACCATAAGGAATCACGGTGTTATATTTTATAATTATCTTTGACTCTAGTTTCCTTAATTCTAGTGTGCGGTTCCCTCCTCTCTCTCTCAAGGGTATTGTGTCAAGCACACAGAATTTAAGCAGGCTTGGGTTTTGGTTGTGTTTTTCAAAAAAGTGTCGAGCAACCGGGTACTGCTCGTCATTTTTACTGATTGCCCGCAGATGTTCTAAGATGCGCAGTTTGGCCTTTTTGATCGTACTCCCTATATAACATAAATCACATGGGCATCTCAAGGCATAAATGGCAAATTCTGTATCACAGGATATGTGTTTCAATATTTGAAATGCAGCAACATCTTTATTCAGTTTTATTGTTTTGCAGTTATTGCTATAACGGCAGGCTTTACACTTAGAACATGTAAAGAAACCTTGTACTGGGTTTCTTTTCTTAATGTCTCTGATCTCACTTGTCATAAGTATATCCTTCAATGATTTGTTACGTCTAAATGTTATAGATGGCTCAACAGACAAGTTCTCTTTCAAATCTTCATCAGTTCTAAGAACCTCCCAAAACTTCCTTAGACTCCTACGTACCTCCCATGCCTGGTTGTGGTATGTAGTAATGAATCTCATCTCATTGTCACTAGACAATTCTTTTTCTTTGTGAATGAGCAGGTCCTCTCTCTTCACTAGGGCAACTTTATCAACTGCTGTTTGGATAGTTGAACAGCTGTATCCCCTCTCTTGAATCTAGATATCATCAATTGCTGTTCTAGAACAGCAATTGATGATATCTAGATTCAAGGAACCCAAAGATGTTTTGCCCAGAGGCTGAGAATATTTGCTCACTAGAGCTACACTACAAAGAGACGTTATATTGAAAGCCTAAATGTTATAATTTTGAAATTTTGCATAATGTAAATCAAGGTGCTATAAGGTTTTTTGATATGTTATCATTAGAACTTATAATATTAGCCCACTGGGGCTATATTCAAAAATTGACTATTATTAATAATGAATGGCTACAATGCATTTAAGGGCAATGTGAAAATTATTTGTGTTTATACTGCTTGAAACAAAAAAACGGAAGTATTTTTACTATGTTTATTTAGTTGGAACCCTGCACCTTTAAATGTGTGTATTGCACTTTATTGAATCACCCTTGACAAAGCAGTGAGGTAACTGCGAAACGCGTCGGGTCTGCCCGAAAGCCTAAAATAAAAGACCGTTTATGAATTGTGGCCATGGCTCCAGTGGATTCATTTATTTTTCCATAAACTGGATTACGTTGGTATATATATATATATATATATATATAGTAATTTCAAACTTCTTTGTGCGAATGAAAACCGGCACTCGTGCTCATGGGAAGCACGCCTGTTTATTGGGTTGAGTACCCCAGATACAGGAACAAGGAGACGCATTTCGGCAGTGCAACTGCCTTTCTCAATCTGCACTCCACTGTTAAAATGCTCCATTTAAAGTAAAAAGTTACAATAGACATAGACAACATACTATTCATTTTGGTAGCAACTTAAAAGGGCGTCTGCCTTGGATGCCGCACAAGATGGCCGGCTAGCTGCGGAGCTCCGCCGCACCAATACTCCTCCTTACAGTATCCCGTATGGTTCGGGAACCGTTATCGATGCAGTTTGCTGATTTCTGTAAGCGGAACCTGCGCTGAGGTGACTGGTGCCCTTAGAATAATTCCTGGACATCTTTTTGCGCTCCAATTTCGCGACGCGAATATCTGGCATCGGCAGGCCGCCATTATGAGACGCGCCACGGCTGATTTCAGAGCCGCGGCTTCCTCAGAATGTTGCCGCCACATCAATAAAGCTTACTTTTGCCCTCTGCTTTAATGGAACACTGCTCCTCTACTAAGGATGTACTTTGCTGAGCACTGCTGATGGGACATACGTCTTCTGCCTATACATCATTAACCATGTCAGGGTGAGCATTTGTTTCTTTTTCTTTTGTGCCTCAGTGTTTCCTCAACAAGCTTCATTATTCCTGCATTGGGCTACACCAGCATTTTGAGAAGTTTCTTCTTCAGTAGTTTTGACATGGTCTGAGAGGATTCTTCTATAACTTATGTGTATGTCTCCCTGACTGGAGGGTGCACCTGCAACAATAACGGATTTCTTTACCAAGCCTGCATTGTTTTTTCCTCCGTAGACGCCAGTGCCTTCTTTTTGTGGTGGTCCCAGTTTTTTCTTTTACGTGTCAACGCCCTGTTATACCTGCGATATAGTGGGTCGTGCTACCACCAGTTCTGACTTTCGTTATATACTTCATGTGGCCATTTCACACCATGATGCAACATCATAGTCTGCACTGTGTTTCCTCCTAGACCTATTTTTGTGGCCTCATATCGCTCATTGTCTTTTCACCTCATTTATAGCAGATAGTTCCGCCTGGTTGTCCTCAGTGGGATAGCATTTTTATTCTTCCTAGTTGTGCTTCATCATTTTCCAGTTGGTTTGGTCTCTCTCTCATGGTCAAACTCCGCAAGCCAAAATTTGTTTTCCCTTCTCTCACAAGTGTTTTGGTGAGTCCTTCTGCAGAGTTGGGTGTATCCTTACCAGCTACTACAATGGCTGCCTCTGCTTCTCACCACTCTACTACTGGTCAAACCAACTCAAGTAAAATTCACCTCCTGCATCCTCCTCTAAACGACTTAAGCAGGATCCTCCATCACCAGATAAGGCTTCTCCTTCATCTTCCATAGACTTAATTTTAGAGGAACTCCGTGCTATGCACCCGTTCATTGAGGAAACCAGTAAGGACATGCAACTCTTAAAGGACAGATGGTCAACCATGGATTCCCGAATCTCCTCAATTGAACAACAAACTCCTGATATTCAATCCAACTCACAATGTATTGCCTCTTTGGAAAAAACTGTTCTATCTCTCCAACAACATACGGAGGATTTAGAAAACCACAATAGGAGGAACAACCTGCGTATTTATGGCCTACCCGAATCTCTTGAGGGAGACGACCCAGTCACCTTTTTCACCTCTTCCTTCCGAAGCTTTTGGATGTGCCACCATCTACTTCCATCAGCATTCAAAAGGCTCACAGACTGGGTCCGCACACAACTGCCTCTACTAAACCCCGCAGAGTTATCATCCTTTTTTTGAAATTCACGGATCTCCTTTCAATACTATCTGCTGCTAGAGCCAAGCGCCAGGTTTCCTGGTTAGGTCAGCGTGTCTTCCTAACCCAAGATGTCTCTAATGCTACTGCATCCAGAAGGAAGGAGTTCCTGGCTCTTCGTCCCTCTTTGCGCTCACTTGGAGCACGTTATGGTTTGTTCCATCCCTGCACCTTCAGAGTTACCCATCAAAACAAGACTTGGACGTTTCAGGATCCCGGTGAACTACGAAACTTCATCCTTTTGCAAAATAATGGGGGAATGGAGACCACTCCTTCTTCTAGTGGCTGAACACAGCTTGGGATGTGCTGGAATCTACTTTTGGATGTTATTTGATTCTATATATCTCCCTCTTCTCGTCTTCTAGTCCTCTTTTCCTTTACTTGTCCTCTAATTCTCTTTGTATATTCCGTATGTTCCCTTTTTCTCTTCATTGCTTCTTCTTGTTTTGTTTTTGCTCGCCTCTTTTTGATGTTCCACTAATATGTATTTTCTAGTGTGTACTTTGGATACTGTATTCTTTTGTTATTACCTTTCTCCTCAATAATTGTCATTTTTTCTCTTTCTCTCCTTCTACAGATGTGTATTCTGTGTTCCCCTTACCTGATATCATCCCTTTGTGGTTCTGTGGTTCCCGGTGCGGTTGTGTCCCTGCTCCTCGGTTGACTTGTCTTGTTGCGTATCACCACTTCCCCGTTTTCCCCTTCTCTCCCCTTTTCAGGTATGTTTTTTGCAGTCATCCTTATGGATTTGTACTGTCTCCTCTGGCTTTTTTCTTCCCTCTCTCTCTCTAATTCTATGTCCTCTCCTTTGTCCCATTTCTTCCCTCCCCCCGCACCTATGCTTCTCCCCCTTTTCTCTTTCTTTCAGCCTTCTAATGTTTTGTTTATTACTGTTATTGCATTTATTGCACCTTCTGTATTTGACAAGTTTATCATGTTTAAACTTTTAGAGTAGTTTCATGGAATGTGAAGGGTTTTAATAATCCCATTAAGCGGCAGAGAGTACTTTCCCATTTGTCTTCTTATAATCCCGATATTGTCCTTCTCCAAGAAACCCACCTCTCTGACATTGAATCTTTGAAGTTGAAAAGATCTTGGGTTGGTACTGTTTTATTTTCTCCGGCGTCTCATAAAAAGAATGGGGTTGCTATTTTAATTCATAAAAGACTCAAATGTACGGTCATATTAGAAGATAAGGATGCTGAAGGTCGCTGGGTTTTAGCTAAATTACTTATCAATGCTATACCAATTACTGTGTTTAATGTTTATGGTCCCACTAACTCCGATTCTTCCTTTTGGCCAGTAATTACCTCCAAATGCATCAAACACAAAGATGATTTTTTTCTTTTAGGAGGCGATTGCAATCAGATAATTGATTCCTTCTTAGATCGTAAATGCTCTGTCCGTTTTGTTCCCCACAAACCCCATAAACAGTTTTTGGATACCATCTCACAAACACACCTAGTAGATTCTTGGAGGATCACTCACCCAGACACTTTGGACTTTTCTTTCTTCTCTCCTCCCCATGCCTCTTTTTCTCGTCATGACTACATTTTTCTCTCTTCCTCCTTATCTCAAAACCTTTTGTCTTCCTCTATTGAACCTATCGTAATCTCAGACCATGCTCCTATTGTTACAGATTTTGACCTGCTCCCCCCTTCGTAAATCTTCGAGGTGGCGATTTAACTCCTCCCTACTAACTGATCCTAATTTTTCCTCTTCATTCCGAACTTTCACTAATGAATTCTTCCTCCTCAATTCTGACCCTCACATCTCCCCTCATGTACTTTGGGATTCCTTTAAAGCTACTGCTCGAGGTTTCATCATTGACTTTGTTTCCAAGAAAAAGAAACAGTTTCTCCAGAAGAGAAAGTTTGCTTTAGCCCACATCAAAACATTGGAACATCAGTTTTATACTTCGTCCCCCAACCACATGTCCCCTGAACTTCTTCAGGCCAAGATCGCTTCCAACAAACTTACCACAGATTCGGCTTCTGCCTTTCTTCTTAGAAGTAGTGCGCGTTACTACGGCGGTCGTAATAAATCAGGTAAACTTCTTGTTAACTATCTAAAGTCCCGTAAAGAACGTACCTTCATTGAATCTATTTACTCCCCCGCAAATACTCTTCTACACACAGATAAAGACATTCTAGACCAATTTCAGTCCTTTTATAAATCTTTATATACAGCGGAAACTCCTCCTATGCTGGAACTTCTCCAGTCTTATTTTGATAACTTACCCAAACCAGATACTTCTCAACTCCACTTCTCAGACAATGAAACCGATTTTTTCCTCCTTGAACTTTCTACAGCATTGTCCTCTCTCACTAAGGGCAATACTCCAGGTCCAGATGGTTTTCCGGTGGAATTTTACTTGCATTTCCCTGACCTTCTTTTACCCAAACTTCTTTCTCTTTTCCAATCTTTTTGCTCTTCTGGTCAAGCTCAAGGATCTTTTCAAGATGCTACTATTTGTTTAATCCCCAAGGAGGGTCGCGACCCCAAGTTTTGTAAGAATTACCGACCAATCTCCTTAGTCAATGTGGATTATAAACTATTTGCTAAATTACTCGCAATACTTTTAGATCCCTTCCTGCCACATCTCATTGGGAAAGAGCAATGCGGTTTTGCTAAAGGTCGCCTCACCTGGGATAACTCTAGACTTTTCCTTAACGTTCTAAATAAAGCCTCTTCTCTCTCTATCCCCTTAGCAGCTATCTCAGTGGACGCTGAGAAGGCTTTCGATCAGGTTGATTGGTCGTTTTTACTTGCTTCCCTGAAATGGCATGGTTTTGGTCCCAAATTTATTCCTTTTATCTCTTTGATATATTCTATGCCCAAAGCCTCTGTCCTGGTCAATGGTCAACTCACCTCCTCTTTTACACTCCAACGTGGGGTCCGACAGGGTTGTCCTCTATCCCCTCTTCTTTTTGTGTTAGCTCTTGAGCCTTTGCTCTCCTCTATTCGTAACAACTCTTCTATTTCTGGTTTCCCATATGCAGATCGCCAGCTCAAACTATCTGCGTATGGTGACGATATTCTTTTATTTATCTCAGATCCGAAGTCCTCTGTTCCTGCCTTATTGGCTGAATTTGAGAAATTTTCCCTTGTCTCAGGCTATAAAATAAATTCTGATAAAACTGAAATTCTCCCGCTTACTAAATTTTGTCTGCCGCATTTTTTTACTTCTACAGGTTTCGCCTGGAACAGTACTAACATTAAATATCTGGGTGTTATATTCTCTAATTCTATTTCATCCTCTGTAAAACTTAACATGACCGCAGTTATCTCCAGAATTGAATGTCTGTTTTCTTCCTGGAATCCTTTATTCCTCTCCTGGTGGGGTCGTCTTGACTCTGTGAAGATGATGATTGCTCCTATTTTGATTTATCTACTCTCTATGCTTCCAGTTCATATTCCATCTCTTTATTTTAAACGCATTGATTCTGTTCTATCTAAATTTCTTTGGAAATAAAAAAGGGCTCGGATATCTCTGTCTGCTCATCGTAAGACCAAATCGAATGGTGGGGTCAACTTTCCAGATTTTCAACTTTATCACAAATCTTTCTCCCTACGCCAAGCCTCTCGATGGCTGTCGTCAGAGCCCTCTCCCCCTTTCCCCTCTCTGGCTTCAGATTGAGCGTTCCTTATTATTGCCTTTTTCATTTCCAGATGTAATTCGCTTTACCTGTAAATCCCCTTATACAGCCCCTCCGTTGTTTAAATATACCTCTTCCCTGTTGAAACCTTTGTTTTCCCCATCGACCATTTCTCGCGAATCTTTTTTACTTTTTCCCATTTGGTATAACTCGCTTATTCTCCTGTAGAATAGACCGATGGCTTGGTCTTCTTGGAGATCAAGAGACATCATTTGGGTCCATCAACTCTTTGATGGTTCGTCGCCCTGCTCCTTCCCCCAATTTCAGGAGCGGTTTAACTGTCCAAGTTCATTCTCCCTGAAATATCACATTCTTATGGAAATTATAGTTGACCACTACTATTCTTTCCCTTCCTCTGAGTTACTTCTCCCTCCCTCTCCTCTTCTTACCATCCTTGCGACTCTTCCTAAAGCTTCCCTTATCTATCGCTTCTTCTCGGCTCCCAACCCGGTACGCCCCAAGACTAAATTGGAACTCTCTTGGGAAACAGATTTTGCTTGTTCATGGTCTATTCCTCTCTGGGATAAACTATGGTTTAAAACCCTGAAGATTTCTCTTTCTGCTTCCCTCACTCAATCCATATTTTTCTTCTATCATAGACTTTATCTTTCTCCCCTTTCTCTTTCTCGCTTCCTTCCCTCCTCCAACTCTAACTGCTGGATATGTAACACACCTGATGCTGATCTTCTTCATCTTTTCTTTTTCTACCCTTCTGTAGCAGGTTTCTGGAAACAGGTTTGGTCTTACATATCACACATGTTTACACTTTCTGTTCCTTATTCCAAATCCCTGGTATTTTTAGGGAGTCACTCGGACTCTCTGAATCTCCCACCACATTCACTCGGTCTCTTTGACCTTATGTCGACCCTTGCATTCCAACACATTGCCTCCAATTGGAAGTCTCTCACCAAACTTTCCACTCGTTGTTGGTGGAATTCACTATGTAATTTCCATAGACTTGATGTTGCCTTTGCCTCCTCCTGTAAGCCCTCCCGCAATGTTGAATTATATTGGTTACCCCTTACCCTATATTTAGATCACTCTGCCAAACAGCGTTATACTTCCCTTTCCTCTGACAACTTTAAACCCCCTTGAAGACTTGTACTCTCGCCTGCAGTATTGATTTCTAGAATTCACAGTTTTTTGGTTGTATTATAAATTTTTATATACTCTTCATTCTTTTTCGATTATTGTGCATATGTTTTATATGCCACCAATTTCTATACCAGTATGACTTGTGATAACATGATTTTTATTTCCCCTTACTCATCCCTTCCCCTACCTCCCCTTCCTCCCCCATAAAATTAGAAAATGCTTAGATTCTTAATGTTGACATCAGAGATCTTTTGTTTCTTCCGGATTAGTTTCTTTTGTTGATGTCACCTTGTTGTTATTATAAATCGTTGATTTTTAATAAAGCTTTCAAACAGAAAAAAAGGGCGTCTGCAACACTGTGTGACCTTCAAACTGTAAAAACAGCACAAGCTGCTCAGAAATATTTAACATAGAACTCATAAATGTGTCATTTCAATGAGTAATTACAACATCTACTTCATATAATTGAGAGTAATTCCGGTGGCAAGTATCAGCATGCCATCACACACAAAAGTAGTATACTCAAAACCCGGACTGGAGTATTTTTCAACTCCATTGCTACTAATAAAATCGAGCATTCAGACATATATTTTTACACCAACATGCCGCATTATGTTACTAAGAGACTAGTAAATTAATCAGTTATAGTACCAACAGGAGTAATGGCCCTTTTTCCCTCCAAGTCAAATTCGAGCATTAACTTCTGAGTCTCATTGTATGCATATCCAGCTGGAATACTCACAGCAGCGGCAGCAAAGTAACTTCTATTCATGTATCCTGTTTAACAGATTCCCTCAGTTTCTGCATCCCAGAACTATATATTTATATATGTATGAGAGACAGAGCTGTATAGAGTTACTTTCCTCTTTCTAAGTGTGCTGCACAATACAGCACACTCTGAAAAGAGGAAAGAACGGGGAGAAATCAATATATTTCTTCTTGTTGCACCTCTGGTAGGCAGGGCCGGACTGGGAACCAAAACTGGCCCCGGCAAAGAGCTCGGCCGGCTCCCCTGGGAGTGGCTGAGCTGTTTGCCAGGGCCGGGCTCTGCCGATTTTTTTACAGGGGCCGATCTTGCAGCTATGCTGCAAAACCGGCCCTGTAACAAAAACGGCCCATAGGGGCAAAAAATCAGACCACACCCTAGAGGCCCACCGGGGAAATGCCTGGTGCCCGCTACAGCCAGTCCAGCCCTGCTGGTAGGGCTGGACTATCCTCCCCTCCGAGGATTACATCCTTTTGGGAGACCTCAACTTTCACCTTGAAAAGAACAACGACCGCAACACCACCACCCTTTTGGACAACCTAGCCAACCTCGGACTTAAACAACTTGTCACTACCCCCACCCACATCGCAGGTCACACACTCGACCCTATCTTCACCTCCAGCAAACATGTCTCCTTCAGCCACACCACAGCTCTCCTTTGGACTGACCACAGCTGCGTTCACTTTACCTACAACAAGCCCACTTCCAACAACCACCCCCAACCCACTCTGCAGAGAAACTGGAACAAAATCACCATCGACCAGATCTCCTCATCGCTTCTTCAAAACCCCCCCGCCCACTCCTCAAACCCAGACCAAGCAGCCACCAACCTCACCCAATGGTTATCCAACAGAGCCGACATCTTAGCACCACTGAAAAAACGACAAATCAAACTAGGCAGCAAGAAGGCCTCCTGGTTCAACGATGATCTGAAGAAATCCAAGAAACTCTGCCGCTCCCTTGAGAAGGCCTGGAAAAAAGACCCAACCACCAGCACCAAGGACGCCTTCAAAAACGCCACCCGCATACACCACCAACTGATCCGGAATTCCAAGAAAGCCGCTTTCAAGGACCGACTAGATAGCAACGCCCACAACAGCACTGAATTATTCAACATCGTCAAGGAATTTACCAACCCCTCGGCCAACTCCAACGACATCACCCCCTCCCAAGCCCTCTGCGACTCCCTAGCCTCATTCTTCCACAACAAAATTGCAGACATCCACAACAGCTTAGACAACCGACCCGAAGACCAACCCACCCAACCACTTGCAGGACCCCCACTCCCCCTGAACATCCTCAATGACTGGAAGCCAATCTCCACTGAGGACACCATCCGTCTGATGAACTCTATCCACTCAGGATCCCCCACAGACCCATGCCCTCACCACATCTTTAACAAAGCAGACTCCATTATAGCACTGCACCTCCGAGACGTCATCAACTGCTCCCTCAATTCCGCAACCTTCCCGGAAAGCTGGAAACATGCCGAACTCAGCGCCCTTCTGAAGAAACCCACAGCTGACCCCCCGAACTCAAAAACTACCGCCCTATCTCACTCCTTCCATTCCCGGCCAAAGTCATCGAGAAAGCGGTCAACAACCAGCTCGCCGCATTCCTCGAAACCAACAAATCCCTCGACTCCTCACAATCCGGCTTCCGAGCCAAGCACAGCACTGAAACCGCCCTCATCGCAGCAACAGACGACATTCGAACTCTACTGGACAATGGAGACACAGTCGCCCTCATCCTCCTCGACCTCTCCGCAGCCTTCGACACGGTCTGTCATAGCACCCTTTTACAACGCCTCAGAAACGTCGGAATCCATGGAAAAGCACTGGATTGGATCACCTCGTTCCTCACCGGAAGAACCCAGAGAGTCCGCCTCCCACCATTCAAGTCAGAGGCCACTGAAGTCATCTGCGGCGTACCACAAGGATCTTCACTCAGCCCCACCCTCTTCAACGTATACATGAGCCCCCTCGCGGTCATCGCACGCCAACACAACCTCAACATCATCTCCTACGCCGACGACACTCAACTGATCCTTTCACTCACCAGAGACCCTAACACTGCCAAAACCAACCTGCATGAAGGAATGAAAGAAGTAGCCGAATGGATGGAACACAGCCGTCTGAAACTGAACTCAGACAAAACAGAAGTCCTCATCCTAGGCACCTCCCCCTCCGCCTGGGACGACTCTTGGTGGCCAGAGGCCCTTGGAAAAGCACCTATCCCGACGGACCACGCACGGAACCTGGGCGTCATCCTGGATTCCTCACTCTCGATGAACAGACAAGTCAACGCCGTTTCTTCATCTTGCTTCAACATTCTTCGCATGCTCAAAAAAACATTTCGCTGGATCCCCACCGAAACTAGAAAAACAGTCACTCACGCTCTGGTCACGAGCCGACTTGACTACGGAAACACCCTCTACGCCGGTACCACCGCAAAAATCCAGAAAAAACTTCAACGCATCCAGAACGCTTCAGCCAGGCTCATTTTAGACATCCCGCGTAAAGAACACATCTCTGGCCACCTGAAAAACCTCCACTGGCTCCCCGTCAATAAGAGGATCACTTTCCGGCTCCTAACCCACGCACACAAAGCACTCTACGAAATCGGACCCGAATGCCTCAACACACGACTGTCCTTCTACACACCCTCCCGCCAGCTACGATCCTCCAACCAAGCCCTTGCCACTGTACCTCGCATCAACAAATCCACCATGGGAGGTAGATCCTTCTCCCACCTGGCAGCTAAAACCTGGAACTCACTTCCCACTCACCTTCGCCTTACTCAGAACCACCTAGCATTCAGAAAGCAACTTAAAACGTGGCTATTTGACAAGTAATTCCCCACCCTTCTTCAAGCGCCTTGAGACCCTCTGGGTATGTAGCGCGCTATACAAATTTATTGACTTGACTTGACTTGACTTGACTACTCCAGCAATGCTTCACTTTTGCGCCATACAGATACATCAGAAATACTGACGTATCTGTAACTCCTTGCGCCATGATGCGTCATTCTGTAAATATGATGCATCATTGGTGTCGCAAGGAGAGCGCAGTGAAAAGTGACGCATCGCTCTTTTCACGCAGCGATGCGTCACTTTTCATAAATGAGGTCCCTAGAGTGCATTGGGACTTCTCAAAAAGTGTGTCCTCAGCTTCTTGTGCAATTCAACGCAGTGAGGTGGAGGCTCTTATGGGTAGGGCAGGTCATTCCATATTTAAAAAAAAACGATGGAGAGGAAAGGTTGTTCTGAAGGACCAGTAGCCTTCTGGTGAGTTTTTTGCAGATCTCGGCATAGAGGGTGTTCCTGTAGTCCAACTTGCTTGTGATGAAGGCATGCATGATGGTTTTCATGATGCTGTTTGGTATCCATTTGAAAAACCTTCCTCAGCATCTTCAAAGTATGGAAGCATGAGACAGTGACAGTGCTGACTTGGGCAGTCGTGTCAAATTTACTTTTGAAGACAATCCCAAGATTCTTGGTGTGGGTGAAGGGTGGATGTCATTCCTAGCTCTGTTGGCCCCCAGGTGGAATCCCACTGTAAAGTGCTCTTCGAGGAGATCACGATTTTGGTCTTGCTGGTGTTCATCTTCAGATAGTTGGTCTTCGTCCGGTAGGCGACTTCACTCATGAAGGCACTGAACTTGATCTGGGTAGTGGGCATCTTGTCCATGAGAGAGAGAATGAGCTGTGTGTCATCAGCGTAGGAGAAGACATTTATGGAGTCAGAGCAGATGATGCCCACTAAGGGATCATGTTTGTGTTTAAGATTGTTTGACTCAGGGAGGATCCTTGGGGAACTCTGCACATAAAGTCACAGATGTCTGAGGTGTATGGTGCCAGGCTGGAAGACTGTGTTCTTCTAGTCAGGATGGAGAGGATCCATCAAAGTGAGTAACTTGGATTCCAATGTCGTATAGGCATTGGTTGAGGATGGGTTGGGAGTACATTTCAAACGCTGTGGAGAGGTCCAGGATGATGAAGGTCGCTGTGTCTCCTCCATTGAGAGTCATGTGGATGTCATCTGTCGTGGCGATGAGGGACGTTTCCATGCAGTGGTTGGGTCTCAAACCAGAGTGAGTGGTGTTGAGGAGTTGGTCGTCATTGAGGTATTTGGTGATGCGCCTGTTGATGTTTTTCTCTAAGACATAGGCCGGGAATGGTAGCAGTGAAATTGATTTGTAGTTGGTGTGCAGTGAAGGGTCGGCAAGGGATTCTTCAACAATTGGATAACAGTTGCGCTTTTCCAAGCATTTGGGAAGGTCACAGAAGAGGTGAACGCATTCAGAATAGGAGTGAGCATGGTGCTGATGGGTTGCAGTCCTCTGGAATAGGCGTGGTGGGGGCAGGGGTCCAACGGGGCCCTGACTGGATGGACTTCATGGTGTCCCCTTCAGCTAGACATGGCTTTTTAGGCAACTATACTTTGCATTCTCAGAATGTATTATCTTAAATAAATGCACAGGCTTGAAAAAATATTTATCTATACTATTGGTCAACTAGAAATGGAAAGTCTGAAGTCCTGAACAACTGCATTCCCAGCTGTGCAGTGGCTTGGCTTCCAAGTGTCTGATGCCATGAGAGATCCTTTTGCAAACCTTACTTTTATAGCCAACAGCCCTTTGCATGCTGGCATTTTTGAGTCCATACTTGCAATGGTATATGCATATCATAACTCCCAAAATCTAACATTCTGCTGGTTAAGAAGCATCTTCTAGCTAACGATGCTGCACATGAAACCAGGGGCGACTTGGCATCTATGCCTACTGTTGTCTTCCAGGAAAAGTAGCTCGTTATTAAGGCAGCCCCAATACCAATCTCTTGTCCCTGGTCCTTTTCCAGGTAATTCACAGTATATTGCAAAGTCTTCAGAGGTGGAGCGGGCTCATGCTGAAAGCCTTGTTTGTGTAGCAGTGCCAGCACATTCATGGCTCTGGCAGCATTGGCCTTGGAAGCTTGGCACTCATGTTTGTCTCTTTCATTATCAGCCCACAATGTTTTCATACATTATGGGATTGTTTTTGTGATCCTCCACATGCCAGCTCACTCTGCCAACATGCTCTCTGCTGGCATGCTACCTCAGCCATCATGAGAAGAAGCGCCCATGCGTGTGGCGCCTTAGGGTACACATGCACAGGGCTTCGGATTCCCATTCAGAGGTCCAGACATTCAAAGATGTGCTTTTACTGCTGAGTTGGTTGGATTTATAGCTCCCAAAGTGGTCTATTGCAGAAGGACATGATGTCCATATGCCAGGTCTTTCTTTTGTAAGTTATTGTTTCAAGTAGGAATATATCTTTGTCAGCTTTTGCATTACACCCTAGAATTTATATAGGTCATCAAGCAGCTTAAAAGGTGTCAAAGTGACCCGAATCACATTGGATTCTGGCCACCCTTTTAGGGAGTTTGTTGAAAGTAAATTGGTTGTACATAGGTCTGCATGAACATATTAAGTGAGATATTAGAGGATCAGAGACATGCTCTAAACATTGGAGGAGAGCTGGTAGCTATGAAATGCTCATGACCTGGGTGAGAACAGATGCACTCACACATCCAACCAGCCCTGGCTCTGAAGCCAACATCATGTAGCAGTCTGAGAATTGTAGTCCCACGTTTAAGTTAGTAAACATGGCTTAAAGATACCAATATGCAAAGTCCTGTTAGACAAAAGCTATGAATACATGAAACTGTCATACATCACATAGGACATTTGATAGCTATGGGTATGTTAGTCCATGTGGTATGATTCAGGAATCCAAGACTGTGACTTCCAAAATACATAGCTCTGTTTACATGAAAGCCCAAACCATGGTAATATTTTTAGACAGTGAGTGACATAACACAAGCTCTTATCCAGACCTGCTTCTGGTGAAGGCAGAGAGTGGCCCTCTGCTCACTGGCCTCCCCTGAACTCACCAGGAGTATTGTGTTCACTAATTATTGAGACCTTTTTTGCATCAGTTAGAGTCATGGGTCTCTGAATAAAATCTACCAATCTTTTGGTCACTTCGCCACTGATCATTGCTTTGTGCTTCGGGCTTGGGTGCGCGAGTCAATAGAGTGAACCCATAGACTGCGTGTCTGTAGGCAGTTGTGGAATAAATTAGCGTTGTGGGACATAATGCAAGGTTTACTTTCTTTAATCAAGGGCTTACGTTCATCCGGTTGGGCTAAGGCGGATCTAGATTGCTGGGGTAGACTGTCTACTAGAGTAGATATATATATTGATCTGCCGCAGGGATGTATGATGGCTCTTTGCCTGTGCGGGCTTTATGTTGGGGATGCTACTGAAGCATTATGATGTAATAAGTCATTCTCACCAAAAATGGCAGTGGTACATAAAGCCTTTGTGCATTAAGCAGATAATTTAATCCTCCTTGATTACAACTCAAAATTAATTATCTAACTGAATATTGTAAAACAAATTGTATTAATGTAACTATTGAAGAAACTCGAATTACGATTCTTTATAACAAAATAAGTAATTATTCTTGGGTCTTAAACAATGTCACAGCGGAGGATGTTGGGTCTTATAGGTACCTGTACAGGTCGATGCACTTACTCGTAATATAGGTACAAGTCTTCTGTTGTCCGATGTATGGGCGACTGTTTCTAGAAGCCACAATGTCACCACCCACTGGCATCTATAGTAGTCGAGCGCTGTTGAGGAGCTGACACCTTCTCAGGAGGAATATGGCAAAGGCGTAAAATATTCCTTGCTGGACAAAGACTTCAAAAATGGAAGAAACCAGGAATGCCAAATTCAAGAGTGGAATTCTTCAGGAATGACGAGTCAGAATCAACAAGAGGGGGAAGTGAGGAAGCAAGCGAAAGAACCCAGCTTTGTTTGGATACACCCTTGAAACAGATTGAACCCTGTAAATTGTACAAGAACAGGAAAAGGAAATACCATCAAACAACACACGACGGCAAACACAAAGGATTGGTTAATCCAGAGAGGAATCAAGGATGAAACAGCCATGATGGAAATGGGAAAGAAATAGAAACAAAACCCTACGCCGGACTAGCCGTGGAGCAGCTGCAAACTCTTAGGCAAGTGATTGCCATTTTGGAGATGGAGGACCAACGAGGAGTCCCGGGACGTCCGCCCCAGTGAGTGATAATCACATCCTTCTGCTGCGGGCTTTACACAGCATTTCCTGAGACCCGGAAACCACAGGACCACTCAAGGTACTGTGGTTCTAGGCTGCCGGAGTGGCTGCGAGACCACTTTCTCATAGTATATCCTCCTCCTGAGGCCCAAGGTGTGCAGAGGAAGGCCAGAAAACATTGACCAATGAATTGAGGGGCATGAAAGAGGCAGAAGCCGCAGAACACTTGCAAGCAGTATAGCCCTTCCATTGAATGAAGAACTGTAAGCAGCCTCTGAAAACCTGTGGCTGACAGATCTCACTAACTACATGCTCTAGTTCTCCATCTACAGGATGGGGGAGAACTCCAAAGAAAAGGATCAATCACAATAGGTTTTATGTGGGGGACACGAAAAGTAGGTGGAATCTTCCAAGAGTTAGAAGACAGAGAACCTAGAGTCAAGAGAATTGATGTGTTTGGTTATTACAAATGGGCCAAAAAAAAAATCAAAGACAAACAGCAATTTTCAAGTGAGAGCCTGGAAGACAGACAAACCTTATCTCCCACTTTAAAGTTTGGGACTGGTCTTCTTAATATATGGGTTCTAGCCTTCATTGAAGTTTAGGGATCTTGTAATTTCCAGACAATCACTTTGTTTCAGGGTCAAGCAGAAGCAGGCACATGAGGAGTGGACAATGGAGAAGATAGAAAGGAACACATATTAAAACCCAGGATAAAATAGAATGGAGAGTCCTTGGTAGCCTTTACATAGTAAAAGAAGAGGGGAAGGAAATTACACCAAACATCAGATGGCATGAAATAATATAGGTTTAGGAAAACCAGAAAGGAATCATGGAAGAAACAGCCTTGATAGAAAAGGGAAAGACACAGGAACTAAAACCTGAACCAGACTAGAGGCAGAGCATCTTTAAAAGGCAGCTGCAACCCCTCAGGCAGGTGATTTCTATAGTGTAACTTGAGGCGCAAGGAGCCCAGGAGCATGAGAGCAGTGGCCCTAGGTGAGCGAAACTCACAGCCCGCAGTGGGCCTCATGCCGCGTCTTCTGAGACTCAGGAACCGCAGGACTGCGCAGTTGGTACGGTTCTCAGGTGCCCAGGGGGCTGACAAACGCGGTCTCGACAGTGTCTAGGCATACTATTTAATAGAATATTACAGTGGAATGATCATATAACTGCTGTAAAGAGCAGAGCTTTATTAGCCTTGGGCTCTCTAGTAAAATGTAATTGGAGGAATGAAGGACATTCGCTTTTTCTGTTAATGAAGAGTACTAAATAAAAATACTACCAGTTGTTCTTTATGGATCCGAGGCAATAGCCCTAGACGAATATGTGTCGTAATCCCGCAGTCTTCTTGTCCACAGGGAATCACAACACCGTCGTTTTAACGACTGCGTTGTGATTCCGCATACCATTACCCCGCAAGTCGTAACAACGACTTGCGGAGGGGGAGGGGCTGGATGTTGGAATAGTATAATTTACTATTCCAACTCCAGTCTGTGTGGACAGTAGAGAAGGTGTTGGATTTTAAATCCAACACCTCATCCCCCCTCCGCAAGTCGTTGTTCCGACTTGCAGAGTAATGGTATGCGGAATTGTTGTAACGACCATGTTGTGATTCCCTGCGGGCAAAAAGTTTTATGGTAAACGTCGTTTACCCCCTAGACAGCGCTGACGTGTGGGCAAGTATCGAGAGTCAAAGATGCAAATGTATCCAGTGGATTCCATGACACAAGCGGCACAAGCTGTTGGGCAGGAATCAAAGATGGCTTCCTGGGGTGAAAGGGAGAGACGGAGTCTTTGAGGTATATCCGCAGTCTGTCTTCCAGCGAGCACTTATTAAAAATCTGTCCTCTTTGCTGGGTGGACGCCACGGGCAGTGAAAGAAAATGGATCTGATCATTAGTTAAGGTAATTAGCGATTTAAATGTTAAACATGAATTGTAAGGGAGCATCGAATCACGACAATGGTTTTCATCTAAGAAAGGTTGAAGTCTTTCCACTTTCAAGTTGTCCTCTAAACTGTATCATGAATATTTATGTGTTATGTTATGTTAGCGGGTTTATAGAGCGCCACAGCTGCCCCAGCACAGAGTCGTCCCGGCGCTGAACAGCAGTGAGGTGACCGAACTCGGAAAGAGCCAAGAGAGACCCACAGAGAAGGGAAAAGAAAGGTTTTTATGGCTTATCAAAAAAGATGCCAATCGCATTCACTTTACCATGATTAAGAAATGAAAATAAGCATCCCTACCTGCTCAGCTTATACACCCCTCGACTAAGATCTGAGCTACTAAGGGTCGTTGATCCATAAGGTTGATGACCTGCATTGTATCCCTCAAATAGGTGGGGGTTGCCTCCGCCAAGGGTTTCAAAAAAATGTCTACATATTTACAGAGTGGTTCCAGGAGGGATCCACACCCTGAAATGATCGGTCTTCCCGGTGGTTTGGTAGGGTTTTTGTGAACCTTTGGTAGCACATAGATGGTAGGGGTGCGGGGTTGATCCACATTTAAAAAGGCATATTCTTTTTCAGTCAGAAAACCAACATCCTTAGCTTTTTCAGTCAGCAATTGAATTTGACGCCGGATCTCCATTGTGGGATTCGTGGCTATCGGCCGATAGCTAGCCCCATCACATAGTTGGGAATAAATTTCTTGTCTGTAGTCATCGACATCCATGATGACTACTGCTCCCCCCTTGTCGGCTGGCTTAATAACCAATGTTTTGTTCTCCTTGAGTTCTTCAAGGGCCGCTCGCTCATTTTTGGTGATGTTATGTTTCACGTATTGCTTAGTATTGCAAGTCTTGAGCACATCCCTGAGGACCAGACTCTCATAGGTCAAGATCCGATGATTGGTCATTGCAGTGTTAGGAGTGAAGGTAGAAGGTGGTCTTAGGTCAGTGAATGATCTATTAGCGAAGGGAGTTTTGTGCATGAAGAAGCTTTTAAGTCTTATCTTGCGAAAGAATTTTGTTAGTTCAGTTTTGAGGTTGAACAAATTTGCATGGGATGTGGGGACGAATGATAAGCCTTTACTTAGGATCTTCATCTGGTCTTCTGACAGTGTTTGGTTGGACAGATTCATGATAGGATTCTCTTTAATCACCAACGGTAGGTTTTTCTCCTGGTGTTTATCTCTCCGTGGTTGTCCTGCTGGAATCTCACCTGCTTGTTGCTGTATCCCTGTTGTCTCGAATCGTCCCAATTCCGAGGGTTTTCGGGATTTTGGCCTCTGATCGGGCGTCTGTTCCATCCGCCTCCTCTCCCACGGGGGGCCTCCAAGAGCTGTCCTCTAAAAAAGGCTGTTGTTGCCTGCTCTGTGGGTCCTGGGGCGGTTGATACCACTGGTCTTGGTTCTGATAGTTCCCACTGGTTCCTGCTCCCTCGTTGTCACTACTTCCACTGTAAGATTAATCTGAGAAATTCGTATACCTTCTGCCCCCACGTTGGCCACCTCTGTATCCTCCTCTTTCCCTGTTGAAAAAGCGGCCCTGATTGTCTTGCTTGAAGTAGTCTTCAGCCAAGTATGGATATGTTTTTTTCTTATTGTAATATTGAATATCTTTCGCCAATTTTTCAAGTTTCTTGTTTTGTGATTCAACGTCAAAGTCCTTAAGAGTTTTGTTCAATCTCTCAAGTGTTTCCTTGGCACTTGCAAAGGCTGAATGGCTCGTTATTTCAGCTCTTAGGTCAGTGATTTCTTTGGTTAACTGTTCAACCTGGTCCCGTGCTGTCTCTACCCCTAGCACCATCCAGTGGCGAGAACAGTTATTCGCTACAAAGCTGAACCCCTCTTTAAATTTCGGATTGTCCACAAATATTGCTGGTTCATTACGAACCTGTAGGCCTGTTGGTATTACATTCGCTCTGAGGTACCCTGTGAGGAGATGGCCATGTAGTTTGGTACGCACAAGCTTCTTTTCTAGCCGTTCTAATTTGTTGATTTTCTCGTTGAGCGAGAAATCAACAGTGGTGGTATTTGTTGAAAGGAAAGCAGACCCAGTGTCACCCCCAATAAGGTCTCTGATATGGTCTTCACTATAAGAGAGGGTTTCAGACTCAAACATGATATAGCCCTCAATCTAAACAAATGTGCATGAATGCAAAAATTAAATGTGAAAAAAACCCTTGCAAGACAGCTCTTGCACATAGAGTGATGAGTTACAATGGGGTACACCCTAAGAACTCTCTGACCCGGGTCAGTAAAGGTAGGTACAATAGCAATGGTCAGAGTCTATCTATTCACTGGAACATCAAATGTTAAACAAGCAATTAATCAGGTATGGAACAAAAAATTGTTACACCCAAAGTGTGCTACAATATTTATTCATTACTTTAGCACAATATTAATCGAGTACCCAGCTCAAATCAATGGGTACCTAGATTTAAGAAGTATCAATACATTCAAACATAGAAAATACATCATTCAATTACGTCATTGAATCATATATATGCCTGCGGGCATTGCTCTCATATAGATATAACACTTTAGAGCTTCAGATAGAGGAAAGAAACAAACATTTTTCGCCAAATATTGACATTTGTGACGCGCTCAAAGTGATAGAAATAGGGAAACAGTTGAGTGGGATAGGTGTGATGGGAAAAACGTGAGGACTGGGTAAAGGTGGTTGTGACTTTGAAACAATCACAGTGGTATAAAATAGGCCCTTTACAGTCTGTAGTTCGATCTGTAGTTCCAATATGCTCATATACATAGGATCCGTTTTACTCCGTTAATTAGTCCTATGATTAGAGAGTGGATGTAGTCTGGTCTACGTTTCGACCCCCTGGTTAAAGGGTAGATTTTGTCCTCATGCTGGGGTCTTCTTCAGGACAAGGAGGAACAGGAGCGCCTATGGATAGTAATTCTTAATGAGTTTATCATGTTGTAAAGGGGCTTAAAAGCACACTAAAGGAACATATCAAGGTTGAAGATTGCTTACTTTATCAGAGGCCCTTAGGTGGCCATTGTGGTGGGGCCGTCAAGGGTTCCTTTCTTTTCAAGTGGAGAAAGGGGAGTATTAATTACTATCAGAGGCTGTTTTGGCGTGTACACGCGTTAATTATCTAAAGATCCTAGAGGGGTACTTACTGGGATAGAAAGCCTTCCATCCAAACGGTTGTTTCTTCTCTTTCAATGGTCACATCTAGACCGACGTTTGTGCGGTAATGAATCACGCACCCCACGCGGTTCTAGAGCCCGGGGTGGTGACCAGGATTCAATCATGAATTTACGTGAATGCAAGTGGATGCAGTCCTTTGACTCTGTCCAAAATGGCCTTAACGAACAGGATGCCACTTTTTCACAAATGGCACTACTCAGCTGAAAGGTATAATACATGCAGGGATGTGGAAACAACTTTGTTTACTTGTTCTCATACTTGGGTTTCTTACTTGTAAGAGCTTAGGTTACCTCTTAACTTTTGCCATAGAGACACACTGTATATTGTTACCTGTTATTTCTTGCTTAAGAAAGCTACTGTACAAAGCATCTGATAATACCACTCCTACAAGCATTTGATTTTATGCATTTAGCGAGGTGATGTTATGTTTCACTTTTTCATGTTTCTTACCTAAGACAACTACTGTACAACTCCTATAAGCATTTAATTTGTCCACAGAGGCACATGCATCCCAGCGTGGTGATGCCTTGCTTCACTTCAGTAAACAGTATTCAGGAATCTCTTTGTGTAAATACACCCTAAATACTCTGTGTGGCTTAACACTTTAATACCGTTTAAGCATAACTATTCCAGACTAGCAACTGACACCCTGTCCAGAAAGGTCGATACAAGCACCTATCCCTTCGGATAGTCTCTTACACAATCAGCGAGCAGCGGAGGTTTCCACACGCTCCCTAACGGTAGTGCCCTCTGATTGGTTGGACTCATACGAGCCCCTAGGAAGTATCCGGCGGCTGCACCTCGCGGCTGATCACACACGGCCCTTCGAGCGAGGATGAAGCATCGTGTAGGAACCAACATCTGTCCAATCTAACGGTGAGCTATTCCAGGACCCGGGTTGCACAATCAACCCTCGCCGCTGTAACAGTGTATACGGAGACACCACTCGGTCTCCATTTTTCACGATTACATGACCGCGGCGGTCGTAACTTTGCCTCCCATTGACTATTTCATGACCAACGCTGTTTGTCAGCGCTTATATGCACAACCTATGGGGTTCCCCATTGGTTTTTTAAAAATGGGCAAATATTGTATATTTACCACCATTGGCATAACATTATGCATCCCAATTACCTAGGCACTTGCCATTAATACCTGGCTATTTTCCTTTCATTCCCCTCTAGAACCGCGTGGGGTGCGTGATTCATTACCGCACAAACGTCGGTCTAGATGTGACCATTGAAAGAGAAGAAACAACCGTTTGGATGGAAGGCTTTCTAACCCAGTAAGTACCCCTCTAGGATCTTTAGATAATTAACGCGTGTACACGCCAAAACAGCCTCTGATAGTAATTAATACTCCCCTTTCAGATGATTGCGGGATCACCACTTGAAAAGAAAGGAACCCTTGACGGTCTGACCACAATGGCCACCTAGGGGCCTCTGATAAAGTAAGCAATCTTCAACCTTGATATGTTCCTTTAGTGTGCTTTTAAGCCCCTTTACAACATGATACACTCATTAAGAATTACTATCTATAGGCGCTCCTGTTCCTCCTTGTCCTGAAGAAGACCCCACCATGAGGACAAAATCTACCCTTTAACCAGGCGGTCGAAACGTAGACCAGACAACATCCACTCTCTAATCATAGGACTAATTAACGGAGTAAAACGGATCCTATGTATGTAAATGTTTGTTTCTTTCCTCCATATGAAGCTCTAAAGTGTTATATCTATATGAGAGCAATGCCCGCAGGCATATATATGATTCAATGACGCAATTGAATGATGTATTTTCTATGTTTGAATGTATTGATACTTCTTAAATCTAGGTACCCATTGATTTGAGCTGGGTACTCGATTAATATTGTGCTAAAGTAATGAATAAATATTGTAGCACACTTTGGGTGTAACAATTTTTTGTTCCATACCTGATTAATTGCTTGTTTAACATTTGATGTTCCAGTGAATAGATAGACTCTGACCATTGCTATTGTACCTACAGATCCTGATGAAGGCATCATCACCTTTGAACAAGGCAGGAAAAACAATTTTAAAGTAGCCATTTTTTATGTATTTAATCAAGTGAATGTTATATAACTAAGATGAACCCTTAATTCACTCTCAACCAAAGGACGATTATAAGGAGTTTGAGGATTCGAATGCATCGGCTAACTTAGCGCCGCATGAAGGTGTGGAAGGGTGTGAATGGAATGGTGCCTTGCTGTGAAGTGTATCAAAATTTGCAATTTTCCTTCTACTTTACGTTTTGTGACTGAATGCCTGTAATGATGACCTAACAAAGAAAACCTATATATATATATATGTATGTATACATCATTAAATATACATAAAAGGATTCTGTATCAAGAATGATGTGATGTAACAGAAATCACTTTCTGCTCCTGTGTGATACTGTTATGGTTTCATTTTGGTGAAAAGTCACAGCAATGCAAAACAGATCCGTCAACTGACCCACATCTGGCCAGTATCAGAGAGAATCCTGGTATCTCATATTTGACTACAGAGCACAGCTGTGTGTATTGGGTCTAAGATGTTGGTTCTGGCTGGCATGCCAGGCGTGCACATCTGTGCCTCCACTGATGCTATTTTGGATCCAGAATGATGTGTATTGGTTCTAGAATGTTGGTTCTGGCTGGGCATGCCAGGCATGCATGGCCCCAGGCGTGCACATCTGTACCTCCCCTGATGCTGCTTTGCATCTAGAATGATGTGCCTTGGGTCTAGGATGTTGGTTCTGGCTGGGCACGGCAGGCGTGCACATCTGTGCCTCCCCTGATGCTGCTTTGTATCTAGAATGATGGGTATTGGGTCTAGGATGTTTGTCCTGGTTGGGCACGCCAAGCGTGCACATCTGTACATACACTGATGCTGCTTTGCGTCTAGAATGATGTGTATTGGGTCTAGGATGTTGGTTCTGGCTGGGCACGGCAGGCGTGCACATCTGTGCCTCCCCTGATGCTGCTTTGTATCTAGAATGATGGGTATTGGGTCTAGGATGTTTGTCCTGGTTGGGCACGCCAAGCGTGCACATCTGTACATACACTGATGCTGCTTTGCGTCTAGAATGATGTGTATTGGGTCTAGGATGTTGGTTCTGGCTGGGCACGCCAGGCGTGTACATCTGTGCCTCCCCTGATGCTGCTTTGCGTCTAGAATGATGTGTATTGGGTCTAGGATGTTTGTTCTGGCTGGGCACGCCAGGCGTGTACATCTGTGCCTTCCCTGATGCTGCTTTGCGTCTAGAATGATGTGTATTGGGTCTAGGCTGTTGGTTCCGGCTGGGCACGCCAGGCGTGCACATCTGTGCCTCCACTGATGCTGCTTTGCGTCTAGAATGATACTTGCCCTTCCTGAGCTCCTGCCAAGGAGCTGCAGAAAGTCCAAAATTCTTTGCTCAGACACTTTCGAGTCTACCCCTTTGCAGTGCTGCAGGCTCTTTTGCTCTGTACAGCACCATAAAGCCATGCCATTGCACAGGACACTGATTCTACCCCTTTGCAGTGCTGCAGGCTCTTCTGCTCTGTACAGCACCACAAAGCCACGCCATTGCACAGGAGGCACAGAGTCTAGCCTCTTTGCGGTGCTGCAGGCTCTTCTGCTCTGAGCAGCACCACAAAGCCACGCCATTGCACATGACACACAGAGTCTAGCCTCTTTGCAGTGCTGCAGGCTCTTCTGCTCTGAGCAGCGCCATAAAGCCACGCCATTGCACAGGATGCACAGTAAATTCACATTCAATTCATTTAGTACAGAGGCTGAAGACTGAGAGACTCATTTACGAGTTTTTGGTGCAGGGCAGTGCAGAAAATCCCTTTGCTGTGCTGCCGTATAGCAAAAGAAAAGGCCAGGAATGTACCCCATTTATTATATACGGCGCAGTCCTGTCTAATCCTATTTTCTGGCGCTTTTTGGCAGCCTTGCACCAACGTGGGTACAATTGCACCATGGTGCAAGGGTGCCTGCATTGTTGGCATGATTTTTTTTGTGCAGAAAGGGGCTCCTCCTTGCACAAAAACAGTCTAGGGATACGTTTTCTTCACTCTATGTGTGCTGTAGAATGCAGAACACATGGAAAGAGGAAAAATCAAGGAGAAATGGAAACGTTTCTCTGCTACGACCGCTCTTGGGAGGCGTTATGTTTTGGCACTGCTCCAGGTTTACAGGAATTTGCAAATCAAGGTGGTGCCAGGCTTGGACCGGGCAGTACTCTGGATATTGCATTTGGACCATACCCTGACACCCAATATTGTTCTCAATGTGTGAGCTCACAGGTGGAATGGAGGGAGATGTTTGGGGTGTCTCAGTCTCACTCAGAGAGCAGACCACCACTTTAGGGTGTCTCCTGGCTACAGGTCCTGTTCCATTTGCTTTGTTGTACACTAGGGGATGTCGCCAGGCTAAGAGTGCGGCCCTCAGTCTCTTTCATTGACAGCGAAAGAGAGCGGTGTTCAGGGTAACTTGGTAGCTTCCACCCAACACCTTTAAACACCTACTTTGTTGTTTACTCAAACAGCACTCTTGGAGAGTGGCTAGTGGTGTGTCACCTCTGTCACGTGTCACACATAAGCCACAGACCATGGGTGGCACCCATCAATTCAAATGATGATTGTTAGACCTGGCACCATATGCGTGGGTCTCCCTTCCATTTTTTCGCTGTTGCCTCCTATGTTTTTGCTATGTTTTGCTGGTCTAAATGCTTTGAAAACTTTGCCACTGCTGTTCAGTGCCAAAGTGCAAGTGCTCCCTATTGTAAATTGTGTTTATGGATTAGTGATTCAATGATTGGCTTATTTGGTTTACTTGTAAAGCCATACTACAGTGCACATTGTGTGCCCAGGGCCTGTAAATCAAATGCTGTTGATGGGCTTGCAGCACTGATTGTGCCACCCACAGAAGCAGCGTGTAAAATGTGACTCAGGCCTGCCATTGCAGAGCCTGTGTGCAGTCTGGGACTGCCAGGTCAACTGGACAAGTGCACACAATTGCCAGTCCCTAAACCTTTCCTTTCCTGCATGTTAGTCACCCCTAAGGTGGGCCCAAGGTACCCCTGTGGGCAGGGTGCATTGTATGTGAAAGGTAGGACATGCCCTGGTGTGTGTGGCATGTCCTGATAGTGAATTACAGCCAATTTCGTTTTTGACTGTTGCAAGGCTACTTCTTCCCATAGGCCAGAATGGGCAGTTTGATTATAACACTTTATAATCCTAACTGACACAGGAAACAGGGTAGAAAAACGAGTTTAGTATGCCTGAACTCAGACTGTTAAAATACATCTTTTAGTGTGGGTGATTTTTACATTCTGTGTTTGAAAATACCACTTTTAGAAAGTAGGTTTTTTCTTTCCGAACCATCCTGTATGCCTCTGCTAGGTTTGTGTATTCCATGTCTGGTTTGTGAGTGACAGGGGGCTTGAGAGGGCTTTGGCTCCAGCAGTTTGATGAGTCAGGGCTAGGTTGAATAGGACCTAGGTTGAATAGAGAGTAGCGGTGGAGATGTCCTTTCACTTTCCTGATCCTACATTGAATAGAGAGTAGTGGCGGAGATTTCTTTTCAGCTACCTGGGCCAGTTCTGCTTTAACAATGCTGTCTCCACCTCCTGCCAGGAAGCTGCACCAGGGAGGACAGAATTGGTTTTGACAAGGTACAGGCACTCTCTGCCTTCAGAGAACAAAGGATTTAGTAGTATAAATATTGGGGCCCAGACCCCAGAACTTTAGATCACTTCTGGGAATCAAGACAAACTTTTGCCAAGGAGAGAAACCAAGAAAGCTGAAGGAGGAGACTGCCCATGTGCTGCTTGCTGTTTGGGGTTGGCCTGCAGTGGTTGCTTACTGGCAAGAAAAGGAGAAAAGGAACTTTGTGTGTACTTTATCATCTTGAGGAAGATCTCAAAGGGATTGAAGCTGAGCTTGCCTCTTGTTCTGAAGTCTCAAAGACACAAAGACTTCACCACCAGCTGCCCTGAATTGCCTTGCTAGGAATTCTACCTGCAGAGAGGTGCCTGCTGCTGTTTTAAGGACCTCTAGAGACTGTGTGTCACTGGGAGGAAGAAGTGTGTCGCCACCTCAGCTGTTGCCATCACATCGCCGAAGAAGCATGCCGCTGCTGCAGCTGTTTGCTGACACATCGCTGAAGAAGCATGTCATATTGCCGGAGAAGCGTGTCGCCGCCGGAGAGGTTGCCGTCGCATCCCCGGAGAAGCGTGTCGCAGGGCCTGTCGCTGCTCAAGAGTCCACCGAGTTTGCTGCACGGCCATTGGGCGTGCACGCATCCCATCCAAGTTGTCGCATCGCATCAAAGACGCAATTTTTTCGCATCACACTGGATCATCGCAGCACCATCTTGTTGCATCGTAACCGGAACACAGTAAGAAACTGACACATCACCTCCTCTCCGGTAAAAAAACGACACATCACCTCCCCTGAGCTGCAGTTAGGAGCCGACGCATCACCTCCTCCGAAGCAAGGAACGACACATCACCTTCACTGCGACGCTTTTGTTTGTTTTGAGTGACGCATCCAAGGTACTTTGAGAGTAAAGTGTTGCATTTACCACCTACATTGAACTAAGCTATTTCTACCATTTGAGAGTGATATTTTTAAATACTGTATTGTGGAATTTTGTTGTTTGGTCTTGTGTTAAATCTAGATAAATATTACTTATTTTGCTAAACTGGTGTGGTGTTCATTTGTAGTGTTTTCACTGTTACTATATGTGTTCACAAATGCTTTACACACTGCCTCTGAGATAAGCCTGTCTGCTCGTGCCAAGCTACCAAGGGGTGAGAAGGGGTTATTTTAGGAGTGTATCCCCCTTTCCCTAACTAGAAGCAAGGGTCCCTATTTGGACAAAGGCGCAAGCCATTGCCAACTATAGACCCCCATTTCTAGCATTGGTGCCAGCGGTGGGATTCTGGACTTGCATTTGTGATTCATATACAGTGATCGGTGTACACTACTAGTGAGTGCAGACCATAACGTGACCACATACGTTTTGGTAGAACTTTTTCCTTGGGACTTCTATTTTTGCTAAGAACTGCCAAGTCTTGTTACCATGAGCAAACCAGCATCCAACGCATCTATGGATCTACAATTTGAAGAAGCGAGGGTTGATACCTACACTGTGCCACAGCTTAAGACCATCTATAAAAGATTTAAAGTCTCTGTGAGAGGCCTCACCAAGAAGGAGGAGTTCCAAAAGGCGCTGAAGGCCTGGTTGGAATCTAGAGATGCCCCAGAGCATCCTGAAGAGCCTAGGGAGGAGGCAGAGAATACAGATGGGCAGCTAGATAGGCCTGACCGGTGAAAAAGTACCCAGGAGAGCTTGAGGACAGGGAGAGGGATAGAATGCATAAGATGGAGATAACCAAGCTCAAAATGGCTGGTCAGATGGAATTAGAAAATAAGAAGTTAGTCTTGGAAGAAAAGAGAATGCATTTAGAGCATGTGAAAATGTTGAGGTAATTGGAGCTAAAAGCCAAGAGCTTAGAAATTACTCCCTCTGGTGACAGCACACCATCCATGCCTGTAGAAAGAATAGTATTTATCCCCAAATATGTAATTAAGGAGTTCCACACACATGAAGATATTGGCAATGGTTTAAGGCCTACGAAGTGGTCATATCCCTGAGAAGGATTAGGGAGTGGAGTTGTGGGGCCGGTTTCTCAGTGATGAGCGGGAGAACTTGTTAGACTTGCCCTCTGAGGACCAGAATTCCTGTGTCCACATGAAGAAAGCCTTAATGACCAGGTATGGGTTCACCCCAGAGCTTTATAGATAAATGTTTAGAAATTGTAATAACTGGAGTCAAGTACTTGGGTGGACTATGTGACTTTTTTTCAGAGCATTGGATGGTTGGGTGAAGGGTAGCAAAGTGAATGATTATCAGGCGCTCTATGATTTGTCTGCATGGGAGCACTTGTCCAGTAATTGTTTTCGAGAGCTACGCCAGCACGCCATTTATGATTTGAGCTGGGTACTCGATTAATATTGTGCTAAAGTAATGAATAAATATTGTAGCACACTTTGGGTGTAACAATTTTTTGTTCCATACCTGATTAATTGCTTGTTTAACATTTGATGTTCCAGTGAATAGATAGACTCTGACCATTGCTATTGTACCTACAGATCCTGATGAAGGCATCATCACCTTTGAACAAGGCAGGAAAAACAATTTTAAAGTAGCCATTTTTTATGTATTTAATTAAGTGAATGTTATATAACTAAGATGAACCCTTAATTCACTCTCAACCAAAGGACGATTATAAGGAGTTTGAGGATTCGAATGCATCGGCTAACTTAGCGCCGCATGAAGGTGTGGAAGGGTGTGAATGGAATGGTGCCTTGCTGTGAAGTGTATCAAAATTTGCAATTTTCCTTCTACTTTACGTTTTGTGACTGAATGCCTGTAATGATGACCTAACAAAGAAAACCTATATATATATATATATATATGTATGTATACATCATTAAATATACATAAAAGGATTCTGTATCAAGAATGATGTGATGTAACAGAAATCACTTTCTGCTCCTGTGTGATACTGTTATGGTTTCATTTTGGTGAAAAGTCACAGCAATGCAAAACAGATCTGTCAACTGACCCACATCTGGCCAGTATCAGAGAGAATCCTGGTATCTCATATTTGACTACAGAGCACAGCTGTGTGTATTGGGTCTAAGATGTTGGTTCTGGCTGGCATGCCAGGCGTGCACATCTGTGCCTCCACTGATGCTATTTTGCATCCAGAATGATGTGTATTGGTTCTAGAATGTTGGTTCTGGCTGGGCATGCCAGGCATGCATGGCCCCAGGCGTGCACATCTGTACCTCCCCTGATGCTGCTTTGCATCTAGAATGATGTGCCTTGGGTCTAGGATGTTGGTTCTGGCTGGGCACGGCAGGCGTGCACATCTGTGCCTCCCCTGATGCTGCTTTGTATCTAGAATGATGGGTATTGGGTCTAGGATGTTTGTCCTGGTTGGGCACGCCAAGCGTGCACATCTGTACATACACTGATGCTGCTTTGCATCTAGAATGATGTGTATTGGGTCTAGGATGTTGGTTCTGGCTGGGCACGGCAGGCGTGCACATCTGTGCCTCCCCTGATGCTGCTTTGTATCTAGAATGATGGGTATTGGGTCTAGGATGTTTGTCCTGGTTGGGCACGCCAAGCGTGCACATCTGTACATACACTGATGCTGCTTTGCGTCTAGAATGATGTGTATTGGGTCTAGGATGTTGGTTCTGGCTGGGCACGCCAGGCGTGAACATCTGTGCCTCCCCTGATGCTGCTTTGCGTCTAGAATGATGTGTATTGGGTCTAGGATGTTTGTTCTGGCTGGGCACGCCAGGCGTGTACATCTGTGCCTTCCCTGATGCTGCTTTGCGTCTAGAATGATGTGTATTGGGTCTAGGCTGTTGGTTCCGGCTGGGCACGCCAGGCGTGTACATCTGTGCCTTCCCTGATGCTGCTTTGCGTCTAGAATGATGTGCCTTGGGTCTAGGATGTTGGTTCTGGCTGGGCACGGCAGGCGTGCACATCTGTGCCTCCCCTGATGCTGCTTTGTATCTAGAATGATGGGTATTGGGTCTAGGATGTTTGTCCTGGTTGGGCACGCCAAGCGTGCGCATCTGTACATACACTGATGCTGCTTTGCGTCTAGAATGATGTGTATTGGGTCTAGGATGTTGGTTCTGGCTGGGCACGCCAGGCGTGTACATCTGTGCCTCCCCTGATGCTGCTTTGCGTCTAGAATGATGTGTATTGGGTCTAGGATGTTTGTTCTGGCTGGGCACGCCAGGCGTGTACATCTGTGCCTTCCCTGATGCTGCTTTGCGTCTAGAATGATGTGTATTGGGTCTAGGCTGTTGGTTCCGGCTGGGCACGCCAGGCGTGCACATCTGTGCCTCCACTGATGCTGCTTTGCGTCTAGAATGATACTTGCCCTTCCTGAGCTCCTGCCAAGGAGCTGCAGAAAGTCCAAAATTCTTTGCTCAGACACTTTCGAGTCTACCCCTTTGCAGTGCTGCAGGCTCTTTTGCTCTGTACAGCACCATAAAGCCATGCCATTGCACAGGACACTGAGTCTACCCCATTGCAGTGCTGCAGGCTCTTCTGCTCTGTACAGCACCACAAAGCCACGCCATTGCACAGGAGGCACAGAGTCTAGCCTCTTTGCGGTGCTGCAGGCTCTTCTGCTCTGAGCAGCACCACAAAGCCACGCCATTGCACATGACACACAGAGTCTAGCCTCTTTGCAGTGCTGCAGGCTCTTCTGCTCTGAGCAGCGCCATAAAGCCACGCCATTGCACAGGATGTACAGTAAATTCACATTCAATTCATTTAGTACAGAGGCTGAAGACTGAAGACTGAGAGACTCATTTACGAGTTTTTGGTGCAGGGCAGTGCAGAAAATCCCTTTGCTGTGCTGCCGTATAGCAAAAGAAAAGGCCAGGAATGTACCCCATTTATTATATACGGCGCAGTCCTGTCTAATCCTATGTTCTGGCGCTTTTTGGCAGCCTTGCACCAACGTAGGTACAATTGCACCATGGTGCAAGGGTGCCTGCATTGTTGGCATGATTTTTTTTGTGCAGAAAGGGGCTCCTCCTTGCACAAAAACAGTCTAGAGATACGTTTTCTTCACTCTATGTGTGCTGTAGAATGCAGAACACATGGAAAGAGGAAAAATCAAGGAGAAATGGAAACGTTTCTCTGCTACGACCGCTCTTGGGAGGCGTTATGTTTTGGCACTGCTCCAGGTTTACAGGAATTTGCAAATCAAGGTGGTGCCAGGCTTGGACCGGGCAGTACTCTGGATATTGCATTTGGACCATACCCTGACACCCAATATTGTTCTCAATGTGTGAGCTCACAGGTGGAATGGAGGGAGATGTTTGGGGTGTCTCAGTCTCACTCAGAGAGCAGACCACCACTTTAGGGTGTCTCCTGGCTACAGGTCCTGTTCCATTTGCTTTGTTGTACACTAGGGGATGTCGCCAGGCTAAGAGTGCGGCCCTCAGTCTCTTTCATTGACAGCGAAAGAGAGCGGTGTTCAGGGTAACTTGGTAGCTTCCACCCAACACCTTTAAACACCTACTTTGTTGTTTACTCAAACAGCACTCTTGGAGAGTGGCTAGTGGTGTGTCACCTCTGTCACGTGTCACACATAAGCCACAGACCATGGGTGGCACCCATCAATTCAAATGATGATTGTTAGACCTGGCACCATATGCGTGGGTCTCCCTTCCATTTTTTCGCTGTTGCCTCCTATGTTTTTGCTATGTTTTGCTGGTCTAAATGCTTTGAAAACTTTGCCACTGCTGTTCAGTGCCAAAGTGCAAGTGCTCCCTATTGTAAATTGTGTTTATGGATTAGTGATTCAATGATTGGCTTATTTGGTTTACTTGTAAAGCCATACTACAGTGCACATTGTGTGCCCAGGGCCTGTAAATCAAATGCTGCTGATGGGCTTGCAGCACTGATTGTGCCACCCACAGAAGCAGCGTGTAAAATGTGACTCAGGCCTGCCATTGCAGAGCCTGTGTGCAGTCTGGGACTGCCAGGTCAACTGGACAAGTGCACACAATTGCCAGTCCCTAAACCTTTCCTTTCCTGCATGTTAGTCACCCCTAAGGTGGGCCCAAGGTACCCCTGTGGGCAGGGTGCATTGTATGTGAAAGGTAGGACATGCCCTGGTGTGTGTGGCATGTCCTGATAGTGAATTACAGCCAATTTCGTTTTTGACTGTTGCAAGGCTACTTCTTCCCATAGGCCAGAATGGGCAGTTTGATTATAACACTTTATAATCCTTACTGACACAGGAAACAGGGTAGAAAAACGAGTTTAGTATGCCTGAACTCAGACTGTTAAAATACATCTTTTAGTGTGGGTGATTTTTACATTCTGTGTTTGAAAATACCACTTTTAGAAAGTAGGTTTTTTCTTTCCGAACCATCCTGTATGCCTCTGCTAGGTTTGTGTATTCCATGTCTGGTTTGTGAGTGACAGGGGGCTTGAGAGGGCTTTGGCTCCAGCAGTTTGATGAGTCAGGGCTAGGTTGAATAGGACCTAGGTTGAATAGAGAGTAGCGGTGGAGATGTCCTTTCACTTTCCTGATCCTACATTGAATAGAGAGTAGTGGCGGAGATTTCTTTTCAGCTACCTGGGCCAGTTCTGCTTTAACAATGCTGTCTCCACCTCCTGCCAGGAAGCTGCACCAGGGAGGACAGAATTGGTTTTGACAAGGTACAGGCACTCTCTGCCTTCAGAGAACAAAGGATTTAGTAGTATAAATATTGGGGCCCAGACCCCAGAACTTTAGATCACTTCTGGGAATCAAGACAAACTTTTGCCAAGGAGAGAAACCAAGAAAGCTGAAGGAGGAGACTGCCCATGTGCTGCTTGCTGTTTGGGGTTGGCCTGCAGTGGTTGCTTACTGGCAAGAAAAGGAGAAAAGGAACTTTGTGTGTACTTTATCATCTTGAGGAAGATCTCAAAGGGATTGAAGCTGAGCTTGCCTCTTGTTCTGAAGTCTCAAAGACACAAAGACTTCACCACCAGCTGCCCTGAATTGCCTTGCTAGGAATTCTACCTGCAGAGAGGTGCCTGCTGCTGTTTTAAGGACCTCTAGAGACTGTGTGTCACTGGGAGGAAGAAGTGTGTCGCCACCTCAGCTGTTGCCATCACATCGCCGAAGAAGCATGCCGCTGCTGCAGCTGTTTGCTGACACATCGCTGAAGAAGCATGTCATATTGCCGGAGAAGCGTGTCGCCGCCGGAGAGGTTGCCGTCGCATCCCCGGAGAAGCGTGTCGCAGGGCCTGTCGCTGCTCAAGAGTCCACCGAGTTTGCTGCACGGCCATTGGGCGTGCACGCATCCCATCCAAGTTGTCGCATCGCATCAAAGACGCAATTTTTTCGCATCACACTGGATCATCGCAGCACCATCTTGTTGCATCGTAACCGGAACACAGTAAGAAACTGACACATCACCTCCTCTCCGGTAAAAAACCGACACATCACTTCCCCTGAGCTGCAGTTAGGAGCCGACGCATCACCTCCTCCGAAGCAAGGAACGACACATCACCTTCACTGCGACGCTTTTGTTTGTTTTGAGTGACGCATCCAAGGTACTTTGAGAGTAAAGTGTTGCATTTACCATCTACATTGAACTAAGCTATTTCTACCATTTGAGAGTGATATTTTTAAATACTGTATTGTGGAATTTTGTTGTTTGGTCTTGTGTTAAATCTAGATAAATATTACTTATTTTGCTAAACTGGTGTGGTGTTCATTTGTAGTGTTTTCACTGTTACTATATGTGTTCACAAATGCTTTACACACTGCCTCTGAGATAAGCCTGTCTGCTCGTGCCAAGCTACCAAGGGGTGAGAAGGGGTTATTTTAGGAGTGTATCCCCCTTTCCCTAACTAGAAGCAAGGGTCCCTATTTGGACAAAGGCGCAAGCCATTGCCAACTATAGACCCCCATTTCTAGCATTGGTGGCAGCGGTGGGATTCTGGACTTGCATTTGTGATTCATATACAGTGATCGGTGTACACTACTAGTGAGTGCAGACCATAACGTGACCACATACGTTTTGGTAGAACTTTTTCCTTGGGACTTCTATTTTTGCTAAGAACTGCCAAGTCTTGTTACCATGAGCAAACCAGCATCCAACGCATCTATGGATCTACAATTTGAAGAAGCGAGGGTTGATACCTACACTGTGCCACAGCTTAAGACCATCTATAAAAGATTTAAAGTCTCTGTGAGAGGCCTCACCAAGAAGGAGGAGTTCCAAAAGGCGCTGAAGGCCTGGTTGGAATCTAGAGATGCCCCAGAGCATCCTGAAGAGCCTAGGGAGGAGGCAGAGAATACAGATGGGCAGCTAGATAGGCCTGACCGGTGAAAAAGTACCCAGGAGAGCTCGAGGACAGGGAGAGGGATAGAATGCATAAGATGGAGATAACCAAGCTCAAAATGGCTGGTCAGATGGAATTAGAAAATAAGAAGTTAGTCTTGGAAGAAAAGAGAATGCATTTAGAGCATGTGAAAATGTTGAGGTAATTGGAGCTAAAAGCCAAGAGCTTAGAAATTACTCCCTCTGGTGACAGCACACCATCCATGCCTGTAGAAAGAATAGTATTTATCCCCAAATATGTAATTAAGGAGTTCCACACACATGAAGATATTGGCAATGGTTTAAGGCCTACGAAGTGGTCATATCCCTGAGAAGGATTAGGGAGTGGAGTTGTGGGGCCGGTTTCTCAGTGATGAGCGGGAGAACTTGTTAGACTTGCCCTCTGAGGACCAGAATTCCTGTGTCCACATGAAGAAAGCCTTAATGACCAGGTATGGGTTCACCCCAGAGCTTTATAGATAAATGTTTAGAAATTGTAATAACTGGAGTCAAGTACTTGGGTGGACTATGTGACTTTTTTTCAGAGCATTGGATGGTTGGGTGAAGGGTAGCAAAGTGAATGATTATCAGGCGCTCTATGATTTGTCTGCATGGGAGCACTTGTCCAGTAATTGTTTTCGAGAGCTACGCCAGCACGCCATTTATGATTTGAGCTGGGTACTCGATTAATATTGTGCTAAAGTAATGAATAAATATTGTAGCACACTTTGGGTGTAACAATTTTTTGTTCCATACCTGATTAATTGCTTGTTTAACATTTGATGTTCCAGTGAATAGATAGACTCTGACCATTGCTATTGTACCTACAGATCCTGATGAAGGCATCATCACCTTTGAACAAGGCAGGAAAAACAATTTTAAAGTAGCCATTTTTTATGTATTTAATTAAGTGAATGTTATATAACTAAGATGAACCCTTAATTCACTCTCAACCAAAGGACGATTATAAGGAGTTTGAGGATTCGAATGCATCGGCTAACTTAGCGCCGCATGAAGGTGTGGAAGGGTGTGAATGGAATGGTGCCTTGCTGTGAAGTGTATCAAAATTTGCAATTTTCCTTCTACTTTACGTTTTGTGACTGAATGCCTGTAATGATGACCTAACAAAGAAAACCTATATATATATATATATATATATGTATGTATACATCATTAAATATACATAAAAGGATTCTGTATCAAGAATGATGTGATGTAACAGAAATCACTTTCTGCTCCTGTGTGATACTGTTATGGTTTCATTTTGGTGAAAAGTCACAGCAATGCAAAACAGATCTGTCAACTGACCCACATCTGGCCAGTATCAGAGAGAATCCTGGTATCTCATATTTGACTACAGAGCACAGCTGTGTGTATTGGGTCTAAGATGTTGGTTCTGGCTGGCATGCCAGGCGTGCACATCTGTGCCTCCACTGATGCTATTTTGCATCCAGAATGATGTGTATTGGTTCTAGAATGTTGGTTCTGGCTGGGCATGCCAGGCATGCATGGCCCCAGGCGTGCACATCTGTACCTCCCCTGATGCTGCTTTGCATCTAGAATGATGTGCCTTGGGTCTAGGATGTTGGTTCTGGCTGGGCACGGCAGGCGTGCACATCTGTGCCTCCCCTGATGCTGCTTTGCATCTAGAATGATGGGTATTGGGTCTAGGATGTTTGTCCTGGTTGGGCACGCCAAGCGTGCACATCTGTACATACACTGATGCTGCTTTGCGTCTAGAATGATGTGTATTGGGTCTAGGATGTTGGTTCTGGCTGGGCACGGCAGGCGTGCACATCTGTGCCTCCCCTGATGCTGCTTTGTATCTAGAATGATGGGTATTGGGTCTAGGATGTTTGTCCTGGTTGGGCACGCCAAGCGTGCACATCTGTACATACACTGATGCTGCTTTGCGTCTAGAATGATGTGTATTGGGTCTAGGATGTTGGTTCTGGCTGGGCACGCCAGGCGTGAACATCTGTGCCTCCCCTGATGCTGCTTTGCGTCTAGAATGATGTGTATTGGGTCTAGGATGTTTGTTCTGGCTGGGCACGCCAGGCGTGTACATCTGTGCCTTCCCTGATGCTGCTTTGCGTCTAGAATGATGTGTATTGGGTCTAGGCTGTTGGCTCCGGCTGGGCACGCCAGGCGTGTACATCTGTGCCTTCCCTGATGCTGCTTTGCGTCTAGAATGATGTGCCTTGGGTCTAGGATGTTGGTTCTGGCTGGGCACGGCAGGCGTGCACATCTGTGCCTCCCCTGATGCTGCTTTGTATCTAGAATGATGGGTATTGGGTCTAGGATGTTTGTCCTGGTTGGGCACGCCAAGCGTGCACATCTGTACATACACTGATGCTGCTTTGCGTCTAGAATGATGTGTATTGGGTCTAGGATGTTGGTTCTGGCTGGGCACGCCAGGCGTGTACATCTGTGCCTCCCCTGATGCTGCTTTGCGTCTAGAATGATGTGTATTGGGTCTAGGATGTTTGTTCTGGCTGGGCACGCCAGGCGTGTACATCTGTGCCTCCCCTGATGCTGCTTTGCGTCTAGAATGATGTGTATTGGGTCTAGGCTGTTGGTTCCGGCTGGGCACGCCAGGCGTGCACATCTGTGCCTTCCCTGATGCTGCTTTGCGTCTAGAATGATGTGTATTGGGTCTAGGATGTTTGTTCTGGCTGGGCACGCCAGGCGTGTACATCTGTGCCTCCCCTGATGCTGCTTTGCGTCTAGAATGATGTGTATTGGGTCTAGGCTGTTGGTTCCGGCTGGGCACGCCAGGCGTGCACATCTGTGCCTCCACTGATGCTGCTTTGCGTCTAGAAGGATACTTGCCCTTCCTGAGCTCCTGCCAAGGAGCTGCAGAAAGTCCAAAATTCTTTGCTCAGACACTTTCGAGTCTACCCCTTTGCAGTGCTGCAGGCTCTTTTGCTCTGTACAGCACCATAAAGCCATGCCATTGCACAGGACACTGAGTCTACCCCTTTGCAGTGCTGCAGGCTCTTCTGCTCTGTACAGCACCACAAAGCCACGCCATTGCACAGGAGGCACAGAGTCTAGCCTCTTTGCGGTGCTGCAGGCTCTTCTGCTCTGAGCAGCACCACAAAGCCACGCCATTGCACATGACACACAGAGTCTAGCCTCTTTGCAGTGCTGCAGGCTCTTCTGCTCTGAGCAGCGCCATAAAGCCACGCCATTGCACAGGATGCACAGTAAATTCACATTCAATTCATTTAGTACAGAGGCTGAAGACTGAAGACTGAGAGACTCATTTACGAGTTTTTGGTGCAGGGCAGTGCAGAAAATCCCTTTGCTGTGCTGCCGTATAGCAAAAGAAAAGGCCAGGAATGTACCCCATTTATTATATACGGCGCAGTCCTGTCTAATCCTATTTTCTGGCGCTTTTTGGCAGCCTTGCACCAACGTAGGTACAATTGCACCATGGTGCAAGGGTGCCTGCATTGTTGGCATGATTTTTTTTGTGCAGAAAGGGGCTCCTCCTTGCACAAAAACAGTCTAGAGATACGTTTTCTTCACTCTATGTGTGCTGTAGAATGCAGAACACATGGAAAGAGGAAAAATCAAGGAGAAATGGAAACGTTTCTCTGCTACGACCGCTCTTGGGAGGCGTTATGTTTTGGCACTGCTCCAGGTTTACAGGAATTTGCAAATCAAGGTGGTGCCAGGCTTGGACCGGGCAGTACTCTGGATATTGCATTTGGACCATACCCTGACACCCAATATTGTTCTCAATGTGTGAGCTCACAGGTGGAATGGAGGGAGATGTTTGGGGTGTCTCAGTCTCACTCAGAGAGCAGACCACCACTTTAGGGTGTCTCCTGGCTACAGGTCCTGTTCCATTTGCTTTGTTGTACACTAGGGGATGTCGCCAGGCTAAGAGTGCGGCCCTCAGTCTCTTTCATTGACAGCGAAAGAGAGCGGTGTTCAGGGTAACTTGGTAGCTTCCACCCAACACCTTTAAACACCTACTTTGTTGTTTACTCAAACAGCACTCTTGGAGAGTGGCTAGTGGTGTGTCACCTCTGTCACGTGTCACACATAAGCCACAGACCATGGGTGGCACCCATCAATTCAAATGATGATTGTTAGACCTGGCACCATATGCGTGGGTCTCCCTTCCATTTTTTCGCTGTTGCCTCCTATGTTTTTGCTATGTTTTGCTGGTCTAAATGCTTTGAAAACTTTGCCACTGCTGTTCAGTGCCAAAGTGCAAGTGCTCCCTATTGTAAATTGTGTTTATGGATTAGTGATTCAATGATTGGCTTATTTGGTTTACTTGTAAAGCCATACTACAGTGCACATTGTGTGCCCAGGGCCTGTAAATCAAATGCTGCTGATGGGCTTGCAGCACTGATTGTGCCACCCACAGAAGCAGCGTGTAAAATGTGACTCAGGCCTGCCATTGCAGAGCCTGTGTGCAGTCTGGGACTGCCAGGTCAACTGGACAAGTGCACACAATTGCCAGTCCCTAAACCTTTCCTTTCCTGCATGTTAGTCACCCCTAAGGTGGGCCCAAGGTACCCCTGTGGGCAGGGTGCATTGTATGTGAAAGGTAGGACATGCCCTTGTGTGTGTGGCATGTCCTGATAGTGAATTACAGCCAATTTCGTTTTTGACTGTTGCAAGGCTACTTCTTCCCATAGGCCAGAATGGGCAGTTTGATTATAACACTTTATAATCCTTACTGACACAGGAAACAGGGTAGAAAAACGAGTTTAGTATGCCTGAACTCAGACTGTTAAAATACATCTTTTAGTGTGGGTGATTTTTACATTCTGTGTTTGAAAATACCACTTTTAGAAAGTAGGTTTTTTCTTTCCGAACCATCCTGTATGCCTCTGCTAGGTTTGTGTATTCCATGTCTGGTTTGTGAGTGACAGGGGGCTTGAGAGGGCTTTGGCTCCAGCAGTTTGATGAGTCAGGGCTAGGTTGAATAGGACCTAGGTTGAATAGAGAGTAGCGGTGGAGATGTCCTTTCACTTTCCTGATCCTACATTGAATAGAGAGTAGTGGCGGAGATTTCTTTTCAGCTACCTGGGCCAGTTCTGCTTTAACAATGCTGTCTCCACCTCCTGCCAGGAAGCTGCACCAGGGAGGACAGAATTGGTTTTGACAAGGTACAGGCACTCTCTGCCTTCAGAGAACAAAGGATTTAGTAGTATAAATATTGGGGCCCAGACCCCAGAACTTTAGATCACTTCTGGGAATCAAGACAAACTTTTGCCAAGGAGAGAAACCAAGAAAGCTGAAGGAGGAGACTGCCCATGTGCTGCTTGCTGTTTGGGGTTGGCCTGCAGTGGTTGCTTACTTGCAAGAAAAGGAGAAAAGGAACTTTGTGTGTACTTTATCATCTTGAGGAAGATCTCAAAGGGATTGAAGCTGAGCTTGCCTCTTGTTCTGAAGTCTCAAAGACACAAAGACTTCACCACCAGCTGCCCTGAATTGCCTTGCTAGGAATTCTACCTGCAGAGAGGTGCCTGCTGCTGTTTTAAGGACCTCTAGAGACTGTGTGTCACTGGGAGGAAGAAGTGTGTCGCCACCTCAGCTGTTGCCATCACATCGCCGAAGAAGCATGCCGCTGCTGCAGCTGTTTGCTGACACATCGCTGAAGAAGCATGTCATATTGCCGGAGAAGCGTGTCGCCGCCGGAGAGGTTGCCGTCGCATCCCCGGAGAAGCGTGTCGCAGGGCCTGTCGCTGCTCAAGAGTCCACCGAGTTTGCTGCACGGCCATTGGGCGTGCACGCATCCCATCCAAGTTGTCGCATCGCATCAAAGACGCAATTTTTTCGCATCACACTGGATCATCGCAGCACCATCTTGTTGCATCGTAACCGGAACACAGTAAGAAACTGACACATCACCTCCTCTCCGGTAAAAAAACGACACATCACCTCCCCTGAGCTGCAGTTAGGAGCCGACGCATCACCTCCTCCGAAGCAAGGAACGACACATCACCTTCACTGCGACGCTTTTGTTTGTTTTGAGTGACGCATCCAAGGTACTTTGAGAGTAAAGTGTTGCATTTACCATCTACATTGAACTAAGCTATTTCTACCATTTGAGAGTGATATTTTTAAATACTGTATTGTGGAATTTTGTTGTTTGGTCTTGTGTTAAATCTAGATAAATATTACTTATTTTGCTAAACTGGTGTGGTGTTCATTTGTAGTGTTTTCACTGTTACTATATGTGTTCACAAATGCTTTACACACTGCCTCTGAGATAAGCCTGTCTGCTCGTGCCAAGCTACCAAGGGGTGAGAAGGGGTTATTTTAGGAGTGTATCCCCCTTTCCCTAACTAGAAGCAAGGGTCCCTATTTGGACAAAGGCGCAAGCCATTGCCAACTATAGACCCCCATTTCTAGCATTGGTGCCAGCGGTGGGATTCTGGACTTGCATTTGTGATTCATATACAGTGATCGGTGTACACTACTAGTGAGTGCAGACCATAACGTGACCACATACGTTTTGGTAGAACTTTTTCCTTGGGACTTCTATTTTTGCTAAGAACTGCCAAGTCTTGTTACCATGAGCAAACCAGCATCCAACGCATCTATGGATCTACAATTTGAAGAAGCGAGGGTTGATACCTACACTGTGCCACAGCTTAAGACCATCTATAAAAGATTTAAAGTCTCTGTGAGAGGCCTCACCAAGAAGGAGGAGTTCCAAAAGGCGCTGAAGGCCTGGTTGGAATCTAGAGATGCCCCAGAGCATCCTGAAGAGCCTAGGGAGGAGGCAGAGAATACAGATGGGCAGCTAGATAGGCCTGACCGGTGAAAAAGTACCCAGGAGAGCTCGAGGACAGGGAGAGGGATAGAATGCATAAGATGGAGATAACCAAGCTCAAAATGGCTGGTCAGATGGAATTAGAAAATAAGAAGTTAGTCTTGGAAGAAAAGAGAATGCATTTAGAGCATGTGAAAATGTTGAGGTAATTGGAGCTAAAAGCCAAGAGCTTAGAAATTACTCCCTCTGGTGACAGCACACCATCCATGCCTGTAGAAAGAATAGTATTTATCCCCAAATATGTAATTAAGGAGTTCCACACACATGAAGATATTGGCAATGGTTTAAGGCCTACGAAGTGGTCATATCCCTGAGAAGGATTAGGGAGTGGAGTTGTGGGGCCGGTTTCTCAGTGATGAGCGGGAGAACTTGTTAGACTTGCCCTCTGAGGACCAGAATTCCTGTGTCCACATGAAGAAAGCCTTAATGACCAGGTATGGGTTCACCCCAGAGCTTTATAGATAAATGTTTAGAAATTGTAATAACTGGAGTCAAGTACTTGGGTGGACTATGTGACTTTTTTTCAGAGCATTGGATGGTTGGGTGAAGGGTAGCAAAGTGAATGATTATCAGGCGCTCTATGATTTGTCTGCATGGGAGCACTTGTCCAGTAATTGTTTTCGAGAGCTACACCAGCACGCCATTTATAGTAAGCTGACTAACCCTAGGAAGCTTACTGAGGAGGCAGACTGCTGGGTTAGCACCCAGGTCCACACGGGTCATGTGGGAGACTTTGCCAAAGGTGCACAGGGTCCCCAGCAGAAGAGTGGGGGGGACAAGGGTAAACAGAGGTAGTTCCAGAAAGGGCCCCAAAGTAATCCCCAAGGGAACCAATGGAAGGGTTATCAGTCTTCCCCTGAGAAGAAGCCAGGGGCCCGACAGCTAAGCCTGTTCAGAAGGGGCCTAGGAAATGTTATGTTATGGGATCCTAAGTGTCCCATGAAAGCGAATGCAGCACCCACTGGTGCACCGCCCCGGCAGATGGCTAGTGTAGCCCTGGGGGAGGATTTGGGTGCCCAAGGAGGATGGAGTCCCGCAGAGATGTCCCTTGTCTCTCTAGGAGACAGTGAGATGGTCCATAGGACCCAGCTGCCAGATAGCACTAAGAAATACAGGCAGTGGGTGACCATCAATGGACATAGAGTGGAGGCTCTGAGAAACACCAGGTCAGTGTGACAGCTGTCAGTTGTCCGCCCTGTGCCTGAAGAGCAGGTAATCCCACATGCACTTTACCCTGTAGTTACCGCTGACAATTCAGAGAGCCACTGCAAGGTGGTCCAGGTTCCTTTTGAGTGGGGGGGGGGGGTCTCAGGTACCTTTTAAGAAACTGTGAGGCCAGCCATGCCTGTTGACTGTCTGCTAGGCAATGATTTGGAGAGCTCCCCTTGGACTAAGGTGGAGAGAAGGTCTCATTTGGAGATATTGGGTCTGCCTGAGTGGGCGTGTGTGACCACTAGGTCCATGGCAGCCAGTAAGGGTATTCAAGAGGACCTGGAGCCTGAAAGAGTGGCCCAGGTGCCTGCCTTAAAGAGAAGAGGCAGGGGGTGCGGGAAACCGCTCCCGAAGTTCCCACGGTCCAGAAGGAGGCAGACCGTGAAGGGGATTTTTTTATTTTATTTTTATTTAAGAAGTTTTATATAGCGCTGGCCTGATCCGAGGGTATCGGAGCGTTTTATATCAGATACAATGCAGATAATCACATAAAACAATAATAGGGAAGGTCAGCAGCGGTGAGAGTTCTGATTGGAAGTCTTGCCGACATAGATCCTGCTTCCAGGCTCCGACTGCTCCTATCGGTTCCCCAGGGAGCGGTCGAGGAACAGGGTTTTGTTATGTTATGTTATGTTATGTTAACACATATTTATAAAGCATTCGGCTACTCCAAAGCGTGTCCCGGCGCTAAACATCAAATGTCCAGTAACACAGAGCATAACCAAAAGACTACCAGTAACTCAAGGCTGGAAGACCCACATTTTAAGCCTTTTTCTGAAGGTGAGATGGTCAGAACTCTGCCTAATCTCAAAAGGGAGACTATTCCACAACCGTGAGGCAGCTACATGAAAAGATCTACCCCCTATCCGGGCCCGTAGTACTCTGGGGGTGGTAATCAAAAGTTGAGATGACGACTTCAGGGAGCGCTGAGGCAGATAAGGCTGCAATCTTTCCCCAAGATAAGGAGCCCCTATCTTATGAAAGGCTTTAAAGACCAGAACCAGTGCTTTAAACTGAATTCTCTTCCGGACCGGAAGCCAATGGAGGGAAGACAGAAGCTGTGTGGAATGAGTTCTCGAGCCAAACAAAAAATGGCCCTGGCAGCTGAGTTTTGGATCACTTGTAGTCGGTTCAAAAGATATACCGGTAGGCCGAGATACAAGGAATTGACATAGTCCAGTCTGGACATTATCAGTGCCTGAACTACTGTTTTCCTGTAACGAATGGAGAGCAAAGGAAGAAAATTATGTAGCATCCTCAACAGCCCAAAACACACCCCAGCCACCGAGTGGACCTGGGCCTTCATGGAGAGGGTAGAGTCCATCTTGACTCCCAAGTTTTCACTGTGGAAACGGCCGACACAGGAGGAGACATATCCTTGGGCCACCATTCATGCCAGATATCCTGAGGCTGAGGCCCAAATAAAATAATCTCCAACTTCTCGGGATTGCTCTTTAAGTGATTATGGTTTAGCCAAGAAAAAACTTTGGAAAGACAAGAGCTAATTGAGTTACCATCAAACTCAGCTCCCTTCTCGCACGTAAACAACAGCTGAGTGTCATCAGCATATGACACTATCTTGGCATCAAATCTCTCAGCAAGAGGGGCCAGGGGAGCCATATATAAGTTAAAGAGCGTAAGGCTCAGAATAGAGCCCTGCGGCACCCACACGGTCAAAGGTGGATCTGCTGCCGAGAAGGGAGGGGCCCAGATGGTTTGAGAGCGGCTAGCCAAAAAGGATGAAAATCAGCTCAACACTGTGCCCCCAATACCACTATTTTCAAGTCTTTTCAATAGTCTTGAGTGGGGCACATTGTCGAAAGCTGCAGAGAGGTCCAGCAGCACCAACACGGCGCTTCCACCTCTGTCCAATACAGCTTTAACAGTTTCCGCAACTTCCAATAAAGCTGTCTCAGTACTAAAATTGGCCCGAAAGCCAACTGGCTAGAATGCAGCAAGTCATTAGACTCCACAAAGTTTGTTAAAACTTTGTTAATAAATTTGTCCAAAACCTTGGAAAAAAAAGGCAAAAGTGAGATGGGTCTATAATTATCTGCTACCTCAGGATGTGCCGAAGGTTTCTTCAGCAGAGGGAGGATATTTGCATGTTTCCATCTATGTGGCATTCTCGCCCTTCTCGTAGAGCTAAGTTGAAGATGGTATTTACGCAAGGATTTAACACCTCTGCTAGCAAAGATAAGACCTTTGCTGGACAAGGGTCCGTAGGCGAGCCAGATTTTAAAGTTTCCATAAACCTCAATGATTTGAAAGGTTTGAGTTGACTCTTGAATTTTCTAAAGGAGGGGACAGTTCTGAGAGAGAATGGAGTTCCAGATTTTAGGGGTGCTCCCGGCGAAGGACCGAGCCGCAGTCTTTTGTTTTCGAGTTTTCAGCGGGATGAGTAGAAGAGAGTTCGAGCTTCTGAGGTTCCTGGCCTGACCGGCTTTTTTGAATTTGGCCGCCAAATATTCGGGTTTGCCTGTGTGCAAGGCTTTGTGTGTGAGACAGGCTGTTCTGAAACTAGCCCTCATTTCAACTGGGAACCACTTACGTTCTCTGAGTGCAGGAAAAATGTGGTCTAATTTCTTGATTGCGGTGACCATTCTGGCTGTCACATTGAGCATTGTTTTGAGGGGAGCAAAATGTGATTTTGCTATTCCTGAGAGGACTGCATTCTCATAGTCCAGTCTTGACAACCCCAATGCTTGGGTGGCCTGTTTGAGATCATTGGGCGGGATTAAAGGTTTTATTTTGTTCAGTAGCTTTAGGTTAAGAAAGGCGCTCTTAGCTGAGTTCTTGATGTGTATGGTCATGTCCAGTTTCGGGCCTAGCGTGATGCCTAGTGATTTGACAGAGTCGGCCAGGGTGAGGTTGCCATTGAGCGCATCAATAGCTTTTAGCCATTCAGCAATTTGGGGGTTCTCCTCTTTGTTCGAGATGAGGAGTATTTCGGTTTTGTCCGGATTTAGTTTGAGGTGGTTACTTGACAGCCACTGTTGAACATCTCTCAGTATGTCATTGAGTCTTTGAATGTCCCTTATGGAGGCGGTTTCCAAGTAGATCTGAGTATCGTCTGCATAAAGATGGAAGCAGATGTTGGCTTTTTTTAGTAGTTTGGTGAGAGGTTCCATGTAAATGTTGAAAAGTTGCTGAGAGAGCACTGACCCTTGAGGGACTCCTTTGTTGACTGGATGAAGGTCGGACGTAAAGTTTCTGATTTTGATTGTGCAAAGGAGAGCTTCAGCATTTTGGTCAATTGGGGGAGAATGGGGTCTAGGACGTGAGATGAGGGTTTGGCGGTGGAGATGAGATTGATTATCTCAGTTTCCTGAATGGTGCAGAAGATTAGCCAGGGTGTGGGGGAGGGAAAGGGGCGATGTCATCCAGCCCAGACGTGCTGTTCTTTGTGAGGTGGGTGTTGTTGGTGTCTAGTGAGACTTTGATCTTAGTGATCTTGACATTAAAGAAGTTGCCGAAGTTGTCGCAAAGTTCTTTGGACGCCTTTATTGAGGAAGTAACGGGATTGGAGGTTTGTTGCCTGATGATGCTGTAGAGCTCTTTGGGTCTGTTTTTTGTGCTGTCCAGTGTGGAGCGGAAGAACAAGGATTTTTTGTTCTTGATGTGGTTGTTATACTTCCTGCGAACTGTTTTGAGTTGTTCGCAGAGGGTAGTTGTAGGATTATTCCTCCAGCATCTTTCTGTGGCTCTTAGTTCTCTCCTTTCAGAGTTGATGTCAGTGTTGAACCATGATCTGGACAGAATGGCTCGGCTTTTTTTTGCTTCAGGGGGGCTAGTTGGTCAAGCATGGCCACCAAATTTGAGTTCAAGAGTGAGGTGAGTTCGGTTGTGGTGAGGTGGTCATTGGCGCTGGGAAGGAGCGAGCTTATCCTTTCTTCCAGGGTGGCCATGGGAATCTGGGTGAGGTTTCTAGCCCATTTGGGGGGTCTTGCGTGGGTGGGTGGGAAAGCATTTTTGGGTTAATGTGGAATAAGATCACGTGATGGTCGGACCAGTCCACGGGGAGTATGTGGTCGATCGTAATTGTGTCTTGATGAGCAATAATGGCATCCAAGGTTGCTCCTTTATTGTGCATTTCCTCTGAGCAGTATTGGGATAAGTTGTTGTCACGGAGAAGATTGGATAGCGTTTAATTAACAGGTTATTTGTTTCATTCCAACTGAGGTTTAGGTCGCCAAGAATTAGGTTGTTAGTGTCCCCAAGTGCACAGTGAGCAATCCGGTCTGCCAAATGTTCCCCGAATGCGCGGGTGTTGCCTGGTGGGCGATAGACAAGGTGGCAGAGTAATGATCCATTATCCTTCGTCTTGATATTGGCAGTAAGACATTCAAAGGTACTGTACTTACACAAATCCATTTCCATGATGGCAATGTTGTCCTTATGAATGATAGCTACACTTCCCCTCGTTGATCTTTTCTGTCTTTATTAATAATGGTAAAACCCGGTGGCACAAGCATATCTAAGCAAGGTGAGGAGAGATCATTGAGCTAAGTCTCCGTGATGAACGCAATGTCTATGTCCTGCGAGAGGATGGCTTCTGCTAGTTCAGATGCATGCATAGATGCAGATCTGCAGTTAATGAGCATGCAGTTGGTGGAAAGCTCTTTTTTACTATGATTCTTTCCAGGGGGGGGGCCCTAGGTAGGGTGGTGAGGAGGGGCGGGGGTCTATTGGTTTTTTTTGAGTGGACGCTCTCTTCTGAAACCGGTGATCACTTGGATCTTGGATTTAGGGGAGTCAGTAGGAGGGGAGTCGAATGATAAGGCTAGATCGGCCCCTTCTTTGCAGGTCAATGCGGTAAAAGGGGAGTCGCATGATGAGGCTAGATTGACCGCTTCTTTGAAGGACATTGCAGCTTTGGTTCTTGCGGGTCTTGATGTCAGGATCACAGTGTCAGTTTTTATGAGTCTCTGTAGCCTAGGCGAGGGGCTTTGGTTCCTACAGAATTCTGTGACGGGATCTTAGCGACCATTCTCGAGGGGTCTCTGAATTCGTGTCGCAGGCCTTACTATGGGCCCGGAAGGCGCTTAGGGTGGTTGGAGCTGGACGGATTGGGCGACCTGGGAGGGGATTGCTGGGGCGTTCGGATCTTGTTGAGGTTGGTGAAGATTTTGTTCAGGCCCGCGAATATCATTTCTAACTGGCTTTCTAGTGAAGCGAGACGCATCGCCATGTTATCGTGGTCGGTGGTGAGAGAATCTTGCGTAGGGTCGCCCTGTGAGGATGGGGTAGTGACTAAGTAATGATGCCTATTTCTGCTTGTGAAACCCATTTTGTTTCTGTTTGGGACCCTGGCTAGGGGGTGTATTGGGTCATGTCATGGTTTCGGCCACCTGAGGTCTGGGAGAGTGCTAGTGGTTAGTGGTCAGTGTCAGCAGGGCAGGGTCATGCTGTTGATGAGAGTGGCCATTACGTGTAATTGGGTGACCCTGTAACCCTCGGAACCTGGGTGGGTAATACAATAAATAATAATGGTTCTGTCGGACAGAAATACACAGTAGTATAGTATTCCAATTGTATTATTTGTATACTCCTTCCCTAATTAGGGTACAAAGACAGTGGTACCTGTACCAATATAATCAACCACACTGACCACAAAGCAAAAATAAAAGTGAAGTTTTACTCATACACTTTCATATTCTCTGTATTTGAATCAAAGTATTCAAGTTGCTGTCCATAAAACAAACATAAAACATACAAAACACATATATTCTGTGCAAGACTGGTATTTCTGTTGTTGGTAGATAAGTTTTTCCATTACCTTATCAGTTATGGCCATCTGAGGTAAACTGTTGAAGCATTCACAGGGTAGGTTCTCTGTCATCGGTACTCCATATCACATTTGCGCAGTTTCTTTGTCCGGGTTTGTTCATTGAAATGCAGAGGGCGGCCATCTTCAAATTTGGCATAGCGCTGGGGCATTAGTGGATAAGATCGGGTCTGTAGCCTAATGATTCAAATTGCCCGGTGAGTTTATATCAGTAGAGTGTGGGAGGACCGAGAGAGGGCCCGCTTCGTTAGGGCGGACCCAGGGTCATCCTCGCAGTATAAAAGGACCGGGGGTTGATACCCTGTCAATCATCACCATGTCAGGCATGTCCGGCTGCTCCGTGGTGGCAGGGCTCCTCTTCACTGTGAACTAAGGGCTGTCGGGGTACTACTAGTTAGTGGCCCTTGAAGTGGTTAGATGTATTTCTTTTCATAAAGTGATCCTGTCTTTGGTGGTAGATGGATCTCATTGGGAGTACATGCCAGAATCAGCTGTCTTGGGCAAGGTGTTGTCCCCTTGCTGACCATCACTGATCAGGCAGGACCAGCTGTTGCATGGTAGCAAGACTCCTGAGTGTTGTCAAGACTCCTCGTCACTGAGCAGCAGGCCGTTGGATTCCTGCTAGTAGAAAGCCCTTGACGAGGTTATGTGCATTTAAGGGGGAGTGATCCTGTCTTAGATACTGAGGGGTCTCTAAGAGATCGAGTCGGAGCCAGAATAGGCCATCTTGGGCCAGGCGACTGTCCTCTTGCCGCCCATCACCCAGTCAGGCAATTCCGGCTGCAACGTGGTGGCAAGACTCCTCTTCGCTATAAGTACAAGGCCATTGGATTTCTGCTATTTGTTGGCCCTTGAAGAGGTTAGGTGCCTTTGTTATGGGGGGTATGATCCTGTATTTAGATACAGGGACTGAAACTGTGTCGGCAATTTACAATTTATCTTGGGCCAGGCAGTCCCGATTAGTGGAGCAGGGCTCCGTTAAGGTTATGAGTGTTGCTTTGGCTCATTCCCGGATCTCCTCTGTTCTCCTGGTGTCAAGAGGAAACCTCGGTCTGCGTCGTCAGGGTGCCCCGGTGCTCAGCAGGCCTTAGCAATCGATGGGGGGTAGCTGTGAGTTGACCGTGGAGGCGGCCATTTTGGGAACAGGCAATCGTACCTGCGGGATGCTGCTCCGTGGAGGTCCGGCGAGGAGATCACTCCAGTCCAGGACCTGGAAGCCGTGCCCAGATGTGGACACTCGTCGGATACGTGGCTCTTACGGGTCCAGCGCGGAGCTGTCCAGCGATCGCTTGGTGGGTTCCTTCACAGTGGACACTTCAGTGGGATGAAATACAAGAAGGAGGTACCCCTGGTTTATATAGCAGGGAAGGGGGTATTATTATCAGCAAAACAGAAAGTCCCTGTTTTAACAGTAGTAGGCTGGCTTGGCCAGACAAGATAGTACTAGAAGGGGTAGGGGGTATATAGATAATACTCCCTATATTAATACATTTATAGTGACTTGTTTTAAGGCAGGCAAAGAACAAACATTCATACATACACTTCAGTGGGATACCCTGGAGCCTACAGGGGAACAAGTAGCAGAACTGGGGGACCTGCCTGAGCTTACCCATTGGCAGCTGAAAGGAGGCCCCTCCAGGGAAGAGTTCTGCGAGGAGCAGAAGAAGTGCCCTTCTCTTGTGGGTTTGCAGCAACAGGCCACAAACCAGGCAGCAGGTGATCAGTCTGGATCACATTGAATCTACTGGGAGAATGGTCTCCTGTATAGTGAGCCTAAGGTTGCTGAGCCTGGGTCAGTCCGTGTACTTGAGGTACCCCAGCGCTTCAGAGCCTTCCTACTGGGTCTGGCTCATGATGTGCCTTAGCAGGACATTTGGGGCAAGACAAGACCTTTGAACGGCGTGCTACCCACTTTTATTGGCCCCAAATGCGCAAGAGTTCAGATACTCATTGCAGGACCTGGCAGACGTGCCAGGCAAGTGGTAAGAGTAGGAGGAAGCACAAGGCTCCTCTCCAACCTTTCCCTGTGGTCTGCACCCCCTTTGAAAGAGTGGGCATTGATATTGTGGGGCCTCTTGGTCCCAAGACAGCCATGGGCAACAGGTTCATCCTGGTCTTGGTGAACCATGCCAAGCAATACCCAGAAGCCATCCCTCTTTGAACTGTGACGGCCCCCGTGGTGGGATGTGCATTGATGGGGATTTTCTCCCGTGTGGGGTTCCCCAGAGAGGTGGTGTCAGACCATGATATCAACTTCATATCTAAGTATATAAAGTTCCTGTGGCAGAAGTGCGGTGTAACCTACAAGTTTACCACTCCTTACCACCCCCAAGGTAATGGGCTGGCTGAGAGATTCAACCGCCTCTAAAGGGCATGATTATGGGTCTTGAGGAACCTATGAGGTGTAAGTGGGGCATCCTCTTGCCATGCCTTTGGTTTGCTTACAGAGAGATGCCACAGAAGTCCTTAGGGTTCAGTGCCTTTGAACTGCAGTATGGTCACCCTATAAGGGGACCTCTGAGTTTGGAAAGAAAGGCTGGAGAAAGCTCCCAGTAAACATCCCCAGGATCTATATAGTTACGTGCTGGCCTTCAGAAACCAAACTAGGCGTTTCAGACAACTCACTCAGGTGAATCTGGAAGCCAGCCAGGACGAGATGAAACAGTGGTGTGATCAGAAAGCCACTCTGATCGAGTTTCAGCCTAGACAGAAAGTATGAGTTATGGCCCTGTGTGCGCTCCAGTATAAGTGGACTGGACCATTTGAGGTGGTGGAGCGCACAGGTAATGTCACCTACTTGGTGGACTTGCGGTCTCCTAGGAACCATTTGCGGGTCCAAGCATGTATCTGCCTGAAGCCCCACTTGGGCATGCTCCTAGCGACAGATGATGGAATGGAGACTGAGCCTCTTCATGACTTCCTGTCTGAAAAAGAGCAAGATGGGTCAGTGGACGGTGTGAACCTCTCTCCCGCCCTGACCCCTGAGCAGCAGGATGTCTGTCACCAACTGTTGGGACAGTTTCCTGATCTGTTCTCCTTGACTCCCGTTGTCACTGAGTGGTGCATCCACGATGTTGACACTAAGTTCAAGAATTTATATAGCGCACTACTCACCCAGAGGGTCTCAAGGCGCTTGGGGATGGGGTTCATTATTTATCGAATAGCCAGGTTTTAAGTTCTTTTCTGAAGGAGATGTGGTTCTTTGTAAGGCGGAGGTGGGTGGGGAGTGAGTTCCAGGTCTTGGCCGTCAAGTAGGAGAAGGATCTACCTCCCATGGTGGATCTTTGGTTACGCGGAACTGCGGCAAGGCTTTGATTGGAGGATCTTAGTTGGCGGGTGGGTGTGTGGAAGGATAGTCGAGTGTTGAGGCATTCGGGCCCTAGTTTGTAGAGGGCCTTGTGTGCGTGGGTGAGGAGACGGAATGTTATTCTCTTGTTGACGGGGAGCCAGTGGAGGTCTTTCAGGTGGCCGGTAATGTGATTTTGGCGAGGGATGTCCAAAATGAGTCTCGCTGATGCGTTTTGGATGCGTTGGAGTTTTTTCTGTAATTTGGCGGTAATTCCGGCGTAGAGGACAGTCCTCTTGTAAAACACAAAAGTTACAGGGTGACTGACAGGGTGAGAGCTTGCATAAAGGAGGAGGTCTCCAAGATGTTTGTGTTAGGGGTGATTGAGTCCTCTAACAGCCCTTGAGCCAGCCTAGTGGTCTTGGCCCGAAAACCTGCCGTGCCTGGTGCCACACCCAAACACCGGTTCTGTGTGGACTACTGAGGACTCAATTCAGTCACCACGACTGACGCGCACCCCATCCTCAAAGCTGATGAGCTCATTGAACGGTTGGGGGCTGCCCAGTACCTCAGTACATTTGATTTAACATCTGGGTACTGGCAGATTGCCTTAAATGATGGGGCAAAATAGAGGTCAGAATTCTCCACAAGAGATGGGCACTACCAATTCCAGGTTATGCCATTTGGGATGATAAATACCCCTGCTACCTTTCAGAGGTTGGTCAACCAGGTGTTGGCTGGACTGGAAGATTTCAGTACCGACTACCTGGTTGACATCGCAGTGTTCAGCGCCCGTTGTGAAGAACATCTGTGCCACATCTGGGAAGTGTTAATGGCACTGCGGAGGGCAGGCTTCACGATCAAGGAGACTAAGTGCCAGATAGGGCAGGGTTCTGTGGTGTACTTGGGACATCAGGTTGGGAGCGGCCAGGTGGCGCCCCTACAGCCCAAGATTGATACCATCCTGGCTTGGGAACCCCCCAAGACCCAGACAGAGGTGAGAGCCTTTTTAGGACTCACAGGGTACTGCAGGAGGTTTTTCAAGGGATATGGCAACATTGATGCACCCTTGACAGAGCTGACTTCCAGGAACCAGCGCAAGAAAGTGAACTGGGCGGACACCTGCTAGAAGGCTTTTGATGCCCTGAAGACTGCAATGTGCATGGCCCCCATGCTTCAGGCACCCAAGTTCTCAAAGGAATTCATGGTGTGGTAGCTGTACTTTCACAAATGAATGAGGAGGGCCTGGACTAACCTGTAGCCTTCATTAGTAGGAGGTTACTTCCATGGGAACAGAGGTGGAGTGCAATTGAACGTGAGGCATTTGCTGTGGTCTGGGCACTGAAGAAGTGGAGACCATACTTGTTTGGGACTCACTTTCTGGTTCAGACCAACCAAGGCCCCTCAGATGGTTGATGCAGATCAGGGGTGAGAATCCAAAGCTGTTGAGGTGGTCTATTTCCCTACAGGGGATGAACTTCACGGTGGAACACCGCCCTGGTACAGAACACACCAATGCTGATGGTCTGGTCAGATTTTTCCGCCTTAGGGAAGGGAACTCCCAAAAGGGTGCGTAGTTCCCCCCACATTTCAGGTGGAGGGTATACCTGGCATCATTGGAGTGGGTCTCCCTTCAATTTTTTCGCTGTTACCTCCAATGTTTTTGCTATGTTTTTCTGGTGTAGATGCTTTGGGCACTTTGCCACTGCTGTTCAGTGTCAAAGTACAAGTGCTCCCTATTGTAAATTGTGTTTATAGAATATTGATTCCATGATTGGCTTATTTGATTTACTCGTCAGAACCTAGTACAGTGCACCATGTGTGCTCAGGGCCTGTAAATCAAATGCTGCTGGTGGGCTTGCAGCACTGATTGTGCCACCCACAGGAGCAGCCTGTAAAATGTGACTCAGGCCTGCGGAGCCTGTGTGCAGTCTTGGACTGCCAGGTCGACTTGACAAGTGCACACACTTGCCAGTCCCTAAACCTTTCCTTTTCTGCATGTTAGTCACCCCTAAGGTGGGCCCATGCCACTGTGGGCAGGGTGCATTGTATGTGCAAGGTAGGACATGTCCTGGTGTGTGTGGCATGTCCTGATGGTGAATTACAGACAATTTGCTTTTTCACTGTTGCAAGGCTACTTGTTCCCATAGGCCAGAATGGGCAGTTTGATTATAACACTTTATTTGCCTATGCTAGGTTTGCGTATTCCATGTCTGGTTTGTGAGTGACAGGGGGCTCGAGAGGGCTTTGGCTACAGCAGTCTGATGAGTCAGGGCTGGGCTGAATAGATCCTAGGTTGAATAGAGAGTAGCGGGTGGAGATTTCACTTGCCTGAGCCTACATTGAATAGATAGTAGGGGGTTGAAATTTCTTTTCAGTTCTGCTTTCAACAATGCTGTCTCCACCTTTTGCCAGGAAGCTGCACCAGGGAGGACAGAACTGGTTTTGACATGGTACAGACACTCTCTGCCTTCAGAGAACAAAGGATTTAGTAGGATAAATATTGGGGCCCAGACCCCAGAACTGTTGGGCGTGCACGCATCGCATTTAAGTTGCCGCATCGCATCAAAGACGCCATTTTGTCGCATCGCACCGGATCGTTAGATCGTCGCATCGCAGCGCCATCTTGCCGCATCGTAACCGTAACGCAGTAAGAAACCGACGCCTCACCTTTCCCGAAAGCAAGGAACCGATGCATCACCTTCCCTGCTACCCTTTTCTTTGTTTAGCATGACGCATCCAATGTACTTTGAGAGCAAAGTGTTGCATTTACCATCTACATTGAACTAAGCTATTTCTACCATCTTAGAATGATATTTTTAAATACTGTATTGTGGATTTTTGTTGTTTGGTCTTCTGTTAAATCTAGATAAAGATTACTTATTTTTCTAAACTGGTGTGGTGTCCATTTGTAGTGTTTTCACTATGTTATTGTATGTGTTCACAAATGCTTTACACACTGCATCTGAGATACGCCTGTCTTCCCTTGCCAAGCTACCAAGGGGGTGAGCAGGGGTTATTTTAGGAGTGTATCACTCTTTCCCTGACTAGAAACAAGGGTCCCTATTTGGACAAAGGTGCAAGCCATTGACAACTAGAGACCCCCATTTCTAACAAATAATCAACAAAGAAAGCCATATGGTCTGAGCACATTGTGGATGATGTGTAAAGTGCCCATTGCCCCCTTTAGGAACACAGAAATGTTGGTAGTAATGCTATTCTTTCAGCAGTATGGTGTGCACGAAGGAGTGCATCCAGGAGTATTGAAATAGATGTCATTTCGAGAGCGATGCTAATTGGACTCTACCGTAAATTGGAGAATGCAATGTTCTGCCACTCTCCTGGCTTCCTGCCTCATTCAGGTCAGGCCTGCAGTCATGTTTGCCCTCATACTGAAGTGGGTGGCCTAACGAGTACTGGTCAGTAGCCACCTACTGATGAAGGCTACAGGTTGGACCTGGACCTCATCATTCAAGTGTTAGAGAACATCCCCTAACCCATGCTTTGAAGTATTTGTCACACAAGGAACTCTTTTGAGAGGTCAGATGCCTTAAGCACTGGTGCTGAACACATGGTTTTCTGTAGAGTGTCAAAAGTCCCTGTCCAGATCACCTTTGTCAGCTGCTTCTTGGAAGTTAGCTCTGTCAAGGGAGCGACAATGGTGTCATACCCTTGACAAATCTCCTGGACAGATATAAAGAATCCAACTAGGGCCCAGTAAACACTGGATGTACATGTATTACTGTCACAGTTGTCTACAGAAGTTAATGTAATAATAGGCCCGTGGATCTACAGATCAATAGTGGCAAAGACATCTAGAAGCCACAGTCATACTAGGGGTTCGTCACTTTGTAGTGTTTATTTTCTATTTCATTGTTGATCGTTTATGAACTGCTGAAATGTCGTATATATGTTTTTCCATTGTCCTGTAACTTTAACTGCTGTAATGTCTAATTTTGCATGAGAGATATTGATTTCAAGTATTTTTTACTTTTCAAAGAATATTTCTTTGAAATTTTAATTGCCTTGTATTTTAAGTTGTTCAGATGTACGGTTTTTATTAAAAATAGATTGTAAACGACTTTATTTCTCTGTGGAAATTATTATGTATTCCCTATAGCACAGTTAACTATAGGTTTCTGCTATTTAAATGTATAAGTGTATCCATATTGGTATGTGAAGTCAATTAGCGCACTCCAGGGATTTCCCTCTGACTTGAAATCTCCTGTGAGGCCTAATAATGCTCTCACTCCAGCCTGAGACTTGGGAGGCTCCCAGGCAATGATAGTCTGTATTTTGGGTTGGCAAGGTTGTATATGGCCTCCGTCTGCTTGGTGACCCAAATATACCACTGATCCTTTCTTTGTCTGGCACTTATTTGCATTGATAGTCAGACCTGTCTGTTTCAGGACCTGGAACACTCCTGGAGCTGAAGACAGCAGTATCATCCAGAAGTCTTCCAGCCAAATGAGGACTTTGTTGAACAGCCTCTGGAAGCTGGCAGGGGCATGCTGACCTCTCCTTGGCTCCCTCTGTTAGGGGCAAGTGCAAGTACCAAGAGGTCAAACCAAATGTACATAAGAACTTGACAGCCCCCAACCCATCAATTAGCTCATCAGCTCAGGGGATGGAATCAGCATCAGGCTTGGTGACTGAATTGAGGTCCCCATAGTCCACAATCAATCACGAAATTTATAGAGCGCGCTACTCACTCGCGAGAGTCTCAAGGCGCTTGGATGGGGGGGTCCGCTACTGCTCGAAAAGCCAGGTCTTGAGGTGCTTCCTGAAGGCGAGATGGTCGTGGGTCAGTCGTAGGTGGGTGGGGAGGGTGTTCCACATCTTGGCTGCTAAGTAGGTGAAGGATTATTCTCCGGTGGTGGTTCTGCGTATCCGTGGAACGGCGGTGAGGGCGCAGCTGACGGAGCGGAGCTGGCGGGTAGGTGTGTAGAACGAGAGGCGGTTGTTGAGGTATTCGGGACCCATGTTGTGGAGAGATTTGTGTGCGTGAGTGAGGAGTCTGAACGTGATCCTCTTGCTGACGGGGAGCCAGTGCAGGTCTCTCAGGTGGGCGGAGATGTGGCTGTGTCGGGGGATGTCCAGGACGAGTCGTGCGGATGCGTTTTGTATGCGCTGGAGTCTTTTCTGAAGTTTGGCAGTGGTCCCTGCGTAGAGAGCGTTCCCGTAGTCCAGCCGGCTGGTGACGAGGGCCTGGGTGACCGTCTTCCTGGTTCCAGTGGGGATCCAGCGGAAGATCTTTCGGAGCATGCGGAGGGTGTTGAAGCAGGAAGAGGTGACGGCGTTGACTTGCCTGGTCATCGTGAGGGAGGAGTCGAGGATGAAGCCTAGGTTGCGTGCGTGGTCCGTGGGCTTGGGGGGTGCCCAGAGCTGGGGGCCACCAGGCCACACAGAGACTTAGGGCCCGATGTAGGTAAATCCCATTTACCGATTTTGAAATACCGAATTTTACCGATTCGGTATTTCAAAATCGGTAAATGGGATGTAGGTCCCAACATCTGGATTCGTTACCGAATCCTTAACAATTCTTTAATTACCGATTCGGTAAATACCGAATCGGTAATGCCCATTCATTCCTATGGGCTTTGAAGCCCATAGGAATGATTAGGCATTACCGATTCGGTATTTACCGAATCGGTAATTAAAGAATTCACAAGGGTGCAGGGGGTGTCACTTTGACACCCTCTAGCACCCCCAAAACGGGCATGTGTGCAATGTGGCACACAGACATGCCCTAAGGGCACGTCTGTCTGTCACATGGCACATGTGTACATGCACATATGTGCATGCACACAGGAATCGGTATTTTACCATGGATTTGTATTCCATGGTAAAATACCGATTCTGTAAGCCATGTGCCAATAGAAAATTGGCTACCCACATAGCATTTTCAGTAATTTTACTGAATCGTTATTATTACCGAATCGGTAAGTATTACTGATTCGGTAATTATTACCGAATTGGTACTTATTACCGATTCGGTAATAATAACGATTCGGTAAAATTACCGAATATGTGCACCTACATCTCCCTAGCCCTTTACCGATCGGAAACGGCCGAAAATCGGTATTTTCGGCCAATTCCGATCGGTAAAGGGCTACCTACATCTGGCCCTTAGTTCTGGGATGGTGCCTGGTAGGGCAGCCTTGGGTACCAATATCTTTGGACTGTACCAGGGACACCAGGAGAGCCCAATCACCCTCTATTCCAGCATCTTACAAACCTCATCATGATGCTGGCTCTCACCTTTTCAGAGACAGCTTGTAAATTTTGTTTTTCACGGGCATGCTGTCCTCTGCATTAATGTCCTGGGTGCACCAGTCTCTGAGCCCAGGGGTACGGAAGAAAAGAGAGCAATTGGCAACAGTATCTCTGCTGTCAGAGTAGGGGAGATTGTGAATGTCTGTACTGAAGCCTCCTGCTCTTTGGGAGACAGTAGGTCTGGGAGGGGTTCATTCTCCTCCTCCTCACCACCATCTGTCACCAAGGGCATAGACACTTCAGACCTCTCGGAGTGGGTTATTGTAGTTCACATGCAAGACCCTTAATGGCTTCCTGGATATTTTGAGACCGACCCAGTAGGTGACCTCCCCTTTCTTTTCTTTGACCTCATAGGGCCCAGTCCTTCTATCCTGCAAAGTTCAAAGTTCCACTGGCTCCATCACACACTTTCTGGCCAGGTCGATACTCCACTACAGAGGACTTCTAGTTGTACTACTGTTTCATCACTCCCTGACTGACCTCCAGGTTCTCAGTGGCCTCTTTCCAGAAGCGCTTCATCTGAAACCAGAGAGTTAACATATAGCTCACTACATCTTGAGGGGGTTTCTTGGGCGCCCACTTCCACTGCTCTTTGACAAGGTTGAGAGGTCCTCTGATAGGGTGGTCAAAACGAAGTTCGACGGGACTGACCCTCATTCCCAACTGAGGCACTTCCCCATACGCAAACTGCAGGAATAGCAAAAAAACATGTTGCTGTTGCTGATGTTGCTATTCTTACATCTCAGAGGCTCTTACAGACCCATGATCGTGCCCTTCAGGGTCTTGTTGAAACTTTCAATTATCCTATTGGCTTAGGGGTAGTAGGGTGCAGAGAACTTGTAGGTTACCCAGGCTCATCCCAAATGGCCTTCGTGTAGTCGGACATGAAGTTGGTGTCCCTGTCAGACACCACCTTCTTGGGAGAATCCGCTCATGTGAAGATCCCCATCAGAGCTCTAGCCATTACAGGTGCAGTCACTGACCTCAGAGGTATTGCCTTTGTATATCAGGTGGCATGGCCAACCAAGACCAGGAAAAATCTATTGCTTATTGCTTAAGGCTGTCTTGGCTTCCAGGTGTCTGACAATATCCATCCCATCCCCCCCCTCAAAGGGTTTTTCCCCCATGGGGAAAAGTTTGAAGAGGGCCGTACACTTCACACATGACTTACCACTGGCCTGGAAAGTAATGCAGGACCTACAGAACACATCTGTTTTGGCCCTCATCTTGGGACAATTGAGATGGGTGACCAGGTGGTCAAAGGGTTTGAGGCAGCTCCAGTAGGAAGGCTCTATAGCAGCACTGGGGTACTACTAATACTCTGGTTCTACCAGGCTCAGGGACATTAGGCTCACTTTACAAGAAGCCATTCTCTCAATAAATGTGGTGATCACCAGAGGTCTGGGCCTCAGTCTAGCACCGCAGGTCCTCAAGAGTGGGGCATTCCCTCTGTGGCTTGCAGATTTCTGTCTGGGATGGTCCTCCTGGAGCTTGCCATCCAGCTAACCCAGGAAGGTCTACCAGGGCAGCAATATTTTTCTTTGTAGGCTCCAGTGACTCATCATCAGGTTCAGCCTCCTCTTGGACCGTGTGAACTACTGGGGTGGGTTTCCCATGCTCCTTGCCCCTCCTTTTAATCACAGGCACTGGGCCACTGTTACAGGCTCCAGGACCCTCTGACTCACCTGACGAACTGCCATGGACCATGTGGTCATAAGCACCTACTCAGTCAATCCCAGATAAGTTCTGAGCTTCACTTTTTTCCATATAGTGTGCTCTAGGTCATTCCCCAGACAATCTTCTGGCATGGCTGGACTCACAGCTACTTCTGGAGATCCTGAGACCCTACCTCACCCTAGGGGAACCAATGCCACAGGGTTGTGGATTATCTGGCTGTCAGCTGTCACAACCTTGTGGACTACATTAGGGATAAACTGCTCTGAAGGTACCAGATGACACCTAGCACTAGACACACTGGCTCTAGAGTCTCTTAGGGCCTCCACACTCTGCCCATTTATGGTGAGCCACAACCTGTACTTTTTAGTGTTATCAGGTATGTGACCTTGAGGCACCATCTCTCTTTCACCCAGTTACGCTAGGGTCACCACTGCACTCCCCCAAAGTAACTAGAGCCACTTCCTCCACCTATACTACACTTGCAATACCAAGGTTGGACCCCTCAGGGGGTGGGCCGTTGCTGCTGGGGCAGGTGGCACCCCCTTTTTATGCCCCATCTGGTAACACTCAAAGGGCCTGAGTGGAAAAGACCCCTGAGGCTTCTTTCCAAAGAAACCCCCCTTTTTTGGTCCGAGGATTACTGGGATTACTGGGACTACTTCCTCGGAAAGCTCTTTTGGGGGCCTTTAGAGAATTCATTTTTGTTTTCCCTGTTGCCCTCACCCTTCTGTTTGAGGGGGACCTGACCCACCTTTCTTGTGCCCCCTCCCCCACCACCACAGTACCTTCCCGGACACTCTGGTACATCATCGAGTGGTTAGTCTCCTTCCCAGGGTCTCTGGGTGCAGGAAGCATGGACTCAATTAGGTGCTGGTACAACTCTGTAAACAATTGCTCAGTATATGCTCCATGATCAAATTATAAAGCAGTTTTTATTTATTTACTATGATTCCCTTCACCCAACCATCTAATACCTTACTTGATGAATTCATAAAGACTTTTGTCACTGCTTCTGACTAGCCCTGAACATCAGGCAATACTTCTCAAGAGTGAGACTAAACTTCACAACAAGAGCTTGCTTCAAGGGGGCATATATCATCCTGTCAGATTTCTCAAGAATCAATAAGGTATCCCTCCTCATGGGCATGTGCTTTCACACCCTAACTCCCCAGTCCTCCTCTGGGACTCTATTCATACTCAAAACCAGCTCATAAGCCTCAAACCACTTGTCTGTGTCAACCCCACCAAAAAGCTAGGCTTGGAGATGTGGACCCTTTTACCTCTTCAAGGCACTTTAGATTAGATGTCATCATCATCACTGGACTCTATGACCTGCTGGCTTTTACATTTTTTCTGCTACATCTCATGAACCAACATTTTCTTATCCTCCAGATGCAACATTTTCTCCCCCAGGGCCCTTGCTGCTGCTGCTTCAGATTTCCTATCCTCCATGGCAGGAGTGGCCAATTGCAGCTTCAGTTGCATCTGGGTTTGTCTGTCCTCCTGCTCAGATTGTGTGCACAAAGATGCCAGAATGCTTTCTATGAGCAAGGCTCTTGGCAAGGCTGGGGATCTGGCGCCTGTAGGCGCAGCCTCTCCTGACACTGGAGCCTCTGCAGCTATCATCTTCTTCTTCTTCTGCTCCATCCTCTTGTGTGTGGGCCTGCAGCAGAACCACCTCCTCCCAGGTTCCAATGGCGTTCCTGTACGTCACTTTCTTGACCCTATGCCAGCTTCAGCTCTTTGTTCTTGCACAGCTTTTAGAGCACTTTGGTGTTGAGGCTCTTAATGTTGTTCAGATCTACTTCCATTCTCTCAAAATTCGCAAGTGCAAAACATTCTAAACAAGGCTCGGAGTGAAATTTAAGAAAACCATAAATGGCCATTCAAAAATTAGAAATAAAAAAAAATAAAAGTACATTTTTATGTTATTTCAAAGGGATTTTTGCTTTTAACTATAATCACTGAGAGGTACTTTAAAAATACAAGTGCAGTATCCCACCGCCGCCACCAATGTAAGACATTGGGGTATCAGATTGGGGGGTGAGAACCCACCTCAAGTAACAACCATAGTCATGGTCAGGGTGAACCCTTAAAGTCACTAAATTTCCCTGAGTTCAACCCCCTGGTAGCCATTGCACAGAGAAGTTAGGTTTTACTTAGAGGAAATGTGTAAAGAATCTCTGCAGTTGTCAAGCAGTAATAAAGTCAAAACACAACACCAGAAAAATCCCAGACCAATTTAGAAAAATGTTATTCATTTTAATAGAAAAAGTGAACCAAAAAATGAAAAAAATAAGCTAAGGGGATACAGAGTTATGGATTTTTAAATTGTAGGTTTTAGATTGGCACCATAAAGCGTTAAGTGCCAACTGTGATCATCTGGAAGTGCTCGACTGGGATAATGATACGGTTTAAAGCCAACCACGTTGGAGTGCATGTTAGATGCAAGGACATGGCTTGTCCCGGTGAAAAGGTTACCGTAGCACTTAAAAACTTTAATGGAACAAAAAGTCTTCAGCGGGGCAAGGCTGCAGGCTGTGGTGGAAGCTGGGCTTGAAGACTACAGGCAGCCAAATCCCTCAACGTCGATCGGATACAGGTGGCAGGTTGGTCCGGTGAAGCCTTCTGCGTTCAGACTCGGCGGTGCAAGGCTGCTAGTGGTGATCAAAGAGGGCTTGACATCTTCAGATGCCTGTCAATGGCAGTCCAACTGAATCGGATTTTCTGCTGCAGAAAATAACGCAGCGCTCAGCTAATGCAGGAAGGAGGGTAAAGAAAAGTAGTTAGCAGTAGGTGGTGCAAAGAGTCAGCGCAGTTCAGTTTCATCTTTCTTACCCTTCACCTGTTCTTTTTAAAGTGCACTGATGACTGTGGGGTGTTTGTACTGTATTAAGCAGCCATTGGCATGTAACCAGGGGACTGCTGCACCTGTTCATCACCACGCAGGCCAGTCCACAGTCATGGCTGCTCCCCAGCTGGTATCCTGCAGACCAGGATCCCCTGTTTTGGGAAGAGCCTGTTCACACACAGGAAAGTCCAGAATGGTAATAGGTGGCTTGAAAGCAGTAGGGCGATGCTCCTCTGCCATAGCGGAGGAACTACCACTGCATACTAGTGATGTACAGTTGTGTGTTAGTCTGTGTCATGCAAGATAACGCTCAACTCCATGGAACCATGCTGCATTGCGTTTTTGTGTTAGAGGCAGGGAGGACCCAATAAACCCTTGTAGGCTTGGGCAATGAATATTTGAAGACACAATATGCTACCCATGAGCATGTGCTTTCACACCTTAACTCCCTAGTCCTCCTCTGGGACTCTATGCATACTCAAAACCAGCTCATAAGCCTCAAACCACTTGTCTGTGTCAACCCCCCCCAAAAAGCTAGGCATACAGCGTAACTCTGTATTAGAAATACAGAGTTACGCTGTATGCCCAATTTCTAGCTGTTCCAAAATCGTTCATTGGAAGGCTTTCTCCATATACCAGACTAAAGGTAGGCCATTAATTATGCTCGCCCCATTAGGTTTCTACCCCTATGGTTTAATTCAACACACTCAATTTCAATTTCAATTTTATAATCTTTATTCGGTTCTTAAAAAGACACCATAAAAGCACAAATACAATATACATACACAGATAAAAACACAGCAAGTGATATACAGTTTAAAAGGTATAAATGTTAAGATTTTCTGTACTCAAGGAGTGGGCCAGGGGATTTAAAGAGTTTTAAATGTTCAAATCACGGCCAGGGGTTTTAAGGAGTTTAAATGTTCAAATCACGTTAGGGGCCAGTGTCTCTGGTGTTCCTCAGTCTTGTTGCAATTCGAATAAAGTTTATCGTGCAAAACAGGGTATAAGCGTCCTCCGCTTCCTGTAGGAATCTCAGCGCCAGTTTTGCGTGTTTAAATTTTAGCTCTTTCAGGCATCGTATAAAATGGGCACAATAAAACAAAATGGAGGGTATCCTGCGGAGATCTGAGATCGCAGCCGCAGGTACCCTTCTCCTCCACTGTGTGGGTGAACCCAGATGGCACTGCAAGGATGTGGTGTAACATGTTAATTCTGAAACGGGTCATGAGGTAGCGATCCTGCGCGTTGTACATGACCCTCAGATAGGGTTCCATGCCTTGCTTCACAGTGAGTTCGTTATAGGAGAGATTGGTGGGTTTGTGCTTTTCTTTTTCTGCCCTTAATGTCTTCAGCTGTGTAAGAAAAAGTTTTTTAACCAAGGTCTTGCTCTCCGGGGTTAGAGAGTCGGGGGATAAGAAGTATTTAGAGCAGCCAATCTCTGTTAGCGACTTCTTGACAAATTTCAGCCAGGGGATTGTGTGGCCTTTGTCTCTTTTGAGGCAGTCCTCGATGATTTATCTAGTAAGGGCCGCCTCAGGGTTGGTCCATACTTTCACCCATGCCAGAAGAGGTTTGGATTTGATTTTGTCCTCTAGAAAGGATTCTCCTACCTCTTCGTGTATAATGTGGGCCGAAACACTCTGTGGAACTTTTAGTATTCTTCGTAAGAATTTGTTTTCTTCAATCTGAAGCGGCTGTGCTTTTTTGCCCAGGAAGCCCCACACTTCTGCCCCATAACTTACTTTCGCACAGCAGATGGATCTGTATAAGGTCAGGATTTGTTCCGGGGACCATTTCCCTAGTCTTTGCCCATACCCCATGATTGCTCCTACTGCAGCTGCCAGTTTTGTAGAGTGCTTTTCAATCAGGGGTTTGAACGATAAATCGTGATCGAATAACACCCCCAGGTACGTAAAAGACTTGACCTGGTCTATTTTATGTGACCCGATGTTATAGGTAAAAGATCCTTTTGTAGGTTTCCCAGATGACATAATATAGGACTTTTCCAGGTTTGTTGCCAGGTCCAGTTTGTCCATGAATTTGACAAACCCGTCAATTAGTTTTTGCAGTCCCAGAGGTGTTCTAGAGAGCAAAACCGCGTCATCGGCGTAGAGTAGTACGGGCACTGGACTCACAGGAATTATATATCCTTGTAGATTTGATTCAATCAACTGGAGGCTTTGTTCCAAGGTCCTTGCCGTCCACCTAAATTTGAAAAATATCCCTTTTGGAAATTTCAGGTGACAAATATACTGGTTTATTAATTTGATGTAATAATTGATGATTGTATCCACATTTATTAGGACCTGTAGTTTGGTCATGTTTGTTTTAATTGCTGTACAATTGTAAATAGTCTATTACATGGTAACAATGTTTGCAAGATATAAAAATGTATTAGTTTGTCTCTTATCTTCATATTGACCTTGTTAGGCTGAATAAATAATCAATGTTGATGAATTGTCTAATGAATTGTATTTCCAAGCATTACCAGGAAGGGGTAATACGCTTGGTTCTAAGTAGACACCAGGTTTCGGCCTGACACATGGAGTTTTTATAAATAACTGTTTGATTGTGTACAAGCTTAGTGATTTTTAACAAGTACTTTTAGTAATTTTGATTTATTATTTTAATTTAGGGAGTTCTTTCAGCAATGAAATGTTCTGTCCTAATGATGGTCTACATGACGACTGCATATTAGACCGAAACGTCGACATCTCCATCATCTCCAAAAACGTTGCGCTGTCACCAACTTACGACCATTGTCTATTAATTATTTTTGGTTGTTTGTCATACCTATCAGGAGTTGATGTGTTAGCTGTGAACTGAAGTGTCATTTTCATCTATATCTCTGTTCTCATTTTTTGCTTTAATTCATTTCTGTTTATCCGTCTCCCAAGATGTACATTTGTTTCTTCATCACCAAATATAAAAACTTTTTCAGAAATATAACTTACTATCTCCATGTGTTCTCCTTTCCTTCCGTGGATTGATTCCATTTAACGATTAAGCGTGATATTCTGTTGATACACTTGAGTTTGTTACATATGTATGACTCATAACTAGGATTTATTGGTTTAATAAAATAAGTCCCTTGTAGCGCATTGCGTTTTTGGCACGCGCTGGCATTGTCATCATCACGGCATAACGTGCTGAATCACGTTGCTGTAAATTTATCTGCTCCAGAATGCAAAAAAAACAAGCCCATATTTTGCAACATTTTGCTTTGTGGTTGCACCAGTTTTTTTTCTGCAACCACGATGCAGAATGCTGCTCAGGATTTACAAAGCCATGCAAGGGCCAATTGGCGTTGCCTTGTGAGGCATCGCATTATAAAGTAACACCGCATCTTTTGCTGTGCTTCGTTACACTGCTTCGGGTAGGCATGGATGGAGCTTGGGCATTCCCTTGTTTTTTATTTTGAGAGGTAGAGTACCTGCATTTCTCAAGAAAGGCAGAATACTTTTAATTGGAGAGTACCGGCACTTCTCAGAAGCAAGCAGGTACTCTGATACAGATAACCTGCACTTCTGTTTTTCCATTTTAAGAAGTGTAAATATGTGTTTGGGTCAAAATGTTGTGCCTACCCAAGAGATGTGTAACGAGGAAAAATAGACTTGTTTTAAGTCATTGCTTCCAGTTTCCATGGTCGCTCCATTTTGCAGCAAACATAGAAAGATAACTTTCCCTCTGAGACATAGGTACTCACAAACTTTCTGTCGGAGGACAAAATTACAGTGTGGGTTCTGGCTGAGGGCTGCACCAGTAGGGGTGGGGTCGGTGAGGGTCAGGGCCAGTGGGGGGTCAGGCCAGAGTAATAAAATAAAATCTGTTTGAAAACATTAGACGATGCAACAAGGCTGTATTTCAGAAGCAGATGTAACTACAAAGAGCACATTTTGATAATACATTTTTATTAGCAGACAACAGCAATCTTTAGAGGCATTGCATAGCTTCATACACACTTTGATCCCAATTCATCACAGTCTCTCTCTCTCTCTCAGTCAGTCAGTCTGTATCTCAGTCAGTAAGTTAGTCTCTCACTCTATGTAGAAACTTTATTGTTTGATTAATACAAATCATTACAACGGTAAACATGCATCAATGATAATAAAAGCGTGTATCGATATTGCTAAAGTATTTAAACATGGTGCAAGAGATGCATGTTTAATCTCAATGCTGTGTTTTAAAAACAAATGTTTTTATTTTTTTTTAAGATTCTTCCTTGGAATGTCCATTTAGTCCGTTTGTATCATCACAGTGAATTAAAAAATAAAATTAATCTATAAATAATTAAAAAGAACCTAGCAATCTATCTTTGTTAGTAAAATATTAACTTCATCTAAGTAATACAACTTCATTACGAGCAATTAAAAAACAGTTGGGGGCCGTGGTTATCCCTTCTGTTTTAACATCTGCTAAGGCCACAGAACAAGACCATAGTCGTTGAGAATTAATGATTAATACCACTGAAAGCAGGGTCCATTAATATGGTGAAGACCTTACATATGATGGTTGTTAGACCTGGCACCATTGGCGTGGGTCTCCCTTCCATTTTTGCTGCTGCCTCATGTATTTTTGCTGGTGTTAGATGCTTTTGGGACTGTGCCACTGCTGTCCAGTGCCACACTGCGAGGGCTCCCTGTTATAAATTGGTGTATGGATTAGTGATTCCATGATTGGATGTTTGGTTTACTTGTCAGACCCTAGTACAGTGCACTGAGTGTGCCCAGGGCGTGTAATCCAAATGCTGCTGGTGGGCCTTCAAAAAACAACAGTTGATGGACAGAATGCAGAACAATGTCATACATTCACCCCAGTACAGAGATCTGGGCATAAATCCATTGTTTTTTTGCAATCCACACCACCCTAGTTCAGACATAGCTGTATGCAAATCAGCCTTGACCCTGTGCCTCATGGGAACAGTCCAGCCCGAACTGCTAAGCCATGTCTTTCCTGGACCGGAATCAAGCATCCTAGGACCGGTTTCTGGCTATCACCCGTCTTCAGCCAGGATAGCTTGACTCCAGTGGTGTGGAGAGCATGGGACTCACGTCTGAGCATACCCATCACACTCGGGGTGACAAATGCAAAAAACAACAGTTGATGGACAGAAATGGACAGGCTGGTGGGCCTGCAGCACTGGTTGTGCCACCTACAGAAACAGCCTTGTAAAATGTGTCTAGGATCTGTAAGTATAGGGTAGGACAAGCCCTGGTGTGTTTGACATGTCCTAGTAGTGAATTACAGCCATTTTCGTTGTTCACTATTGCAAGGCTACCTGTTCTCCATAGGACAGAATAGGCTGTTAGAATTATTACATTTTATAATCCTAACAGACTCAGAGAACATGGTAGACATTTTAGTTTAGTATGCCTGAACTCAGAATTATAAAATAAATCTTTTAGGGAAGATGGTTTTAACATTCTTTGTTTGCAAATACCTCTTTTTAGAAAGTAGGTATTTGTTTGCCTAACCTTTCAAGCCTTCCTCTGCTAGGTTATGTATTCCTTTGTCTGGTTTTGTGAGTGATAGGACTGGGGGATTCCAAGAGACAGGGTGAGTCAGCCCAGTGGTGAATAGAGAGATCTGGATCTAGATGGGAGGGAGGAGTTGCACCTGAACCTTGAATAGGGCTGTGCCTGCCTTCCACAATGCTGGCTCCACCCCCTGGGGAGCGGATGATGTCTCTGCCCTGCACACTGAAAGATGAGAAGGAGTCCTGTAAACAAAGTGCTCCAGGACTGTACTTGCCTTCCACAATGCTAGCTCCACCTCCTGCGGGGCGTCTGATGTTTCTGCCCTGCACTGTGAAAGGAAAGGAGAAGTCTGGTAAACAGAGTGCTTCAGAACTGGTTTGGACTGGGCAAAGGCCCCTCTGCCTTCAGAGGACAAAGGAGTTTGGGGTATAAATATTGGGACCCTGATCCCATGAAATTAGATCGCGTTTGGACTACAAGAAGAAACCTTTGCTGAGGAGAGGAACCTGAAGAAACTGAGGAGAGACTATTCACAAGCTGAACTACTGCTTGGTGGATTTGCCGGCAGTGGTTGCCTTACTGCCGAAGGAAGGAGAAGGGAACTTTTTGTACTTTGCTTTCAACTTGTGAAGGATCTCCAAGGGCTTGGAAAAGAGCTTGCCTCCTGCTGAAGAAGTCAGGGACAACAGACTTCACCCCCATCTCCCCAGAGTACTTTTGGAAGTGCCTGCTGCTGTTTTGGGCCTTCTGAGGGACTGCGTGTCGTAAGGAGCTGGAAGTGCGACTCAACGAAGAAGAAGCCTGTCGCAGACTCTGCTGCTGCCGTTACATCGTGAATGTCAGAGCTGTAGCTGTCGCACTGTACCGCTTCGAAGAAAAGCGCCTAGCATCACCAAGAAGCGCGCCGCCGTGGGAGCTGCTGCCGTCGCATCGTGGATATCGCCGCTGTAGTTGTAGCATCATGCGGAAGCTTCACGTATCCTGGGAGAAGAATGTCACCGCTGGAGCTGCTGCTGTGGCATCGCGGAACAAGGGTGTTGCCGCTGCAGTCCACGCATCGAACCGAGAACATCTCGCATCCCCGGTGAAGCGTGCCGCATCTGGAAGATCTTCACGTCTTTATTTCTGTGCACCTAAACTTTGCCTCATTTCCCTTGCTGTGACATTAATTGTCGTGGAAGCGCACCGCAACTTAAGGTACATTGACACAAAGTGTCCAAACTAAACTAAGCTAAATCTACCATCTTAAAGTAACAGTATTGTGTATTTTTGTCGTTTATGGTCTTGTGGTAAATCTTTATAAAGTATACTTATTTTTTATATAAAACCTTGTGTGGTGTCCATCTGTAGTGTTGTCACTGGGTTACTGTATGTGGTCACAAATGCTTTACACACTGCCTCTGAGATAAGTCTGTCTGCTCGTGCCAAGCTACCAAGGGTTTGAGCAGGAGTTATTTTAGGAGTGTAATCCCCTTATCCTGACTAGAGGCAAGGGTCCCTATTTGTCGAAAGTACCTACCTGTGCCAACTAGGGACCCCCAAATCTAACAATGATTTAAACATTCCTGGGACAAACAAGAGGGCAAGAAATAATCTGTGTAAAGAAAGAGGCCATGGTCAACTGCTGTTTGGGGGGCAGAGGACTTAGTCCTCCCTTTTATGGTTGACCATTGTTTGCTTGCTGGCTCTCTCTGATTATAAATCTTCTTGCTGCTCTTGTCATAAACTTGGTGAACCAGATATTGAGCATTGAATCGAACGGATTCATTGATGCAAGGATAGCTTGTCGGCACATGCGAATGCCGAGTTTATTCCATTCGCTCTTTAACAAGATCTTTCGGTCGTCGAGTAATGTAGGATAAAGACATGCCACATGCTCAATTGCTTCCTTGCTACTCCTGCACCCCCTGCACATTACGTTGGTATTTACGCGTTGCCAGCTCGTCAAATGATACAGGAATGGCCATTCGCCCATTCTGAGGGCTATGAATCTTTTTTTCCACAGCACAGGGTAAGTACATGACAAATATGGGGCCATAATCCCTGGCTTGAACCATGATACAAATGTCCAAGGATGCTTACGTTGGTCCAGTTGGGCTCTGTCCGAATGAAAGGACCAAAAGCGGACGTTCCTTTTGATGTAGATTTTGAGTGCCTGCTGCAGTGGGTTATAGTTCCAGATTTCTTCTGAATCCAGGAGTTTTAGGGAGTCTTGTAGATAACGCCAATATGATCTACCAAGTTGACCGGCTGCGAGGTACGCAACTTATTACAAAGCCTGATGAATGCTCCGGCCCCTGCTGCTTGATGATCTTGAAGACCAAACTCGAGACATACTTGAGCGGGGGATGAAGTTTCCGAAGGCTCAACACTTGTTTGAATATTCTTGTTATTTTATTCACAAGGCTGTTGTCCTTCCCTTGCATGATCTCCTGGCTGTAGGTGAGGAAGTTGGTGATTTTTGCCTTCATGACAGTTATGAGTGGGGTCAGGCTTGACCCGGACAGTTGCCTGGAAAGGGTCTTAAATGCCATCTGGATTGTCAAAGCTTTGGCTTCTACCTCATCTCTATGTTTAGAGAATGAGCCCCTTCTGTCCATGTGGACCCCCAGGTACTTATATGAGATGGCTTTATCAACACTTTTACCATTGTATAACCAGCCGCCACCTCTGTATTTCCTTGACCCAAAGGTGATTTCCCTTGTCTCTGTTCAATTCAAATCAAGATTGTTTCCGGTGGTATAAAGGGACAATCGATCAAGGAGTCTCTGCAAGCCAACCTTGGTGTGGCTTAGCAATACTAAATTGTCTGCATACAATAGATTACTAACTCTAACCCCGGCAAATTTTGGTGGATGAGAATTAACTTCATCGAGTGACTCCGACAGTTCAGAAATGAAAAGGTTGAACAGAAGGGGCGCTAACACACAACCTTTTTTCACTCCACGTGATGTTTGTATTTTCCTTGAGGTATACGATCCGTCCCCAAGTTTTATGCAGATCCAAGTGTTGGTGTGTAGCGCAATTATGGCTTGTAGAAGCCTTTGTGGAATCCCCCATTTCCGTAATTGGAGCCAGATTCAGATTCATACGTCTTTATTTCGATTATTATATCATAAAAGACAGCAGATAAAATACTTCTTTAATTCATAAAATTCCAGTTCGTAACATGATTAGTTTAACAGTTTAAAAAGATTTTACACAATAACCTCAATTCCATCACCAAGCAACATGAGTACAAAAATCAATTCATCACAATTACAATTAATAATTTCACAAACTAAAACATCTTAAAAATCATTAAAACTTGATTAAATATATTCACAAAGACGTTCAGACAATTTTTCCAACGATAAAATAAATGCTTTCGGTATTTCCTCTTTTTACAGGACAAGTGGGTGCCTAGCTCTTAGAATCCATGCCCACCCCAGAAATGTTGCCACGCAAGTGGACACACACTCGGAGGTATTGGATTTTAGGACCCAGAGGGCTTCCATGCACACCCGCGTATTGATCTTCCTGCAAATGGGCTTAATCCATTTGCGACTCGGGGCAGAATATGCTGGGCATACAAAGAAAAGGTGGCTAATGGTTTCCTTCTCCCCTGTGCACCATGGACAGCACTCGTTATGTTGTTGACCGCGCCATTTGTGTGTGTATGCCCTTACTGGTAGGGTGCCAACTCTGAACTGATGATAGAGTTTTCTATCTAAACTTTTGGTAATAATATCCCAGTATGGCTCCACATGGATCTCAGCCTTATGGAGTAAAGAGAGACCAGTCAGATTTTTAGGATGGGACGACGAGATACGTTGTTCTTTTACCGTCGCCCAATATAATGATTTAAATTCATTTTTAGATGGAAGAACGCTGTTCTCTGGGTCGGCCCACTGTGAATTTAAGCCAATACTCAACAAAATGGCCTTAACTTCACGAAACCAGGGAAGGTTTCCTGACCCTATGATTGATCTCAGATCCATAATTTCGCTAGCAAATAGGGCCAGTTCTGGGGTGGACCATATGTGTCTCCACAGGGCAACCCTCCTATAACATACTAGGTCTCTAATGGAGTAACAACCCATATCTAATGAAAGGGGTAGGGTAGGGGTTGATTGTGGTAGACCAACCAGGCTGCGTAAGAACTTGTTTTGGATTTTTACCAAGGGTGCAAGGTCCACGTAACTCCATAAATCTGCACCATAGAGGATGGCGGAGCTTATTTTGGCGTTATACATTTTCAAAGCTGGCAAAACTCTTTTGGTGTGCGAGCATCGTTGCTCCTTTATTAGACACCCCGTTAATCTAGCAGATTTTAAACAGAGAGCCTCAATCTGTGCCTTCCATTTTATCCGATAATCTATAACCACCCCTAGGTAGGTCATGACTCCAACTTGCTCTAATTTGGCACCATTCAAACTAACATCACTCTGTTTTGGTTTATTTTTCGTTAAGACCATGTTTTTTTGATTTGGACACATTGATCTCTAGATCATTAATATTATAAAAGTCCACAAATGTATTAATTGCAGTGTGTAACCCCACTTGAGTTTTTGCCAATATCAGGGTATCATCTGCAAATATAAGAAGGGGAAACTTTCTCCCACCCAGAGATGGTGCATCTGTTGGGGTTTCTCCTAGAAACTGTACAACTTGGTTTAAAAACAAAAGGAACAGGTTTGGCGCCAGGACACAACCCTGCCTTACCCCATGAGTCACAGGAAATCGCTCTGTCACCTGTCCCTGCCTACCCCATCTTACTCTGGCAAAATTATTCTCATGTAGTCTTATAGTGAGCTCTAAAAGTTCTGGTGGCATTCCCATTTTTCTCAGGGCGACCCACAGCTTCTCTCTTGAAACGAGGTCGAACGCGGATTTAAGGTCCACGAATGCTGCATAAATAGTGCCCCCACCTAGATACACAATCTTCCAATAAATCAAGACAAATCTGAATACTTGGTCGATTGTGCTAGTGCTTGTCCTGAAGCCAGCTTGCATCGGGGAAAGGATATTTTCCTCATTCATCCAAACCTGTATTCTGCCTAGGAGCATTCTCGCTATTACTTTTTGTAGGGCGTCTATAAAGCTGATCGGGCGATAATTCCCTGGTAGTGACTTATCCCTTTTTTATATATGGGTAGGATTTCTGCCCCTTTCCAAGACTCAGGCATCCCAGCTCCATTAGCAATAGCATTTGCTAGGATCGTCATGTATGGAACCCAGTTACATTGATCATGTTTGAAGAGGTCGGCTGGAATACAGTCCATTCCAGGAGCTTTACCCCTTTGAACCAAGGATAGTGCCTTCTCTGCCTCAATGTTCTGAAACACTACGGGCATGCTTATGGGGTTGGGTATAGAGAGTGAAACTAACTCCTCTTCGTTCAGTGCCCTCACCAGCCCGCAGAACTGGGATGAATAGTGCTCCACCCAATCCTCAACTGAGACATGATTTGCTGGTGTTTGCGAGTCCCTAGGTCCTCCCCATTTCACGACCTGCCAAAATTTAATTTGGTTTGAGGACAAACTGGCCTCATACAGGTCCTGCCAGCGGCGGTCATCCCATAATTGCTTTGCTAGCTTTTGGACCCTCTTATAGTTCAACCTCTCTGCTTTAATCAATGATATATTCCTGGTTTTAATGGCACTGATCAGAGAGCTTTGGGCCTTGCAGCAGGTTTTATCATACCATTTGGTACCAGGAAGATCTCCACCCATTTTCATTGGATTCCCCGGCTTTGTGAAGAAAGATTCTATATTATCAAACTCGCACTGATGTATAGAGCTAATCTGCTCAACCAAGCCTATGTCACCTATTACTGACTTGGCTTGTTTTACCGATTTTGACACTTCTCTGGAGATTTTATCCAGGGTGGCAGGATCATCCAAAACTCTACACCAACGAACCCTTCTACAGTCATTGGTTAAAACGGTATCCTCTGTGATACAATTTGTAACTTCTGAATTAACTGATCCCTCTTCTACTTTCAAATTTAACACCAGGGGATTGTGATCACTCTCTGGCCTCTGTATGATTACCATGTCCTCTACCAGTGACCAAAACTCCAGCTTGATTAAGAAATAATCAATTCTACTTGTGGTTGAACCATTATCAAAAGTAGCTTATCCTAGCCTGTCTGACTTAGCTCGACCATTTACAGCTCTTAAGCCCCACTTCAAGCACATACCCAACCACTGGAGAGCTGCCTCAGTGACCTTTTTGATAGGTTTTATGGCAAGGTTTGGAACATTCCATAATTGATCAATCTCCCCGTAACTGTTGTCTCTCTCACTAGGCATGGGTTCAAGGTGCAGTTTAGGTCTCCTGCTACCACAATACACTGGTCCCTTCCAATATACTCCAATAAACAGTCTAACTCATCTATGATTGCTGGGCTCCTCCCTCCAGGTAGGCCTCTAGCATAAATGTTAATTAAGAACAATGCCTGACGATTGTCTCTCTGGAGTTTAAGACCCAGGATGTCATTGTTGTGGACTATCAGTTCCTGTATCCTGTAGCCTAAGGATTGTTTAATCCATACTACCAGCCCGCCTGATGGTCTTCCCTTTTTTCCCTTGATTGCCGGTTTATGGTAGGTGAGATATCCTGTATGAAAAACAGCGTCGAGAGCCCAACTTTCTTGGAAAAGTACAATTTCATGCTGATCAATAAAAGACCCCCATTCGGCTCCATCTAGTTTCCCCTTTAGCCCAGCAGTGTTCCTGAGGCTAACTTTATAATGTTTTCCTGGTTAGTGGGGACATTTATGTGGGGGTCTATATGCCCCCTTCCTCTTTCACCCAACAGCAGTCCATTTTTTTCGAATCCTATTGTGTTTTGCCCCACCTTATTTACAGTATCTTGGCTGTCTAATTTTTGAGTACCGCTAAATTCCCTTTGGATGTGACCAGGGTTCAAAACCTTCCAAACTGCTAGCTGTAGTAGACACTGTATGGATAATTTTTGGGTTACTGGAGAGTCAATCTACCCTTTCCAGACCACTAAGCGGCGCAAACCGATTCGATAGTTGGGGGTAGAACAAGGGATATATAGCCAAGTCACTGGGATGTCTCCCTCTGGGTCCATTGTTATGGTATGATGGTGTTGATGGTGTTTGAAAGGGGAGGTTCCTGGGAATTCCTAGTTGAGGAAAAAAGTAGTGCAATGTTAACGTTTGGACATCCCCCACTTTACCAAACTTTGGTTTTCTGCGGATGAGGTCTACCACCCAGGGGTCCCTAAAACTAACGATGATGCAGTCCCCCTCTAGATCCTTTTGACCATGCCCCACCCAATCAACTCTTCTTACATTGAGGATCTCTGTTTTAGACATCGGTGGGAGTGGCCTGTTCTTATTGAGCCAAAAGTTTACTTTATTATATAGGTCCCAATGTGATTCTACTTTCCCCTCCTCTAAAGGAACCACTCCTGTCAGAATGATGGTATATGGTACGGACTCTGGTGGCAGATTAACATAGGGTGGTTTACGATAAACATTTTTCCTGTTTGGGTTGTCTTGCTCCTTTTGGCTAGTAGATTTAACTGGCCTGCTTACTGTGTGCTGTGGTTTTGTTGGTACGTCTTCCTTCGGTGGTTTATCTTTGGATAGATGTTATGTTATCTTATGTTAGGGGGGTTCTTTTAGAGCGCACTGACACCGTGAGTTTCCTGGCGCTGATTGGGATTTCAGTGAGATAGCAGATAGAGATTAGCCAGATTGGGGGAAAAGCCAAGTTTTGAGAGATTTACGAAAAAGAGTGAGAGAGTTAGCAGATTTAAGAGAGAGAGGAAAAGAGTTCCAGAGTGTGGGAGCAAGATGTGAGAAACTCCGACCTCCAACCCTCGCGAGTTTGAAGGAGGGGGTGGCAAGGAGATGAAGATGGGAAGATCTGAGATTGCGAGAGGGGCGATATGGAGTGATGAGGGATTTCAGGAACCTAGGAGAGGGGCCGGTCAGGGATTTAAATACTATGCAGCCGATCTTAAAGGCTGCCCTGAGATTGACCGGGAGCCAGTGCAGTTTGGCAAGGAGAAGCTTGGCCGACTGCCATTTAGGAGTCCTGAAGACCAGTCGTGCCGCTTGGTTCTGAGTGATCTGCAGCCTATAGAGCAGTGTTTTGGGCAGACCGTGATATAAAGAGTTTGAAAAGTCCAAGCGGGAAAGGACCAAGGCCAGGGTGACTTGGAGCAGAACTTCGGGGGACAGGAGATAAGCGACCTTCCTGATCCTGCGAAGCTGATGCATACAGGAGGAGACCACCGCCTGCACCTGGGCTTTAAGTGAGAGTTCGGAGTCAATAATAACTCCCAAACTCTTTACAGATGCCACAGGGGCGGGAGGGGGGCCAAGCCCTGTGGGCCAGAAGTGAGGACCCCAATGGATGGAGCTCTTGCCTGGAAGAAGGAGCTCCGTCTTTCCAGGATTCAGTTTGAGCTGATTTTGACTCATCCAGAGGAGAATGTGAGACATGACAGCATGAAAGTTAGAAACAGCGGAGGGGGTAGAGAGAGGAAAGATGAGTTGTAGGTCGTCAGCGTAGTTGAAGACGGTGACGTCCCACTGCCTCAGAGAAAGAAGAAGGGGGCGAAGATAAAGATTGAAAAGAAGGGGGGACAGAGAAGAGCCTTGAGGGACACCGCAGGTGGAGGGTACTTTGGGTCCACGGAAGGTGCCCAGACTGACCGACTGAGACCTGCCAGACAGAAAGGAGTGGACCCAGGCCAACGCCGGGCCCTGGAGGCCGGCTTGTTCGACACGGCGGATGAGGATGTTGTGATCCACCGTGTCGAACGCGGCCGACAGATCTAACAATACCAGGGCCTGGGGGGTGCCCCTGTCCGCGTTGCCTCTCAGAGTGTCGAGCACGGCCAGGATGACTGCCTCCGTGGAGTGGCCGGGCCTGAAACCGGCCTGATTACCCTCCAGGAAGTTCGAGCTTTCGACAAACTGTGAGAGGCTAGCAGTGACATGGGCTTCCAGAATTTTGGAGAGGTAGGGGAGGAGGGAGATGGGTCGGTAGTTAGCTGGGACCGAAGGATCAGCCCCAGGCTTCTTCAATAGGGGCACAAGAACGGCCTCCTTGAAAGAGCCAGGCACCGTACCCGAGGAAATAGAGGAGTTCAGCAAAGGAAGGATACATTCGGGGAGGGACAAGCAGATGTTACGTAACATAGAAGGGGGACAACAATCATCCGGGGAGCCAGACTTGACCCGGGTGGCAAGTTTTGCTAGAGTGGCGGAGTCAAGGATAGGAAAGTGTGAAAATGAGGAAGTATTGTGAGGGACGGAAGTGGTGTCAGCGTCAGGGAGAGGGGCAGAGATGGAATCCTTGATCATAACGATTTTATCCACAAAGAAGGAACTGAGGGTGTTGCAGGATTCCTGAGTGGGGGCCTGGGTGGGAAGAGTCCTGGTGTCAGTGGTAAGTTCCCCCATAACTCTAAAAATCTCTTTTGATTTAATAGATTAGGCTCATTCCTATTTAACCCCTGTTTTGGCTGCACTTCTCGTGGTGGCAATAGTGTTGATGTTGGAATAGCTTTGGCCAGTTGCCCTAACCCTCCTGTGTTATTTATGGGTTGTCTCTGGCTATCAAGAATCGCGTCATCAGAAGTGCAGGGGGATTAGTTACATTTTTCACAGCCTCCATGTTAGCTCTCAATAACGCCTCCATCTGATCCATTTTATCATTTAACAACATCGTCCTTTCAAGTAGTGGTAACAGTAAGGATTTTACCACAAATTCTATCTTGCCCAAAAGACAATCATCAGCATTATTTGACAGGAGGAGATTAGTCGTGCTTGAAGGGGAGATGGCCAGAGGTGCTATTTTGTTTGCTGTGGGTGCTGTATTACAGTTACCTATTAACACCTTTGCAATACCCCCCTTCGGGGTTTTCTCCTTCCTTTTCCTTTTGCTAGGACCTGATTTATGGGGATCTTTTTGGGGTAGATTTTGAATCACCACAGGACTAGGTATAGGTTCAGATGTATCATTATCATCGATATCAATATTCACTAGGTTATTGTAAAGGGAGCTACTCGACAATGTATCTGAAAGTCTAGCAGAATCATCTGGCTCTTGATCTTGATCTACAAGCACCGTGTCTGAGGTAATGCCATTGTTATCGCTAACGTCTAGATGTGATAGTGTGACTGGGGGAACTTGGGATTCAACCCGTCCTATTTTCCCAAGTGAGGACCGTTTCCCAGTGACCAGATCAATGGAGAGACGTTTTTCGGCAAGGGCTATCTCTTCCTCTAGGATACAGGTAGTCCGTTTGAAGAAATGGTCGATAGTGCCTGTAAACACTCCATTCGAAGTGGAAACCTGCACCAGTCTATCTTTGCCAGAACGCAAGTTCATTGTAGCAGTTTAGGCAAAACAAAGTTCGTTACAGGCTGAGGGTCCTAAACAAATATCACGATGCAAGTGAGGGAATTACAACTAACTTCAAGTTTACAGTTATTTATACAGGGTAGTTCAAATCTCACTTGAAAGAGGGGTGGCCCAGCCCAACCTCAGTCGACCTCTGACGGCCTCAGACGGTCCCGCCCTTGTCCTGGGCTTCTCCCGGCGCGTCCCGTGCGCATTCCCGCGACGCGGGGAGTGTGTCCGTTTTTAAGCGCCTCCTGGCGCTGGAAATCTTGTGCGCGGCTTGTGCGCTTTGCCCCCTGGGAGTTGCAGTCCTCCTCTCGGCGGCCGCGATGATGTCAAACGCGGCGGCGGGAGGACTGCAGGACTGTATGCAGGGAGGCTGTCAGGAAACAAATGAAGCCACAGAAATGCCCAGGTAGGATTACAGGAGCAATTCAAATCAAGCTTGTTTCCGGTGGTATAAAGGGACAATCGATCAAGGAGTCTCTGCAAGTCAACCTTTGTGTGGCTTAGCAGTACTAAACTGTCTGCATAGAATAGATTACTAACTCTTACCCCGGCGAATTTTGGTGGATGAGAATTAACTTCATCGAGTTACTCCGACAGTTCAGAAATGAAAAGGTTGATCAGAAGGGGCGCTAACACACAACCTTGTTCCACTCCACGTGATGTTTGTATTTTCCTTGAGGTATACGATCCGTCCCCAAGTTTTATGCAGATCCAAGTGTTGGTGTGTAGCGCAATTATGGCTCGTAGAAGCCTTGGTGGAATCCCCCATTTCCGTAATTTGAGCCATAATAGGCTTCGGGGTACGCGGTCAAAGACGGCCTTAAAGTCCACAAAGCAGCGATGCATTAACAGTCCTGAGGAAGCCGCTTTGTCCAACAGGACAGATATTGCAAGAAAATTTGTTATGATGCTTGATTTTTGCAGAAATCCTGTCTGGTTAAAAGGTATTAGATGATTTTTTGTTGCCCAGGACACCAGATCTTGAAGGCGCAGTTTGGCATAGTATTTCGATTGTACGTCCAGTAGAGTAATCATCCTATAATTTTTCCGGTCTGATCTCTTGCCTCCTTTTTAGATTGGATGTATGATGGCGCCCGCCACGATTCTGGTAATACCGAGTTGGTCCAGCAGTAGGAAAAGAGGGGTGCCAATTGATGGGCCCAGAATTCTGTATCTTGTTTAAACAGCGCCTGTGGTTGGCCATTCAGCCCTGGGGCTCCATCTGAGCGACCCTCAGTTATTGTTCGGACTGTTTTTTCCATGATAATTCCCAAGTTTGTAAATGCATGTTGGGATGGTTCTGAGGGCTGGAGCGAGGATTTAGTGTTGGTTGCCAGTGGCGTCCTTGTGTTTGATTCAACTTTTTTCTTTTGTGAACCTACATCTCTTGTGCCTAACTGTTGGCAGCAATTGAGTTGTTGGGCCATTACCGGAGGCTTGACAGGTGGACCAACTTCTTTTTCTTGTTCCTCAAAATGGGTTGTTAGAATACCCATTCGGCTTTGGGGATGTTGGCGCTACTTCATCCTCCTTGCTTGTGTATTTTGGAGTTGACGAGTGACCAGAAAGCTTTTGGGTTATGGCTTCTACTTCCGTGTATCAGTTTTAGCTAAAACTGTTCTGAACGTTTGATTTTTTCAAGGAAGATTGCTTGTCGAAGTGCTTTTTGGGCAACCTTGTATATATTGAATTTATGATCTACCCCTGGGTGCCTACTAACTTGTCTTAACATACTGTTACGTATTGATTTTCATTTCTTAATTTCATCTGTTATTGTTGCTGGGTTGCATTTTTTGGTTTTTCCTGAAGCACAGGAAAAGTTTTTAAGCAGTTCCTGGGAGAAGAGGTCCCATGCCGTAATTGGCGATGACTTGTTGGTACTCCTTAAGTCTTGCAAGACTCTGCATTTACTCATTATTGCTGGTATAATTGGATCGGACTATTTTAACCTTTTTGAGATTTTCGGTATAATCTCCTCCTGAGGTTTGGCTTGTCATGGCATGATGTGCTAAGTTAAATTACATGATCACTTGAGGACGGTGATCGCTGTCACCTCGAGCAACTATGGTGTCATTCTCGATCAGGGGGAGGATTTCCCTGTTACAAATGGTGTAGTCAAGGAAGGAGTGAATATGACCATTTCACCTTGTCCAGTTCGGTGGATTGTCCTTAGGGAAACGACCATTCAAGATTGTGTAGCCCAAAGCACTGAACTGTAGCACCATGTATTCGCCAATTTTGTGTCTCTCACTCAGTCTCTCTCTTAGTCAGTCAGTCTCTCTCAGTCAGTCAGTCACTCTCTCAGTCAGTCTGTCTCTCTCTCAGTCAGTCAGTTCCTTAGTCAGCCAGTCTCTCTCTAAGTCAGTCAGTCAGTCTCTCTCTCAGTCAGCCAGTCTCTCTCTCAGTCAGTCTGTCTCTCTCTCTCAGTCAGTCAGTCTCTCTCTCAGTCAGTCTGTCTCTCTCTCTGTCAGTCAGTCTCTCTCTTAGTCAGTCTCTCAGTCAGTCAGTCAGTCTCTCTCTCAGTCAGTCAGTCTGTCTCTCTCTCTCTGTCAGCCAGTCTCTCTCTCAGTCAGTCTCTCTTAGTCAGTCAGTGTCTTAGTCAGTCAGGCTCTCTCTAAGTCAGTCAGTCTCTCTCTCTCAGTCAGTCTGTCTCTCTCTCTCTGTCAGTCAGGCTCTCTCTCAGTCTCTCTCTCTCTCTGTCAGTCAGTCTCTCTCTCAGTCAGTCTCAGTCAGTCAGTCTCTCAGTCAGTCTCTCTCTCTCTCTCTCTCTCTCCTCTCTCTCTCTGTCTCTCTCTCTCTCTCTCTCTCTCTCTCTCACTGTCAGTCAGTCTCTCTTAGTCAGTCTCTCTTAGTCAGCCAGTGTCTTAGTCAGTCAGGCTCTCTCTAAGTCAGTCAGTCTCTCTCTCTCATTCAGTCTGTCTCTCTCTCTCTGTCAGTCAGTCTCTCTCTTAGTCAGTCTCAGTCAGTCAGTCTCTCAGTCAGTCTCTCTCTCTCTCTCTCTCTCTCTCCCTCTCTCTCTCTCTCTCTCTCTCTCTCTCTCTCTCTCTCTCTCTCTCTCTCTCTCTCTCTCTCTCACTGTCAGTCAGTCTCTCTTAGTCAGTCTCTCTTAGACAGTCAGTCCCTTAGTCAGTCAGTCTCCATGTGCGATAGGACGCATGGGTTCCTGTGTCAGTGGTAAGCAGCCACAAGTGCGCCAGTGCAGGGAGGGAGCTGAACAGTGCCATATCTTTGTAAACATGCCAACCCTCCCCATTTCAAGGCTAGTGTCCTCCACCCTCCTCCCCCTAATTCCTGTATGCAAAAATCCAATTCCTGGGCCACTAGCAGTAATATTCTGCTGCAGGCCAGTGCACATTTTTGTCATACTCTCTCTGCCTGACAGAGCATTTTTGCCCTGCTCCGGACAGGTAAGGGGAAAAAGTATATTTACATTTTGTCCCATCCATGACAATTGTGGTGTTGCGCTCTAGTCTACGAGCGTGAACGCGATGACGCGTCACGCCGTAGACAAGAGCGGGATGTGCGCGCATGCGCAGAAGCGCGGAAAGCGAAGGGCGCGAAGGGAATCGGAGTTGGCGACCGGAGCGAGTAGATGTAAGACGCTCGGCGCTCTATGTGATTAGAAGTGTTGCTGTTGAAGGAATAAACCTGTTCCCAAATATAAGAGGCTCTGAGCACTGTGTGGGGGGACCATAGCATCATTACAGTGGCGACGAGGACTGGGATTTCCCCACGTCCCACACACAGTCAAGCCAGGAGTCAGTCCTGACCTCCATGAAACCATCCCAGGCCTGGAGAGCAGCGTGCAGAAGCAGTACACAAGAAGAAGCATAGAGCGTGGCAGCAGCGCACCCCCACTACGCAGCAGAGGTCCAGTCAAGGAAATCCTCAGGTCAGTGCTGCCCCAGAGGTGGAGGGTCCCCCAGCCAGCACACTGGCAACCAAGGGAACAGACCGGAAGCTAGAGGAGGGTGAGCAGTCCGCCAACCCACGGCAAGGGACAGAAGATAACACCCCGGGCAGCCCCAGGAGCCAGGGAGACACCGCAAGTGTAGTGGAAACCGCCAGCATGCCCAGTAGCCCCAGGGCCCAGGCAGTAGCGCCCAGAGACGAGCCAAAGATGGCAAACCAATCCTCAGCGTTGATGGCTCCCATCCCATTCCTACCCAGGCCAGGCGAACCCCAAATGAAGTGGGAAGACTGGAGGGAGTACTTCAGGAATTACATAGAAGCACTAGAGGATGAGAATGGAGAACCATACGCCCCAGCAAGGAAGAAGAGGTTGTTGCTCCACAACCTGGGTCCCGAAGGGGTGAGAGTGTTTGCCAACATAGTGCCCAAGGAACGGGACGCAACGGAAGACGACGTCTTCAAGAATGCGCTAGAAGACCTAGACAACCATTTTCGACCAGCCGTGTGCGTGTCCATAGACCGTTACAATTTCCAGCAAAGGAAACAAGAAGCTGGTGAATCAATAGATGACTACGTGGCCGCACTACGACGTCTAGCCATCACGTGCAAGTATGGAACACTGCAAGACGAGTATATAAAGGACCAGATAGTTATGCATACCACCAACAAATCAGTCCAGGACAAGCTATGGGCACAGAGCGAAACATCGCTTAAGGATGTCATAGCCATGGTTAAGAAAGCCGAGATGTCAAAGCGGTGTGCGGACGCAGCCAAACGGGAAAGCACACAGAAGCAGATGGTCAACAAGATCGATGAAGCCTCGTCCACTCACAAGCAAAAAGGATCATACGGCGACCAGAAACAGGAACCCAGATGGGCAGGGAAGCAAATGGGACGACCCTCCACAGACAGCAAGTTTTCATGTTATAGGTGCGGGAGCACAGCGCACTCAGCTCAGGACAAACGCTGCTCGGCATTTCGCGCCAGATGCGCGTTCTGCGGCCTGGTAGGGCATTTTGAGAAGGTGTGCCGCAAGAAGGGGAAGAGGTCGACAGTAAAGTGTGTGGAGTCCGCACCATCAGACATTGGTGCAGAGGACGATCTGGAAGATGGCGACATGGTACTGTGCATAGAAGATCAGGTACTAGACGTGACAGGAAAACGCACAGACAAACCACGCACGGACATGTTCATCGGCGGAGTAAAGGTGCATGTGGCTGTGGACTCGGGGTCCCCCTGGATGATAGTACAGCGGTCCATATGGGAAGGAGACTTTGCACCAGTGGTAGGGCCCGAACTACGCCCACCGGACATTCGAGCCATCTCATACACCGAAAACACCATTCCCATGATAGGCTTTCGCCCATTGAAGTTCGAATTCAGAGGAAGATCGGCAACCTGCAAGTTGTACGTGGCGGAAAGGGGTCCCTCGGTACTCGGGTGGAGAGATGCCGGATACCTAGGAATCAAATTAGACCCAGGCGGGAAAGAACAAATCCTCCTTACAGAAGAATGGCAACCCAACAACAGCGAAGAGTGGAAATTGAACTACCCGAAAGTATTTGATGGAACAGTTGGTAAACTGGACAAGTTCGTCCACAAGATAATACTTAAGGAAGGAGCAACACCAGTGTCCCACAAGGTCAGAAACATCCCCATATCCATCATCGAGGCTGTACAACAGGAACTCCAGAGGCTGGAAGGACAGGGCATCATAGAACCCATAGACAGTGCAGAGTGGTTGGCCTCCCTGGTGGTAGCCAAGAAGCCCAACGGCAAGGTCCGTCTATGTGTGGACCTTCGAGAACTCAATAAGTGCCTTGTTGTCGAAAAGTTCCCTCTCCCCAGGATTGAGGAGATGCTGGCGAGAACAAAAGGCATCACCCACTTCTCCACAATTGACCTTACGTCAGCGTATCACCAAATCGACCTGCATCCCACAAGCAGAAAATACACCTCCTTCATCACGCCCTTTGGGTGCTACCAATTCCGCCGCATGCCGTTTGGCCTGGCGTCGGCGGCCGCGGTCTTCCAAAAGTTGATGCATCGATTATTCAAAGGAATCCCAGGAGTCCAGTATTTCCAGGACGACATCCTGGTGATGGGGTCCACCCGGGAAGATCACGACGAGAAGCTGCCCGAGGTCCTCACCGTGCTACAAGACAAAGGCCTCACGGCGGAATGGAGCAAATGCAAAATCGGGATGTCGTCGGTCACCTACTTGGGACACGAAATTGGCATACACGGTATCTCACCCAAGGAACAGAACGTGAGAGCCATCAAAGAAGCCAGTGCCCCGAAAACCAAAGATGAGATACGGTCCTTCCTCGGCATGGCCGAGTACTACAGTAAATTCGTGAGACACTTTGCCACTAAAACGCATAGGATGCGCCAGCTCATCAGAGACAAGTCCAAGTTCGACTGGGAAACAGAAGCTCAAGGTGAATTCGACGCCATAAAAAAGGACATCAGTGAGGCCATCCCCTTGCAAGGGTACGACCCCTCGGGCAGCACCATTCTAACAACCGACGCCAGTGACCAAGGCCTAGGAGCGGTGCTAGCACAGGTGAGGGCAAATGGATCAGTAGAGACTATCAGTTTCGCCTCAAGAGCTCTTTCTCCCACGGAACAAAGATACAGCGTCATAGAGAAAGAGATGCTAGCGGTCACCTGGGCAATGGGCAAATTCCGACAATTCATCTGGGGCACCAGGTTCAAACTCCAAACCGACCACAAACCATTGGTCAAAGTCCTGACGTCCTCCGGTCATGACACTGCTACCCCGCGCATTGCAAAAATGACGCTCAAATTATTGGACTACACCTATGATATCGAATATCTACCAGGAACTCAGAACAGGGTAGCCGACTACCTCAGCAGGGCTTCCGCCATGGAGGATCCTCCGGAAGTCACTCCGGACATGGATGAGATGGTAGCGAACATGGTTGACAATGAGATGACGATAAGCAGGCAGGAATGGGCCGCGGCATATGAGCAGGACGAGGAGAAGTCAGAGGTCAAACAGCACCTCACGTCAGGATGGCCGGACAAACGGAGGCTCACGGCGGGGTTGAGGAAATACTATGAAATTCGGGAGGAACTATCCCTGAGCGACTCGGGAGTCTTCCTGTACAGAGGAGAGAGAGTCATTCCACCAGAGGCCCTTGTACCGACGTTGTTAAACCAACTGCACGAAGGACACCTGGGCATCGTAAAGACCAAAGCCCGTGTGAAACAAATGTATTGGTGGCCTGGCATGGATAACCAAATTGAAAGGCAGGTGAGAGAATGTGAACAATGCCAAGGAGCGGACAAAATACTCCGACCCCTCAGACCAGCGCTAGGGAAATTTGAGAATCCCCAGAACCCGTGGGAAGACTTAGCTGTGGACCTCTTAGGACCAGTGCTAGGAGCGGACAAAATACTCCGACCCCTCAGACCAGCGCTAGGGAAATTTGAGAATCCCCAGAACCCGTGGGAAGACTTAGCTGTGGACCTCTTAGGACCAGTGCTAGACAACAGAGGAATAAACAAATTCTTGTGCGTGGTCATTGACAAATACTCGAAATGGCCAGAGGTGGACGTGCAAGAGTCCATGGACACCGAAACTGTGCTGAAGTTTCTAACTTCCCTGTTCTTAAGGGAAGGAATACCCAAGACAGTACTTAGTGATAACGGACCTCAGTTCGTATCTGACAAATGGGTCCGATTCATGAAGAGGAACGGAATCGAATCAAAACACACCGCCATCTACCACCCAGCGTGCAATGGCCAAGTGGAACGGTTCAACCGTGTACTAATGGGCTCCATTCAGGCGGCCATCATGCAAGGGAAGGACTGGGAGGCAGAAGTCCAGAGCACGTTGTGGGCGTACAGGATCACCCCCACGGTGGTAGGGTATAGCCCCTTCCAAATTTTGAGAGGTCGCCTCCCGTTCACCCGGGACAACGTGGTGTGGAGAGAGAAGACTGTTACCAGCAAATGGTCCCCAGCAGTGGTGCAGCACAACCTAGAAAAGGCTCAAAAGATATATGCAGCCCATTATGACAGGAGGCGCAACACTAAAGAAACCGCGTTGGAAGAGGGAGAATGGGCCAGAGTCAAACTTCCCACCCTGCAAAAGAAAGGAGAGAGCAAGTATAGCCAACCCTTACAAGTCAAGGAGGTGCGAGGAAGAGCCGCCCTACTCAGCGACTGCAAGGTGTGGTCCCAAGACCGCATGGCGAAAGTCAACAGGATTGTACGGTGGCCTAAGTCCGAGGACGAGGAGACAAGCATAGAAGGAGGAGAAGAGATGTCTACAAGAGGGGGAGTCCAGGGTGAAACCCCAGGAGAAAGAGAAGAAGGAGGAGTAAGAGAAGCGCAAGCAGCAGAGTTAGCGGGAGACTTCTCCGTCCCAGCTACTGACAAGGCGAGAGAGGATCAGAGAGACATTGAGAGGTTTCCAGGTGGGAGCGATGGAGAAGAGAACAATCCGGTAAGGCGCACCCGCATGGGGAGAGCTGTCACCTTACCTTCAAAATATAGAGACTTTGATATGAGTGGACTTTAGAGATGGACTCTAGTATTGTTTAAATTGTTGGTGTGTCAAAGGGGGGAGATATGTGGTGTTGCGCTTTAGTCTACGAGCGTGAACGCGATGACGCGTCACGCCGTAGACGAGAGCGGGATGCGCGCGCATGCGCAGAAGCGCGGAAAGCGAAGGGCGCGAAGGGAATCGGAGTTGGCGACCGGAGCGAGTAGATGTAAGACGCTCGGCGCTCTATGTGATTAGAAGTGTTGCTGTTGAAGGAATAAACCTGTTCCCAAATATAAGAGGCTCTGAGCACTGTGTGGGGGGACCATAGCATCATCACAACAATAAACCCGATTCACGCCTCATCAGAAGTCAAAGGGGGAAATACATTCTGCTGATTCTTTTTACAAAATCTCCCACTTCACTCCTCTGTAATGTTGGCATGTACTTTGTGAACATGGCTGTGTTAAGCTGTCTCCTGTTCAGGCCACACAGCCTAGCAGCGTGCCTTATGTTGTGTTTCGTGTACGTTTACGTAATCTGCTCCCTAGTTGTCTCGCAGCCCTGCACCACGTGAATCTTAGTAACTCGGCTCTGAGGGACCAACAAATCGAAGTATAATAAGTCTGGTTATTTACAGTGCTTAGAAATGCAAAACTGTTGCACGATTCCCGAAGCACTAATAAAAAGTGTTATTATCGACTGGTCATTAAAAAAAAGCACTGGGGAATAAGGCTTTGCCTCCACCTGCCAAGCTTTGGCCGCGGTGGAGACAGTGTGAGTGTAGTGTAGACATGACACATGCTGTGGAGACAGAGTAAACACCCCGGTGAGTCATCAGAGGGTACACACTGTGCGAACAAACAGGCGTGTCCGACGTGTGGCTGATTTACAGAGCCACTGGAACAAAAACAAGACCCTCCTAGCAAACTACAAGCTACCCTGGAGGAGTCTAGGAAGAAAAGCGCCTGGACAGCCGCGTCGGCACACAATGACCTCATTGCCACGCCGTCACACAATGACCTCATTGCGTCGGAATCTGCTCCGCCAATGGCGTGGCCAGCAGCAGTGTTTAAAGCCAGAGCCACCGTGAGAGCTGAGCACTCTGGCTCCAGGGCTGGGTGTGGCAGACGCAGCGCTTGGAAGTTAGCTAAGGGGAAGGAGGCGCCCGGGAGACGCGCCAAGTCTGCGGCAGGCGAGTCAGTGTTTGAGGGCGCTGAGCACCTCCATCACTGCAAACAGTAGACCGCACGCTTTCAGGCTTGCCGATTCTCTCTGAGGATTACAAACCTTGCCTCTGAAATGGGTGTGCAGCATGTAGGGCACGGGTTCTAATCCCACCTAATTTCAACAGCCTTTCCTTCTTCAAAAGGATGACCTGCTACTGACAACCTACTTGAAGTGTAAACGTTGGCAGCAAGCGCTACATAAAAATGAATCTTTATACCACTTATAATTTTTTATGTCCCTGTCGTCGATGAAATGGGGACCCCAACTGGGCTGTTATTGGAAGCCAGGACCCCGACTTGGCCCTTATTAGTAGCTGGAACCCCCATTGGAAGCAGGGACCCCCACTAGACCCTTACTAGAAGCCGGGACCCACACTGGACCCTTATTAGAAGGCGGGACCCCCACTGGACCCTTATTAGAAGCTGGGACCCCCACTGGACCCTTATTAGAAGGCGGACCCTTATTAGAAGGCGGGACCCACACTGGACCCTTATTAGAAGGCGGGACCCCCACTGGACCCTTATTAGAAGGCGGGACCCCCACTGGACCCTTATTAGAAGGCGGGACCCCCACTGGGCCATTATTGGAAGCTGGCCCCCTAACGGTGCCGTTATTTGAAGCCGGGGCCACCATCTCAAGCAATTTCTATGGTTTGAGTTTCAAAACAATCCATAAAAGTACAAAAACAAGTATAAACCAAGCAAGTGCTCAAATATCAAACTAGAGAAGTTTTAACATTTTTAGTTTTACTTCTTTATGTGTATAAACTTTATTAATTGTAATCCTATTTAAATTTGTTAAACAGTGATGGAGCCCTTGAGTAGGCCTCACAGACCCCCAGGAGTCCTCGGACCGAGGGTTAAGAACTACTATTTTAGACATTTGAGCCAGAAATATAGCTCATTAGGTTGTATTCCTCTACTAGAGACTTGTTTGCAACCTGCAGGTCATACCTTTCATTCCCAGTAGTGCCTTCTTAGACTTTCCTCTTTCCAAAGCTGATAACAGGCGCACCATTGTGCTGGTCGTGCCAAAACATTGCCAGATTACACAGACAGCACTGGTGTTGGTACAGCTCTGCAGAGATATTTCCAGATCATGTAGACATCTACACCGTATTAAAAGTGCAGGAACAACATTTGGTCTGACCCAGCACCAGAACAAGGGGGATAGAACCAAATGTATGATCCAGGGTACCTTTGGGAGTATGCTTGAGGCCTGGCATCAAGGCACCCCTTCCTGTCTTCCAGTGCCCTAAGAATTCCCTCGGTGGCAGATCCTCTTGAATCTTTTCACAAACCCCCCACAAGGGCGGTGCTGAACAGAAAACCTATAGGTTATGCCCTAGTGGTCCCCTATCCCACGTCTGCAGAGCTAGTTTCCTCTGGAGTTCTACTTGAGTGAAAATAATCAGCAGGGCCTGGACAGGTGCCGCGGCCACAGCCTCTGGGGAAGTGTTGGCAGGATCCATAACCAATAAATTGAAATGATTTCCGGACGGGATTTTAGGATCCAAGTGTCCCATGTCCATCCCAAACATCACAAAATGTGCCACCACCACAGGCAGGGGTAAGAGGCGTTTACGCTTTGCTCCTGACTTACCACTGGCTTGATGGTAGTGTGGGGTTGGGCAACGTCTTCATTCTTAACTTCCATTCGGGGCCAGTAGAACTGGCTCACCAGCCTGGGCATTGAACACATCAAGGAGACCAGCCAGAGGGATTCATGAGCCAGTTCCTACAGGAATGCCTACAGTATTTGAGGCAGTAATAACTTCTTAGAGGGCCAGGATCAGAGTTCTTTGGCGGTGAATAAAGATTTGTTTTTCCATCTAGATGTATCGAGTGCTCATTCCCGTGGCTGTGTTCCGAGGAATGGTTTCCCCACCTAAATAGAAAGTGTGCTCAAAAGGCAGCGTGGACCTGTGGAACTTCATGGACCTGTGGTGAGAGGCTGATGTGTTGTACAGTGTGCCTTATAGACCTATGGAGAGAGCCCGATGTACCGTCAGTGTTCCTTCTTGGACCTCTGGAGAGGGCCTGATGTACTTGCAGGCAGTGTGCCTCTCTGTACTGGGGCAAATGTATAACATTGTTCTGCATTCCGTCCATCCATTGTTCTTTTTGCATTTGTCACTCAAGTGGGACGGATATGACCCTTGACCCTGCTCTCAATGCAGGTCGCTCCCCAAGCCCCGCAACAGCACCACCTGTTGTGACCACCCCCCCAGCTCGCTGCTGCTGCCTGACGCAAGTTCAAGGCCCTCCTCCACCCGCAGACTTGCACCTGCGCCTCATCCTTGGTGGCCAGTGGTAGGCCTTAGGTTGGCTCTCTGTATTTGTATTGTTTCTGGCTGTTTTTGTCATTTATTATTGCTTTTATTTCCTCACTCCTGATATTTTCTGTGCCCTGTTTTGCCTTCTGTTCCCTCCACCATTCTTCACCCATTTTGTCCCGCCGCTGCGTCCCTGCGACCCTTCTCCTTCAAGACCTCGACCTTCCCGGAGAGCTGGAAGCACACCGAGATCAACGCCTTGCTCAAGAAGCCCAAGGCAGACCCCAGGGACCTCAAGAACCTCCGGCCCATCTTCCTGCTCCCGTTCCTGGCGAAGGTCATCGAGAAAACCATCCACAAACAGCTGACCCGCTACCTCAAAGAGAACAACATCCTGGACCGTTCCCAGTCTGGGTACTGCAGCAACTACAGCACCGAAACGGCCCTCACCGCTGCCACCGATGACATCAGGGCTCTGCTAGACAACGGCGAGACCGCGGCCCTCATCCTCCTGGACCTATCAGCCGCCTTCGACACGGTCTGCCACTACACCCTACACACATTTATTTTTTATTTATTTATTTATTTTGGATTTGTAATGCGCATGGCTGCCTCAGCAACGAGGTGTCCCAGTGCAACCAGAAACCATAAACAGAAGACCAAGGAGAGCAGGGTACAGGATTAAACAGCCAATGTAGGGAAAAGCCAGGTCTTTAAGGCTTTGTGGAAGGCCAAATGATTCGGCGTGCTTCTCATAAAGACAGGAAGCGAGTTCCAAAGCTTCTCCGCCAGGTAACAAAAGGAGCAACCTCCGGTCCTCGCTCTCCAGACTCGCGGAACACGGGCCATCGCAAGAGCAGCGGAAAGCGAATAATGCCCCAGCACATAAGGCACCTGCAAAGGAAGTAACCCTGCTGGGGCCTGATGTGTCAGAATCTCATGAGAATAACATAACACCTTAAACTCAATGCGCTTTTCGTCTGGCAGCCAGTGGATCTTAAGGAGCACATGCGCCAACGAGCAGGATCTAGGCAGAGCAACCACATGCCTCCAAGACGCAGGAGTCCGAGACAAAGCACTGGACTGGACCACCTCTTTCCTCTCCAGCAGAACCCAGAGTGTCCGCCTTCCCCCTTTCCGATCCGAAGCCTCCAAGATCATCTGCGGCGTACCCCAAGGAGCATCCCTCAGCCCAACATTGTTCAAAATGGTCCCGCTCGCCCACGGCGCCTGAGTACACAACCTCAACATCATCTCCTACACCAAAGACACATAGCTGATCCTCTCCCTCACCAAGGACCCACTCACCGCCGAAACCAACTTCCACGAAGGAATGAAAGCTGTCGCCGAATGGATGAAGAACAGCTGTCTGAAGCTGAACTCGGACAAAACGGAGGTCCTCATATCGGCTCCACCCCCTCAGCCTGGGACGACTCCTGGTGGCCAACCAGCGTGGGAGCAGCACCGACACCCACCGACCACGCACGCAACCTGGGGTTCATCCTCGGATCACTGACAGAATATCGAGGAGCAAAATAATGACCTGCCAAAAAATCTATGAAAAATATAGAATGACAGACGACCGACTTCCTATCTACAAACAGGTAGGTACAAAAATATTGTAAATAATATACTTTGTTAAAATATCGAATTTTTAAATGCCTTAAAAGTAATGTAAAATAATGAAATAATAAATATAATTAAGTCAAACATTCTTAAAAATACTTAAATAACCTTAAAATTAATAAATAATTAATGTAAATTAAAAATAAAATAAAAATGCATTTTATTTTTTAATACATATATATGTTTACTTAATAATATTTTAAAATATTCACTATTTTAATGTTGGATAGCGGGTGGGTAAAATGTACTCTTTTCACTCCAGTGAGTGCAACATTAGGGAAAGCATTGGATAGCGGGAGGGTAAAAATTACTATTCCCACTCCAGAGAGTGCAACAGTAGGGAAAGCGTTGGATAGCGGGAGGGTTAACATTTCTATTCCCACTCCAGTGAGTGCAACAGTAGGGAAAGCGTTGGATAGCGGGTAGGTAAAAATTACTATTCCCACTCCAGTGAGTGCAACAGTAGGGAAAGTGTTGGATAGCGTAGGGGTAAAAACTACTAATCCCACTCCAGAGAGTGCAACAGTAGGGAAAGTGCTGGATAGCATAGGGGTAAAAATTACAATTCCCACTACAGTGAATGCAACAGTAGGGAAAGTGTTGGGTAGCGTAGGGGTAAAACATACTATTCCCACTCCAGTGAGTGCAACAGTATGGAAAGTGTTGTCTAGTGTAGGGGTAAACATTACTATTCCCACTCCAGTGAGTGCAACAGTAGGCAAAGCGTTGGATAGCATAGGGGTAAAAATTACTATTCCCACTCCAGTGAGTGCAACAGTAGGGAAAGCGTTGGATAGCGGGAGGGTAAACATTACTATTCCCACTCCAGACAGTGCAGCAGTAGGGAAAGCGTTGGATAGCATAGGGGTAAACATTATTATTCCAACTCCAGTGAGTGCAACAGTAGGGAAAGTGTTGGATAGTGGGTAGGTAAAAATTACTATTCCCACTCCAATGAGTGCAACAGTAGGGAAAGTGTTGGATAGCGAAGGGGTAAAAATTACTATGCCCACTCCAGTGAGTGCAACAGTAGGGAAAGTGTTGGGCAGGGTAGGGGTAAAAAATACTATTCCCACTCCAGTGAGTGCAACAGTATGGAAAGTGTTGTCTAGCGTAGGGGTAAAAATTACTATTCGAACTCCAGTGAGTGCAACAGTAGGTAATTTGTTGGATAGAGTAGGTGTAAAAATTACTATTCCCCCTCCAGTGAGTGCAACAGTAGGGAAAGTAATGATTTAATAATTAAATATATATAAATTAATTATCAATACCAATACAAATTAATTAAAAATTAATTACCATTTACAAATTATTTATTAACTAATTATAAATACCAATAAATATTCATTATTAAAACCTTAATGACCTAGTGATAATTAATTAACAACAAATCCTTTTTCAATTCCAAAAATTAAGTAATAAAAAATATCAATTAATAATTAATTAACAGTAAATTAATTATCAATACACAAAAATAATGAAAAAATTACTTGATTACAATTAAATTGCTTCCCACCCTATTCCCCTATAAACCCATAACCCGCTCTGAACAATAAATGAATACAATTAATATAATTATCGATGAATCAATTAATAAAAAATAATTACCAATTAATAAAAATTAATTGCCAATTAATAATAATTAACAATAAATTAATTATCAATACAAATTAATAAAAATCAATAATGACTTAATTACAATTAAATTACTTCCCACCCTATTCCCCTATAAACCCACAACTTGCTCCAAATAATAAATTAATACAATATAATTATCAATTAATCAAAATAATTAAGAATAAAAAAAAGAATTACGAATTTATAAAATTAATTACCAATTAATAATTAATTATCAATAAATTATTTATCAATACCAATAAATACAAATAAATGATGACTTAATTACAATTAAACTACTTCCCACCTTTTTCCCCTATAAACTCACAACCCGCTACAGAACTAAAACGCAAATTTAAATTAAAAATAATTAATATTTCCTAACATTAATTTACTATAATTAAATAACTTCCCACCCTATTCCCCTATAAGCCCACAACCCGCTACGGAATTAAATTACACAAAAATTAAATAACATAAAATTCATTACTTTAACAAAATGCAAACATTCATTACAAAAATAACGCATACTTTTAACACATACACTAACACTTAAAACACTATAAAACAATTCGATATTTTTAACAGTTATATTAAGACTGTCGATATTACCATTGCCTGCCCTTATAAAATTAAACAAAAACATTTTGTTTTTTCTTTTTTAAATGCATCCCGTTTTCCTTTAGGCAGGCCACCATCATTGGGAGGGTTTGTCATTCCCAATGGGCTCGCAAATTGCGAGAGGCTCATTAATATTCATGAGCGTCACAATTTTGCGACCCTATTGGGAATCGCAAACAGTGTTAATCACACTGTTGTTCATGCCAAATAGTGCCTTGCAAATTACGAGTTGCAAATGTGACGCAATTTGCGAGGCTCAATTTGCAGGTTGTACAACTGGCCCTCAGTGCCTGCAAACATCAAAGGAAGTGACATCACAGGGAGCAATGTTACGCTCCTCTAGTCATTCTCATTGAAAAGGTCAAAGGATATTTTACTAAAATACCAAATTAACAATTGAAAAGAACATTTTCTATTATATAAACCAGAATCTTTTTTCACATATAAGGGGCCTATTCCAATGTCGGACGGACTTAGGTCCATCCGACATTGATCAGGAACAGTAACCCACCGACCTGCTGTCGTGGGTTACGGTCCTGTTAATACGATGGGACGGAACATGGTTCGGTCGCACTCGTATACTTCACAATGCAGGCATGCATTCCCAGCGGAATGCATGCCTGCATTGAGAAAATCAGGGGTGCAGTTCATGCCTGCACCCTGTGGCCGGCACCCTAAGGTGCCTGCCACCGGGTGCAGGGATCCACAGAGGGGCACCATAGGTGACCCCAGGCTGCCATTCGGCAGCCTCGCACCATGGGGACCCTGCTTGGGGCGTCCAAAGACAGTTTCTGACTGCCTCTTCATGCCAGACAGACCGGCATGAAAAGGCAGTGATAAACTGCCATCGTACTCCCTCGGTCTTAAAGAGGCGACCGTGGGAGTACTGAAGGATTTCCGGATGGCAGATTGGCTCTCCAAGCCCGTTGTAGGCCATCCGGAAATCCGAGTCTGATTCCGTTCCGACTGAGCCCATCGGAATGGCTCGGTCGAAATGGAATCCGGCCAGAACTGACCGATTCGGTCGGAAGGGCTCCGAACATGGGGCCTCATTAGGATGGCGGACGGACCTGCCTCTGTCCGCCACCCCCGAGGTGGAGGGACTGTCCGCAGGGGCAGCGGCGGTCCCTCCGGTGCAATTAGGATGTGACCGCCACCCTGGCGGTCACATCCTGGATCTTTAACCTTGCGGCAGGTGCTGCTTGAAGCAGCACCCGCGGCAAGGTTAAAAAGGCATGTTTTACTTTAATATGCACAAAGCGGCAGGCACCGCGCGGTGCCTGCCGCTTTGTGCATGTAAATGCAGGGGGGTACCATAGGTACCCCCCATGTGCACCACCCACACCCCTTTCACCCTGGGGGCCCGCAACAGGCTCCCAAAGTAAAGACCATATGCCTTTTCGTGGTGGCATTGCCGCCGCGGAAAGGCATGTCCCAATGCATATCCTAATATGGCTGGCGGTGTCTGATAGACACCGCCACCATATTAGAGCTTTTCCGCCGCGGTCGGAAGGCGACTGTGGTGGAAAAGCGGCCGACGGTCTTCCCATCCGCCGATGACCCCCCAGCCATCCTAATCTGATGGGGGGGTCTTTTGAATCACCGCAGCGGTGAATCCGCATCCTCCGGGCCGGCGGTGGCTTCCGCCAGCCCGGAGGATGCGGATTCACCGCAATCCTAATGACACCCTTAGTTCGGAGCCCGTCCGACCCGAATCGGAATCGGCCCTTTAGTGTCAAAAAGTTAGTGTTTTAAAGAGATATTTGGTAATTAGATTTTTAACCTGGTAGTAAGTGAGCTAAATGTGCTGGGTGTGTTCATTAAATTTGCTATTAATATTGTTTTGTTTGCTGACGGTATTATTTAGCCAGTTCCAGGCAGCAAAAGAATTTCATATTTTCAGTACGTTAAGCACTAGAAGGTTTAATATGGTTTACTCAAGACTAGTAAGATTAATTGGCCAATCATAGTATAGCATCGACTGGATGCATTGTTCAGATATTTGCACTTGGCACCTAGAGGACAGGTTGGTTGAAAAAATCTTCAGGACCATGCAAGAAGTGAAGGAGACATTGAAGCACCATGGTGACAGGCTGCCTGCTTGCGATAGGATGGAGGGTCCTGAGGACAGTTGGGGCTGAGAAGTGCGGTATTTCAGTTTTTGAGAAGATGGAAAAGAGTGACCAGAGGACTGCTATGTGTCAGGTAATCAGAAAACCAGCAGGAACATAGTTGGGGACAACAAAGAAGATTTGAGTTTCACCTGTAGGGCGGCTTTTGGGCAGTGTGACCAATGCAGCTGCAACTGTCTCTGACCTCAGGGAGTTGCTGTGTTTAGAAATAGCTTATGGGCTTAAAAGTGCCTGCTGCAGAGTTCCTTGTCTGTCCATCAGTTTTCAGGCAATAATAAAAATGTCAAGATTCAATTTCCTGCTGGAGGGAGAGCAATGTTTTGCCTAGTGGTAGTTGTGATTCCTCATTAGGGGGCAGATTCCGATCCGGTAAAATTACCGTACGTACGATTCGCATCCGGAGCCGTCTCCGTACGACTTGTACACATAGCGTACAACCCGATGCGTACAATCCGGACTGGGGTATCAGGACGCGAGTCGTACGGTCCACATCAGGTAAGGGCAATTCGTACGGAAAAGCACACAATCACATACACACCGTACAGCGCGTACCCCCCATGATCGCAGGGTTACGACGCATACCCCTGTGATCATGGGGGGTACGCGCCGTACACCCAGCAAACATGGGGCACGCGCCGTACACCCAGTGTACATGGGGTATGGTGCGTACCCCATGTACGCTGGGTGTACAGTGCGTACCCCCTATGAACGCAGGGGTATGCGCCGTACCCCTCCGATCATGGGGGGTACGCATCGTACCCAGGGGGGGCCTTTCCGTACCTGTTTCGTCGCAAACTCTGCTTTTTCAGCTCCCGTAGAAAAAGGGTCGTGCGGTGAATACCCGACTCATATCGTACTTGCTGGGTCGTATAAACCAGCCGCGAACAGTACAGATGTCGCGTATAGCGGGTTTCGAGTGAGACTTACACAGAGATTACAGTTGTACGGTCTCTGTACGATTCGTACGGAGTCCAGCTCCTGGTACGAATCGTACTTCGTCGTACGTACGGGGGACGTTGTAGGGTACGATTCGTACGGGAAAAACTCTCCGAACAGCTATTCGGAGTGCTTTTTACCGTATCGGAATCGGCCACTAGGTAGCACAGAGGGTTAATATACCTTTTGCAAAGAAAGTGTACTATGCACATCACAGAGCTGTATTTCATGCGAATAATTCAGGGGCATATTATCAAGGGGGTTTATCTCCGCTTTTTTGGCTTTAAAAGCCAAGAAAGCGGAGATAAAATTATCTCCCTATTACCTAGCTGTCGCTAACACCAGTTAGCGACAGCTAGTAGGAGATAGCGACCATCTTGGGCCCCGCTTTGCATGTCAGTGATATTTATCACTAATGACATGCAAAGTGGGCGTGCCAAGATGTTAGCGACTGGAAACAGTCGCTAACATCGCTATCTCCTATTACCAACTTTTGGAGATATTCGCGCTAAGCGCAAATATCTCCGAAAGCTAACACCTGCCCTGAGCAGTTCTTAGCCATGTTATCCAATGGGAGGTGGATAACATGGCTAAGAGCATTAGCTCGGTAATGCATGAATATCGCTGACTTTTCAGCGATATTCATGCATTTCAGCCGATTTTTATCGCTTAGGAGATAAACCTTGATAATAGCAAGGTTCCTAAGCGATAAAAATCGCCTCAGCTCGGCGATAAAAATATCGCCGCTAAACCAACATAGCGATAATTATCGCTAGTTGTTGGTAATATGTCCCTAAGTGTGTTATTGCGTTTGTCACACAGATCCTTTTGTTACTTGCTGTGCATAAGTTACAATATGAATTTAGCACAGTGTGCTATGAACTGTCACCAAAGTGCTGCATGCAAACTGCATGATATAGATTATGTTTATTTTGCAAGTCTTTCATTATTCTAATGTTGCTAAAAAGGGTTTGCTTGGGTGCAGATTAACTGTTAGTTACCAAAACCAACCCCAAGCACTGTAGTACGTTTTAAATCCTGCATTTGTGCTTCTCCAGACCAAACATGCTTAAAATATACTACCACCTAGTATTGATGACTTGATTCTTATACCTTGTAATCATTGTCTTACGTAACATTTCCTATAGATACATTTACACACATTTGATTCATTGGCTCTGTTTATTGTGTATGTGATGAAAAGTGCTCTGACACTCTACAACGAGTATTGCTATAAAATAAATGAAATGCATGTGACAGAAGGCCTATGGAGATATGCGAGGCACTGCAGGACGGTGCCTCTGGGGGAATCTGTGTAGAAGGAGGTCATTAGGGGTCAACCAAAAAGATTGTCTCACCGGGTGCCACCAGGGCTAAATCCGGCCCTGGTCTTCCACATACAGGTGGTATAAGAACTCAGACAAAGCTTGTCAGTGCCAACGGATGTGGTCTAGCATGAGAACAGAGAGAGACCCAATACTAAGGTCTGCCAACAACCTGGAGATTAAGAGAGGGCATCAGTGGGGAATTTTATCAGCACCAACTACCTCAGTGAATTGATCAAGAGTTAACAGAAGGACTATAAGTGATGTGCCAGAGATGCCTGATGGAATCTGATATGGATGGTCAACAGTGTAAGAAGGAGATGAGAAAGCTAGTACAATAAGAATGGGGGATTGGTGGATGTGGGGGGCTGTAGTGATGAACTCCCCATACAGGTTAGGCGTGCTTCTGTCACACAGCTTGTACCTCTCCGGTGTGTGTTTGTTGGACAACATAAATGCTGGGGATTGTACCAGATTGATTCTGTCACACCCTCAGGATATGTTAGCTGATAGTCCTGCTAGCCCACAGTGCACCATCTGCACCCCCAACCTTACAGGGTAACAAATGTGTGTGCAGCCATAGAACATTTTTGACACAACAAAGCCACACAAGATCTAATTTATTTCTGTATATTGCAACTGCTGCATCTTATAACATACTATTTCTGAGCATAGACTAAATGTGACGGGATGTCCTCACATACCACCAGGTGTCAAGCTTCCTCAAGGACTCCCCAGGCTCTTCAAAAACCCGGTTTGACGAAGAGCAGGTCTACACCTAAAATCATAGAGGCACTTCTAATTAAGAACGAAGCTGTGAAATATAATAATTGAAAATCAAAATGATATGCAAAACTGACCTTTAAAATTACACAGAATACCCCTTATTATTAAGAACCAACATGGCGACAAGGGGAATTAGTTCCTTAATACCACCACAGCGTCAACATGTTTCTGCCGGGTGGTGCTTGCGAGTCCATGTTATGTTATGTTATGTTAAAGGAATTTCTTAAGCGCACGTACACGTACACCAAGTGGTTTCATGGCGCTGAGGGCAGAAGGGGCGCAAAGTTTGATGGGCAATCACTTTACTGATATGCTTGGGAAAATAGCCAGGTTTTAAGCTTTTTTTCTGAACTGGGCATAGGGGGACGCTGTTCTCACTTCCAAAGGGAGCGAGTTCCAGAACTGCAGGGTCAGAATCGCAAATCTGAACCCTCCATGCTTTCTACGTTTGAACGGGAGAGTGGACAGTAGGTTGAGATCAGAAGAACGCAGATTTCGGGAAGGGATATAGCGTTTTATCATTGAAGAAATGAAGGCCGGACCATTCCCTGCCAGGGCTTTAAAGATGGTACAGCACAGTTTGAAGGCACAGCGTTTGGCCACTGGAAGCCAATGTAGGCTCTTCAGCAGGGGTTTAACGTGATGTCTGCTGGGTTGACGGGCGATTATTCTGGCTGTGTGGTTCTGCGCCAACAGCAAAAGGTGCAATTGGTAAGCTGGTATGCCAACATATAATGAGTTGGCGTACTCAAGATGCGATATTACCAAGGCGAAAACGACCAGAGTCAAGGCTTCAGTAGTCAGGAATCTGCTGATCTTTCGGATTCTGCGTATATGGAGGAAGAAGGCAGATACTACTGAGCCAATCTGGGTTTTTATGGGACAAATCGCTGCTGATTACAATCCCCAGACTTTTGACTGACCCAACTGGGAGTGGGGGCTCACCCAGGAGGGGAGGGCAAAAACTAGAGCTCCAAGGGTTGTGTGAGCCCCAAGTCAGAATGAGCTCAGTTTTATCGAGGTTGAATTTCAAATTTATTGGCATTCATCTAATTATGATGAAGCACATAGAGGACTGAAAATTGGACACAGAGGAGGAGTTGATGTCAAACACTAGTTGCAAGTCATCAGCATAGTTAAAGGTTTCAACCCTTCTTTCACGTAGTGAATGGATCAGGGGTAATAAATATACGTTACAAAGAATTGGTGACAGGGAAGACCCCTGGCGGTACCCCGCAAGTAAGTTTCAATTTTTGGGATGAGAAATTAGCCAGACGAACCGCTTGAAATCGGTTGCTGAGGAAGGAGGAAATCCAATTTAGTGCCAGGCCCTGGATCCCGGCGCTGCTGACACGGTCGATCAGGAGAGTATGATCGACTGTGTCAAAGGCAGCCAATAGGTCAAGCAATACCAAGGCCTGGGTGAGGTTCCTGTCAGCCCCTTTTCTGAGCTCGTCCATTACCCCAAGGATAACTGACTCAGTTGAGTGGGCCGGTCGATAACCTGCCTACTGCGGGTCCAGAAAGTGCGAATGTTCGATGAAAGAGCTAAGACAATCGTGATATGAGCTTCCAAGATTTTACCTAAATAGGGCAGCAGTGAAAAAGGGTGGTAATTACTGAGGACCAGGGGATCGGATTTGGGCTTTTTCAGTATCGGTACAATATCAACACTTTTGAAAGAGTTGGGAACAATACCAAATTTAAGGGAGTTATTAAGAAGTACAAGAGTTGGGTCTGGGCATTTCAGGAAGGCTTCACATAGGATGTGAGGATGGCAGCATTCAGTGGGAGAGCCGGACTCAACTTTTCCTAGAAGGGCCACAAAGTTTTCCTTTGAGATGGGAGGGATCTGATCAAGTGAAGATGAGTTTTTGCATGAGACTGGAGAGGCCGTAGTGGATATAGGAACGGAAAAATACTAGCCTTGATCGCAGCGATTTTCTCAATAAAGTAAAGATTGAGAGAGTCGCATAAGGATTGTGAGGGAACAGGCTTGGGCATAACTCTGTCCGGTTTAGTGAGTTTGTTGACAATGGAAAAAATATCCTTGGACTGGTTTGGCGTATTTAAGGTTTCTGTGGAGAAATATTCTGCCTTAGTCTGGAGGATGGCATATTTATACTCTTTGAGTAATTTTACATAACAAGCCTTTTTGTCCAGAGAGTAATCCCATCTCCAGCAATGCTCAGCTTGTCTTAGAGCAAGTTTCTTCAATTTTAAGTCATTAGAGAAACATCATTGGGCCTCATGGTGTTGTAAATTCAACAGCGATTAGGTTAAGCATTAGCAGAAGACATTTTAGTTCTAGCCGTTAACTTGACATTTAGCGGACTCCATTTTGTATTCACGGCAGCCATTTTGTCTGCTGCATGCTGCCTCATGTCGACCATGTGCTTTGTCCTATCTTCCTGTCCATGGCGCCTGAAATCTGCCCGGCAACAAGTTATATTTAGCTTCCCTTGCTTTCGCGCATGTCAAATAGGGTCCACATCTGTTACTGATTAGTTCTAGAGAGGAATGTGTTTGTCGACCCCCAAAACTGTTAGCTCCTCCCACTGATCAATTGTGCCTCTTGAATATTACCTTATATGTACATAAACTGCACTCTTGTGTTTGTACCGCCTTCTTTTGAGCCCCTGTGCGGGTACAAACAAACCATGCTTTCCTAGCTCGTGGTGCTACTTCTTGCAATACCAAAGGGTGCTGTTTGAATCGTAGCACCACCTCATGAGGTGTAATAAAAGTTACTTTTTGTATTCCAGTTTCTGTGCCAACTTCTTCCTAACGGTCTGAGTACTTGTGCTGAGAAGGGCGAACCTCTTGCACTAGCGGGTCTGGCTGAGGCCCACTACTTCAAATTGGCGCCCGACACGTGGGGCTCATCTGCGACTCGGATGCCCGAAGGAGTGGTCGCGACGAAGGATTGGGATCTCGCTGCGGACGTGATCACTGCCAGAGGAGACCCGAGTTTTGGCATCCAAGGCGTTTTTCCCTTCTTTCCGATTTGACCATCCAGGTGGCGCCGGTCCTCGACTGAGATCTCTTTTGTCGATTCGCTGTGCAGTGGCCATTTGGTCGAATTAAGAACTTGGCAGTTGGAATCTGGACACCCTATGATTGGGAAGGGCTGTTTTAAGGCACATACTATGGGTTTAGATGCCCTTGTATGGTAAGGTAGTTTTAGGAACATTTACAGTGGCATATTTGTATTTGGTAAAGACTAGTCTTATTTGTCTGAGTATTTGTATGATTTGTTAGATATATGTGCTGCATCACATATAGGCAGGCAATGTGGAGATTTTTCTTCAATGAGTCAAATTTGAACGGCGCAACGTACTAGAAGTACCTTAAGTGCCACTTGGTGTTTAATACTGCATATCTTGCATTATTTTTAGCATGCCTGTTTCAGCGCACTTCGAAAGATGTGCTGCTTTTGTACTGGGGCCCGACTTAGACTTGAAGAATCACAACCGGCTCCCCCAGAGGGGACGCCTAATAGGGATATGTACATCAAATTCGGTCTTTCTTCCATAATGTACAGCACGTTGTGGAATAAATATACCATAAAAGATCCTGAGTTACGTTGGCCTATGCATGGGTCATTCGATATACGAAAGATTGAGTATGTGGAGTGATGTATGTTTGAGCGGAAGTCTAGACATGATATGTTTGAATGTATGCGTATGTGGGAGAAAGAAGTGCATGAATGAGCGAGACGTGAGCAAGCCTTGATTGAGAAAGAGCAGCGGAAGAATGTGTATAAGAAAGCGCTGGAGTTGAGAAAGAAAGAAGTGAAAGAGCTGAAAGAGAGAGAGGAGAAAGAACACAGATTGCAGGAATCTGGCCAATACCCTGTCCGACAGCCTCTCTATCCTGTCCTTAATAATCTACAAGATGATTTTTCGTTACTAGATCGACTTCCGCATGCCGTTCTGTCCGCTCCGTTCAAAGATGGTGAGGATTCCGATTCGGATCAACGAAAAGCGCGGGATACCCGTTCTATGCTGTCCGTAGAACATGCAGCTGATATCAGACAGGCTGCTCGTAAAGCATACGTAGCGCTGGTCCTGCCTCCGATCTCTTAGCTAGTATACAGGGGTGGACGGAAAGGGAGCAGTTGTATTTTACTGAAATGTTTGCTACAGAAGTTGTTGAATTATTTCTGAAATTTTCTCCAGATTTAGAACCTGATGATGTAGCAGCTGATTGTAAGAGCATGCGTTACGGTCTTTGGTTTTCTCTCAGGTGGCTGACACGATTAGACGGTTGGTCAAATTATGAACTGAAGCGGTTCACTTGAAGGAGAAGAAAAAGCTCGCAGACGAAGCTGCGCCGAAATCTCAGACCGGAGAGTCGCAGTCGCCTATTTTCGGAACAGATAAGCAAATGGCGGTCTATATGAAGCCCATGCGAGAAGCTTTGCCCTTGTATGTTCCTCCTAAAGGAGCGGGCGACAATGATGATAAAACTTCTGTTGATGCAAAGGGTTATTTCATTTATAATTGGGTAAATACTCCTTGGAATAGGGCAGATGTAATGGCGCTTAAAGCAGCATTACCGGATCCACATAAAAATCCAGCCGCTTTCTATGAGGAAGTTGAAGGCGCTATAAATTCCTGTACTATGACTTTGTGTGACATTGATTTATTTTTCGGGTTAATATTACCACCGGATATGTGGAGGACCTTTCGTAAAATTAACAATCGTGCCATTTTTGGCGCAGAATGGAAAGAGCTAGAACAATTGGATGTGGAGAGGGAACCCGCTCAAAAGCCTCATAGGTTAATCTTAGATCTCCTTGCAGCCATATTAACCAAACTTAAAACAGTTTTTCCCTCTAAAAAGATTGACTGGACTGTCCTAGCATCGTGCAAACAAACGGTAGATGAATCGGTCTCTGATTTCTTTACACGTTTCGAAGAAGCTTTTCATGATTTTAGCAGTCAGTCTTTGACTGATGATACAGGCAGACATTTGTTTGTCGACAAATATGTTAGGAATCTGTTACCAGGGATAGCTAGACGTTTAAAAGCCAGTGAAGGTTCTTGGACTACATCTTCTCCAGCATCTGTTTTAACAATGGCTCAATATTACGAGCGTCAAGAAATAGAAGAGAAAGGTAATGAAGACAAGAAATCTAAAGATTTAAAAACAAAGGTTATGTTAGCTCAAGTTTATGGTCCGCCTTCTAGAGGCTATGATCGAGGCGGGCGTGGTTCTTTTAATGTTAATGTTAATGTTAATGTTAAGCCGTACTTTTTGAGCGCACGGCTACCCCAAAAGGGTGTCCCGGCGCTTTAGCAAAGAGGCCCAAAGAGACAAGAAACCAAAGGTATACACCTTATCCCCCTTATACTTGTGCGAATTTGTCTATTAATCAATGTGCGTATTGTAAGCAATTTGGCCACTGGATGGCCGATTGTCCAGTGTTGTGTGCTCAACAGGGCTCGCGAGGCTGGGGACAAATGAGGAATCGTTTTGGCTATTCAGGGCGTAGAGGAAACGCGAATGACCGTGCTCGATTTGACACCAATGTACAAACACAGGATAGGTTCAACACCTTTGATAAACGTAACCGGTATCAAATGTCTGATTATGTGCAACCCGACCTTTACGATTCAGCTCATGCATAGGATTGCCTAGGATGGGGTAAGGAATCAGTTGAAGTTCCAATACATCAGACGGGTCCCTATGTTACAACACATGTTATGGGTTCTACTGATCGGTTTCTGATTGATACAGGAGCTACTCGTAGCGCTTTGTCTAGACAATTGGTTCCAAGGGCTCCCCTGTCTGACGTAACTATTACTTCGATAGGTTTCGATGGAACACCTTCCCTTAGCCCACTATCACAACCACTTGCATTTCATGTTGATAAATTTAGTGCTCCATGTCCGTTTTTGCTTTCTCCAAACACACCAGACAACATTGTGGGCCTTGATATGCTCAAGCATTTCAGAGCCACTATACGATGCTCTCCTGAAGGAGTGCGTGTGATTTTAAATGATAATTACTCTGTGCCTGAAAGAGCTTGTCTTGTTAAAAAGGATACTGCCTTAGCTTCACTTCCTAAAACTTTGTGGGCCACCTCGGACACTGATGTGGGCCAAATGGTCATTCCACCGGTACATATTATTGTCAAGGAGGGAGCTGTGTACCACGATTGCCTCAATACAGAATTTCACAGGAGGGTGAGGAAGCGCTCATACGAATTGTGCATGATTTTATTCAAGTTGGAGTTGTTGAGGAAGTTCCATTTAACGTCTGTTACAGTCCAATTCTCCCGATACTAAAAAAGAACACTGATACTAGAGTTTACAGGTTCATTATAGATCTTAGAGAGGTGAACAAGATTGTAGTACCACAATACCCTGTGGTTTCTGATATTACAACACTTCTTACTTTGGTTTCTCCAACAGTGACTACGTTTTCTGTTATAGACTTGAAGAATGCTTTCTTTTCGATCCCTATTCATCCTGATAGCCGATATCTGTTCGGTTTCACTTTGAATAATCGATCGTATAGATTTTGTAAAGTTCCTCAAGACTATACAGAGAGTCCGAGTATTTACAGTCAGGCATTGAAAAGAGAGCTTGATTCCTTTGCTTTACCTGTAGGTGTGGCTCTCATACAATATGTTGCTGACATCTTGTTGGCAGCCGATACTCCTGAACAATGTGAAAAATGCACTCTGTCTTGGCTTTCTTTTCTTGCTTCACATCATCACAAAGTGTGCCGAAAGAAATTGTAATATTGTAGACCAAAGGTAACCTACTTACGTCACCTTTTGTCTAAGGAGGGACGTGCATTGACATATTGACATCAGATCGCATACAAGCAATTCTAGATACTCCAGTACCTACCACACAGAAAGGAGTGCGTGCATTTCTTGGTCTCGCTTCCTTTTGTAGACAATGGATTTTGGGGCTTTCGTACATTGTTAAACCTTTGTTGGCACTCTTGACAAAAGACACTCCAGTGCCCCTTCCCTGGTCAGATGAATGTGAAACTGCTTTTCGGCAGTTACGACAAGCCCTTTGTTCAGCACCAGTGTTAGGTACACCAGACTAAACAAAGCCTTTTACATTTTACGTGCATGAGAAAGATGGATGCGCATTGTCAGTTTTAGTCCAGTTACATGGCGATATGCAACGTCCCTGTGCTTATTTTTCAGCAGTCCTTGATCCTGTTGCCCGAGCGTTGCCTGGTTGTTTTCGCTCAGTTGCAGCAACAGCCGTGTCAATACGACAGAGTGAAGGGATAGTTTTGTCACACAAGCTATTAGTGTTAGTACCTCATGCTGTTGATGCCCTTTTAAACAAGACAAAGACGCAGCACTTAACTAGCGCTCGTCTGACAGGATATGAACTGACATTGCTAGCTCCTCATATTACATTGCGGAGATGTGCAACCTTAAACCCAGCCACGTTGTTACTGTATACGGCGACTCAGCCTCAGTCACAAGAAACACATGATTGCATATTCCTGACTGAGGAACAGACAAAGGGTCGCATTGATTTGCAGGATACGCCCCTTCCAGATGTGGATGGTTAATTTTGTGTTGATGGGTCCTGTTTGAAATTACCGGATGGTACGACCTCAGCCGCGTATGCAATCACCAGGCTTGAAACAATAGTGGAGACAGCTGGCATACCGCAGAAATCGGCCCAAGCAGCTGAATTGATAGCCTTGACACGAGCATGTGAGCTTACTACAGACCTATGTGTGAACATTTATACAGATAGCCGCTATGCTTTTATAGGCACACGATTTCGGCCTACTCTGGAAGGAAAGAGGCTTTCTTACATCTCACGGAATGCAGATAATGCATGGAGATTTAGTGCATAATCTTTTGACTGCATTGACATACCCCAAAAAAATAGCTATTGTAAAGTGCAGTGCGCATAAGAAAGTGACAGACAGGATTGGACAAGGTAATGCCTTTGCAGATCACGTGGCACGTGAAACTGCGACGCAGAAAAAGACTACTTCTATGTATGTAGTGAAGTCACAAGCTGAGGGTTGGCATGATGCAAGGCAGGAAGTACGAGAGATACAGAAATCTGCTTCTTTACAGGAACGTGAACAATGGTCTGAAGAGGGAGAGTTGGATGACGAGGAATGTTGGCGGAACAAGCAGATGGATAGGTGGAAGCTGCCTATAGCTTTTGTACAACCTATGGTTCAGATGGCACATGGGCTAGCACATGTTGGAGCTTCAGCAATAACAAAATTGCTTCTGCAAGTTTGGGAGCATCCAGAAATTGCTAGCACTGCTAAGAGAGTAGTGCAGTCCTGTTTGATCTGTTTACAATATAATCCAGGGAAAGGGACTCGAACTCCAGCTGGGGGATTTGCTACACCAACTGCACCTTTTGAAGTCTTGCAAATGGACTATATCCAACTTGAACGTTGTAATAATTTGAAGTACGTCCTAGTGGTGGTTTGTGCTTTCAGTAAATGGATTAACGCGTACCCCACAAAGGATAATACTGCTATTACTACGGCGAAAGTGTTGCTGAAGGAATTCTTTCCTGGATTTGGTGTTTGCAAACTCCTATGGAGTGATAACGGACCTCATTTTGTTGGGGAAGTTATCAAGCATGTCCTGAAGGGATTAGGAATTAAACAGAATTTCCATGCAGTGTTCTATCCACAATCAGCAGGATTGGTGGAAAGGTATAATGCTACTCTGAAGCTGAAAATAGCGAATATACAGGCTTCCACATCTTTGACTTGGCCAGATGCATTGCTTTTGGCATTGTTGTCTATTAGATCAGTACCACACTCTCGAACAGGCCTCACCCCCTATGAGGTGGTGTTTGGAAGGCCTATTAATATCTGGGGAGTTCCGAAACCGAGTTCTGTATGTGATGTACCTTGTGTCTCAATTAATGACTATTTGGCACAATTAACTGACAGCTTGGTTTCTATTCATCAACAGGTTCAAGAAGCACTCCCCGACAGATCTACTGGTGAAGGCCACAATCTCCGACCTGGTGACCTCGTGATGCTAAAATCATTTGAGAGGTCAAGCAGCTTGGAGCCGAGGTGGCGTGGACCTGAGCAGGTGCTCCTCGCTACAAGAACAGCGGTTTGAGTCATGAACAAGAAAAATTGGGTGCATAGTACCCATTGTCGCAAGGTATTGTCGACCTTGGTGGAACCTGCTGTGCTGACCGATCATCGAGAGATCCTGATTACAGAGAAAGGCCAAGCTTTGTCACCTAATGAATCTGAGGAGTTCTTCCCGGACCAGACGATTCGCGGTACAACTTGAGGCCAAGAAAAGAATCTACAGTTTTGACAGAGACAGGTTGAGCAACCGCCCTGGGTAGTGGAAACGGAATGCCGATATGACATGGGGGGGAAATCAGCCCTGCGTAGTGTATTGACACCCGTCTTGATCTTCGGTGAAGAACCCAACGTCTACCCACGGGAGAAGAACTCCTAAAATCATTTTTGTTTTTTGTGTTTCTCATTTTTTTAAAAAGAGTTGATTTTGTTGTTAAAATGAACAAGAAGAACATTTTTGGTGTTATAGTGTTTCTTTGCTACTTTGACAATTATAGCTGTGATCACTTGGTCTGTTGAAGTGATGATTCCAGCTCGTGAGTTGTTTGTTGTTACCACTCCCATCCCAGAGGAGCACCAGCATTTCACTCTTCCATATCATGAGCACAAACATTGTCAGTCCTACCTCAATAGCACGTTTGTTCAGCTGCTGCACCATACACATAGTGCTACCAACACCACTAATTGTTGGATATGTGGTATGATTCCAGCGCATCAAAAGAAAGGAGGAACCCCTTTCATCCCACTTCCTTTTTCGCATAATGGCTCTTGTCGAGCCTGGTATACCCTTCTGTTTTCGACTAGGAAACCTACAGTAGGTGGACTTCTTTTCCGTTTGAATAAAGAATGTTATCAGGACAAAGATGGGTATCCTCAAGCCAATGGAACTATATGGGAATGGGAGGAATACCGACCGGACAATTTCTCGACGCCATATGTTTTCACCCACACAAGAGACTTTACCAAAAATGAATCATTTTTGATTACTGTTACAAAGACTAAAGCAGACTTACGTGTACAAAGTATTGGACGAATTCCAGTTGGAGTTAGTGAATGTATTACAGTATTGAAAATAGATGGAATGAATAATAGTTCTTTTTTAGCTTCACATAATACATACCTAGTATGTGGCAGTAATGGATACCATCAACTACCAGTTGGGTGGTCAGGTGTATGTTATGTATCTTTTCTATTACCGCCTGTTTTCTTGGCACCTGCATCGTATCATCGAGATTTTAAACTGCATCAAAATGTTTCATTAAATAGGAGCAAAAGGACAATAAGCACTGATGAAGTGGATCAAATAGACACTAGCCTACAGCAATATGTTGATTTTAATTTGGGATTGGGGATACTTTGCGAGTTTGAATTGACGCTGCCTACCTGGCCTGACAGTAGGTCCCCTGTGCCTTGCTTCTTGGACTCGACACTTCCAGCGCCGTGAGCGCGCCCTCGCCTGCCTGGTTCCGGTGCTTCCTGCGCCGTGAGCGCGTCTTCGTCTGCCTGTCCCCCACGCCGCCGTGACCTACCAACCAAGCGGCTGCAGTGCGGGGGGACTGCACTACATCGCCCAGAGCACCGTGCGGGATTGCCCCGCCCACCAGCTGTGCTTCCAAGCCCGGAGGCGCTTAAAGACCCAGCTCTCGTCCCGCGTCGCAGTCGCCGGGCTGAGACGGGGCAGAGGGCGGGCCATCTGTGGCCGTCCGGGGCAGGCCGTGGCTGGGCTGGGCCACCCCTCTTACCACTGGCATAAGGAACTGGACTATCCTACGATGTACCAGGTACTGGTGTTCCCCTGCGGGTATTAAAGAAATCTAGTGACTGAGAAAGTCAACAATGTGTAAGAATACCCCTATGGCTACCCGTTCAAGTACTAGGGATAAAAAATGTATTAACACACCTTTGCCAACTTTGGCCGCCATAGACCGTATGCTACAAAAGACTATCGGAGTCATTGTTAACGCTATTGAGAGCATGGAGAGACGGCTCTCGTTGCCCCCTAATGTGTGTCTACCGTCATTGGTTACTAATGAAATGGAAATGCTTGTGAACATTTCGGACTCTTTACTCATGGACTCCTATGCTGAGTTTCCAAGGCCAGTGGGAAACCCTGGTTCCCTGTTATCACAGACTGTGCCTCTTGTACCATCACCTTTGGGAAATAGGTTGTCAACAACGCTCATACTACAGCCATCAGGCCTGTCAGAGGTGCCATCTAATCCTATTACTAATGTAATTAATCTTGAGGGCTCGGATACCTCATCGATCACTAATTGTGAAATTTTTGTTAGTAGGGACAATGAGACCCTCCCCCAAAAAACAAAAGGGCGAAAATGTAACCAGGGAAAAAGTGCATTTAGTAAGGAAAAATGTACAAATAAACTGATGGGGAAAAGGAATGGCAGACGTAAAAAACACACGTTAGCACTAACTGTACAAGAACAACAGGGGGAGGCATCAGTGGGCCATTTAAATGTGCCCGAAATTAACAACCCCGGAGAAAGTGATGTAACCAGTGCAGATATGTTACCACCAAACCCTGTAGGTTTTATGCTCTATATGGAGCAGATGTTGAGATCCTTAACTTTACCACTGTTGGAGCGAATAAAAAGCCTCTCTAATAAAATAGGTGATTTAGAAAAGCTGGCCCTAGGTAATTCTGAAATACTGAAAAAGCTTCAGACTAACGGTTTAGCTGGGGAGACCACAGGCGTAGGTAAAACCCTTAATGTAGCTGCTATCGCTAAGGGCCTCTCAAAAACCCAAAATAATACACACACTCAGGAAACAGAGGGTAGTAAGCAAGCCAAACGGCTACCTATAGCTGCAGTAAATACTGGGCAGAAGCCAAAAAATAGTGTTAATGAAGGGGAGGACACAGAGATCATGACGAATAAATCAGGGGGACTACAAATTAAGGCAAATCCCCCAACAGATGTAGCAAAAAGCTGTCTCTGTTATTCGGAAGTTTAAACTGCCTCGCATAGATTTACCACCCGAGTCCATGCCTTACACAGTAGTATTGGTGGGGGTACCGGAGCTTTCAAGCAAAAGAGAAACTTACCCTGAGCTACGAAATAAGGTAGTATTTTGGTTGAATTCACATAGACCACTCCCAGGGCATATACAAACAGAAATCACCTTCGTGCGTAGAGTGGGATGGGTTGGGCACACACAAAAAGATCTATCAGGAGATTGTATAATCGTCAACTTTAGAGACAAGTGTGCTGTTAAACATATTTGTGGGTGGAACTCATTTGAAGGGACTACAGGGATCCAAACCTGGTATCTGTCTAGATTTTATCCCTCTATGAGTTTAAAAACAAGCACGCAAAACCCTTACTGGCATGGAGAAAATTAGGAAAATCAGTATGACAGGTTTAATATCCCAATATATAATCGTTTTTCTACTTTACAAGGGATGGGGGTATTGACTGACTTGCAACAGATTCATATCTCTCTTCCCCTGGAACATTGCTGAGCAAATGTGAAACTAGCCCTGTTTTAGTCAAAAAAGGTGTAAATCAGATAGAGGGTGGGGATTGTGGAGGTTGTATAGACCCTGGGACAAGTAAGCAGAGCTTAAGTGCCATAAAACATGTAGGTCAAAATGGAGGGGATATATTGGATGTAAGTGTGACCTGGGGACTGGGGCTAGTTCAGGGAAGGAGAACTCACTGGCCTTGGTGAGCTGGAATATTGCTGGTCTGAGGTCAAAGTTGGAAAACGAGAATTGGATTAATCTTGTGAACAGCCAGGAGGTTATATGTCTACATGAAACATGGACTATAGCTCCAGACCATGTCAATGGGTTCAGGACATATTTCTCCCCAGCTATAACTTCATCTCATGGGAGGGCAAAGGGGGGGTTTATGCACCTATGTGTCTAATACGCTCTCTTATGTTAAGATTGAGTTTGTTATAAACAATAGGTATTATCATATCTTGAGGATTTCTCTTAACACAGAGTGTTCTCTGTGCATAGTTAATCTCTATAATAATGTTCTGTCAGAGGAATTGGATAATACTTTTAAAATTCTAGGAAGGGACATAAAAGCGCTGCTAACACAAAGTTATCGGGACGTTTGTGTTATTCGGGCTGGAGACTTCCATTGCTCAATATGCTCGAGGGCTGAAAAGGGCACCTGTGGTGTCATGCTTGATAGCAAAACTGCTCTGCCCCACTTTGAATATACCAGGTGTGGAGATATTCTAAATTAGGTCCTTTTTGAGAACGATATGGGCTTTGTAAATAGGTTGGTGAGTTCAGAATGCCCCTTTGTCCCTACTTTTAGTGGTAGAGGTGCTACATCCACTATTGATTATATAACTATGACCGTGGGACATAGGGGTATGATTCAGTCATTACCCTTGATAACTCACTGAGTGACCACTATCCCCTGAGATTAATATTGCGTAGGCATCAGACAACTACAGGTAGAATAAGAGCGCCTTATGTACGAGTGGAAAATATCATTATGACCAGGAAAAATGGCTATTCCTTAAAATGGTCAAATATAGTACCTGCAAATTTTCTTAATAAGTTAGTGAGGACCACTAAGCCACAGTTTCAGGCCTGTACAGATCCAAATATGGATGATGGCAAGGTTGTAAACAACTTTTGCCAGATTATGGAGCAAATTAAAAAATTGCTCTGGGTTGAAACAAAAGGACCCAAAAAGACCAAAGTCAGCTGGTTTGACGCAGCCTGTACAAAGGCATATTCAAACCTGAAACATTCACTACACGCTCCAGAGAAAGACAGGATGTTGGTTAAGGAGTGTAGATATATCTATAAGCAGGCATTCAGAAAGAGGCCATAAAACAAGAGCTTTGGAATTCCCTGTGTGAGGCCTCGTTGAGTCGAGATATAGCAGCTTTTTGGAAAGTTGTAAACTCCCCTTTTCTGAATGATAATACCACTGGTACAATAGAGGTGGCAATAACAGAAGCTGAATGGGTGAAACACTTCAGTGAATTATACTCTGAGGAAGGTTTAGTAGTAGACTGTACATCTTATGAATCGCCAAAAGGAGAACAACCCCTCTATAAGAACACCCTGGTACATGTTTTCACGGTAGAAGAAGTCAGCGCTAGTATAAATGCAAGCTTGGGGGGCAAAGCACCTGGCCCTGACGGGGTACCGGTGGACCTCTATAAAAATAACATTGAGCTATGGGCCCCGATTCTCTTAAGGGTTTTTAACTTTACGTTCCAGTATGCTTCTTTACAATCTTGGCAGGAATCATTGATAGTCCCTATTTTTAAAAATGGTGACATACTCAGCGGTCAATGTTATCGTCCGATTTCGCTCTTGGACTCCACCATTAAAGTTTTTGGTAGAGTCATTTTAAATAGGCTACAACTATGGGCGCATGAAAATAGGATAATAAATGATCTGCAATATGGATTCAGGAAGGGGCTCGGGACAATTGAGCAGTGTCTGAATTTCTATATTTTAAAAGAGAAGTACACAAAGGTTAAGGGGGGGTTGTCTGTTTTTAACTTTTGTAGATTTAACCTCCGCATTTGATTGTGTATCACATAGTAAGCTCTGGATGGTTATGAAAAAGATGGGGGTGGACACAACAATTATTAATTTTTTAAGGAAACTATATCAGGGCGCATCTGCAAGAGTTTGATTTGGAATAGGGGGGGAATGTACTGCACCCATCGCTATTTCTAGAGGTGTGCGACAAGGCTGTGTGATGGCCCCATTCCTTTTTACACTTTACATAAATAACCTTGAGGAAACTTTGATAAAGGAATGTAGGGATTTGCCGATGGTGAGGGAAAGACCAGTGCCTGCATTGTTGTATGCTGACGATGCGGTTTTAATGGCCCGAACCCCACGGGCCCTGCAAGCCTTGATTTCCTCTTTTGCAGACTTTATGAACGGCCTAAATTTTAAGATAAATTGTGCAAAACATTTACTATGACTTGCGGTGCAGGCGCAACTAAGAAGAAGAAAGCTGTTCTAATTGGTCAGACCCCAGTTGAGTTTACCCCAACTTTCTCCTATCTAGGAGATTTATTTGATTATACTGGAAACTGGAATACTACTATTAAGACTAGAAAGTTGTTATTTTGTAAATCCATAGCGGCTCTTAAAAATGTCAGTCATGAATTGGGCAAAAAACCCATGGGGGAAATGTTAAATGTGTATAGGACTACTTGCATAGCTATAGTGACCTATGGAGCGGATCTATGGGGGTATGCCAATGTGACTTCGCTGCAGGTGGTGGAGAATCTTTTTATGAAACAACTTTTGGCTCTCCCTAAAAGTGCCTCCACGTATGCTTGCCACACTGAACTGGGGGAGCCACATTTAGAAGATATTATAAAGACAGCCCCAATACTGTTATGGCATAGAGTTTGGACAACGGTATACACCTGTTACAACGCATTTGTTACAACGCACTACCGTTACAACGCGACTTTTACAACGCATACCATTACAACGCATTGCGCTGGGGGGCGCTCTAGGATAGGGAATAAGTATAATTTACTATCCAACACCTTCCCTAGGGTCCACGGGGACTGGAGTTAGAATAGTAAATTATACTTACCACTATCCAGCACCTCAAAGCGCTATGCGTTGTAATGGTATGCGTTGTAATGGTCTCGTTGTAACGGTAGGTAGTTGTAACAGTATGCGGAGTAACATGGTACATCCTTGGACAACTGATGAATGCAGGCTTAACCGTCTTATTTTGAATAATGTGTTAGGCTTGGAAAAGAAAGACAAAATGTCCTCGTTGTCGTATGTGAAGCAATTTTTTATGGATCTAGAAATGGTACATTATTTTAATGACCCATTATCTTTATTTAACATTTCAAGAAAATCCTGGCAGAAAATGTGTATGGTATTGCTCTAGGACCAGAAAGCATTAAAAGAGCTAGAAAAGATAACTGTGGCTGCTCATCAACAAACGGTGATCTCAGGTAAAATGCAGCCATATCTAAAGTTGACACTGAGCGAACATGAGAGATTTTTATTAACCCGTCTTAGATTTAATTTACTGTTTCGCTTATTTAGTTACCCCAAAATGAATGATTGGTCAAAACAGCTGTCAAAATGCCCTTGTGATGATGCATCAGAGCAATCAGATATGCATATTATTTTCTTTTGTAAATTTTATATGGATCTTAGACGCAGATTAGTTATTCCCCTACTGAAGATCATGTGTGTTAATCGTTGTCGCCCTGCCTTTTTAGCTGTACAGCAATTGGATAATATTTTAACTGTCATATTTATTCCTCATTTTTAAAAAGTGCTCTTAAACTACGCAAATTAATGGTGTTATGAACTTTGATGAATTATTTAGAAAATAATGAATTGTATATGGACTTATGATAATGGGTGTATGAACTACCATTATTATTGTACTTTTGAGAAGGTGTGTACTTGCTAAATTGTTTATTCTGGATTGTGATTTTATCTGTACTTTCATGGTTATTAAGTTTTTAATAGCCGAATAAAGAAATTTTTATTTGATTTTTGCATTTGCGATTGTTTACTTTTGTGGGCGCTGCATTGAATAGCAGGAAAGTAAGACGGTTAACCAGAGTTGTAGAAGCTGTCACCAATCAGACTGCTATAGCGCTAGGAAATATTACTGAAGAGTTGCAAGTTGCAAGAATTGTAGCGTTACAAATTAGGATGGTCCTGGATGTGATGCAAGCAGATCGAGGAGGAGCATGTAAAATTATTGATAGCTGTTGCTGCGTATATATCCCTGACAACTCGCCTTCAGTGTATGATGCAATTTTTAAACTATATAAGATAGCTACAGATATTCACACAAAGAATGGCACTTGGTACTTTGCTGGATGGTTTTGGGCTCTAGTCACTGCTTGGGGTTGGAAGTTACTGACTGTTCTATGTATTGTAATTGCATTGATTTTTACCTGTTGTATGTGTATCCATTGTGGCCCAATGTTATGCTCCATGTGTATTACTACCTGTATGCCAACTAAGGAGAATATTGTGAAAATGAAAGCACAATTCATGCTAAATAAGGAAGAAGCTGATATGATGCAAATAGACATACAAGATGAGTATTTAGATTATCCTAGAAAAGCGAATGTCTTCAGTGTATGCTGAAAGGGTTGTCTGTTGTAAATTCAACAGCGATTAGGTTAAGCATTAGCAGAAGACATCTTAGTTCTAGTCGTTCACTTAACATTTAGCGAACGCCATTTTGTATTCACGGCAGCCATTTTGTCTGCTGCATGCTGCCTTGCATCGACCATGTGCTTTATCCTATTTTCCTGTCCACGGTGCCTGAAATCTGCCCGGCAACAAGTTATATTTAGCTTCCCTCGCTTTCGCGCATGTCAAATAGGGTCCACATCTGTTACTGATTAGTTCTAGATAGGAATGTGTTTGTTGACCCCCAAAACTGTTAGCTCCTCCCACTGATCGATTGTGCCTCTCAAATATTACCTTATATGTACATAAACTGCGCTCTTGTGTTTGTACCGCCTTCTTTTGAGCCCCTGTGCGGGTATAAATAAACCATGCTTTCCTAGCTCGTGTTGCTACTTCTTGCAATACCGAAGGGTGCTGTTTGAATCGTAGCACCACCTCATGAGGTGTAATAAAAGTTACTTTTTGTATTCCAGTTTCTGTGCCAACTTCTTCCTAACGGTCTGAGGACTTGTGCTGAGAAGGGCGAACCCCTTGCACTAGCGGGTCTGCTGAGGCCCACTACTTCAGTGGGGAAGCAGAATCTTAATTTTTTTATACGGGGCACTCTTGTCACTGGTGGATTCCCGCCATGACTTGATGGTTGATTCCTGAGTATGGAGAGGCTCATGTGTTATAAGGGATGTAATGGTAAGTAAGGAGCAAAATTCCTCAATGTTGGCACATTTTCAGTTTCTAGCCACATGATTTCTATTCAATGAGTTTTTGTCAGGGGAAATACAGGAGATCGTAAATGAGATGAGATAGTGGTCTGACCAAGTACATGGGGAGATTAGGAACTTGGAAATTTCCAGGTTCAATGTCCAGACTTGGTCTAAGATATGCCCTTTTATGTGGGTTGCAGCGTTAACATGCTGGGTGCAGTTCATTCTCAGGAGAATTTGAATTTAAAAACATTTATTCAGCGCACTTCTGCCCAGCGGTTTCATGGCGCTATGTGTGATGCAGTGGACGACAGCAGCTGGAAGAGGTTAGGCAGTGTAAGCTTGCGCAAATAGGAAGGTTTTGAGATCCTTCCGAAACTGTAGGTAAGAAGGCGATGTGCGGAGGGCAGCAGGAAGGGAGTTCCAGAAAGCTGGAGCAAGAACAGCAAACTTCGCTCCACCAGCCTTCTGTTTTTTAAAACGGGGGGTAGCTAGAAGAGCCATATGAGTGGAGCAAAGTTCTCTGCCTGGAAGGTAGGGCTTGATAGCAGAGCATATGAACTCGGGGGCAGTGCCCGACCTAGCCTGGAAAGTGAGGCAGCCAAGTTTGAAAAGGGCGCGCTCTCTCACCGGAAGCCAATGTAGTGCTTTGAGCAGTGGAGTGGCCCGATGGTATTTAGGTAGGCCGTGAATCAGGCGAGCAGCCTGGTTCTGTACCAGCTGCAGGCGGTGGATCGCATAGGCAGGAGCCCCATTATAGATTATGTTGCCATAATCAATGCGAGATAGTACCATGGCCAGCACGATAATTTTTAAAGCAGAGGGGGAAAAAAAAAAGGGAGACTTTCCTAATTATTCTGAGGGAAAAGAAACAAGAAGAGACCACTGAACCGACCTGTGAATGAACAGAAAGTTGTGAGTTTAAGAGGATCCCAAGAGTTTTAACTTTAGGTACAGGGAGTGGAGGGACACCAAGTGACGGGGGCCAAAAGGAGGGGGACCACGGACTGCAACCACCTCCGGTCAAGACCAGCTCGGTCTTGTCCGGGTTGAGTTTGAGGTGGTTGCAGTTCATCCAGTCCTGAATGAACGTCATGACTGTCTGGACATTCTGGCCGGATGAAGATGAGTGGGAAAGATTGAAGATTAGCTGGAGGTCATTGGCGTAGTTAAACACCGTGACCTCCAGCTGCTGTAACATAAAAATAAGGGGGTAGATGTATAAATTAAACAAAAGAGGGGAAAGTGATGAGCCCTGGGGGACCCTGCACTCTACCTTGCAGGAGGCCGCGGCGAAGCCAGCCAGATGGACCGCTTGAGCTCTCCCGGCTAGCAAGGACTCGAGCCACGAGAAGGTCAAGCCCTCTATGCCCGCCGCCCTGACACGGTTGAGGAGGATGGAGTGGTCCACCGTGTCAAAAGCGGCGGACAGGTCCAGGAGGATCAGGGCTTGCGGAAGGTTGATGTCAATACCTTCACGCAGTTTGTCCATTACTGAAATCACCACCTTCTCCGTAGAGTGCAGGGGACGGAAGCCGGCTTGACAGGGGGAGAGGCAATCATTTGCCTCTACATGGGTGCTCAGAGTGGTCGTGACATGGGTTTCGAGAACTTTTGCTAGGTAGGGCAGGAGGGAGATAGGGCGGTAGTTGGAGGGGGAAGATGAGTCGGCGTCAGGTTTTTTTATGATTGGAATGACAACCGCTGATTTATGTGGGCTGGGGACAGTGCCGTGTGTAAGCGAGTCGTTAAGAAGGGTCAGGGGCGGGGTGGGGCAGGCTGAATAGATTTCCCTGAGGATGCGAGCTGGGGCAAAATCCAGGGGGGAACCTGATTTAACCCGATGAAGCAGCGGGCGGAGTGTGTCATTGGTTAACAGCGGAATGGTGGTCAATTTAAGGGCAGTGGGGGGTGGGGAGGGATTGACAAATGTAGGGGAGGGTGGGGGGATGTTGTGTTTAATTTTGGCAACTTTGTCAATGAAGAACTCGTTGAGCGAGTTACAGAGGGACTGGGAAGGGGGGATGGTGGCCGTAGCTCTGCTGGATGATGCCAGTTCGTGGACAGTAGAGAAGATTTCCTTCGAGTGGGACTCTGCTGCCATTATCCTTCCCGTATAAAACTCAGTTTTGGCCTCGAGAATGCCCTTTTTGTAGATTTGTAGAACGGACAGATAGATTGTCTTTTGTGCGGGGCTGTAAGTTCTTCTCTAGGCTCGCTCGGCCCTCCTTGCACCTAATTTCTTTTCTTTTAGGTTGGGGTAAACCACCGATTGGCTGCATGAGCCAGCTTGACTGTAAGCCGCCTTAGGGGAGCGAATTCGTCACCCGCCAGGGTCAGCCAGTTGTTAATAGCGGCCAGCTGGGAAGAAGCTGCAAGCCTGAAAGGTCAGGGCTGGTTTTGGCCAAGGTTGAGCAGAGAGAAGGCATGTCGGTTTTGCCCCATTTCCTGACCCAGGTGTTCTTGGGGAGCTGGGGTTTGGCCATAGGGGCTGGAGCGAGGGAAAAGGTGATAATGGAATGATCTGACCAAGAGCACGGGGTCAGTAAATTCTAGAGAATCAGCAATTTTCCGTAAGTCAGTGGGCCAATAAATAAAATCTCAGATAATAAGGATTCTGGCATGATTGAAAGCCAGGTGGGAGATCATGTCGCCTAGAAATAGCGGGAATGTGGGCATGACATGGGGGGTCGATAGAATAACGTGCACATAAAAGAGTTAGAGGGGGATTCAAATTTGAGTATAAGGCTGTCGACTGAAAGGATACCTTCGATACATAAAGAAGTGAACTGGTGTTTCTGGTTGATGATGACCGTGACCCCGCCACCCTGTTTTCCCAAAGATCTATTGGCCTGAAGAATATAATAATTATCAGGCACTGCTGCCAGGATGTCGGGAGCGGATTCAGCAGTAAGCCATGTTTCAGAAAGGAGGAGGATGTCTAGTTAGTGTGAGTCAACTTGCTAAAAAATTTCAAGCTGATGTTTAACCATTGAGAGATTGTTAAACTAACAGATTGTAATTCCTCTCTTCTCCTGGTGTTTAGGAGTGATTAAGACCGGAGGGGCCTTATCAGTGGCGGGAAAGCCCATCCGCTGAGGTACAGGGAGACTTCAGGATTTAAGTCCCCATAAGTCAGGATCCCTACCCTATCAATTTTGGCACAAACCTCATGTTCAATGGGTCAGTGTCCCTGCAGCTGCTTGAGTTCTAGAGCCGACTAACTGAAAAAACGGGCAAGGTGAGTGACCCCTGTCCCCGGTTGCTCTCGGACGGGCGCAGTTGGGCTTGCCTTTGGCACGCCTTCGGCGTGCTGCCCTCACGTCCGCTGCATGCGTCCGCTGTGCGACAAGGGAGGCATGCACTTTAAATAGGCTTCAGGCAACTAGAGCGCTGACCGGCCTACTCCTCCCCCAACAATTGCCAGCAAACCAAGGACTCGGATTTTAGAGCGCCAGCGCCCTCCACAACAAACGGGGAAAACCAGTGGTGGACCAGGGTGCGGGCGTGATCACCGCCAAATAAAGTACAGAGTGCAAGGAAGAATTTGTCAAATAAACGTTTTTAAGTACAAAGAAGATTAAAAAGCAGTATGGCTAAAATGAATACTTAGGCAATAGGTGTCACCAAGACTTAGTCAATTTCAGTGGCTGCTTCGCATCTGTGTGCGTCCGTGGCATTTTTCAAGGCGGAAATAAGGGATCCATGCATGGCAAACGTAGATGTGCACGCTACTGATCAATCTAGGGTTGACCTTTATCGACCCTGAACGATATTAGGCTGAGCTGGATTTCTGGCATGCAATGACCACGCAGAGACAGCTGAATGCTCCTCTCCCTCAACAAGAAGATGGTTCTGTTTATATTATAAACAGCACCCATGTGGCCATGTCACAACCCTTGTCAGGCCTCAATTGTTTATTCCAGTTGGATTGCGCTGTCGCCTAACGGTCAATAACAATAATGACATTCACGCAGTAACCTTTATCCCTTGTACTGAAATAACAAGGTCTCGTGATAGTAGGCCAATGTAGTGGAAATGTAAGCAATGCTAATTAGAGACTGTTATTCTGTATTGTCCCACACTCAAATGTTTGTCAAAAGTCATTGTGTGTAACGAGGAGGCAACTTAAGAAACAGGAGCATGTAAATTATGGTGTTCCCTACTAGGCCTATCGTGACCACGTGACACACACTCCTTAGATATGAGTCGACAATTGCTAAAATATAAGGGTCAATGAGTGTAAACAAACTTATTAAAATCTAAAAAAGAATCACGCTTCTTTACCAGCAAAGATCATAGTGAAAGCCACTCAATAATCAGTAAAAAGCATAGAAGCTGTATTAAAACAAATTTAAAAATCAATTGCATAAAAAGAAAGTAGTATGTAAAAAATTCTCACAACTCAAAACTGCCACATTGTTTATGTTATCCGAGAGGTAGACAAAACACTACTGTTCCCTGCAACCACAAACAATATTCCCACTGGCACCCATCGGATCAGATCCACGGAGCAGACATGTTCCCATCCATCTCCCTAGCAGATGCTGAAAGAGGAGCAGCTAGTGTGAGATCAGAAGACGCTGAGAAAATCCAGATCACTAGGAGCTGAAGCATCCCAGGATGGCTCATAAAATGAGCTAAGAAGGTACTAACCAAGCCAGAGCCTATTTTATTTAAAAAGCGTGTCACTCCCATGTTACTAGCATATTAAAAATGCAGTGCACAAGTTCCCCAATATGTAATGGGAAATTTGTGCAAGGTAGCAACTGTATCTCAGAAGAAAACTCTGCAATTTAAAGATAAAGGGCCAGATGTAGGTAATTTCCATTTACCGACTCAGAAATATCGACTCATAACCAATCGGTATTCCTGATTCGGTAAATGGTATGTAGCTAAAAAATCGGTAAAAGTTACCGATTCGGTATGACTCAGTAAGCCTAATCGGCAATTACCGAATCGGAATTATCCGAGTCAGTAAAATCCAAGTCGGTGAAACCCAATCAATCCTATGGGCCGCATTGCCCATAGGAATGAATGGAATTCACCGAATCGGAAAATTCTGAATCGGATTTTACCGACTCGGAATTCACCGAATCGGTAATTACCGAATCGGGAGTTTGAAACACGCCATGTGAGCCTGTCAACCAATCAGGGACAGCTTACACACCCCACAGCCAAGGCCCTGTGAATCCAACCAATGAGAGAGAAGCACCCCACCCCAGTACCTGGGAGTGGCCACACCCATGCAGGTGGAAACCAACTGAACAAACAAATCTGCAGAGGAGAGAGGAGCAGAGCATCCACAGGCACGCAGACTGACAGAATGGAGGCACAGGAAGGACAGAAGGATGGTGGTGAGAGGAAAAGGAAGCTTAAGTTCAGCCCAGAGGAACTACAGGTGGCTGTGGATGAAATAGTTAGCCACTACAGCCAAATATTTGGGAGGCAGTCTCTGCATGTTGCAGAGACTGTGAAGAGGAACATCTGGCTAGCTATTCAGGGCAAAGTGAATGCGATAGGAGTCACCCACCGGGACATTGAGGACATAAAAAAGCGGTGGTATGACCTGCGCATAGCGACCAAGAAGAAGATTGCAGCACTGAAAAAGGATGCAGGTGTGACTGGAGGTGGCAGGAGCAGAGCCCCAAAACTGACACCAATAGAGGAGCAAGTTGCATCCACCATGGAGCCTGAATGCATCCATGGGATAGGAGACCTGGATAGCACAGCGAAAGCAGCCAAGAAACAAGGTAAGAAGCATGTACCCACATGCACCCTCAGCTATCCCAACCCTGCATCCCACTGTGTACGCACATGACACAGCAGGAGAGCTCAGATTTTGTGCCAGCAATGCATCATGGTAGAAGTAGTCATGTACACACAGATGCAAAGTACACCAAACATGACTCAGCAAGGCATGCCACACACATCCCAAAACAAGCAATGTGGACTGTGCAAAGGTGTGCAGACCATTTAATTAAGAAACACACACAGACAAACAACAACATTGATCCTATGTCAATTTGATTCCACAGGAGAGTCGTCACGCAGTTCTGCACCGCCGAGGGAGGAGAGGGCAGCACCAACTAAAAGAGGGGAGAAAGAAAAGAGGAAAAGTCGCCACAGCGCAGGAGAAGGTGGAGACGACCCCACCCAGGACCCCTCATCACCAGACCCACCCCCTACACCTATCCCAATGTCCCCTCTGTTGTTTGGGTCTCCTGACCTCACAAACACGCCCATGCCGGGAGGGGAAAGTAGCCAGGCGGAGCCTCCGCAGAGGATCCTGCAGACCTCTGATTCAGAGGATGAGGAAGATGTCCCCCAGAAGAGTGCGCCAGTGGCTGACAGGCCAAGACCAACGATGTCTGCAGGCTCAGCGCGCACTACTGTCCTTGGCAGGAGGGCACGTGATGGTGGGGAGGGCCAGGATGGGGAGAGCGTGATCTGTGGGCTGGAGGGCACGATGGTGAAAGTTCAACGCCAGCAGGCCAAATCACTGCAAGCCATGCATCGGCAGGTGCGCAGTATGAGTGCCACAATGTCCAACATGGACAAGGGCATAATCCAAATGGCATCTAGCCTGGACCTGATAGCACAAGGGATCTCTGACATTTCAACATACATGGGAGTCCTCTCCGACAAGCTTGACAGGGAACATCTCCAGCGTGCCAGGGAACGGCAGTACATGCGCCAACAGACCAAGGCCATGAATAGGTTCGCTGCCAACACAGTTCTCCTCTGCAGACGCTCCATCTCAATGCAGGAAGCAATAGAGCACTGCTGCACTGACTTAACACGGGGCATGGGTAGAGTGACCTCTGCAAACACAGCCAATGCTGGTGACACGGGTGTGGAGGAGACTGAGGGGTCAACCAGCAGGAGTGGCTCCAGTACACCTGTCCAGGAGGTGCACAGGAGCGGCAGGCACAGCCATGCAGAGTCAGGCACCAGCAGGGAACCTGAAGGACAGGCACCTAAATCCTGCAATGTAGTGCGAGGACGCAAGCACTGAACTATGCAGGAGACTGACTCTACTGCACACAGTGACAGCAACTGAGTATGTGCAGCCAGTGACATTGACGTACATTCATGTGACAATCATGAAGTAGTGCAGATTAAACTACTCATGTCCTGAAGTATACCTGTGTGTGTGTCATACTTTACCTAGAAATAGCGTTGTGTTATTTCAGTCCGTCTCAATCTGCCATCTAGTGCGGCTGGCCCTGTTGCCTGGGGCTCTGCATGTTCTTTGTCCTCATCTATGTTCTCATGATGTGTCAACTCCACCTCTGTGCCTTCCTTGGTAGCAAGATTGTGCAATATGGCACAGGTCACTAATTTTTTGCAACACAAGATGGGGGTGTACTGTTGCGCACCTCCACTTTTGTGGAGGCAACGGAACCTGCTCTTCAGGAGTCCAAAGGTTCTCTCCACAACGTTGCGGGTGGACCTGTGTGCCACATTGTATCACCTTTCTGCTCTGTTGGTTGGGTTCAGGTACGGTGTCAGCACAAAGGAACGCAGGGCATATGATATGCACTATCATCTGGGAGAGAACAAGAGGTACATGAGTTTCATACACATTTCACATTGAGCTGAGATCCATTTCTGGGTGTGTACAACATATTTACCTAGCAGATAACCATCTCCAAAATCGCCATTCAGTAGCCGTGTGTATATTCCACTGTTCTGGAATATGTAGGAGTCGTGCGTGCTCCCTGGAAATTTTGCAACTATGTCGGTGATGATGTTCCCTGCATTGCATATCACCTGCACGTTGATGGAGTGCGTAGACTTACGGTTTCTGTATACGTGTTCGGTGGCTGCAGGTGGGCATAGGGGAATGTGGGTGCCATCAATGCAGCCTTTCACATGCGGGAAGTGAGCCAGTCCATAGAAGTCTGTTTTCGTTTTGGCAAGTTCCGCAGGTGTGTCAGGGAACTGTATGTAATGTCCCATTCTCTGAGTCATGACATCCAGGAACTTCCTGAAGAAACGGGACAGACAGCTCTGGGATACACCTCCTACTGCAGCTATCACACTCTGGTAGCTCCCAGAGGCAAGCAGGTGTATGCTACACAGCACCTGGACATGGGGAGGAATGGTGTGGGCCCTGGGTGTTGGATGATCCAGGTATGGGTGGAGGTCCCTTATTAGGTCCATGATGGTATTGGGGTGCAGCCTGTACCTCTGGAGTATCTCAGGCTCAGTCAATTGGAACAGAGTGATCCTCTGCCTGTACACCTGCTCCTCCCTTTGCCATACCCTCAGTCCTGCTGCTTGTGGCCTTCGCCTTCTCGCAATCACATAGAGTGCAGCCATTTTGACTGGAGGGTTGCATTCTGGGACCTTTTTTATAGCATCCACATGGTTACCACCACCTTTCAGTCCATGGTAAATACCGACTCCGAAATACCGAATTTCGAGGAATTAGGTATTTTTGGCCTTTCCTACATCTCGATGGACATGTTTTCCGAATCCTTATTTATCGAATCGGTGTATGCCTACTCGGTAATTTTCCTATCGGTGAATACCGATTCGGTAACTATGAACTAGGAGAATTCCGAGTCGGAATTTTTCCGATTGATATTTACTGATTCGGTATTTTTTTGGCACCTACATCTCTTTCTCGCTATACCGGTCGGTAACGGCCGATTTTTACTGATTTTGGGCCGTTACCGACCGGTATTTGGCAACCTACATCTGGCCCAAAATGTCTCCTTTGCAGATGTTGAGGCCACATCCTTATGGAACCCTAAGGCTTTCAGTCTGCTCAAAGCATCAAAGTGCGCATTTGAAAGCTTTATCAAAGATCAAAGCATCACCTCCCTAACTGTGTGGGCAGGTGGAAACACTACTTGTGTGCAACTCTTCACAATCGCAGAAACCGTCACCAGATAGGCGATGCCCGGTTTCATTTTGTAACAACTCTGATCATTTAACATCAAATAACTTCCAATCAAGAGTAATCTGAAAGTCGGACACATCACTACAGCTAGGGAACCCTTTAGATAGCCTTTAGCAGGACAAATTTGCCATGGACACATTACATGCACCATGAAGTGAAACCTCCCTTCACATCAAGGAATGCGTAAAGCATTCTCACAGTCAGTCCAGCTAAGAAAGACTTCAGTCTCGCCATTCCTACAGCTATATCTAAAAGGTAAAATCCATGACTCATGCACATATCCTTCCTATAGTGCTTCATATCTGCCTATTTCTGGTTGTTGTAAAGTGCATTAAAAGTGTAATGTCAAAATTGGCAGAGAGATAAATCTGTGGATTATCAAATCCATTGAAGGTATTTTGCAACAGTTTATGGTAGTTTCTCCAAGCTCTCTATGTGCAACATAGTGTATGTTGTTTCTTTTTCTTGCCATGGTGGTTTGCTGTTTCGTGAGCTCGTATTGTAAAAACAAGATAAAGGCATTAAGGTGTCACCATGGTATGCAACCAGCACAAAGTGTCTGAAGAGTCCTGCTTAGTAACATGATCGATCTGAACTGTGATTGCCCATGTTGTAAAGAAGTCATGTCACTCTATAGGATGTCTATTGCAGACGACACTATGTTACCTAGAGAGCAAATCCTAGTGGGCAAGGTAGTCATACTATTATGAACTACTACCTTAGGGCCATATGTATCATACTATCATTTTGCGAATTCCAAATAGCGAATTTTAAGGAATCGCTATTTGGAAATCGCAAAACGGTATGTATGTAAATAATCGCTATTTTTTAGCGATTTCCAATAATTCCTTATTTGCTAATTCGCAAGTTGCGAATTCACAAATAAGGAATACATCCCATTAATTTCTAAGGGCCTCTTGGCCCATAGAAATGAAAGGCAAAATTTCCGATTAGCAATTTGCTAATCGCAAATTTTGCGAATTTTCCAGGGTGCAGGGGTGTCTCAAGAACACCCTGCTGCACCCCTGAAAATGACATTTGTGCGCATATGGCGCACATACATGCCCAAAGGGCATGTATGAGCGTCACATGGCACCTTTTGTTTTTAAAAAAAATGCTTTTTTAAAAGAATTCGCAATTTACCACCAACTACAACTTGGTGGTAATTTGCGACATCTTATTCCAAAATCGCAATTTTTAAATATTTCATACATATCATTTAGGAAATTGCATTTTGCGTTTTCCTAAATGCTTGTGCAATGTTAAGGAATCGCAACATTTGCGATTCCTTAACATTTACGATGCGATAATTTCATACATCGCATTTCACGTTTTTCTTGTCGCAAACGCTGCGAATTTCCGATTCACAGCGTTTGCGACAAGAAAAACGCTTCATACATATGGCCCTTAATCCCTTTTACTGAATGTTCAAGGTGTCGTGGTAGTGTGCCTACAAAGTGAAAATGTTAGCAATGCTGATTCAGAGGATGGTATCCCTCATTGTCACACACACAAATGTATGTCAGACGTCATTATGTCTAAAGAGAAGACAACTTAAGAAACATGAGCATGTAAATGGTGGTGTTGCTTATCAGACATATCCTGACCATGTGACATTTCTATTGAGTAAAGTGCCCAGGAGCTAGTGTGAAAGAGTTTTTAGTATACTTGCGTGTGCATTGTAGAATTCCAGATGGCCCAGTGTTTTGGGAAATAATACGATTTGGGAGGACTGGTAGGAGTTTGAATTAGGCCAGGGTTAACGGTGGGTGTTCGCTAGTGGTAAGAAGGCATTTATTTGTAAGGAGTTGGGACATGCCGGAGAGTGAGGAATGATTGAGGGCAGTGGTTGGGCAAGAGTGCTCTTGATACACAAGGGCAAAGACTTGCCTGTTTGGAGTCTGATGGAATCACTTGACGCACAGGATGGGTTTGTGACTGAATATGGAAAAAGCTCCGGGAGGGTAAGGTGTGAAGAATGCTATATGGGCAGAATGAGTGGAGGTGGGCAAGGTCAGTGTATGCTAGAGGGAGACTGCAAGTAGAGAAGTCAATGTGTTATGAATCTTTGAGATGTTGGAAGAGAAGAAAATTGGAGCAAGTTCTGATGCATCCAGGCTGGATTGGTTTACCCTTGTGGAAAACTATGAGCATGTGGTTGACTGTTTGAGCAAGGCACTTTGAGTGTAAGCACTGAGGGGCAGATTTATGTTGGGAATGCGCCACGTTTGCGTCACGCAACTTCGGCGTAAACGTGGCGCATCCCTACGACCCATTTACAATGTGACACATCTAGGCAGATGCATCACGTTGTAAAGCCCTGCGCCACTTGTGGGCGTTCCGGGCCAGGGTGGGCGTTCCGGGGCAGGTGTGCCTCGCAAAAGTGGCTGAGTGAAATCTATAAGATTTCACTCAGTCACTTTCAGGCCAATGCTGCATCAAAACCCTGCGCCTGCTTGAAGCAGGCGTAGGTCTTGACGCAGCATTGTAAAGATGGGGCACCCCCGAGCCTTGCTGGAGCTGTGTCGCGCTTGCGACGCAACTCCAGCAATGCGTCACCTTTACGGCACAGATGTGTCACGCATCTGTGCTGTTTTTGCCCCATGGTACGCCGCATTGTAAATGCGGCGCCCCATGGTTGGCGGAGCAGCGGCGCAAAATAACTGGCGCATCCCTGGGGATGCGCCAGTTATCATAAATATGCCCCTGAGTTAGGATGTATGTAAGGAAAAAGGCAATATTAGCAGGATCTAGTACCAGGTATGTCTACGGCCAATGAAGTGCTCCATCATTTGTGCTGTGCAGCATTCATGTGAGCTATTAGGGTGGTGATAGCGGGAACTTGGGGTCCAATTATGATGGGGTGCGGACTTGTAGCGGGATCGGGACTGCCTGCCTGTCATGTGGTGGTCCCGCACCCCTAATTATGATGCGACCGCCACCACGCCGTTCGCATCTGGCAATTTAACATTGCGGCAGGTGCTGCTGGCTGAAGCACCAGCCGCAATGGTAATTGGCCATGTTGTGCATATCCCTGCACAACGTGGCAGGCACCGCGCACATCATTTGTGTTAGCTTTTGGTGGGTGTTACCAAGAGGGTACTGCATTCGGAAGAAGCCATTTTGGAAACCCCTAGATCCACCATTTTGTCACGATTTCTGAGTGCCTGTCTTATTATGTGTAAACAAGATAGCTCTTCAGAGAGCTTCCACTTAGTCCAGAAGCCAAATTACAGGACCTTTGCAATGATGCACAAAATGAAGGCAGGTGAATTTTCTTATGCTGCTTGTGTAATTGGGAATGGGGAAATCAGTATTTGCACAAAGGAAACTTGCTTCAAACTGTATTCACAATATATTGTACTGTACACTCAATAAAAGGCAGAGAAAGTGCATAGCCTTCAATTTTTAAACTATCTTTTTCGGAACATCTTTATAATGGGCATCACGAAGCAAAATAAACTTGGCACAATAATTCTTCATCCATGTCAAATATGAAACATGCATTTCTTTTAGTAAGCATGCGTGTTAAACAACCATTGATAAAGCCCGTAGATCTCAGCTCTAAAACGCCAAGCCAAACTATTGGCTTGGCAAATGATTTTATTGCAATTTGCATACAGGTATGTTCATTAAGATGCATGCAGATGCATGGCTTGCAGTCTTGGAATGGGTTTAAGTTTCACAGGCACATGTGTGCATGTTGACAGGTGCAAAGGTGCCATAACACATGCAGCCATTTTATTTATTTATTAATCTTACATGGTGGATAGCTATGTTAGGCCGGTAAATAAACATTTTAAAAGAGGAAATCAAGTAGAACAAAGCATGAAAAGCAAACAAACCCCTAGCCTGCCAGCACTTTTTAGCACAGGATGGGCAGAATGATGAGGGGAATGTCGGGTCCCAGGTAGTTTAGAAATTGGCAGAAGTTATGTTATGTTATCTTACGTTGCGTTATGCTAATTTATGTTTTTTTAGCTCCCTCATCTCCTCTGAGGGTATTGAGGCCCTATGTGTGAGTCCAGCCCTGGGGGCTTACTTGAAAAGCCAGTTCTTCAGCTTCTTATGAAAGTCAAGAAGAGAGGAGGAGACTGATGCATTGTGGGAGGTCGTTCAATGGTTTAGGGGCCAGGTATGAGAAGGTGCAGCCTCCTGCTCTGTGTATGTGTGGGGTGTGAGTTAGTGAGAGATCGGCAAAACAGAGGTGTCTGAAAAGTTGGTGGAAGTGAATGCGGCTGTTCAGGTAGGCAAGGCCAGGGTCATGGAGGTCTTTGTAGGTGTGAGCGAGGAGTTTAAGGTATGCACGCTTGTGTATCGGAAGCCAGTGAGGTTCCCTAAGGTGTGGTGTGTTATGGGCTCAGTGTGGGAGGTTGAAGACTAGTTTGGCTGCTGCATTTTGGATGGTCTGTAGTCTTGTTGTGAGTTGGATGGGCATCGCAGCATACAGGGTGTTTCCATAGTTTACTCTGTTGATGAATAGGGATTGGGTGATTGTTTACCTGGTGTTGTCTGGAAGCCACTTGAAGATTTTCTTCAGCATCCTTAGTGTTTTGAAGCTGGCCAAGATCACTGCGTTGCCTCGGACAGTCATGTCCAGTTTGTTGTCTATGATGATTCTGAGGTTTCTCGCCTGTGAGTAGGGTGTGGAGGTGGATCCAAGGTTTGTGGGCCACCAGGTGGAGTCCCGTGGTGAGGTGTTCTTCATGACGACGACCACTTTGGTCCAAGTTCAATTTGATGAAGAACTTCTCGCAGAAAATGGCAGAAGCCTGTCTGCCACTCTTGCTGGCCCCTCACCCTACTCGGAGATGGGGAAACCACAAAGTTCATACTTATAAAACCTCAGGCAGATCTCTGCCAGTAAAGACCCTCTACTGGTGAATCATCTGATAAAAGTTGTTGTTTGTGGTGGTTGTCACCCCGTGGGCAAGGTGGATAATCACTGGATTTCTATACCTGGGGTTACCATAATCCAGGTAAAGGAAACACTCAACGTACCTGGTATGCCGGCGGAAAGCTCCATTTGCATCAGCATCACAGCCTTTTTTGTTAATTCTTAAACAAACTGATGCTGTGGGAGTTTGTTTCAAGTAAAATATATCAGAAAGCTGAGAGCAGAAAACATGGGCTTAGCTTCATCACACCAGTGGATGCACCGAAAGCAGAGGCCACCATGCCATCCGGCAACCCAGCAGGCAGGCGGGTGTGCCACCCGCCTAACCCTAATTGAGACCACAAATCTGAGAATCCGTTTCATCAAACCAGTTAATTAAAATTATCAAGACGTATGGTACTTTCTATTTTGTAGAAACTGTTTCATAAAGTATCTTTTTATTTCTATTTTTACTTTTAATGTAAATGTAATGAAAATGGGCATCATAGTGATCTCCGGATCACCATCACCTTCACTTCTTCCATATGTCTCCATCACCTCTGAACAATCCACCCACCTCCAAATCCTCTTCTGGACACCAGCCAGCTCCATGACTCCACCGGAAGATGCGCATAAACTCTTCGGCATCTTTTAACCATGAATGCGACAACCCACTTCTCATGGATTGTTATCACAGCCACTTCTTTGACATGCCTCTACTAAGAGAAGATCTGCTCCAGGCTGTTAGTGGGTATTGCAACTCATACAAATATTGGAAACAAGCATAGGCAAAGACAACAAGTCTCGCCTTTGCAAGAGCTATTGGCTTTGTTAATATGTTTTAGCCATGTTGTACAGCAGTGAGGCTGTTGTTCAGCATGGCTAAAGTTGAGTGGGGTAAAGGAAAGTGCTGTGGAGTGGAGTGTCAAAAAGCGGAGTAGAGTGGAGTGTTATGGAGTGGTGTAGAGAGTCGTGGAGTGGTGAGAGTGATGCAGAGTAGAGTTGAGTGGCGTGAAGTGGATTGTCAGAGAGGCGTAGAATATGGTGCAATAGAGTGGAGTGGTATAGTGTTGTGGAGTGTTGTGTTGCTGAAGGGGTAGAGTGTCATAGAGTGGAAGGGCATGGAGTGTAGTGTAGCATTAGTGGAGTGGAGGAGATTGGAGTAGAGTGTTTGTGTGGCATGGAGTATTGTAGAGTGGAGTAGCATAGAGTGTTGTGCAGTAGTTTAGAGCAGAGTGGAGTGGCAAAGAGGGTGTTGCATGGATGAAGAGTGAAATAAAATGTTGTAGAATAAAGTATCATAAAAGCAGAGTAGATTGCTGTAAAGTAGAGTGGCATAGCGTGGAGTAGTGTAGGAGAGCGGAATGGCATAGAGTGGAGTAGAATGTTTTAGAGTAGATGGACATCGAATGTAGTGGAGTGGCATAGAGTAGAGTAGCAAAGAGTGTCATAGAATAGATTGTCAAAGTGGAGTGGTGTAGAGTGGAGTAGTAGAGTAGAATAGAGTGGAGTACTGTGTTGTAGAATAGAGTGTAGCCAAGTGGCATGAAGTGTCATAGAACTAGTTGAGTAGAGTGTTATAGAACAGAGTTGTATCAGAGCGGAATAGATTTGAGTAGAGTGTTGTGGAGTGGAGTGGAACAGAGTGGAGTAGATTGTCAGAGTTGAGTAGAGTGTAATGGAGTAGAGCATCATAGAGTAGAGTAACATGGAGTGGAGTGTCATAAGGTGGAGTATTGTAGAGTGGCCTAGATTGAAGTGGCATAAAATACAGTGGTGCAGAGTAGGTTGGCATAGAGTGCATTGGTTTTGAGTAAAGTGGTGTAAAGTGCGTAGAGTGTGCAGATTAGATTGCAGTGGTGTGGAGTGCAATGGTGTGGAGTAGAGTACAGTGGCATAATATAGATTTTTCAGTGGAGAGTGCAGTGACATAGAGTGGAGTGGTGCAGGGTAGAGTGTAGTGGTCTAGAGTGCAGTGGCTGTACCACTGCAGTGGTGTGGAGTTCAGTGGTGCAGAAAAGATTAGAACTGAGTAGAGTGGAGTGATGCAGAGTAGAGAGGTATAGAGTGTAGAAGCATAGAGTTAAGAGGTGTAGTGTGCAGTCGCATAGAGTGCAGTGGCATAGACTACAGTGGTGTAGAGTGCAGTAGAGTGACAGAGTTGAGTGGTACAAAGTAGAGTGCAGTGGCATAGAGTGTAGTGGTGTAGAGTGGTGCAGAGTAGAGTGGTGCAGAGTAAAGTGGTGTACAGAGCATTAGCATAGAGTACAGTGATACAGACTACAATATAGTGGTGTAGAGTGCAGTGACGTAGAGCACAATGGTGTAGAGTGGCATAGCATATAGTGGCGTAGTTTGCAGTGATGTAGAGTGCAGCGGCATAGAGTAGAGTGTTCCAGAGTAGAGTATATTGGTCTAGAGTCCATTGGTGTAAAGTGCAGTAGTTTAGAGTGGTGCAGTGTAGAGTGTAGTGGCAAGGACTGAACAGCATAAAGTGCAGTGGTGCCGAGTAGATTGTTTCAGAGTACAGTGAAGTGGTGAAGAGTGAAGTGGTGCAGGGTAGAGTGAGTGGCGTAGAGTAGTGTCGTAGAGCTCAGTGGCATAGAGTAGAGTGGTGCAGACTAGAGTAGAGTGGCATAGAGTGATGCAGCATAGATTGCAGTGATGTAGAGTGCAGTGGCGTGGAGTGGCACATAATGGAGCAGAGTGGCTTAGTGTGCAGTGGCATTGAGTGCAGTTGCATGGAATAGATTGCTTCAGAGCAGAGTGAAGCCGCATGAAGTGGAGTAGTGCAGGGTGGAGTGCAGTGGTATATGGCATCATCATAACATTATGAGACTTTAATGCCTCTTACACTGTTGCACAACATGGGTACGTGATTGGCTAATTCCTGGTCACTTGACGGCGATTTTGCCTTATGACCATTCCAACATGGCCGTTTAAGACGGATACGCGATTGGCCCATTCGGGTCACATGATCGCGGTTTATACTTCCTGACTGCTCCAACATGGCTCCTCCGGATGGCCCCTGGTTGGTTAATACTGGACCACATGACCACGGGTTAGTTACTTCCTGGTCTTGGACCCCTTTTTTCTTAGGGCGATTCTTACCCGAGGACGCGGATGTCATTGTCGGCCCGTCTACAGCTATTCCAGGTAAGAGCGTGCAATTGAGCCTCTCCCCCATATCTCCCTTTATTCCTTGATGCTGATAATAATGGAAGAGTAATCATGCTAATTTCCTTCCAGCAAATAATCCTTATCAGTGGTGGCTGTTTTGCTGTTTAATCGGTAAGCTGCTTGACTTAACACTATCGGTAGCGAGTTGATCACAACTCTTGCTCCACTATTTTTAATCACTTATTCCTTATGATTTAGGTAGTTCCTAATACTCAGGCTATTGTCCTCCATGCCAGTCCTACAGGTACAATAAACCCCTTTCCATTCTTCTTTTGATGTGCCTAGGCAAGGTGACGGGCTCTTAGAATTCCCCTAATAACCTCTGGTTCTTGCACTTGTGATAGGAAATTCACAGTTTAGAACTCCCCTGTGGCTTCCCAAACATCCCTCGTAAGCCAAGCTTTACTTTCCGTCACGTGCACCTGATAATGGGTATTCACATGTTACAAATCACGTCGTTAAGGTTTTCTGCACAAAAAAAAGGGTTTTTATCTCATGATTCATTAATGATTATGAACCTTTTGCCACAAGTGTATGGCTCTGCTTGTTTTTTTTCGGGTAACTGGTGCAACATACTAATTTTATACTCTATATGTGTGAACCTCTTCTCCAGAAGAAATGCCCTAATCTCTGTAATTTGTTTTTTCTCTCCTTCATTATTTCTTATTTTGCTGTAATAATATATGATGTGGCAATTATTGCCCTCAGTACGGACTGAAAAAGTAAATTGTAACTTTTTACAAAAATAGAAGGCATATATCTAAACCTTTAATAATTCATAGGTTCGAAACGTCGTCGACTGTGTCACACTATATGTGTATGAGCTGTATTATTTGATGCCAGCAATAGTGTGCAATTAATATCGTCTGACTGTGAATCGTACTACACAGACTGTTTGAGTTGCCTTGTTTGTCTCTTCCTTTAGTGTGTCAGTTGGACATCGGCTGGTGTCCTGCTGTTATCACTTTATAACTTCCTTGAAATTGGTTATCAGAAAAGAAATCTGTCCGGCTGGACAAAGAATATAGTGTCTATTTAGTCTATAGTTATCTTTCAACATCCCTTTTGTCTAGGGACCATTGTCCTGTTTAAAAGTGGTATATAGTAGTAGCATAGAGTGCATTTGCATAGAGAGGAGTGGTACAGAGTAAAATGGAGTAGCCTAAACTGGAGTGGTGTACAGTTCAGTGGTGCATAGTATAGTGGGGTAGACTTCACTGTCATAGAGTAGAGTAGAGTAGAGTAGAGAGGCATAGAGTGAAGTGGCGTAGAGTGCAGTGTCATAGAGAGCAGTAGTGAACAGTGGATTAGAGTGGCATAAAGTGCAGTGACAAAGAGTGTATTTGCATAGAGTGCATTGGTGTAAAGTGCCTTTTTTTTAAACAACAAGGGGACCCAAGTAAAGTGAGCTAGGGACATCGGGAATCAATTATTTTACACTACAATGGTCCCTAGAGAGGTAGGGATTCATTTTTTATGTCTATCCCTACCTCCCAATAGACCATTGTAGTGCAAAATAATTGGTGTAGAGTGCAGAATAGTGGCGTAGAGGAGAGTGAATCAGAGTAGAGTGCAGTGGTGCAGAGTAGAGTGGCGCAGAGTAGAGTAGCGTGGAGTTGAACAGCAATGATTTGAGTGGAGCAGAGTTCAGTGGCAGAGAGTGCAGCTTTGCAGAGTAGAGTGTAGTAGAGTGCAGTGGTGAAGAAAAGAGTAGCATAGAGTGTAGTGGCAAAAAGTGGTGCAGAGTAAAATGACAGAGTGCAATGGTGTAGAGTACAGTGATGTAGTGTGCAGTAGTATAGATTGTATTAGTTCTGAGTAAATCAATGTAGAGTGCAGTGGTGTAAAGTGCAGCAGCGTAGAATAGAGTGGAGTGCAGTGGCGCAGGGTAGATTGCAGGGGGCAGAGTGGTAATGTCATTGAGTGGAATGACGCAGGGTGGAATAGAGTGGCTTAGAGTAGATTGTTTCAGAGAAGAGTGCAGTGTGGAGAGGTGTGGTGCAGCGGCCAGGGCAGCTGACTTCAGAGCACAGGGTTCACGGTTCGATCCCCGGCTGCGGCAGCAGCTCAGCTCAGCACCATGTGACTCTGGGCAATATCTCACTTAATTTCCACAACGGCCCCCAGCGCCTTGAGACCCGTAAAGGTGAGTAGTTCGCGCTTTATAAATGCGGATTTCATAGAGTGCAGTGGTGCAGAGTGGCTTGGCGTAGAGTGCAGCGTCGTAGAGTGGAGTGATACAGACTGTATTGGCATAGAGTGTAGGGTTGTAAAGTGGATTGGAATTGAGTGAAATAGGAGTGAATTAGAGTGGTGCAGAGTAGAGTGCAGTGGCATAGGGTGCAGTGGTTCAGAGTAGATTGTTGCAGAGTTCAGTGCCCGGAACTATAATGCTGCAGAGTAGAGTGGTGTAGAGTGAAGTGGCATAGAGTGGAGTGATGCAGAGTAAAGTGGCATAGAGTGTAGTTGTGTAAAGTGCAATGGTGTAGAGTGCAGTGGCGTAGAGTGCAGTGGTGTAGAGTGCAGTGGTGTTCAGTAGAGTAGTGCTGCGTGCATTGGTGTGGATTGCAGTGGCATAGAGGAGAGTGGTGCAGAGTGCATCAAGGGCAGTGGAGCTGAGTGCAGTGGCACTGAGAAGGTTGTTTCAGAGTAGGGTGGAGTGATGCACGGTAGAGTATAGTAGTGTAGAGTGCAGTTGTGCAGAGTAGATTAAAGTGGCATAGAGTGGATTGGAATAAAGTGCACTGGCATAGAGTGGAGTGGTACAGAAAGAGTGCAGTGGTATAGATTGCAGTGTTGCAGAGTGAAGTGGCATAGAGTGGTGTAGTGCAGAGTGGAGTGGTGTAGAGTGCAGTGGTGCATAGTAGAGTAGTGTGTGGTATTTATTTTATTTATTTATACCATTTGTAGAGCGCACTAATACCAACCGGTGTCCTGGCGCTAGAATGGTAGCTCCCTAAGTTTCCAGCCGCTGATCTAGGTCGAAAAGAGCCAAGTTTTCAGTTTCTTTCGAAAGGCCAAAAGGTTAGCACTTTGCTTTAAGGCCAAAGGAAGGGCATTCCAGGCCACCGCTGCCCCTCTGGCAAAGCTTCGCCCCCCCCCAACGCACCTTCCTGATACGAGCAGTCTTGATCAGCCCCAGGTTAGCCGACCTTAGTTGGCTTTCTGGCTTGTACCATTGGAACAGCTGCTGGAGAAACTTAGGGCCTATTCCATGGACTGCTTTGTAAACAATGCAGAGGGACTTGAACCTGATCCGTTTCCGCACGGAGAGCCAGTGCAGTTTATTCAGCTCCCTGGAGATGGATACAAATTTTGGCAGGCCGACAATAAGACTCGCAGCCGCATTTTGTAAAACCTGTATCTTATTAAGCAGCCCCTGTTGAGCCTCCAGAGCCTCCAGAAGCAGGCTGTTACAATAATCAAGGCAGGAAAGCACAAGGGCTGACACCACCGTCTTTCTACTCCCAAAAACCTTCCTTTTCCCTTTGGCACCTTAGTTCCGCTGTTGTTGTGTTGTGTTCTCTCCTTCTGTCCGGTCCCCTTGGTTCTGTTCTCGCGCCAGGACGCCCCTTTGCTGGGGCAGCTGCGCGCGTAATAAATCCGGATAACATAACATAACATAACATAACATAACATAACATAACATAACTGGTGGAAAAGGGAGGATCTTCCTGATAATTTTCAAGGTCTAGTGGATGGATGAGGAAAGCGCCTTTACTTGGGGTTTATAGGAGAGTTGGTCGTCTATAATCACTCCTAAGTTCTCAACCTTCGTAACTGGGGAAGGAGGGGATCCCATGTCTTCCGGCCACCACTTCGGACCCCAAAAGATGGAGTTAGATCCAAAAAGTAGAGTGCATCGGCATAGAGTAGAGTGGTGGAGAGTGCAGTGGCAAAGTGTGCAGTGGTGCATAGTAGAGTAGTGTGGGGTAGAGTACATTGGCATAGAGTAGAGTGGTGTAGAGTAGAGAGGCGTAGAGTGGAGTGGTGCAGGGAAGAGTGGAGTTGGGTAAAGTGGAGAAAACATGGTATGGTTGCGCACTGCCATGACAACACATCTTCAATTGAGATGACCATTACATTTGAACAGACATACTGTTTAACTGACAAAAGAATACAGCGCTCAAACGATAATGTGTGGAAATGTCATCACCTGGTGTATTGATTTTTTTTTAATCATATTAAAATATTTGTTTCCACCAGACTTTAGAATTACCAAAAATTGTGCTTCATTTGTGCTTTCATAATTCTGATACATTCTAAAATATTGCACAGTTCATTTGTAGACATTTACGTTTTGTTGTGTGCCACAAAAAAAAGTATCATAGCCTTCCTCAAGCACACCGCTAGTAGCCAGCATAATTGTCACATAAATTCTCTCCCTTTGAAGTCAGAGAAAGAAAAGTAAATACCAAAGTCCCTGAGAAGACACAGCCTGACAATCGACCTCTGTCTGTGGATGCGCAGCAAAGATGACCTGTTTACAGAAATCCATTACTCTTGGAAGAATACAGTAAATAGGGTTTGGGCAACCGAAAGAAAGGAACTCAAGCTGGACAGACTAAAACAAACAAAGCCAACAAATGGAAAGCAAACAAATGTGAGTTACGAACCACAAAGCCAATGGTAGGCAAGGGGCGGAACGCATTCCCCGGGATGCCACCCACTTGTCCCCGATGTCGTCAGCAAACCAGACTACGCACAAGCTTCGACCTAAAAATGGTGCAACATCAAGTCTATTTTATAAAGGGTTCATATTGAACATTAAAATGTATTTAGCTCGTGCATAGTGATTTATAAGCAGTATCAGTACGTGTTATATAAATATTTTCACGACTAGGTTTGTCCACTTTTGCCCTGTTGTCAGAGGCATTTCTGTGCTATGCACAGGCCCAGTGCCCTTTGGCCCCGCACTCTATCACACACGCACCGATGCCATGCAAATTGATATGTTCTATGTTTTAGGACCCAGATCAAGGTTTCTGCCCTGTGCTCCCTGGAGAAGGGGGCAGACTGCGGGGTCACATCGCTGCCCCCCAGGGAAGAGATTGTGTGAATTCAAGAAGGCCAGATCTAGCATTTTAAGGTGTGACATGTGGCAAACAAAAAAAACTGCCTTTTCAGACCAGCGTTTTATTTTCCAGCAGAGTGGATTGAACAGATAAGGACGAGAAACCATTAAAGTGACCGCAGCCGGGCAGGATGCAGGATTCTGACAGACTGTCTCCCAGCTATTAAACACCTCTGGTGTCAGTTAATGACCCCCTCTGGGACTGGTGTCAGACCCTCCTCGGACGCAGCAGGGAGTCTGCCATCATTCTGTACCCTGTGCGGCCTCTAATATTCACACAGGGCAGCGCATGCACAGGTGCGCCCCTTCCCACACACCAAACAGCACGATGATTAGAGTCGCGCTGCCGTTAAAGGGTTTTAGGGCTTCACAGGAACACGGATCAGCTGGCCATACATCTGCCAGTCAATTTGAGTGACAGCCACGCTTTAAAAAAAATAATTCACTGTGGAGGTGACTAAACAGATTTTCTCGATTCAGAAAAGGGGGTGGTGATGGACAGAGTGTCTGAATTAAACAGAACACTCCTACCCAGTCAACAGATCAGGGCTTGATCCATCACCGTTTTTTTGCTCACTGCACCATCCCAGCTCAGAACCTGGCTACATGCAAATTAGTCTGTCCCTGGCCCAGTGCATCATGGGAACAGGGCAGACCAAACTACCAAGCCAATTCTTTAACTGGAAAGGAAACAAGCTTCCGGGGACCGGTTTCTGGCATTACAGCCGTCTTCGGCCCGGCTTGCTTGAATCCTGATGGTGCAGTGAGAAAGGGACTCATGTCTGAGCATACCCTTCCACGCTTATGGTGGACAAAACCATTCAGTGAGCTAAAAAACGGTGTTGGATCTAGCCCTGATCTCGTGACTGGGTGAGAGTATTCTGCTTAATTCAGAGACTATGTCCATCACCACCCCTTGTTGTTAAATATTTTGTCCACCCTAAGCGTGGAAGGGTATACTCAGATGTGAGTCCCTTGCTCATTGCACCATCAGGATTCAAGCAAGCCGGGCCGACGACGGCTGTAATGCCAGAAACCGGTCCCCCGAAGCTTGTTTCCTTCCCAGTGTAAGAATTGGCTTGGTAGTTTGGTTTGCCCTGTTCCCATCATGCACTGGGACAGGAACAGACTAATATGCATATAGCCAGGTTCTGAGCTGGGATGGTGCAGTGAGCTAAAAAACGGTGTTGGATCTAGCCCTGATCTCTTGACTGGGTGAGAGTATTCTGCTTAATTCAGAGACTCTGTCCATCACCACCCCTTGTTGTTAAATAAACAGATTTTCTCGGCCTTTCATCATTCCAACGTCGAAATAATCGATACACTGAGTACAGAATAACATAACATAACATTACATAACAGTAAACTGAACACAGTGGCACAGGCCCTCGAGGCCGTGGTTGGGAGGGCTAAACGCACGGCTCCCCTCAATGGTTATTTTTTAGCTGTAAAACATCAACCACAGACGTTCGGCCCTTCATTGGTTTCCTTCCAACTTTCTCTCATAGTGCAGGGAAAAAGATGCCCCTTTATTTTCTGTGACACAGCAGCAGCGTGCTGTGAAAACCTCATCAGGGCTCCGTGGTGAAAGCATTTCTCCCTGTCTCCTTCCCTCAGTCTCCAGGTGCCCCCAGGCAGATTGAACTCTTCCAAAGCCTGGCTAGAAGACTTCAGAGGGTCACAAGCAAAGTTATGGACTACACAATCGTCGTTCAACACCCCCTCAGCAATGCCACCCCTGCCCTACACACCTGCCACCTCCAAAAGCCCCCTCCGAGAGATTCACACTGTCACTATTAGGGGACCTCCCTATTTGTGTCCTAGCTTGGCCATTTTATTTTAATTTCTCTCGTGTAGTTTAACCCCTTAACCATCTCTTTCGATTGGCTTACTTCCAGTGCTTGCTTTCCAAGCACTACAGGGCATATTATCTAGGAAGTGGGGGTGAGAGGCGTTAGCCTCCTTGGCTGAACGCCGCTCACCGCCACATCGGAAGCCCAGGCGGCACCATATTACCAAGGATAAGGTGCAGCCTTGCGTTTCCCCCTGCGATGGCGATAAGTCTCACGATGTAACACCAATGCAGGCCCCCTTGCTCCAGAGTGCAGGGGTTTCTGCGAGCAGGGAGGTTTGTTGATGTACAGGAAGGTGTCCCTTCCTGCACATAAATAAACCTTTTTTCAAAACACCATTTTGTAACTTACATGTGTGCTGCTCAAAGAATAGACCACATATAACACACACCACCGAGGTATATCCTGTCTCTGCTCTCATAGAAAAGATGAAAAATTAAAACATGAAATAGAAGAGAGGGTGTGCAGGGTAAAGCATAACCGCCAGGTCATTGTAATGATAATTAGTGCACCTAGTCCTCACACCTCCTTCACCACACTTTAAAGCGCTGTCCCCAAAGGCAAGGTAAGAGCACCCATGAGGTCGCTTAAAAACAACACAGAAAGGCTTCCCACATAAGATCACAACAAATACAGTACACTGCCACGCACACACTTTCTAACAGTGTAGAATGATACTGGTCCAAAAATGCACTTTAGCTCCCCACAATGGGATGTGAAATGCTATAGGAATATAACAGTTCAAGGCACTATACTAAGCTGAAGCAGGCTGCTCTACTTGTGTGATACTCCTAGCTAGATGGTGGGCACTGCCATGATCCAGCATTAAAGATGGTGGGCACTGCCAAGCTCCAGTCTAACAGACAGTGGACACTGCCAAGCTCAAGTATTACAGACGGTGGGCACTGCCAAGCTCCAGTCTAACAGACAGTGGACACTGCCAAGCTCAAGTATTACAGACGGTGGGCACTGCCAAGCTCTAGTCTAACAGATGGTGGCCCCGCTCGCACACGTAGCCCAACAGCACAACCTCAACATATTCTCCTATGCCGATGACACTCAGCTGATCCTCTCTCTCATCAAGGACCCCATCACCGCCAAAGCCAACCTCCACAAAGGAATGAAGGCCGTCGCCGACTGGATGAAGACCAGCCGCCTGAAGCTGAACAAGACAGAGGTCCTCATCCTCGACTCCAACCCTTCAGCCTGGGACGACTCCTGGTGACCGATAGCACTGGGGGCAGCCATGACACCCACCGACCACGCACGCAACCTGGGAATCATCCTCGACTCAACGCTCTCAATGACCAAGCAAGTCAACGCAGCCTCCTCCTCCTGCATCAACACCCTCCACATGCTTCGCAAGATCTACAGATGGATCCCGACAGATACAAGAAAGACAGTCACCCAGGCCCTCGTCAGCAGCAGACTCGAATACAGAAACGCCACTACATGGGAGCCCCGACCAAGCTCTTCAAACGACTACAACACATCCAAAACATCTCTGCATGACTGATCTTTCAATCAATCAATCAATCACGTCATTTGTATAGCGCACTACTCACCCGGGAGGGTCTCAAGGCGCTGGGGGAGGGGAAAGTTACTGCTCGAACTACCAGGTCTTGAGCTGCTTCCTGAAGGTGAGATGGTCTTGGGTTCGCCGAAGGTGGGTGGGGAGGGAGTTCCACGTCTTGGCTGCCAGGTAGGAGAAGGATCTTCCTCCGGCGGTGGCTCTGCAGATGCGTGGTACGGTGGCGAGTGCGTGGCCGGTCGAACGTAGCTGGCGGGTGGGCGTGTAGAAGGTCATGCGGTCGTTGAGGTACTTGGGACCCAGGTCGTGGAGAGCCTTGTGTGTGTGGGTGAGGAGTCTGAACGTGATTCTCTTGCTGACAGGGAGCCAGTGCAGGTCTCTCAGGTGTCCGGTGATGTGGCTGTGTCGGGGGATGTTGAGGATGAGTCGGGCGGAGGCGTTCTGGATGCGTTGGAGTCTTTTTTGAAGTTTCGCTGTGGTTCCTGCGTAGAGGGTGTTCCCATAGTCCAGTCGGCTGGTGACGAGTGCCTGGGTGACGGTCTTCCTGGTTTCCGTGGGGATCCATCTGAAGATCTTGCGGAGCATGCGCAGGGTGTTGTAGCACGAGGATGAGACGGTGTTGACTTGTCTGGTCATTGACAGGGAGGAGTCCAGGATGAAGCCCAGGTTGCGTGCGTGGTCCGTCGGTTTGGGAGCGGTGCCCAGGGCCTGGGGCCACCAGGAGTCATCCCAGGCGGAGGGTGATGATCCCAGGATGAGGACTTCCGTCTTGTCCGAGTTCAGTTTAAGGCGGCTGTTCCTCATCCAGTCGGCGACGTTTTTCATCCCTTCATGTAGGTTGGCTCTGGCGGCGGTGGGGTCGCTGGTGAGGGAGAGGATGAGCTGGGTGTCGTCGGCGTAGAAGATGACGTTGAGGTTGTGCTGGCGTGCGATGGCTGCGAGGGGGTTCATGTAGACGTTGAACAGGGTTGGGCTGAGTGAGGATCCTTGTGGTATGCCGCAGATGACTTAGGTGGCCTCGGATCTGAACGGAGGGAGGCGGACTCTCTGGATTCTTCTGGTGAGGAACGAGATGATCCATTCCAGCGCTTTTTTCGAATTCCGATGTTGCTGAGGCGCTTCACTAGAGTTCGGTGGCAGACGGTGTCGAATGCCGCAGAGAGGCCCAGGAGGATGAGGGCCGCAGTTTCCCCGTTGTCGATCAGGGTCCTGATGTAGTCGGTGGCTGCGATCAGGGCCGTCTCGGTGCTGTGGTTGGCCCGAAACCCGGACTGCGAGGGGTCGAGAGATCCGTTCGTCTCGAGGAAGGCGGCCAGCTGTTTGTTGACGGTCTTCTCGATGACTTTGGCCGGAAAAGGAAGGAGCGAGATGGGACGGTAGTTCTTGAGGTCGGTGGGGTCCGCCGTTGGATTCTTCAGGAGGGCGGTCAGCTCGGCGTGTTTCCAGCTCTCCGGGAAGGTGGCTGTGTGGAAGGAGGAGCTGATGGTGTCTCGGAGATGGGGTGCGATGGTGGCATCGGCTTTGTTGAAGACGTAGTGTGGGCACGGGTCGGTTGGTGATCTGGAGTGGATGGATTTCATTGTGCGGGTGGTGTCTTCGGTGCTGATCGGGGTCCAGTTGCAGAGGGTGGTGGTGGCGGGCGTTGGTTCGGTGGTAGGGTGCGTGGTCTGTGCGTCGAAGCTGTTGTGTATGTCGGCGATCTTGCGGTGGAAGAACGAGGCGAGTGAGTTGCAGAGGTCTTGCGAGGGAGTGATGCCGTTGTTTCCGGCGCTGGGGTTGGAGAACTCTTTGACGATGCTGAAGAGTTCCTTGCTGTCGTGGGTGTTGTTGTCCAGTCGTTCTTTGAGTGCCGTCTTCTTGGTGGCGCGGATCAGCTGATGGTGTTTGCGGATGGCGTGCTTGAGGGCGGTCCTGTTGTCTGTGGTGTGGTCGAGCCGCCAGGCTTTCTTGAGGGTGCGGCAGTTCTTCTTGGACTCCTTGAGTTCGTTGGTGAACCAGGGGGTTTTCTTGCTCTTTCTCTTTGACGTACCACGCCACAGCCACATCAACCCCCACCTGAGAAACCTGCACTGGCTCCCAGTCAACAAGAGGATATCCTTCAAGTTCCTCATCCACGCACACAAGGCACTCCACAAGACCTGCCCAGCCTGCCTCAACAGACGGCTCTCCTTCTAAATCCCCAACCATCAGCTACGCTCCACCGACCTCTCACTCGCCACCGTCCCGCGCATCTGAAGAAGAACCGTCTGTGGGAGATCCTTCTCCCACCTTGCCTCCAAGACATGGAACACCCTCCAACTGAGCCTACGACAGACCCAAGACCTGCTGACCTTCAGTAGGATACTCAAGACCTGGCTGTTCGATCAGTAACGCCCACCCCCACCCCCAAAGCTCCTAAAGACTCTCGCGTGTATGTAGTGCTCTTTACAAATGATTGTTTGATTGATTGATTGACTGCCAAGCTGCAGTCTAACAGACAGTGGGCACTGCCAAGCTCCAGTCTAACAGATGGTGGGCACTGCCAAGCTCTAGTCTAACAGACAGTGCGCACTGCCATGCTCCAGTCTAACAGACAGTGGGCACTGCCTTGCTCCAGTCTAACAGACGGTGGGCATTGCCAAGCTCCAGTATTACAGACAGTGGGCACTGCCAAGCTCCAGTCTAACAGATGGTGGGCACTGCCAAGCTCTTGTCTAACAGACAGTGGGCTCCGACAAGCTCCAGTATTACAGTCGGTGGTCGCTGCCAAGCTCCAGTCTAACAGATGGTGGGCACTGCCAAGCTCTAGTCTAACAGATGGTGGGCACTGGCAAGCTCTAGTCTAACAGACGGTGGGCACTGCCAAGCTCCAGTATTACAGACGGTGGGCACTGCCAAGCTCCAATCTAACAGATGGTGGCCACTGCCAAGCTCCAGTCTAACAGACGGTGGGCATTGCCAAGCTCCAGTATTACAGACAGTGGGCACTGCCAAGCTCCAGTCTAACAGATGGTGGGCACTGCCAAGCTCTTGTCTAACAGACAGTGGGCTCTGACAAGCTCCAGTATTACAGTCGGTGGTAACTGCCAAGCTCCAGTCTAACAGATGGTGGGCACTGCCAAGCTCTAGTCTAACAGATGGTGGCCACTGCCAAGCTCCAGTCTAACAGACGGTGGCCACTGCCAAGCTCTAGTCTAACAGACGGTGGGCACTGCCAAGCTCTAGTCTAACAGACAGAGGTCACTACCAAGCTCCAGTCTAACAGACGGTGGGCAGTGCCAAGCTCCAGCCTAACAGTTGGTGGGCAGTGCCAAGCTCCAGTCTAACAGACGGTGGGCACTGCCAAGCTTTAACAGACGGTGGGCACTGCAAAGATCCAGTCTAAAAGACAGTGGGCACTGCCAAGCTCTAGTCTGACAGATGGTGGGCACTGCCAAGCTCCAGTTTAACAGACAGTGGGCACTTCCAAGCTCCAGTCTAACAAACGGTGGGCACTGACAAGCTCCAGTCAAGCAGAATAATCGTTTGTTGTTTTGACCTCCATATAGCAGAAGAAGCCCAAAACCCACTCCAATTGAAACTGAGACGCCTAGGTTGGCAGTAGCCTGGACACCCACTTCCATTAAATCTGAGCTCCAGACACCAGGAACAAGCCAGAGCCCAGATGCCACCAAAAGCTATCACTACAACAACAGCAAGTAGTCAGAACCAGAAGCCCAAAACCAAAAACCTGGCCCGTGGACACCATTCAGCACCAGAATCCACTGCCCTTAATCTAGGGCAACAGTCCAGAGTGGACAGCTATTCTCCACTATGACAGGAGGTTCTGGGCAGTCTCCTTGAAAAGAAAGTCACACAAAACATATATGGGCATAGGAGATTCGCCACATACATGTATGCCCTGATTACGACTTTTGGCAGAAAAGGGGCATGGTGGTGCAAACCGCTGCGCCACCCCTCTGCCTAAGGTTGCAACATCTTTTAGATTGTCTAGAGGGTGGGCAGGCGTGTGGGCGTGGGGGTCCCAGGGTGTTGCCTCATTCAAAGGCAGCACCGCAATGGGAAAGCCTCACAAGGTTCCTGAACTTCATGGACTCGAAAGTCCAGGCAATGCCGCCATGGATAGGCATGCGGAGACACCCTGCGGGAGCCCATTGCGGGCCCCCAGGGACTCCGGGGGGGGGGGGGTGCACATGGGGGGTACCTATGGTAACCCCCAGCATTACAAAGTACAATGTGGCAGGCACCGCGCGGTTCCTGTCACGTTGTGCTTTGTAATGCACAACATGTATCTTTAGCATTGCGGCAGGCGGTGCTTTCAGATACAGATACACTGTGGAGGGTGCATCCTAATACCCCCAACGGGATCCCCGCCCTTATGGTGGGCAGTCCCTAAACATGACAGGATGGCGGGCGGACAAAGTCTGCTCGCCATCCTAATGAGCCCCTTAAACTCCTGTTGCAAAACGTTTGCAGTACAAAATGCACACAGTGCAGCACTGATGAATAGCATCGTGCGCAAAAAATATAAAACCACGTTAGATATTTATAACGGTTTCTTCTGTCAAAATATTGCCCCTGAAAGCAGGTACTTGACCGCTTTCTCAATAATGGGGACACAGCGACAATTTTGCCGTCTCCCTCAGGGATTCAAGAATAGTCCAGGGTTATTTTCAGCCAGAGTAACAGAGTTACTACAAACGTATGATGATGAGGTATTATCTTATGTCGATGACATCTATCTTACAGACGATGATTTGGACATACACTTAAAAAGAGTGAACACCATAATACTTGGGTTCGCTTCTGAAGGGTACAAATTCAATTTTAAGAAATCACGAATGGCCCACCTCAACGTCCTATTTTTAGGATACGAACTTTCATGTGAAGGCAAAAGCCTGGCAGCAAACTTTCTAGAAAAATGTGCGCTGCTCCAACCTCCAAAGACGCTGAAATACTTACAGTCAATTCTAGGTTTCCTGATTTTTGGAAGAACTTACATTCTAAATTACGCAGAAAGGGTTAAACCTCTCTAAGAACTAATCAAACCTGATTTTAAACTAACTGATTGGACTCAAAAACACACAGAAATGTTGGGTTCAGTGCGAACAGACATGTTAGCAAAAACACAGTTACAAACACGCGACAACGTACGCAATCTTGTAATCCGAATCATCCCAGGGAGATGCGGATTCACATACCTAACCATAAATGAAGGTGAAAAGGTACCAATAGCTTACAAATCACACTTGTAAACACAAGCTGAAATAACATTCACTTCAACAGAAAAAATTCTGACAGCAGTTCAAACTGCAGTAGCAAAAATGAGAGCCCTTGCACAGGGAAAACGCATAATGGCTGTTACACCTGTACCTGCCTTAGAGGCAGTGACCAAAGCGAGCATTCCGAATGCTAAAGCTTTACATCCGAGATGGATACAATGGGTTAATTCTCTTGCTGCAACAGACGTTGAATAGGTTTTTGACCCCTACTTGAAAACACAAGAATTTCTACAATATGAAAAAGAATGTCCTCTGTCCACTGAAATTCTGCCTCTCGAACATTACGGCTGTATTATTTATACAGACGGATCAGCACAGCCCGCAATTGGGGGCAAACAAGCTTACAGTGCTTAGTGCGCGATTGTTAAATGTCGCTGGCACGATGGTAAATTCCGACCAATGGTCACAAAAACTCAATCATTAGGAGACTGTACAGCTCAGCGAGCTTAACTACAGCCTTTCAAGATGGCGCTTGAAAATGCAGATCGCAAATTCCCCCACATTCATAGTGTGCGATTCGTATTTCTGCGTTCAATCTAACAACGAACACTTGCAGAGCTGGGTTCAAAACGGGTTCAGAAACACAAAAGGTGGCACAATCAAGCATAAGTTACTTTGGGAACAAGTAGTTCTGTTACAGAAAGAACTACAAAAGACTCACGTGATCCATACAGTGAGTCATCAGCGTGATGGCGTTCACGCTGAAGGGAATTTATTGGCTGATGAAGCAGCGAAGGCAGCTGTGCAAGCGGCTTCCGTAGCTGCAATCACTTGTTCAAAAACAAAAATAGACGGTGAAACAATGTTAGCTGTCAATGCCGCAAGCTGCGTTACCTCTAAACTATCCACTCGAGTATACATACATAATTGATGCCAACTCCGTTCTTTTTGCTCGAATCCCTGGAGTGGGAGATAGGGTAATTCCAAACAGGAATTGGAGAGGTGCTTTGATTCAAGAAGCACATATGGGAGAGGGTCTGATACATCAAGGGATCTCAAAATCCCTAGTAGAATTAAAAGAGATGTACTGGTGGCCAGGGATGAGCTCCCACATTTAGGAATTTGGAATTAATTGTGATGTCTGTTACAGGGATCATAGCTTTGAAAGCCACCAGATACCGAACTACAGTGTAGCCAGCCCAGTTCAGAAACCTTTGTTAGACAGCATTAGACTTTCTACATGAAGACGTCACCATTGACGAATGCGGTCCCACGACTATTAGGACAGATTCATTTGGATGTGGCCTCAGTGCTCGGCTGACGCTCGAACTGTTATAAAAGATTTACGAGTCTTTATCGGCACATAAGCAATCGGCACACTACATTTGGACCAGTGTCCTGCGTTTATCTCTCAAGCTTACAAAGAGGCCATGGCCAGTTTGGGCGTTGCATTGCGGTACTCAAGTCCATTCCATCCTGAGGGAAATGCAGTAGTGTAAAGAAAAAACTGTGACATAAAGCAATCTATAACAGCTAGGGTATTAGGCTAGGGTGACGGGTGGGTCAAACATCTAATAAGTGTCCAACGTAGTCTTAATAATCTGCCAAGAAATTCTCTGGATGGAATCACTCCATATGAAATATTGTTTGGTACTAGAATGCTCATCCAGGATTTTGATCGTCACACTTCAGTGGTGGAACAAAAACCCTTGATATCAAAGATCGTTTGGCTGTTTTGCAGGACTTAAATGAAACAAGAAGAAGTCTAAGTAACACATTGCTAAAGCCAACGACCACTGAAGAAAAACCACCTGTCCCAGCAAGACCTGTCTGGATTCCAAAGATTGGGGATCTAGTCAGGGAAAAGATCGGGTGAAGAAGGAATTTGGGCCTTCTTACAGAAAACCAGTACCTGTCTTAGCAATACACGGAACAAGATCAGTGGTACTGCCACCCCTTTCTGTAAGAAAGTAGAACAGAGTTGTGTCATCAACCTGGTCAAACCACATCATGTGGCCGATAATAAGTAGTAGGACCAGTGGACTCAAAAGATGTAGCAGACGACCAAATCTGACTACAATCCAAGAGTTCAAACTGAAAGACTTATCACCTTTGATAAACCTGCAGTAAGAAAAAAAGGACTATGCAACAAAGCCATGGAACTTGTACCTCTTGAGACCCAAATAACAGTTCATCAAGAAACACCTGTCTACAATGATATAGCCTCTGACTATACTAATATGACAAAGGAAGAACCAGCTCCAGCGATTTCAAATAATCCGGATGCAATACCAACAATTGACAGAACTGCCTCTGGCTATTTCATCAACTTTGATAAATTTTCTGAGGATCCCAGTGAATCAGAAACAACTCCAGCAAATACAACTTTCGAAGAAAAAATACCAGAGCCCTTTCATCAACTTGAGAAAACATATCGGGTTTCACCAGGAGTTGAATTTTGGATTGTGTTAAGTGTATTTTTTCTCCTACTATGGCTCATTCTCGTTTTGAGTTTAGGACATTTGATTGATGGAAAATATAGTAAAATGGACACAGCAAGTAAGAACATCCACTTGCTCCTGAAACCACACAAATCATCACATCGTGAACAACGAAATTTGTCATCAGTGAACATCACAGCCGTTCCTATACCAGGTGGTATAGCATGGGACAGAACTGATTATGACAATTATTGCCCTGTAGAGCTGTTGAAGATTCCACACTAATTTAAGGTTTCTCTTTTTTTATTTTATTTTTATTGAGAATTTACAAGACACAGTGTAAAAGCATTGAGTTCATTATACAGAGAATTATAAATACATTTTATATACATTTTATCCAGCAGTATACAAAAAATAAAAAAAATAGAGAGAAGCAAGCATTAAAAACCAATTAGTTAAAATCTTAATAATTGATTAATTAGCATAGGACCTTAAAACCGAGAAGCCGTCGGGGTAAAACTAGATATTTTGCATTTCAGAGATGAATATGACAAAAAAAAACCAACCATTATATATATTTTCATACACTCTAACATAGCTTAGCCCCACGATCCAGCTCCTACATCCTAGTAGCCCTCCAGGCAGCCAAGGGAGCCCAGACCTTTAGACCAATATCTCGTGTTTTTTTACCTTTAAGCTCATACAGAGCCGCCTCTACATTGTGCATACCTAAGAGTCTGGACAGCCACATTTGGAATGTTGGAGCCTCCGTATCTTTCCAAGCAGCTGAGATTAGAATACGGAGTGCAGCTGTAGAGAGGAATACCAGTACTTTCACATCCTGCAAACATCAATGTTGGGGATAGATTTATTTTAACATCTAGCAGCCCCTCCCAAAATGCCTCAACCTCCTTTTTGATCAATGTAAGTTTTTCACACTGATAGAACATGTATATGAGATCAGCTGGACCCTTTAAACATCTGGGACATCTATTATCTAACCTTTTACCCCAATCGAATAACTTAGAGGGGGTGTGATATAGGTTAAACAGCATTTTAAAATGTGGCAGTTTCAAACTAGAGGAGCGTAAGAATATTTTATCCATTGATAGTGCTCTATCAAGTCCATATCCGGATCTTCCAGTTTAGCGGCCCATGCTGCCTCGGTTTTTACCATATCATCCTGAGTTTCCTCAATGACAGATTCCTTTGATTTTTTGCCCCCCCCCACCCCCTTCAAGTAATCCGATATGCTGCACCTATTACCTAGGGTAATACAGGGCCTCTTTGATTTAGTTATATTAATAACTTGGGCGTACTTATAGTCTTGATTACCACGGAGGGAATACCTCTGTTTAAGATCTTTTAGGGATCTGATCTCTTCCCTGGCCATGATATGCCCCGGTGTCAAAATACCCTGTCGCTCCCAGTGTTTCCAGCTACCATCATTGCACAAGTCAGTGGAATAGGCCAGAGTTCCAGAGGGGAGTATGAGGATTGAATCAGGGAATTCCCAGGAATTTCTGCACTGCCACCCAGACCCCCCAAATACTGTCCATTGTTTTATACCTCGCTTTTTTATAGTACCGTCTCTCTGTTCTCCTTAGTAATACACTGGTTGCCTCCCTACCTAATACCAACTCAAAGATAGAGGGGATGACATCCTGCCTATTGAAAGTGTTTGATTCATTTACCAAAGGATTGAATAGAATTGCCATCTGCGTCAGAAGACAGGACCAGTGAAAATACCTAAGATTAGGCAACGCCAAACCTCCTGTTTCCTGTGGCAGGGACATACATTTTAAGGATCTTCTGAGCTTTCCATATTGCCACAGAAAATTCATAAATATAGCTTCTATTGCTTTGATAAGTTTTTCCTCTATCAGAAAGAAGATAGTCTGAAATGTATATAAAATCTTTGGGAACATAGTCATTTTAATAATGTTGGTGCGCCCTATTATTGAAAGATGTAGGGTGTCCATCTTTTTTAAATCTGCCTCCATTCATTTCATTAGAGGGGTGAAGCTATCTCTGATGATGTACTCCGGCTGAGCGTTAATCGTTAGCCCTAAATACACCACCGAGTCGACAAACCTAGAATCCGATTTGGCTATATTCTTAGAGCAAAGCACCTGGGTCTTTCCCTCATTTAAACGATATCCTGACTGTTCCCCAAATAACTTAGTGATATTAACCACATTCCCGCAAAGCTGCATCGGGTTCTGTAGAGATGACTGTCAAATCCTCGGCATATGCCAACATTTTTGTTTCGAATCCCTTAGTAACTACAGGTTTAGTTACAGGGTTATCATTATCTGGTGTATTAAGGGATCAATATAGAGCGCAAATAAGATGGGTGAACACGGGCACCCCTGCCTCGTCCCACGTGTGATATAGATCTTCTCAGAGCTTTCACCCATCATTTGGATCTTGGCAACAGGACTCGAATACATTGCCTGAATAGCCTTCCGAAATCTTGGTCCATACCCCCTTTCCTCAAGCCCTCGCCACAGAAAATCCCACCTGAAGTGGTCGAATGCTTTCTCTGCATCGAGGAGGATCCTTGCAACCTCCCCCCCGCCCCCCCTCTCCCTAGCAGCATGGATGTTGAGCAGCGTAATTGCCTGTCCAATATGGTCCGTGGTACCCCTACCCGGGATGAAGCCATGCTGCCAGGGGGAAACCAGGGTCCCAATGATACTCCGCAACCGGATTTTCCAAAATCTTGGCAGACAGTTGAAACAAGATCCATGTTCCAAATATGTTTCCAGTATGATAATCAGGTTGGTTGAAGAGAAGGAAGTATGTAGACAGAAGAATGTCCAAACTTAGGATTTGTTCTCTGAATGTATGGGGCCTTAACGACTGGAAAAAAGAGAAGGATTTGAGGAATTTGTCAAATCAGTACAGATGGACATTTTGTGTTTACAAGAAACTCACTTGCATTGGGGGAAAAATATTGGTTAAATCTAAGGGGCAATGAGACTTTGTCTGAGCGCTTCACGAGGGAGGGTGCAGGGTTCAGGGGGGTTCAGGGGGTGGGTGGGAGGGCAGAAGGAGGGAGGGGCCGGTGGGGGCAGGGGGTTGGGTGGTGGTGGGAAGGGCAAACGCAAAAAAGAGAATTTATGACACAAATGTGAATGTAATTGTATTAAGACAGTTGAATTTAAGGTTTCTCTAAGTGACTTTGTTTCACCCAGCACATTTTCTGATGATTGGGACTTTGAGACTGTTAATAATATGATGGAGATTTAGAAATGTCAGCGAAATTTGAGAAACATGAATACTTAGAATGTTCATCAGATTATGAACAAATGTATTGTTTTAATCATTATGGTCATCATTATTTGCATAAATCGGCAAATCCTAGAAATGTTTATACCTATAATCAATGGGAACATTGTCCAACACAGCCAAAGGGCAGCTCAAAAACATTTTATGCAAAGTTTACGTACTTTTCAGGCTTCAATGTCACAAACCCAGAAACTTTCTTCTTTGGAAATGTTAATAAGACAGAAATGAAAAGTATGTTGACCAATACTAAGCAAATCTATTCTATTTTTCTACTATTGCTTGATTCGATTTTTTTCCAAAATATTTTTGAACTTTGGCAGAAAGTAATCTGCTTAAAGTAGAACTATTCTTAGAGAACAGGAAGTTCTTTTAGAACACTTCCTAGAGACAATATTTGGCCTTGTCCTCAGAAACGATAACAGCATATATATTCTGCTATGGATTGGTCTCAACCTTTTTCTTCTATAAACTTCGAGACATTTCATGAAATGTCAATTTAACGATTCATTCAGATAGCATTTCAAATGTCGTTAAATATGATTTGACTGACAGCTATTGCCTTTGAAATAAGTGCAGTACAAATACTCATTCTATGTGTACAACCATTTTCAGATGCATTTATGTATTTTTAGGTGGGATTGTAAACACATGCTTTAGTTATGTTTTAGATGCTCATACTTTAGTAATGTCGAACATAATAAGTGGGGTGGGTGTTGTATAGCATTTTAGGACCCTAGTGTAATTTTCCCGATTCATGCCCTTATATAGGTATAAATCACCATTTCCTTATATAGGCATAGAAATCATAACCATATTAAGACATAGTTGATGCAGTCCTAATACGGCATGGCTACTTCCACTAGTTCCAAAAATCTACAATGATTTCTTGGAAAAACCCGCCTTCAGCAGTCAGGGACTTCCCCATGCTTGAATATTGATTTATCCAAGAACTCATAAAGTTTTCAAAGAACTGAGACTCTTTGATGACGTTGTTATGTCCAACCTTACGTTAAACTCGGCACCTTCAAGGTATAAATATGCCCACACTTGCCCAAGCAAACACACGGTGGTTTGGAGCACTTCGACTATCTACTTGCTCGACGCAGCTCGCAGCAGCAAGTGCCGAAGGAAGCCGACCCTCCAGCAGACGCACTGAGAAAGATGCTGTCTTTTCTCCTGCCGAGAAATCCAGCTTCAGTGTTTCCAAGCTACCCTCGCGGGTTGTTGGGAAAACGAGCCATGAGAGAAAGGGAGAGAGAGAGATACCAGACCTCCTCCATTCTAAACGAAGGTACGGAGCTGATTAGACCCTAAAGAGAAATCTTGGATAGATTCTTGGCAAAAGAATACTAAACCTAGGCTACAACACACTTACTTCTTCCCTTGTACTAGACCTAGGTTAGGTACATTGGGGTAGGCGTATTTTAGAAGCACCAGTTGAGTACTTTTAGTATTCATGTATTTTATGTATGTAGTTTATGGCTTAGAAACCATACCATGCTTTTACAGTATTATTTTATAATACTATTTTTACTGTATGCATTGTACTTTGCAACCAGTATTACGATTGTAGCAGTTCATTTCTTCTGCATGAGAAAGAAGACTGTTCAATAAATACTTTTATTGAAAACCCTGGGCCTTATTTATGAAGGCCTTGCGCCACCGGTGCGTCACTTTTTCCCATGTTAAAAGTGACGCACCGGCGGCGCAAGGCCTTCATAAATAAGGCCCCCTGTCTTTCTATTTCTCTGCACCTCTGGTGAAACGAAGCATCCACTAGTGACTGAGTGAAATAACTATCTATTGTTTCCACGACTCTAAAGATACATTTCCTATTATTGGGAAACAAAGTTGTCATGTTTATGCGTGCGGTTGTCAGAAACTAATCCCTTCTTGTTTATTCGAGAACGTTTCTAGTGACCTCTGAGCTAGCTGGCACTCACAATTAAGTCTGATATGTTTGATAGAGACCTAGTCGACCTCAGTCCTACGTCTAATCTATAGGATATATTATTCCAATGCGCAGAGCCTACTGGGAATATAGGAACTACACTACAGGCCTTTGTTGTGAGCGCAGCGGGAATCTGAGAAGCGCCTCCCCGCCTGCACATTGCTGCTCTGAACAAAAGTAGACACTGTGCTGGTGTTGTTGAAAATGTCTGGTTCCCCGGGACAAGTTTAACATATTTCTGTGGGAGGGCATCTTCTTGGCAGGGTAGACGTTGTCCAATCTGGCAAAACAGAGGGTATTTTTATTTATTTTATTAATTTGAGTTGTATATAGCGCTAGATAGACTCTGTGGTATCAGAATGATTTACATAAGATTCCACAAGATTACAAGATTACATCAATTACAAATTACATCATTTACTAGAAAAACATTTCAAGAGTGTGGAAGACGAAATAAATGAAGCTTGGAGGGTAAGGGGGTGGGGTAAAGGGGTAGGAGGGAGGTAGGATGGAGAGATGAAGGAAAGTCTACCCAAAGTCCAGCTGGTTAGACACCATCTACCCGCGTGTAGCATCTACTCGTGGCCTGACAGAACCCAATTATCAGAAGCGGGGAACCCTATTTCAAAGAGTCCACTCCCAGGAAAGCTGAGGGCAGAAATACCATTGTGCCCTCCCAGATTGACCTAAATATTTTTTCACAATTATTGTATAAACTGGCAGCTGTGACATATTTAACGTTTCAAACATTGTACTTATGTCCAATTAGAACACAAGTGACACAAGTTAGTATGAAGACCCATGGATTACTGAAACACAGCACTGTTTGCAGCATCACACACCTCTTGACCAGTGTCAGTCAACCCCTCCCAGATCCAACCAGGGCTCCCCATGGGGGCCTGCCCCCACCCCACAATTTTAAGACTTGATCTAGGATGACCTGAAAATCAATGGGGGCAAAAACACAAGTGGCAGAACTACCACCCTGGACCTATCGGCGGCTCTTGGCATCATCAGACACTACTCGTGAGACCAGGATAGCACTGCACACGAGGACAGATGAGGAGGTGGCTTTGCTTCTTTCTTATTGGTTGGCAAAGTCTGGTAGTGATGCCACTAATCGCCTCAAACCAGGGCTTTAAGTGGACCGGGTCTCACTGAGTGTGAGCATCAGCAGTTTTTTAAGGAGGCCTCGAAACGGCTCTCTATTGGGCTCTGTTTTGTGCCCTGGCACAGGCGGTCCAATTTTTTTTCCGGACTGCAGTGACCGCAGGCACATCGGCACATCGACGTGCGCAATGTGAACATTGAGGAGGAAGGGAAATCCTTTAAAGACAGCCAGTTTCTCTCTGGATTTTTCTTCTCTTTTTGAATCTCAGGAGCAGCAACCCCAGGGCTTTAAGTGAAAGTGTTTTCAATATTATATACAAGCCATAGTTGCTGCTCATTTATCTTATGCAACTAACAACCATTGACAAAGCTAATAGTGCTGACTTGTTGTAGGTATGATGTTACTTGTATCATATATCAGGATGCAATGAAAGAAACAGCAAAATACAAGTCTGGCGGCGCACTGTGCTAAACACAGAATTTTAACTTACCCGTTTTTAAGCCGTGCCCTTGATTACATTGGCCACACCCCTTTGAGAGACCCCTCAGTTTTTCCATCTCACTTAAAGCCCTGCCTCACACACACATTGTGGCACCTGAGAAGGCATAATCCTTTTTCCTGCACAAACTTTACCCACTCAGTCACCGGATGTCATTGTCTCATGTAACCTTACATGTTACAACTACACAGATGCTATGCAGGTTACCTTACAACTAGAGACGCCCAAGGACATAGATTTACCTAGACTTGACGAGTGCATCAATGCCTCTAGTAAATGGGTGATGTCCAACCACCTTAAACTAAACTCCACTATAACTGAACTCATGAGATGTGTACATTGGAACAACTACTAACCAACAGCGATCTGGTCCAAAGAGCTAGAACGTTCACCAGCAACATCGAAAGAGGTAAAACCTTGGCGTAAACATGGAACTCAACATATCTTGGATAACGCGCGAATAAAACACAGAAAATGCATCCTGCAGAATGTATGGTAACCCTGGGCGTGGTTCGCGAAGTAGCACTACGCGTAGTTATAGTTAGGAATTAGCATTTAAAAAACCTTTGAAATTCACTGAAAAAACCATAGGTTTCACACCAGTTAAAGTTAGCTGAACATTTTACTCATACAAAACCATTGAAATTCCCACGTTATAGTTAGTTGGACTCACTATAACTCGCGCACCCGCAATCCACTGCTGATGATGTCACATATTACATCATTCATGACATGGTCAGTGACATCACTGATGACATCACTGATGACATCTCAAATGACATCACTGATGATATCTCATTTGACAACACTGATGACATCACTGATGACATCATCCAGTGACTGTGTGTTTCTGTAAAGTTTAAATATGTTTTACATATTGAAGAATGAGTGGACGTATAAGTGTTTGGATGAAGGATTTAGTATGTGCGTGACTGACTGTATGAGTGAGTGATTAATTGTGTCTTACTAAATGCATGGGTTAGTGATTAAACCTTCTGAATGTGTGCATCAGTATGTCTGTTGTTGTGTAAGCTGCTGCATGTGTTGATCAGTAGCTCTATGAGTGGCTATATGGGTTAATGATTGGTTGCCCAAGTATTTGAATGGGAGACTGAGTGTGTGTGTGGGTGGCTGGGAGGTGTGTGACTCTGTGCATAGATTTGTGAGCAGTTGATTCACAAGGTGTATGAGTTCAAGAGTGCATGTGGAAACAGCTATATGGGCGGTTGACTGTGTGCATGGGTGTGTTGGTGAGTGATGGATATCTCAGTGCTACATGTCCAAGTAAGTACATATGTAAAACACAGTGCATGTGAGAGTTGGCATATATAAATGACTATACATGAGAGCCAGTGAATGTGCGAGTGGCTGTATGGATCATTGTGTACTTGTATCAGTGATTGCATAAGAGAGTAAGTATGTGTTAGTATATGTTTGAATAAGTGAGGTGTTGTGTGTATAACTGTATAGTTGAGGAAATGGAAGTGTGATTGATTCTTTGCATGACTGACTAGGTGTGTGAGTAACTCCATGGATGAGTGGCAGTGTGTGAGTGTCTGTATAGGTGTATGAGTGCATATGATAGTGTTGTATTGATGAGTGACTGTATGTATGAGTGATTCTATGGGTGAATGAGTGAATGTGTGTGTAGACCTAGGAATCAGTGAGTGCGTATGTAGTAACTGGTATTGGTGTGTCAATGGTTTCAAGAATGGTAGTCTGTATTTAACACTGGGTGTAACAAAGGTTATATTAGAGTGTGAGGAGGTACATCGTATTATCACATGAATTATATCATCAGTGATGTGATCAGTGATGTCAAATGAGATGTCATCAGTGATTTCATTTGAGATGTCATCAGTGATGTCATCAGTGAAGTCACTGACCATGTCATGAATGATGTAATATGTGACATCATCAGCAGTGGATTGCGGGTGCGCGAGTTATAGTGAGTCCAACTAACTATAACGTGGGAATTTCAATGGTTTTGTATGAGTAAAATGTTCAGCTAACTTTAACTGGTGTGAAACCTATGGTTTTTTCAGTGAATTTCAAAGGTTTTTTAAATGCTAATTCCTAACTATAACTACGCGTAGTGCTACTTCGCGAACCACGCCCAGGGTTACCATACATTCTGCAGGATGCATTTTCTGTGTTTTATTCACGCGTTATCCAAGATATGTTGAGTTCCATGTTTACGCCAAGGTTTTACCTCTTTCGATGTTGCTGGTGAACGTTCTAGCTCTTTGGACCAGATCGCTGTTGGTTAGTAGTTGTTCCAATGTACACATCTCATGAGTTCAGTTATAGTGGAGTTTAGTTTAAGGTGGTTGGACATCACCCATTTACTAGAGGCATTGATGCACTCGTCAAGTCTAGGTAAATCTATGTCCTTGGGCGTCTCTAGTTGTAAGGTAACCTGCATAGCATCTGTGTAGTTGTAACATGTAAGGTTACATGAGACAATGACATCCGGTGACTGAGTGGGTAAAGTTTGTGCAGGAAAAAGGATTATGCCTTCTCAGGTGCCACAATGTGTGTGTGAGGCAGGGCTTTAAGTGAGATGGAAAAACTGAGGGGTCTCTCAAAGGTGTGTGGCCAATGTAATCAAGGGCACGGCTTAAAAACGGGTAAGTTAAAATTCTGTGTTTAGCACAGTGCGCCGCCAGACTTGTATTTTGCTGTTTCTGTCATTGCATCCTGATATATGATACAAGTAACATCATACCTACAACAAGTCAGCACTATTAGCTTTGTCAATGGTTGTTAGTTGCATAAGATAAATGAGCAGCAACTATGGCTTGTATATAATATTGAAAACACTTTCACTTAAAGCCCTGGGGTTGCTGCTCCTGAGATTCAAAAAGAGAAGAAAAATCCAGAGAGAAACTGACTGTCTTTAAAGGATTTCCCTTCCTCCTCAATGTTCACATTGCGCACGTCGATGTGCCGATGTGCCTGCGGTCACTGCAGTCCGGAAAAAAAATTGGACCGCCTGTGCCAGAGTGTGAGGAGGTACATCGTATTATCACATGAATTATATCATCAGTGATGTGATCAGTGATGTCAAATGAGATGTCATCAGTGATTTCATTTGAGATTTCATTTGACGTCCAGGCCAACAGCTCGGTTCAAACAACTGGTGTTTATTCACAGCCCACTCAACGCGTTTCGGAAACAACTTCCCTTGCTCACGAGTAAATGTGCCTGTTTACATTCCAGTTTTAAAAGCATGTCATGTGATCAGGGTTGCAAAAAACATAATCAACAGACTACCGATGAATTAGTCATTTGGAGCTATGAGGACAGATTCACTTCATGTCGTCAGCAAATTGCGGCGTAATTGAATACGTTTCTTTGAATGTTTTCTGTTCAATGGCACCATCTACCACCAGCTGCTTGGTACTTCGATGGGAACTTGCTTCGCCCCCAGTTTTGCAGGGTTATACCTTGTCTGGTGGGAGGAGCAAGTAGTCAAACCGATGGACCAATATCGTACCGGAGTGCGTAAATGGCTCCGGTACATTGATGATATCTTCATCATATGGGATGGCACTGTGAGGGAAGCTGAAGAGTTTGTTGAAATCCTTAATGTGAATGATTTCAACCTCTCCTTCACCAGCCACATCAGTCCTCAATTGAAAACACCCTCAGCAGTAGATTTCTGAATTAAAAGCAAACCGGCATATGTGCATTTAGATGTCCTTTATTTGCCTAACGCGTTTTGGAGCTTCAGCTCCTTGATCAAAGGCATCCGTGTTACAGCGCGGTAAGAATGGCATCATTGTCTGTGTGTTTGTTAATTGTGAAGCCCTCTAGTGGGCCTCTTTAGTAGATTCATTGTGTATTGCATATTAGGAATTGTAGTGCCTTGTCATTGATTACACTGCAGGCTAAGAAGGGTAAAGAAGAAGAAACAAGATAGCAAGTCTTTTTAATTTTGTGTTTTACCTGCTATGTTTGCAGTACAGAAATAGCATATGCATACGTTCATGAAGGTAGAACTTCACTCAAGTAAGTGCCTTTGCTTGGTTCGATGTAAATCACTTCAGTAGCTTTTAAGAAATTGGTGTTTTAAAAGGTATTTGGGTTGGGCATGAAAAGGTTACATTTTAGAAATATCTGGACTTTTAATTCTTCGAGTTGAACAAACCCAGATTTGTGGAGGTCTCCCGATCAAATAATATCAGGGTATGGATCATAGTTTAGCCAGCAAAGACAGTCCTGCTAACCATAACTCACAAACTAAATGCAAAGCTTATGACCTTACCCCTGATGTGACATATGCAAATTCAAATATTGTAAACAAACCTACAGATCAGATTGCATATCACAATACCCTTAACAATATGAAAGAGGTGGATATGAATGTACTACCATTGAGTGGTCTGAGGATGTGTGGTATTTAATTACAATTTGTTTTTAGGATTCATTGGTAAAATATTGTGAGGTCATAAACATTGCAGTAGGAGTGTTAGTTATGGTTTGCATGGCCGTAGGGCAGGTTACGAATTGCGCTTCTAACCATAACTTGTGAATTTCAGAGTTTTTTCAATGTTTTGGTTGTTACCATAATTATACTTTAACTGTGTTTTTTTTCAGTGACTTTCTGAGGTTTTCTCATACCTACATTTAAATATTACAACCAAAGCTACCTATAACTTCACTGTAACCTTCGATTTTTGCAGTGATTTTTTTTTATCACATTCAACATATTTCTAACTTTCTGCAGGCAGCCACAAGGTGAGTGGGCAACAAGCAGATGAACCAAGCTGCACAAGCCTTTGTTCATGGACAGCAAGGATGAACTGCAGGGCCTGCCCGTCACCCACATTTTGTGCCCAACCCACTGCACTCAGTCAACCCTCTTTGGCCAGGCTCTGTTTTTAGGTCTCGCTGAAGCAATAAGTAAGCATTGCGGCGAGATTCTAGTAAGCAGTACGAAAAGTCTGCCAAAACTGCGGATTAGACACAGTTCATGTGATCTATCCGAGAGCACGCCAGCCACGTCACAAACCACCATTTGTCTTTGCCTCGCATCAGACTTCAAAGGCTGCCGCTCCCCCCAATCAGACTTCAAAGGCTGCCGCTCCCCTGCCCCCGCATCAGACTTAAAAGGAATGCGCTTGTGCACCCCCGTCACAGCAATGCCGAGAGCTTGTTTCTGGACGAAAGTGAAAGCCTACTGTGCTTGTTTACAGTAGCCTTGCTCCCAAATGCTGTTGCTGTGTTGCCATCTCTCTAGGGACACGCAGCTTGAAAACACTTGACTTGCTAGCTGCAATGCTACATCCACTATGCTTTGCCTCTAAACACGTTGATCCCTCGCAGACTGTGCTGACTCTGCCCCTCCTGAATCTGAAACTGATCAACGCAGTCACCACCAGTCTCTTCTCTCTGTCTTATGATGTCTGCCCTGCCACCATTTACTTCAGACTCTCGCCCTCACACCTCTTCACTATCACACACCCTCACACCCTCTCACCCTCACAAACTCTCACTCACCCTCACTAACCCTCACACACCCTCACACACCCTCACACCCTCTCACCCTCACACCCTCACCCACCCTCACATACCCTCACTCACCCTCACTCACCTCACACCCTCACCCCCTCACCATCACAACCCTCTCACCCTCACTCACCCTCACCCCCTCACACCCCCTCACCCTCATCCCCTCACCCTCACACACCTCCTCACCCTCACACCCCCTCACTCTCACACACCCTCATCCTCACACACCCTCACTCTCACTCACCCTCACACACCCTCTTACCCTCACACCCCTTAACGCTTGCACACCCTCACCCTCACTCACCCTCTCACCCTCACACCCCCTCACCCTCACACCCTCACCCTCACACACCATCACCCTCACACACCATCACCCTCACACCCCTCACCCTCGCACCCCTCACCATCACTCCCCCTCATCCACCCTCACACCCCCTCACCCTCACAACCCCTCACCCTCACACATCCTCACCCTCACACACCCTCACCCTCACACATCCGCACCCTCACACACCCTCACCCTCACACACCCTCACGCCCCTCACACCCCTCACACCACCTCACACTCATACCCCCTCACACCCCCTAACCCTCACACACCCTCATACACCCTCACAAACCCTCACACACCCTCACTCACCCTCACACCCCCCTCACCCTCTCACCCTCACTCACCCTCACACCCCCTCACCTTCACACACCCTCACTCTCACACACCCTCACCCCCTCACCCTCACGCACCCTCACTCACCCTCACACCCTCACACACCCTCACACCCGCACATCTCCTCACCCTCACACCCCCTCACTCTCACACTCCCTCACCCTCACACCCCTCACCATCACTCCCCCTCATCCACCCTCACACCCCCTCACCCTCACACATCCTCACCCTCACACACCCTCACCCTCACACATCCGCACCCTCACACACCCTCACCCTCACACACCCTCACACCCCTCACACCCCTCACACCACCTCACACTCATACCCCCTCACACCCTCTAACCCTCACACACCCTCATACACCCTCACAAACCCTCAGACACCCTCACTCACCCTCACACCCCCCTCACCCTCTCACCCTCACTCACCCTCACACCCCCTCACCTTCACACACCCTCACTCTCACACACCCTCACCCCCTCACCCTCACGCACCCTCACTCACCCTCACACCCTCACACACCCTCACACCCTCACATCTCCTCACCCTCACACCCCCTCACCCTCACACTCCCTCACCCTCACACCCTCTCACCCTCACACACCATCACCCGCACACACCCTCACCCTCACGCACCCTCACACACCCTCACCCTCACACCCCTCACCCTCACTCACCCTCACTCACCCTCACACACACTCAGACACCCTCACCAGCATAGCATAACCAAACATAGCATAGCATAACAAAACACAGCATAGCATAGCATAGAATATCACAAAAAAGCATAGGATAGCAAAACATAGCATAGCATTATAAAACAAAGCATAGGATAGCAAAACAAAACATAGCATCACAAAACAAAACATAGCATAGCAAAACACAACAAAGCATAGCATAGCATAACAAAACACAACAAAACATAGCATAGCATGACAAAACATAGCATAACAAAGCAAAACATAGCATAACATAACAAAGCATAGCAAAACAAAACATAACATAGTAAAAAAATAGCATAGCATAACATAACACAACAAAACATAGCAGAACAAAATATAGCATAACATAAAACATAGTATGACATAACATAAAACAAAGCATAGCATAACAAAACATAGCATAACAAAACATAGCAAAACACAACAAAACAGCATAACATAACAAAACCCAACAAAACATAGCATACATAACAAAACATAGCATTGCAAACCATAGCATAACATAGCATAGCATAGCATAACAAAACACAACAAAACATAGCATAGCAAAACAAAGAATAGCATAATAAAACACAGCAAAACATAGCATAGCATAACAAAGCTTAGCAAAACACAACAAAACATAGCATAGCATAACAAAACACAACAAAACATAGTATAGCAAACCAAAGCATAGGATAGCAAAACTAAACATTGCGTGGCATAACATAACAAAACAAAGCATGGGATAGCAAAACAAAACATAGCATAGCATAACAAAACATAGCATAACATAACAAAACACAACAACACATAGCAGAACAACACATAGCATAACATAACAAAACATAGCATAACATAACATAAAACAAAGCATAGCATAACAAAACATAGCAAAACACAACAAAACATAGCATAGCATGACAAAACACAACGGAACATAGCATACATAACAAAACATAGCATTGCAAAGCATAGCAAAACATAGCATAGCATAACAAAACACAACCAATCATAGCATAGCATAACAAAACACAACATAGCATAGCATAACAAAACATAACATAGCATAGCATAACAAAACAAAGCTTAGCATAGCATAACAAAACATAGCATGACAAAGCATAGCATAACAAAGCATAGCATAACAAAACATAGCATACCAAAACAAAACATAGGATAGCAAAACAAAGCATAGCATAACAAAACACAACAAAACATAGCACAGCATAACAAAACAAAGCATAGGATAGCAAAACTAAACATACCATAGCATAACAAAACATAGCATAACATAACAAAACATAACATAACAAAACACAACAACACATAGCATAACAAACATAGCATATCTTAACAAAACACAACAAAACATAGCATAGCAAAACAAAACATATAATAGCATATCAAAACATAGCATATCAAACACAACTAAACATAGCAAAGCATAGCATAAAAAACATAGCAAAGCAAAACAAAGCATAGCATAATAAAGCACAACAAAATATAGCATAGCATACCAAAACATAGCATAGCATAACAAAGCATAGCATAGCAAAACAGCATAGCATAAAAAAACATAGCATAGCATAACAAATCATGCATAGGATAGCAAAACATAGCATAGCATAACAAAACAAAACATAGGATAGCAAAACAAACATAGCATAGCATACAGCATCACTCCGCACCACCACAGCATCACTCAGGGGCACCGCAACATCACTATGCGCTACTACAGCATCACTGAACGCCACAGCATCACTCGTTAGCCATCACAACATCACTCAGCACCACCACAGCATCAATCTGTGCAACCATTCAACAACACCTGGTTCAAATATGTTCTCTCAATGTTTCAAGCTTTATTACAAATGTAACAAAAAGATGTTAATATTTCACTTCTGTTCTTGGATTATCGTCACAATAAAATACACTAAACATAATCGTGACAAAAGTTATTTACAAAACTTTTAGCTATTGCCATTATAAATTACAATAACTTTTATTTAAGTATTAATTATTGGAAAAAAACTTAAAAGCCATTGTTATTTCTAATATCAATACATGTAAGTCACGTAAATACAACTCATATTGCATCACAAATGCTATAGGTGTCACATTTGCGTAAATTATAACTATTGACATTGTAAATGTCAAAGCTATTAATTTCTCTATTTTCAAAAACAAAACATAAATAAAAAATGTGTCATTTACAATACCAATAGCTCAAACTTTCTAATGCGAGACCTATTGCATTGCAAATCCTTGTTTTCCTTTACAATTTCTAGGGTTTGCAGTCTCTGTTGTAGGTTTGCAGACTCTACTTTAGGGTTTCCAATTCCACAACAAGGTTCATGAGCTTATTTTTGGCCTCCCATGAGGTCCCTGGACCTGCTTTCAGATTTGCAGAATCTGTGAAAGTTGCACCAGCGAATCATGGCCCCCGCCCATGAAGTACGTAAGTCGTCTACAGCATACTAGCCAGGAACTCTGTATTTTAGGAGCCATGCTGCGGTCAGCAAGCCCCTGGGGATATTGGGAATGTTTTTATTATTTATTCACAGAAGCTGCCCATTTAGGCCTTCTTTGGGACTGTGAGTCAAGGTATACTCACACTGCCTGTTGAGAGCCCATTCATTTATTTCCATGACATGTGAACTGAGTCCCTGCATCCTGTAACGTCAGTCGCAACATCTTTTCTGAAGTTATCACCAGCGAATTAAAGTGCGTCTGTACTCTCTCTCTTGCTCTTTTTTCATTCTGTTTTGAGATAGAAGCACTCAAACCAGTTCCTATAAACAAATTTAGATAAAGAAGCAAATGTTCTATTTATTTTTGTGGGGCAGCCCCTATGCAAAATAGTTGTTATTTACTAAGTCATGCAAAGCCACATTGCGTGTTTTAGTAAATACAAAGTAATGCGACCCAGCGCACGGCGCTGCCTTGAGTTACCTGGCATTGGGAAGGCGTTCATTGATGGAGTGTGCGTGCTCCCACATATCCACCCATGGATTTTGCTACATTCCCAGATTTACTGAAGCCAGTAAAGCAAACACAAGGAGATGATGGACGGAGCGCTGAAACTTTTCAGACACTCACCCCCAGTCACAGATCTGGGCTGAATCCATCATCGTTCTTTAGAACGCTTCACAACCCCAGTTTGGACCCAGCTATATGCAAATCAGTCTGACCCTGTGCCTCATGGGAACAGTCCAGCCCGAACTGCCAAGCCATGTCTTCCCTGGACCGGATACAAGCTTCATGGACAGATTTCTGGGTATCAGCGGTCATCAGCCGGGCTTGCCTGAATCCAGTGGCAAAGTGAGCAAGGGACTCACATCTGGGCATACCCTGCCAACTTAGGACAAAGAAAGCAAACACAAGGAGATGATGATGGACGGAGCGCTGACACTTTTCAGACACTCACCCCCAGTCACCGCTAGTAAACCTTTGAATGCATCAACACATGCTACATAAGGCGTAACAAGGGGAAATATCTTCATTTCTCCTCCTTGTTTCCTCTTTCTATGTAAATTGCATTCTGCAGCACACATAGAAAGAGGACTACGCTTCTAAGGATTGCTTTTGTGCAGGAAGGTCTTGCATGAATTCTAAGTAAATCTGCCTCATAGACAGCAAATTAATTTAGAGCTCCCTATGTTCCACCTGCAGGGGGTGAGATGAAGTCTAGGAGCCATGAAGATGACCTTGGAACCTGAAGACTTTGGGTCTAAAAATGGTTTCTCCAACTGACAAGGACCATAGGTAATCCCTTTATCCGACGTTCTCTCTAAGTGACATATGTAAAAAACAACTTTACTGTATTAACCCAAATACATTATCCACCTTCCGCCGTATCTTGAACTCTAATTCGGCCGCACACATTTCTACTAATGGCATGGTGGGACGTTTTCAGGTACCATACCTCACATAGGAGGCTTAGAATTAAAGACATGTGAGGATCAAAAAGAATTGCAAATGCTCAATTTAAAATGTGTCTAAATACAAACACAAGCATTCCTATTTACCACAATATGTCAAACATTTCCTAAATTATGATTGAATTGTTTTCATCATATTTCACATTTCCCATCCAGACTGGGTGTCAGTGCACTTAATATGCGAATGTAGGGTTATGAACAGTAGTGTAAGTTCGGACACATCGCTGGGTTCGATAAGTTTAAGAATCAACTGAGTAGGTGTAAATGGCCATCAAACAAAAAAGAATCGCTTTGCTAGATTGATTTGTATAGCGCACTAATCACCCAAGAGTGCATTCAGGCGCTTGAGGAGTTTTGTAGGTGTGTAATACCAAGGTGCTTACATGAAGAGCCAGGCCTTCAGCTTCTTGTAGGAAATCGAGAAGTGATGAGGAGGCTCTGGTGTATGAGGGAGGTCATTCCATTTCTTGGGTGCAATGTAGGAGAATGAGGGACCTCCAATTTTGCTCTCTGGATGCGGGGCGCATATGTGAGTGAGAGAGAGGCAGAGTGTAGGTGTCTGGTGGGTTGGTAAAAGTGTATACAGCTGTTCAGGTATTCTGGCCCTGTATTATGTAGGGCTTTGTATGTGTGCATGAGAAGTTTGAATTGCCTGCACTTGTAAATGGAAAGCCAGTGAAGCTTCCTATGGAATTATGTGATTTGGTGCAGCATGGGAGGTCGAGTATGAGTCTTGTGGCGGCCTTCTGGATGGTCTGGTGTCTGTGTAGAAGTTGTTTGTAGATTCCCACATAGAGTGTTGCCGTAGTCCAGCCTGCTGGTGAAGAGTGCTTGCGTGATGCGTGATGTTTGTTCTGAGGCAACCATTTGAAGATCTTTTTCAGCATGCGAAGGATGTGGAAACAAGAGGTGCACGCTGCATTGACTTGAGCCGTCATGTTCAGCTTGTCGTCTATGATGATTCCTTGTTTTCGTGCGTGGTCTGTCGGTGTCGGTGTGGGTGTTGGCCCTAGGTCTGACAAACAACTGTTTTTGTAAATTTACTCCTGAAATATTCCTTCTAAAATGTTCTTGGCTCAAAAGGGAGTTAGGCCTGCACTATATTAAATACCTAAAAGGAAAACAAGTTCACACGTCAACAGGGCTGGCTCCATTTCTGTTTTACTAAACAGTAAATAAAAAACAAGCATTCATTTTATAGTTTGAGATAATCATTTGAAGATCTCATCCAAACATAGGACCATTGGCTCATGAGACTCCAACACCTTAGTGAACGTACCGACTTCACAAGAAAGAAACTGGAGTTCTTCCATCATGGCTGGGTATGATTAGAGTGAACATTATTTGGGGATGTAGTGAGAAGTATCTTGCAATGCTCAGGAAAACCTCGCACATCTGAAGGCAAAATTAAACGGTGAAATGCACAAACTTCACCAAGGGGCACATTTTCGAGGGCCTTGCATCATACTTGCACCACGCAATGTGGTACAAGCATGATACAAGGCTCCAAGTCAAATTTATAAAGCCAATCAAAGCTACTTTGTATAGCTCTGAATGGGTTCAGAACAATTGAGTACTGCAATGCAGGGAGAATCACTGCGTTGCCTTACTCTGCACAAGGGAGGCGTTGCATGTGCGTTGCGGTGGGTGTTCCCACGCAAACCCCATGGTTTTTGAGGCATTCCCAGATGTACCAAACCTGGGAATGCGCCAGAGAGATAATACGCCTCCCCAGGTGAAGCGCAAAGAGCAGAAATATCTTTTTCTCCTCGTTTTTAACTCTTTCTTTGTGGAAAAGGCCTCTCAGGATTGTTTTTGTGCAGGAAGGTGCCGCTTCCTGCACAAAAACAACCCTGCTTACAGCACAGATACCCTTACACCACAGTGCATTGGGGCCTGCGTTGGGGCTCGGCTGCCGGAACGGTGCCGGTGCAGTGGGAAAGGACAGGAATGTAGTACATTGGATAAATATGGTGCCCTCCTGCCCTTCACCGATGACGCAGGGCAGCACAGCACGGTCACTTGCTGCCCCGGGCCACCCTTCCAGCAGTGGCATAACAAAACTCATGGGGGCGTCCTGCAAAGTACTTGGAGGGCCCCCCCCAATGCTTTGGATGAAGTCAGGAGCTCCCAGCCGCCACCCGTGCATATTAACCTGAAGAGTCCGCGCACCCAGTGGCTGCGGGGTTTGTTGGTACACCGCTGTATTGTGGCAAATGTGCCCCGGGCCAGAGCTTAATCTGTACCAGTGGATTCCAGTGCTCAGCAGCGGCACTTAAGGGCAGATTTATAAGCCCCTTGCGCCACTTTTGCGTCATTTTTAACATGGGAAAAATTACGCAAAAGTGGCGCAAGGGGCTTGTACATCTGCCCCTTAATTCTTAGCACTGGCTCTAGTGACAGCTCACCACATGGAGGTGTTGTCTTTTTTAATTTTGAGATGAGCACAGCAGCCATGTTTATTAAGTCAATATACACTGAAAACGAATAGCACCCGCCTCTGACGCCAATATTACAGCTTTGTGCGCCCGGAAACGTCTGAATTGTCACACTTGTAGGATGTCGATGCTTAGGTGTTATGCCCGCACTGTCATTGGCAGCCCTGGCAGGGTGTGAGTGGTGTAGGCTGCAGTGGCACTTAATTTTTCACAAATTAGGCACTGGAGAGAAATAAATGAAGACGCGTACAAAACTTTTTAAGACAAAACACACCCCGAGGAATAAGACTTTGCCACTTCCAAACAAAAACTCTATTTCAGCACGTTCATGCGTCTACCGCAGGCCAACTGTAAACAACATTATTATCACAGTCTGAGAACAAATGTTGGCACCAAAATGCTTGTGATAGGGCATGACAACATGAGAAAACCCAACAACGCGACTGCCAGCAAACAGAGGAAAGTTCTCCACCCCTTGTCTAGATCTGTTGTCATCGGTACCATCTGGTCTTCAGCTGGCCCCCTTCCAGGATGCTTTTTGCTCTGCTTTAATCAACCACTTATAAATAATTCTTTAAAAGTTGGACATTTTTTCAGCATATGTTCCCTACTTCGATTTGAGAGGTTTCCGCCTTGTTTGGGCTTCACTCCCAGGATTAGGTATGACGTCAATGCTGGGGTCAGGCTTGCATCACTGCACCTGCTGCCAGTTTTAGGATGAAGACAGAAATGTCCCCTTGCCTAGCAAATCTCTATTTTCTCTTTTGCTCAGCCAGTAAAAACAATCCTCCTTATGAAGGAAAGCCTTCCCAAGACACTTACGTGAACCGTGCGCCTGCTTTTGGAATTGTTCTCATGGTGTCAGCACCCTCAATCCAAATCTTTTAAGAGGTATTTTCCACATGCAATGGGATGGAAACATCATTGGCAAAGTTTTTGAATACCCACAAAGGGGAAACAGTTGGAATAACGGGGGCAGAGCCATGTATGTTCCAACTTCGCAAGCACGACCACGCTTGCCTTAAACACGCTAACGCCTTAACCTCGCATTTGCGTGGTTACGGCAGTGCGTGATCTAGTTACTGGCTGGCCGAACCAGGCCAGCTCTGGAGAGAACCTCACGCGGTGAGGTTAACCCTTTCGCTGCGGCGGCTATTCCGCTGCAGTGCTAAGGGGCGGGGGGCGCGCGGCGCTCCGACGCTGGTGACGGAACCGCTCTGTCACGCCCCTCGGGTGAGCTGTGCTTCTAAGGCGCGACGAGCGGGCCGTGGCGGAACCGATCCGTCACCAGCACAGCCCACCCCGAGGGGCGTGACGGAGCGGTTCCGTCACCAACGTGGGAGGGGTTAAGTGGGGCTGGGTTTTGGAGGGGATTAGTTTGTTTAGTTTTGGGGAGGTTGGGGTAGTTTTCAGGGCCGGGGAGGAAGAGGTAGTTTTCCGGTTTGTGGGGTCGGAGTGGTTTTCAGGGCTTCGGGAGTCGGGTAGTTTTCAGGTCTAGGGGTCGGGTAGTTTTCAGGGCTAGGAGTCGGGGTAGTTTTCAGGGCTGGGGGTAGTTTTCAGGTCTAAGAGTCGGGGTAGTTTTCAGGGCTAGGGGAGTTGGGTTGTTTTCAGGGCTGGGGGTCAGGGTAGTTTTCAGGGCTAGGGGTCTGGGTAGTTTTCAGGGCTAGGAGTCGGGGTCGTTTTCAGGGCTGGGGGAGGGGGTTGTTTTTTAGGAGGGAGAGGGTAGTTTTAGATATCAGGGCAGGGGCTTGGGTGGCCGTTTTAGGTGGTGGCAGGGATCATAATACTTTTTAGAGTTTAGAAAGGCAGGCTAGTATTTAGGGCTCAGGGGGTCGGGAAGTTTTTAGGGCATAGGGGAGGGCAGGGTAGTTTTAAGTGCTGTGGGCGGTCAGGGTAGTTTTAAGGGCTTTGGGGAAGGCAGGGTCGTTTTTGGGACTGGGGCAGGGATGTTTTTATGACTCTGGGTTGTTTTTTAGGAGAAGGGGTGGTGTTAGGATTCAGGGTAGGGGCAGAGGTCGGGGTGTTAACAGTTACCTCTCAAGTCTAAACCACAGATTTTTCTTTACCATTCATGCCTTAACAATGGATAATTCTTTATAAAGGCACATGTGGTAAAAGCATATTTGTGGTTGAGACTTGAGTTGTTGAGTCGGCGTGCCACCGGCATGCGTGGTAAAGGCATACATGGATCCATCACACAACCCCCACAAAGGTAAGAAGCCGCAGAGGTGCATACACCTTTTCACGGTCCACCCTCCTATCCCTGCCTTGGGAGCGCCTGTTTCCCACCCGTAACTGCAACTGTACCCCAGGGGCGGTGCCACCCGCTTGCCAGATCTTCTGCAGCAGGAAGTTCCGTCTTCAGGTGCAGTGCACCACAACTGCCAATTCTAACAACAAGGCTCTGGATATTGCATTGGGGGATGTTGGGCCTGATTCCCAAACTGCATGTTGTAGTATGTAAAGTAGAACTACTGTAGTGCCACGCAGTTACTACAGAATTCACCACACAAACCTAAACGTGTAAATCTCCACCTCCACTCCTCTTATCTTATCTATGGGGTGATCCACACACATATAGGTTTACTTTTTAGTAGGAGGAAATGTAGGAGGGGCTGGGAGAGTGTCTGGAAAAAGAGACAATCTTCCTACTAAATGGGAGTGATTTAGCGAGGGGTAGGAAAAGGGTTTGAGGCGGGCTAGGAGGAGTTTAGGGTGGGACACACACCGCCACACAAAAAAGTAAGCCCATTCCTATTCACAAACTGCACTTCTAAAGTTGCTATAACCAAAAATGTCCCAAAACAGTAGTAAAGGTGCTCCAGGTCAGACATGGAGTAAGCCCAGCACCAAGCAAGGACAACCACTGGTACTGCTAAAGAAAATAATGGAGGCAGGTACGACAAATTGAACACCATAGGTAATGATGTTAAAATAATTTATTTTTGCTTGAAAAAAATAAAAAATAAAAATATATATATATATATATATATATATATATATATATATATATATAACCTACTGGCGGTCGCCAGTAGGTAGTTATAGTTAGGATTGTTTTCTATAGGAAATCCGCAACATTCTACTGGGAATAACTTTGGCGCCGGTTGAGGAATCTGCCTGTAATTTTCCTTAAATTTGCCTCACTGCACTCCGCTCCTTCCCTGAAAGTTTGGGGGGGATTCGTCAAGCGGGGGCCGAGATAAAAGGGGGGCCCAAAACGTGTTTTCCCCATGTTAATTTCCATAGGGCGGTTGGACTCACTTTTAGCCCGAACGGCTGAATGGATTTCCACAAAACTTGGCAAAATTGTAGGGACTGGTAGCCCGATGTGCCTTTGCTATGTCTCAAGATATGTGCTCCAGTGGATTTTGAGTAATTTAGGTTAAAAAAAATATATATATCTGGGCGGAGCCTAACCACACATCTGATCTGATTGGCTGCCAGCACTTCATCCAAGAAGTGTTGGCAGCCATCTTGGGACCAGTATACATGATAGCACCTCACTAAAAAGCATTGTAGTTAATAGAGGGTTTTAGGACTTTAGTTACATTATAAATCATTTGTTGATGGTACCATACTCATTTTAGGAATTGTGGTGTGTTCTAAGGTGATTTTACCATGTGAAAAAGCCTTCTGCTGTGATATCATGAATCATGTTTGAAAGAAAACTAATATCTCATGATTTTCACACAGTGGTTTGGAAGGGGATCTATAAGCTAAACTGAAAGCATATTTTCTGTAAATTCACATTATCTTTCTCAGTCATGTGAGAATGAAGGCTGGCATTCTCAGTAAAACATGTACATCCAAGGACAGAGACTGTCAGTTGATTCCTTTGTGTTCTACTGCAGCCTCCTAGAGTGTTCTAAAGAACAACTAGAGCGCTAACAGTCCTACTAATTACAAAGGTATAGCACACCTGAAGCCATCGTGATGGGAATAAAGTGGTAACTCTTTAAACATTTAATTTAAAAAGGAACAAAATGAGGGGGTATATTATGCCATAGAAAGTATTATTAGTGCTGCAGAAAGAGAAATTAGGGCACATTTTGAGTGACTCTCAAATCCTCTTACTAGGTATGGCACACCTGAAGCCATCTTGATTGGAATGAAGTGGTAAGTCTGAAAACATTTAATTTAAAAAGGAACAAAATGAGGGGGTTCATTTTGCCATAGAAAGTATGATTAGTGCTTCAGAAAGAAAAATTAGGGATCATTTTGAGTGACTTCTCAAATCCTCTTCTATTTCATTAAAAAAAGTCTGACATGCAGACTGAAACATGCACTTTGAATACCAGCAGCAGACTTCCCTGGTGAGCAGTAGCTTTACTACAGTGATCTAATGAGCAACTAGAGTGCTAACATTCAGAATTTATGGCAAATGTGTGACACATCTGAATGCCTTCTTGATGGAACCAAAGTAAACAAGCATTGAAAATGCAATAGATCTCGCCCTCGTTTAAGTTAAAGCCATTCTGTTTGTAATGAGGTGGCTTTTTAGCTTTGCTTTTATTAGTGTTTTTTAAACTTTCATGTAAATAACATGCATCTGTATGCATATATGTATATGTATGCATGCATTTATATTTGTATTTATATAGATATACAGATTATATATTTTTATATATGTATGTATATACATATATATATACATACAAATACATATATATAAATGCATATGCATATATGTGCAGATATATATGTGTATCTGTGTGCGTGTAGAGAGAGGTAGAGAGGTAGAGGTGTGGAGGTAGAGAGGTAGAGGTAGAGAGGTAGCGGTAGAGAGGTAGAGACTAGTAGAGAGAGAAGTAGAGAGAGGTAGAAAGTAGAGAGTGAGTAATAGAGAGTAGAGAGTGAGTAGTAGAGAGTAGTAGAGAGCAGTAGAGAAAGTAGCAGAGAGTGAGTAGTAGAGAGTAGTAGAGTGAATAGTAGAGCGAGTAGTAGAGAGTGAGTAGTAGAGAGTGAGTAGTAGAGAGTAGTAGAGAGTAAGTAGTAGAGTGAGTAGTAGAGAGCAGTAGAGAGTGAGTAGTAGAGATTAGTAAAGAGTGAGTAGTAGAGAGTAGTAGAGAGTGAGTAGTAGGGAGTAGTAGAGAGTGAGTAGGAGAGACTAGTAGAGAGAGTAGTAGAGAGTGAGTAGTAGAGAGTGAGTAGTAGAGAGAGTGAATAGTAGAGAGTAAGAAGTAGAGAGTGAGTAGTAGAGAGTAGTAGAGAGTGAGTAGTAAAGAGTGAGTAGTAGAGAGAGAGTAGTAGAGAGTGAGTAGTAGAGAGTAGTGGATAGTGAGTAGTAGGGAGTGAGTAGTAGAGAGAGAGTAGTAGAGAATAGTAGAGTAGTAGAAAATGAGTAGTAGAGAGTGAGTAGTAGAGAGTGAGTAGTAGAGTGAGTAGGAGAGACTAGTAGAGAGAGTAGTAGAGAGTGAGTAGTAGAGTGAGTAGTAGAGAGTGAGTAGTAGAGAGAGTGAATAGTAGAGAGTAAGAAGTAGAGAGTGAGTAGTAGAGAGTAGTAGAGAGTGAGTAGTAAAGAGTGAGTAGTAGAGAGAGAGTAGTAGAGAGTGAGTAGTAGAGAGTAGTGGATAGTGAGTAGTAGGGAGTGAGTAGTAGAGAGAGAGTAGTAGAGAATAGTAGAGTAGTAGAGAATGAGTAGTAGAGAGTGAGTAGTAGAGAGTAGTAGAGAGTGAGTAGTAGAGTGAGTAGTAGAGAGTGAGTAGTAGAGAGAGTGAATAGTAGAGAGTAGTAGAGAGTAAGAAGTAGAGAGTGAGTAGTAGAGAGTAGTAGAGAGTGAGTAGTAAAGAGTGAGTAGTAGAGAGAGAGTAGTAGAGAGTGAGTAGTAGAGAGTAGTGGATAGTGAGTAGTAGGGAGTGAGTAGTAGAGAGAGAGTAGTAGAGAATAGTAGAGTAGTAGAGAATGAGTAGTAGAGAGTGAGTATTTGAGAGTAGTGGAGTAGGAGAGAGTAAGCAGTAGAGAGTAGTGGAGAATATTCCAAAGTTTGGCACAGCACCACTTGCACAATAAGTCCAATCAAATCATATCACTTAGAGTCCTTATTGAAGCGCTGAATCTTGGTGTATATTCAAATGCTTTTATTTTCCTTAAGTTTATGTACCACAGCCAGCCGAAACATTTCGTTCTGTACAACAGAACTTCTTCAGGGCGTTCTTATTTCCTTCAAGTTATGTCGGTATCCAGTTATCATATAACTAGATATTTCTTCCAAATGTTAGACGAGACGTAAGTACATTCTTATTCAAAGTGACTCGGTATCAATTTTACCCACACAATTCGGGCAGACTTGAGTAATTTATAGCATCCTCAAAGTCAGTCTTTCCAAAGTATAGGACATGATAATCCAAATCCAAATGTTTCTCAAGAAAAGTCATTTTCAATCGTTCGGAATATTGGTGTTTGGGCAGATATGACCCAGGGACCCCCAGTATGCAAGGGGAATTAGTCCCCCCTCTGCAAACACGCCAGTGGCCTGCATTGCAGAGAGGTGTAAAAAGGGGCATATTCTCATTACACCTCTGTGCAATGCAGCCCCCTGGCGCATACTGGAGGTTCCAGGTGGGCTAGTTGGCCCCCAGGGACCCCTAGTATGCAAGGGGAATTAGTCCCCCCCTTCAAACATGCACGGGGCTGCGATGCAGAGAGGTGGAAAAAAGGGTGTGGCCTCATTACACCTCTCTGTAATGCAGCTCCCTGTTGCATACTGGAGGCTCCTGGTGGGCTAGTTGGCCCCCAGGGACTCCCAGTATGCAAGGGGAATTAGTTCCCCCTCTGCAAACGCGGCAGGGGGCTGCGTTGCAGAGAGGTGTAAAAAGGGGCATGGCTTCATTACACCTCTCTGCAATGCAGTCCCATGGCGCATACTGGAGATTCCTGGTGGGCTTTCAGGTCTTATATAGTTAGGAATTAGCATTAAAAAAACCTTTGAAATTCACTGAAAAAAAACATAGGTTTCAGGCCTTATATAGTTAGGAATTAGCATTTAAAAAACCTATGAAATTCACTGAAAAAACCATAGGTTTGACACCAGTTATAGTTAGCTGGAAATTTTACTGACATAAAACCATTGAAATTCCCACGTTATAGTTAGTTGGACTCACTATAATGTGCGCGCCTGCAATGCACTGCTGATGACGTCACATATTACATCACTCATGACATGGTCAGTGACATCACTCATGACATCACTCATGACACCATCCTTGTGACAGAGTGACAGACCTCCTTTCAGTGTAATGCAACCCTTGAAACACATATTCAAAAATAGAAACTAACATTTTCAAAAAAATAGATACCCATACCAGTTACAACAACCAATTCAGTAATACCACCATCTATATACACATCCACTCATTCACCAACAGTTCTACATAGTCACTCATACATATATTCAATCATCATATGTAGTGAAACACCTATACATCCTGTTACACGCCGACAGTCATCCAAAAGTTACTCACACACATAATCACACATGCAAATAAACTATTGAACATCCATTTATTTGCATATACAGCTATACACACACTACCACCTTACTTCTAAGGAAACTTACACATACTTACTCTCTTAAACAATCACTTATAGAAACACATACTTATTTAAACAAGAACTCTTTCAATCTCTCACTCTCACATATACTCACTTATATACATCAATACTCACATATACTAGTTTAAAACATATGTAGTTACTGATAAAGACACTAGTGAGACAGTCATTCACTCACTAACACACACATATACACACTCATCCACCCATACAGTCCTGCACATATGCTGTCTTCAAAACACATACAAACAGTAAGTCAGTCATTGATGCATCTATGTGCTAAGTAACACCCCCACCAAACCATAAAGACACTCATACTGATACTACAAAAAAACATCTAATAACCCATATACACACACATGTAGCTACTCACCAACCCATGCAGCCACTTATACACAAAGTGAAACACTGATACAAACATTTAAATATTTAAACAATACTCGCTAATATATGTATTCACTAAGATACACTTAATAAGCCAGTTAACCAATCAATTTTTTTAAATAAAAACATCCATTAGGACACTTAATTAAACATTTATTCTTCCATCGACCTTTACATATACATATATAAAACATATTTATTTTTCAGAAAGACACACATTCACTGGATGGTGTCATCAGTGATGTCATGAGTGATGTCACTGACCATGTCATGAGTGATGTAATATGTGACGTCATCAGCAGTGCATTGCAGGCGCGCAAGTTATAGTGAGTCCAACTAACTATAACGTGGGAATTTCAATGGTTTTATGTCAGTAAAATTTCCAGCTAACTATAACTGGTGTCAAACCTATGGTTTTTTCAGTGAATTTAATAGGTTTTTTAAATGCTAATTCCTAACTATAACTGGTGTGAAACCTATGGTTTTTTCAGTGAATATATATATATATGTAATTTTGCATACCATTTTATTAAAAAATGTTTTAGTAACTTCAAAAAACAAAATACATGTAACTTATTTTGTAAAAAATTATTACATGTATTTAAATGTAATTCTTTATATAACTGTGTGTGCAAAATAGGTAAATCTAAACATTTTACTTTACATTGGATATGATTTATTACATATTTTAAAATATTTTTGATTTAATTTAGAATATTTACATTGTTTGAATATGTAATATATAACACTGACTTACATAAATATTTAACACAAAAATATTTTCTGCCAATTCTTTTCCATAGGGTCATCTCTGTCCCGGTGGGGAAGAAATCTGCCTACATGTAAAAAGTAACTACTAGAAATTTACATTAATGGCTTAATTTTTGATTAAATATATAATTAATAAAAAAAACATGAAATTACATTAGAATTATGTTTCAAAGATGTATTTAAAAAAAAAAACTAAAGTAAAATATTAACAGTCATTTATTCGTTTTTTTTAGCTGTAATAACTTTAAATTTTTAAATTTGGCTCCACCCCTTCTTTCAGATGATGGAGACATAAGTCTACAGTTTCTAGTACCTTTACACTCAGAAATGGCGAATAGTCAATAGAAAATGTACTACAAAGGGCAAGAGTAAATACAGATTTACTTACTTGTAAAGTCACTTTTGTGTTTCAGCCTCATTATTTTCTGTTCCTTGCCTTCCAAGCCGGGCAGCCGCTTTAGTCTTCTCTTCTGGTCCTGGTCGTATACCAATTCTTGAGGGAAGAAATAAGTAGGTGTCCTGCTTCTGGGTGCAGGGGATCCCTCCGAAGCCTAAAAGGTGGTCAAGGTGCTGGCGGACAGGCTCAGAACCGATGGAAAGGTAGGTCAGGAAGGTGCTGAGTACAGACCCTATACTTCATCTGATGATGATGCAAGGGTGCCTGCGTTGGTGGTAGGCAGCCTCAAGTGCACCATGCAAGGGTGCCTGCGTTGGTGGTAGGCAGCCTCAAGTGCACCATGCAAGGGTGCCTGCGTTGGTGGTAGGCAGCTTCAAGTGCACCATGCAAGGGTGCCTGCGTTGGTGGTAGGCAGCCTCAAGTGCACCATGCAAGGTTGCCTGCGTTGGTGGTAGGTAGCCTCAAGTGCACCATGCATGGGTGCCTGCGTTGGTGGTAGGCAGCCTCAAGTGCACCATGCAAGGGTGCCTGCATTGGTGGTAGGCAGCCTCAAGTGCACCATGCAAGGGTGCCTGCGTTGGGGGTAGGCAGCCTCAAGTGCACCATGCAAGGGTGCCTGCGTTGGTGGTCGGCAGCCTCAAGTGCACCATGCAAGGGTGCCTGCGTTGGTGGTAGGCAGCCTCAAGTGCACCATGCAAGGGTGCCTGCGTCGGTGGTCGGCAGCCTCAAGTGCACCATGCAAGGGTGCCTGCATTGGTGGTAGGCAGCCTCAAGTGCACCATGCAAGGGTGCCTGCGTTGGTGGTAGGCAGCCTCAAGTGCACCATGCATGGGTGCCTGCGTTGGTGGTAGGCAGCCTCAAGTGCACCATGCAAGGGTGCCTGCGTTGGTGGTAGGCAGCCTCAAGTGCACCATGCATGGGTGCCTGCGTTGGTGGTAGGCAGCCTCAAGTGTACCATGCAAGGGTGCCTGCGTTGGTGGTAGGCAGCCTCAAGTGCACCATGCAAGGGTGCCTGCGTCGGTGGTAGGCAGCCTCAAGTGCACCATGCATGGGTGCCTGCGTTGGTGGTCGGCAGCCTCAAGTGCACCATGCAAGGGTGCCTGCGTTGGTGGTCGGCAGCCTCAAGTGCACCATGCAAGGGTGCCTGCGTCGGTGGTCGGCAGCCTCAAGTGCACCATGCATGGGTGCCTGCGTTGGTGGTCGGCAGCCTCAAGTGCACCATGCAAGGGTGCCTGCGTTGGTGGTCGGCAGCCTCAAGTGCACCATGCAAGGGTGCCTGCGTCGGTGGTCGGCAGCCTCAAGTGCACCATGCATGGGTGCCTGCATTGGTGGTCGGCAGCCTCAAGTGCACCATGCAAGGGTGCCTGCGTTGGTGGTCGGCAGCCTCAAGTGCACCATGCAAGGGTGCCTGCGTTGGTGGTAGGCAGCCTCAAGTGCACCATGCAGGGGTGCCTGCGTTGGTGGTAGGCAGCCTCAAATGCACAATGCAAGGGTGCCTGCGTTGGTGGTAGGCAGCTTCAAGTGCACCACAGCAGGAAGAGGGCGCAAGAGCGCCATGTCTTAGTAAGTCTGTCGCTGTTCAGCTCTCTCCCATTTATTCAATGCTGTGATGCAACTACTTGCTGACTTGCATTGCCTGACCCTTTAATACATATTTCCTCAGTGTTATTCTTGGTAGAAAAGGCACCAGCCACAGTCCCTGATTGGCCAGAGTTATCTGAAAGACAGTACGGTGACGAGGGTCACAACTCCCCTGTGCATGTAAGCCATTGAGCTGTGGCACACCTGGAAAGAAAATGCACTTTGTCAGGATTGGTTCTCCCAAACGTTGGTGATTATATTTGGATGGTTCAATTCAGATTAGTGGACCAAAGACTGGCCATAAGATGACCACTGATGTAAAAGGAGCATTCACCTTTTACTCAAGCAGCTCTGCACACCTGTCTAGATGAAGATGAGAACAGAAGTCACAATTCACGCCGTCTCCCTATGAGGGACTGAGGAGCAGGCTTTGCGGTGGAGGGTTCAGGGCAGTTTATGTCTTTTCAAGGACGTAAACCGCCCTGCGAGTAGACCACCTACCCGTTCCACCCAAAACCCAAGTCCAACGTTACAGAACCTTTCACTGAGGAGAATAGAGAGCCGGGGTATTTCAAGACTTTTAATTTTTTTATTTTAACGGAGCTTTTTATAGTGTGAAGTTGCCCAAATCAGGTATCAGGGCGCTTTACATAGCACCAGTTGCATTACATGAGGACACATTCCTTTTTGTTAGGCGCGGGGAGATTACGTGATTTGCCCAGAATCACAGTATGTTCAGCGTCATTGCCGAGACTCAAACCCAGTTCCCCAGATTCGAGGTCGACCCCCTAGCCGCTAGGCCAACTCCCCTCCGGAGCCTATCGCAGCTGTCCAGCCCAGCCCAACCTGCAGCGCCATGATGAATGATGCAAATACCGTGTGAGAACTTATGCGCTTCACCCCTGCTGCCAGACTGGGAGACTTGATAAGTGTGACATGGTGACATTGTAAAGTCTGTAAGCCTGTTAGTCCATCAACGTTGTGCTTTGTTTTTTTCTGTTTCCAGATGCAGGTGTGAAGCTGGTGTGCTTGTCAGCTCATCTGTGCCACACTCTGGGCCTCAATTACAATATTTTGACGCATTGCAGCAGGGCCGGTTCTAGGATGTGCGAGGCCCTGGTCTAAAAGGGAATGTGCGAGGCCCCTCTAATGTAGATAAGTGGCCCCTTGCAAGGAGACCATTCACAGACACTGGGGGTGGCCTATTGTCCAGCATTTTGTCCCCCCCCCCACAGTTTTAACTTTCAGCCCACAAGCATTTCTCACACCTTCAGTCCGATAGGTGTGAGAATTGCTTGTGGGCTAAAAGTTAAAACTATGGGGGCGCCAAAATGATGGACAAAGGGCCTCACATAGTGTCTGTGAATGGGTCTCCTTTCAATTGAAGGGAGCGTCTCCCTCCCTTATGTATCCAGATACCATCCCTGAGAGGCCAAGGGAGGGGGGGCCCCTCCATTTCAAAGAAAGGTGACACCTTTCTTTGAAATGGGTCGCCAGGGAAGCGACAGAACACATCACCAGTGGGTGGCCCCATGCTGGTGCGAGGCCCTGGGCAGCTGCCCACGCTGCCCATGCCTAGCGCAGTCCCTGCATTGCAGCGCAGCAACCCTTCGTGCTGCACTGCTGTGTGTCAAAATAAAAGGGCTGGAATGTGCCGCATTTACAAGATAAGGTGCATTCCTGTCCTTTTCCCCTGCGCCAGCACACAAAGCAGACACCCTTGCGTCATGTTGCAAGGGTGCCTAGGTTAAGGGCATGATTGTTTTGATTGTTTTTGCACAGGAAGGCACACCTTCCTGCACAAAAACCATCATTGACGACTTTTTTCTCTTTCGATGCATGCTTCAAGATGCAGCACGCATAGAAAGAGGAAAAAACAAGGACAAATAACAGTATTTTCGCTTTGTGATTCTGACGCATTCCCAGCTTTACAAAACATTGTAAATCTGGGAATATGTCAGATTCCATGGGTGTTGCGTGGGGACACCCACAGCAACACCTATGGAATGCCCCTTTCACGCAGAGTAATGCTTGAAAGAGGCATTATTCACAAGGCCATGAAAAGTCACGGAGGCAAGGCCTTGTAAATATGGGCAAACCCACCGCACTGCCGTACGTAAAAAAAAGTGAGGCACTGGCGGCGCAATGGGCTTGTAAGTGAGGCCCTCTGAGTTTCACTGCACCTGATGTACCGGTATGCACTGTGTTCTCATCAGCACACCATTTTTACAATCACTTTTTTACTGCCAACCAGAGGTCCTTTAGAATAGGCCTGGGTGAAATTTACATTATGCTGGCATTATTGAAGTAATTTTGGGAAATTTGAGTTACACTTGATAAGTAAAATTCCATAAAATATGCCATCATACCACTTTGCATAATATTGTGCCCTTCCCTGTAAATATTTACAGAGAACACGCCATTCGTGGTAGAATATTTATTGTGAATGCACGGGAACAACAGAACATGAGCAGCTGTTTTCACTGTGCTTTTGTTTTAGAGCATTGTCGCGTCGAAAATTGATGCAAGGGTGCAGTTCGCACTTAAATATAGTGCGAAATGAGAAACGTGCATTCCATGTAATTATGCATTATTTTGCGTAATTTTGCTGACAATTCACGTACTTAAAAGCGAATCACTCGTATTTCACCCCCCCACCCCCCTAATTTTAATGGTGGTCCGCGGTCTCCTTAGCTCATCAGTGTTCCATGTGTTCTTCAGTGACCTGAAGACCGCATGAGTCCATGTGCTGCCCCTTCCATGAACTGCAGAAGAACCCTCTACCTTGTCACTGACTACCCATAAGAGGGGTTAGGCCCCTTGCCTTTCTCTGCCCTTAACCTGCCTCTTTACCAACCAAGGCTGTGCTCATTACCAACAGACACTGAACCATGTGACCATTGCTGCCCCAACTCTGCCAAGCAATGCCATCCCAGCCAGTGGTCCGAAGATGCCAATGCTACAATGACAGAGACTGAATTGGGCATCAAACTGTGCTGGTGGCAATGCTTCACGCCCGATTCTGCATTAGCCTATGGTAGCATAGTTACTGAATAACAGAGTACACCTTTAGAATAATAATTGTGCCTTAAAATCATTGACTGACAGTGACAAATTGGGGTCATTCTTTGGAGGGGGGTGGAGGGGGTGTTAACCCTTCACAAGCAACAAACACAGTCTTTTTCAGGGTGAACCACAAAACTCACAAAATTGACCTGTGTTTAACCCTCTGATAGCTTGGCACAGAGCAGCCAGGCTTAACTCAGAGGCAATGTGTAAAGTTGTTATGCAACACACAAACACAAGTAAATTGAAAGCACTTTTCAAAACTAAGACAATTTAAAAAAACTGAATAAAATGTAATAAATAAAATGAGACCAAAATTAGAAAATCCATCAGTAGAACTGGAGATATGCAATTTAAAAAATGCCATTTGCAATCATCTGATCATGCAAGAGTCGGGGAAAATCACAAGCTCAGGCCGAACGTGATGGAGCGTGAGCCAGATACAGGCACCAGGTTAGTCCCATTAACAAAGTTACCTTCTGAAAGTCTGGCACAAGTCCAGTTTGAGGTGGAGGAGGCTGCAAGAAGTGCAGAAAGCATTGTGGTCATGAAGAGCAGGCCAGGCGTCATGGATGGTTGCCGCTGTAGCGTGAAGTAAAGTTCCTGTTGGGTGGTCGTTGCTTGAGGTTCGCTTTGGCAGTCACCGCGGGCTATTGCTGCTGTAGCAGGAAGTGCAGATCTCACATTGCTGGTCGTCATTTGTGGTTCTAGCAGTGCGAAGAGTCAGGTTCTCCGGAGTTTGTGTTGGCGGTGGTTGTGGGTCATAAGATCTCAACATGAACAGGCTTGTTTGCAGTTCAAATTCAGGATTTCTCCCTTTTCTTCAGAGGAGTGAACTCTGGTGCCAGCCCATGGTACAGGACCAGGTGAGGCACCTCTTGGGCATCATGGACCAACATAGTAGAAGAATGCTCCGGCAGGGCTCAGGCAGGTCCAGATGCAAGTCCAGGCAGGTCGAGTTACTGCAGGCCAGCTGGGCATTTACAAGGAGGTCTCTCACACTTGTTCCATGGAGGTCATATAGCTGACCCTTGGAGTCACTAAGGGTAGCCTGTGATGAAGGGAGCAGGTCTTGTCTTCCTTCTCAGAGAGCCAGGAAGGCCTCAAGCAGTTGGGCAGTCCTCTGGCAGCATGGAAGTCCTTCTGTGGTGTCCACAAGTCCAGAAGTGTACCAAAGAGATGGTCTGAGGGTCTAATATTTATACCTGGTGCCAGCTTTGAAGTGGGAGAAACTCCTTGAGTGCTCCCCACATCTGGTTCTAGAAGTTCCTTCCTTTCCCTGCCCAGGCTCCAAAGGGTCTGAGGAGACAATAGACGGGTGTCAAGTTCTTTGTGTTATGCTGAGACAGCCCCTTCGAAAGGTAATTGGGGCAGAAACAGCTTTGCCCCTCCAATCCTGGCAGGATGGCCCATCCTGACAGCACCTAGCCCTCTCCTCTTTGTCTCACCATCTAGGAGGAATACGTATAGGCCAACTACACCCGTCGTGTAACCCAGGATAGACGCTGCAGGCACCAACTGCTTAGGACAAGAAAATGCCAACATTCCAAAAGTGAAATCTTCAGGGTATTCAGGCAGAATATCAAGTTGGAAATGTCGAGTTACACAAATATGGAACTGGAAATATTGTGACATAAATATCGACAGCAAGAATATCTTGGGCAAGAATATTGAATGTAAGGTAAGAAATATCGTTTACAAAAATATAGAAGTCATTAATATCGTTTGCAAAAATATAGTTGTTTAAAATATACATTTTTTAATTAGTGTTGGGTATTTTAGTTTATATTTTAAATGTCTGTGATGTCTTTTTTTGTATAAGTATTGTTTATGTTTTTTAATATATGTGTTAAATGTTTAGTAGTGATCAATTTTATTTTAAGTAAATTTTGCATTTTTTAGTTCTGTAGCAGGTCGTGGGTTTATAGGGGAATAGGGTGGGAAGTAATTTAATTATAATAAATTACTGATTCTTTTTTATTTATTAATAATTATTTATTTGACATTTGATAGTGTTAATTGCGGGAAGTAATTCATTTGTAATAATTATTAATTGGTTGTTAATTAAAATGAATTAATTATTAATTAATTATGAAATTGTGTAATTTGTTTTAGGTGTGGGGTGTGGGATTTATAGGGGTAAACGGTGTGAAGTAATTGTTGATTAAATAATAATTAGTTGTTAATTTATATTAATTAATTGATTGAAATTCTTGTATCGAAATTGTGTAATTAATTTAGGTGCGGGTTGTGGGGTTTGTACGAGTAAAGGATGTGAAGTAATTTTTGTTTTATTAATTAATAATTAGTTGTTAATCTATATTAATTAATTAACTGAAAAATAAATGTGGAAATTATGTAATTACCTTTAGGTGCGGATTGAGGGATTTACAGGGGTAAAGGGTGCAAAGTAATTTATGTTTAATTAAGTAATATTTAGTTGATTATTAATATTAATTAATTAATTAATTAATTGAAAAGCAAATGTGGAAATTATGTAATTACATTTAGGTGTGGGTTGTGGGATTTATAGGGGTAAAGGTGGGAAGTAATTTATGTTTAATTAATTAATAATTAGTTGATCATTAATATTCATTATTTATTTGATATTTTATATTGATATTTGTATATATTTTTGGTGTGTAGGTTACATTGGCGGATTGCCCTTGCCAGCCTGGCGGTGGCTATTGCCAGCCTGGCGGGGGCAATCTGCCCGCCATCCTAATGGGCCCCAGAAACTTTTCTGGTGAAAACCAGACAATGGATTCCTATGGAAGGAAATTCAAGTTACTGGTAAGTATGGTTAGAATTACTTGTCAGGATCCGTACTGGGCTCAAATATGCAGCACTGAGGTCTCTCCTGATAACAGGTGAGTAAATCGTAATTCGTAGTTCGGCTGATTTTGGAGGAATTTTTTTAAATTCCAAAACTCCACAATTTGAAGAATTTCCAAGTGAAACCATTTAATGTTAGCCTAGGGAAGGAAATCAAGTTACTGTAAGTATAGTTAGAATTAATTTTCAGGATCAGAAGTCAGCTGAAAGATGCAGCACTGAGAGCTCCTGATAACAGGTGAGTAAATCGGAATTCGTAGTTCGGCTGATTTTAGAGAAATATTTGTATGTTTCAAAAATAGAACTTAAAAACTTTTCTGGTGAAAACCACACAATAGATTCTATGGAAGGAAATACAAGTTACTGGTAAGTATGCTTAGATTTACTTTTCAGGGTCCGTACTGGGCTCAAAGATCCAGCACTGACGTCTCTTGTGATAACAGATGAGTAAATCGGAATTCGTAGTTCCCCTAATTTTAGAGGAATAGTGTGCTTAATAGTGCAGGAAGGGGTGGGGCCTGAGGTGACATGTGTGCAAACATGCCCTGTATCGTGTTTTAGATTGGGGAATTAATTCCTCTTCAATCCAGAGGTCCCCTGTGAGTCACCTAGTCCACCAAGTACCTCCAGTATGCGCCAGGGAGCTATGTTGCAGAGAGGTGTTCAGAGGTGTTCAGAGGGCACGCCCCCTTTTTACAACACTCTGCAACGAAGCTCTATGGCCCTTAATGGAGGTACCTGTTGGACTGGTTGGCCCCTAGGGGACCTCTGGATTGAAGAGGAATTAATTCCCCAACTTAAAACACCCCAGAGGGCATGTTTGCACACATATCACCTCAAGCCCCACCCCCTACCTTCACCACTGTGCAAACGCACTCCTTAGCGCGTTCTAAGTTGGGGATTAAGTCCCCTTGCATACTGGGGATCCCTGGAGCCCAACTAACCCACCAGGAACCTCCAGTATGCGCCAGGGGGCTGCATTGCAGAGAGGTGTAAAAAGGGGCGTGGCCTCATTACATCTCTCTGCAACGCAGCCCCCTGGCCCGTTTGCAGCGGGGGAACTAATTCCCCTTGCATTCCCCTTGCATACTGGGGTCCCTGGGGGCCAACTAGCCCACCAGGAACCTCCAGTATGCGCCAGGGGGCTGCATTGCACAGAGGTGTAATGAGGCCCTGCCCCTTTTTACACCTCTCTTCAACGCAGCCTTCTGGCACGTTTAGAGAGGGGGAACTAATTCCCCTTGCATATTGGTGGTCCCTGGGGGCCAACTAGCCCACCAGGAACCTCCAGTATGCGCCAGGGAGCTAGATTGCAAAAAAGTGTAATGAGGCCACGCCCCTTTTAACAACTATGTGCAAAGCAGGTCCGTGGCGCTTACTGGAGGTACCTGGTGACTCATTTATGAGAATTGATGCATCGCTGCGTGAAAGCAGCGATGCGTCACTTCTCAGTGCGCACTCCTTGCGACATACCTGATGCGTCATATTTAATTTATGACGCATCATGTCGCAAGGAGTTACAGATACGTCAGTATTTCTGACGTAGCTGTAAGCGCAAAAGGGACGCATTGCTGGAGTGTGTCACAAAAGTGACGCAACTCCAGCAATGCGTCCTTTCACATGGGGCAAGCCCCATGTGAAAGAGCTTGCGTCACTCTTACGCCTGCTGTGAGGCAGGTGCAAGATGTTGACGCAACAGCGTCGTCGAAGTGACGTAGTGAAATCTCATAGACAGGAACCTCCAGTATGCGCCAGGGGGCTGCGTTGCAGAGAGGTGTAAAAAGTGGCGGACCCCTGGCACATACTGGAGGTTGTTGGTGGGCTACTTGGCCCCCAGTATTCAAGGGGAATTAGTTACCCCTCTGCAAGCGTCCCAGGGAGCGCGTTTGCAGAGTGGTGCCTTAATTTTTTGGGGGGGATCGGCAGTGTACGTGTACCATACGCGTATCCCGCGATAAAAAAAATGTTTTGTTGGCCTTAGAGGTCCTTGTGGGACCCCCTGAGCAGGCCTAGCGGATCAGGGTGTTTCTACCCTGCCCCCTTTTCTTTGTTTTCACCTTTGTTTCCCTGTTTTCTTGTGTCTCGGTTCTAACGAGGCACAAGATGGCTGCCAACACTTCCAGGTTTGAAGTGTTGACAGACAGTTGACAGCCAATCAGCATGCAGCTTGTGCTCGTAATTGTACGGATTTCCATACACTTGTAGAACTCCGTCTCTAGATTTCACAATGATTTTACTTTTGATTTTCTCTGGAACTACTGAACGGATATTTACACCATTTAACAAAAAGCACAATCTGGTAACCGAACTCTACCTCTCTGCCAAATTTGGTGTAATTCCATTCAGCCGTTCAGGCTGTAGCCCTGGCTAAAGGTCCCTATGGAAAATTGCATGGGGAAAACACGTTTTGGGACCCCCTTTTTTCTCAGCCCCCACTTGACGAATCACCCCCAAACTTTCAGGGAAGGAGCGGAGCAGAGCAGGCCATTTCCTTGGAGAAATTTGCGAAGATTCGTCCACCAGCGCCAAAGTTATTCCAAATAGAATGTTGTGGTTTTCCTATGGAAAGTAGGTCCTAACTATATCTACCTACTGGCGACTGCCAGTAGGTAATATCAATATTTTGTATAACTATATTCTTTAAATTGACATATTTTTTATATATTTTAGGTATAGGGAGTCGATATTTTTGCATTCTATATTTTTTCATTGATAGTTTTTTCATCTATATTTGTGTAGCCGATATCCTGTCAGTGAACCCATTTTCAGAATTGTGACTTACATTCTGACTTTACCATAAAAGAGGGCTTTAAATGATTATTCATTTGAGTGTAAACATAACATTTCTACCTTTTCCCAAACTAAAGTTATAGTTTATTAAGTGTATAACGTAACCTAACATTATAATATTGGAGAGGTAGGCCATGCAGTAATGTAAAACAACTGTAAGAGGTTTTCACTACCAGGACATGTAAAACTTAAAAGTACACGTTCAACTTTTAAATACACAGCAGCCTGTCCTATGGGCTGTTTAGGGCCTAGCCTGGGGGTTGGGGAGGGAGGGTTATTTATGTATTAAAAAGGAAGTTTTGGGCTTGGCAAAAGGTTTATTTGGCCTGGTTGAAATGGTAAATTAAAACTACACACAGGCTGCAATTTTGAGAGGTTACTTAAGTGGGTGGCACAATACGTGCTGCACACACAATTGTGAAAGGTAGGGCCGATTTCGACCGAAAACCTTAAAGTATTGCCCGGCGTTAGCCACCTCTCATACCACTCGAAATTATCAAACAAAGAGGCAGGCGCTGGAGACTGGAAGGCAGGAAACAGGAGTTTATTCCGACGGAGCAGAACACGTCAAATCAGACAACAGGGTATCTTCTCGAGGTGCTCTAACCGCATCTCTGAGGTCTGACCTCTTATACACAGGTTTATGGTCTTTATTACAGTTTATTACATGTTTCCCACATTCCTGCAAATACTTTGAAGTACGGAAAGGCATCCTCGGAATCCCCGCTTCAAACCCGTTCCCACACACTTTTACAGTAGAAGTCCCCACCCCTATCTCAGTAGGTGATGACTATCGCGCAGCTGGACATTTCGCCGGTTCCCGGAATGCATGTGGTCGATCGGATCTCATGGGGTGGGGGCTTTGATCAGCTCGGGGATCCTTTGATGGGGGAGGCTTCCTACTGTAGGGGGCAATAAACTGCATCTGCAGGGCCAGGTGGTGGCCTGGGATCGGGCCTGGACAATCGGGTACAGAGGAAGGGGGGTTTATCAAAGGATGTGTGATCATGAATGGGATGAAGGGAGGTGTTTAGCTGGGTACGGGATGTGGCTCCGAGGCAGGGTCGTGCTGAAGGGGAGGTTTATGGCCCAAGCATGTGAGAGCGGGGGCTATCAGCGTGCGGGGGATGCTTGCAAGGTCAGAGGGAGAGAGAGAGAGACGCGCTGGCTATCGGCAGTGGGCAGAGAGGCCATGGCATTCAAAATGGCTGCTACGTAGGCGCACATATGAGCCTGAAAAGGGACAAGATGGCGCCGATAATGTTGATGTCGCAAACTAGATTTCAACAGTCCTCCCTTTTTAACATATCTAGCCAGCTTGTCAATCTACATCTATCCCCATTATATTTCGAACTTCTATTTCGTACAAAGCTTTCATGCGTTCAGTCTTGGGGCAGATACAGTCAGCACAAAGTGAGCACAGGGGTGGCAAGCATTGAACACCCAGGCAGAATCCACATATTACGACAATCGGTATCAATATGATCATAAACAACCTCCACCCCCAGTCCTTTACAGCACTCCAGAACCAACTCCCAAGTGACCATTCTTCTTGTTCCTGGTGAACTTCTGAGGAAAGTCTGTGGAGGTGTTCAATGGCTTTGTAAACTGAGGTGTCCGGTATGTAGGTGCAACAGCTGGACCCAATGATACGGCATGCTCCTCCGCGATCCGCTAGAACCACATCTAGAACAAGGCGGTTCTGAAGAGCCACCAGGCGGACCGCCGGAAGCTCGGCTGTATTGTTGGTGAGGATGCCAGCTGTAATGTTCATTGTCGTTTCAACTGCCTGGGTCAAATGTCGGATGGCACAGCTGTTCGCCATCGGACCCCAGAGTGGAACAAGTCCCTTCATTGCGTCCAGGAACTGTGCTCCGGTGGAGTCGGCTTGCTCAATGTCTCTTGCTCGCTTTTGTCGGTGATGGTTTGCTGGAGCCACATAGGTCGGAGGAAGAATGAAGGCAATGTAACAGGTACGCCCCCAGCCTTTGGGGAGCCAAGTGTAGGCTTTCGTACCACAAACAATGTACATATTTGGAGAAGTGACAAAAGAGGGTGGATCAGTTGAGTCCAAAGTTCTGGTGATGCAGCAAGTGCTGTGGCCTACCAGCTGTGTCCCAAGGCCTTCGATGCACACAAGACCCGAGACATTGACGACAGATAGGGCCACAGTCAGGGTGGCAGCTGTTCGTTTCCGGAGGTAGGAGAAGGTGGGTCTGGCTGGGTTGTTGAACACCTGCATTTCAATCTGTTCTTTGGCAGGGATGTCCATATGAATAGAGTTGTTGGATTTCAGAGGGCAAAAGGGGGCAATAGTTCTTCCTGTTTTGTTCTGCCAGACCCCATGATAGAAGTGCGCCATAGTTCTCCTGGAAGAGGCATTATCCCTGTAGCTATCTTGCAAGAGGATCAGCCAAGCAAGGCAGGAGCCGTGAATGGAGAAAGGTGAAGGAATGAAGGGGATAGAATGTCCAGTGGCGTGGGGTAACAACCCACAGATCCAGCAGTTTGTGGCATTGGCGGCAAGGTTGTGCTGGTGCAGTAACTGCACGAAGGAGTTGTTCCAAAACTCCTTACGTCTTTCTCGGAGTTGAGGTGAAAGAGAGACCAGGTAGTGTTCTTTCATTGTGGTAGGCTGTGCAGTAGTTAGAAATGTCTTATGAGCTGGTGCGTTCTCTTCCACGATCCAGAGGGTGGTCATGAGGAGGAGGCAAAAGAGAAGGGCGACAAAGAGAGCAATAGTCTTTGAGCTGTGAATTCTGTCAGTCTTTAGGTTTCTGTAGTGGGTCTTCGGATGTCCGGTTGCTTCCATCATCTTCATATCGGGCGCTTCCATCATCTTCAAGGGGCTCGGTAGCAGGCAAAACCACAAACTTCATTTGGCTTCTCTCCTGGCAGCCTTAGTAGTGTTAGGCCACCGCTCTGAGAATTGTAACTTAGTCAGTGGTCTGCTTAGCCGAAGCTCCCTCCTTTCGTCGCAGGTTATACCCTTCTCTGGATGGCACAGTGGGATCGGGGAATTCTGCGAGTTCAAGTGTCTCTGTATCAGGGCAACAGCTCAGGGATGGTCGGTCTTTATTCAGGAGCTCTTCTTGGGTGGCCACGACTTCGGTCGTCGTCAGGGTTGAGAGGATCTTCTTGCAGTGGTGTGCATGCAGCCAATTTTGCTTCCCTTCCACTCGAAGAGCTGTTCGGGTGGTGATCAAAACTTGCCAGGGGCCCGTCCACCGGGGTTCCAGACTCTTTGCACGCTGGAAGTTCCGTACTAATACATAGTCTCCGGGTTGGATGTCGTGTCCGGGGCCCCTGGAAGCATCAGAGATGGCCTGCAGCACCTGTTGATGGATAACAGACAGCGTTTTAGTCAGATTGTACAAATAGTCAGACATTAGAACGTCCGGGACGTCGTGAATGGATGTGGGTTTTGGAGCAGACCAGTTGCTCAAAGGCCGGCCGAAAACGACCTTGTAAGGGGTCAAATGGTGTTTGGTGGGGGTAGAACGCATTGAGAGCAATGCCAGTGGGAGAGCGTCTGGCCATTTCAGTCCAGTGGTAGCCACTATCTTAGCTAGTTTGAGCTTCAGTGAGGCATTATGTCGCTCAACTAGTCCAGCAGATTGGGGGTGGAAGACTGTGTGAAATTTTTGTTTTACACCCAACCCCTTCAAGATGAGTTGGATAACCTCGGCTACGAAGTGGGGGCCATTGTCACTCCACAAAATTCGACAAAGGCCGTAGCGAGGGAAGAATTCTTTTAGTAATACCTTTGCAGTGGCAATGGCAGTGTTGTCGCGAGTTGGATAGGCTTCCACACACTTGCTAAATGCGCACACGACAACGAGTACATATTTCAGGCCTTGGCATCTTTTGAGTTGGATGTAGTCCATTTGTAGGACTTCAAATGGATGATTGGGGACCCCAAACCCTCCCCGGGGTACTACAGTTCCTTTCCCAGGGTTGTGTTGCAGGCATATCAGACATTGTTGGACCAGACGTTTAGCTGAATCTGTAATCTTGTCATTGTGCCAAACTTTGGAGGCAAGTTCGGCCATAGGGGCAGATCCTATGTGTGCTGGGGAATGTGCTATGGTCAGTATGAGGATCAGGTACGAGTTGGGTAGTAACCATTTGTTCGTGTCTTTTGTCCGCCAGCAGCCTTCATCGTCTTTCAATCCCACCCGTGCCCATTCAGTCAATTTCGTGTGGTGAGCTGGCCATCTGGATGTCCCTAATAGTTTCCCTAGCGTCCGTCCATTTTTCTGCTTGTGACCTGGTCATGTACATGCGTGTCATCATCCTATTCTCTGCTGTGGTCCGGGCAGTGATGTTGGCCAGCGCATTCCCCTGCCCAATGATGTCTGTCACCTTTTTGTGTGCCTGGCATTTGATTACTGCAAGTTGCTTGGGAAGGAGGACCGAGTCAGTCAGGGCGGAGACTAGATCTCCGTGTAGGATGGGGGTGCCGTGTGAGGTCAGGAATCCCCTCTCCTTCCACAAGAGCCCAAAATGATGAACCACCCCGAAGGCGTACTGGCTGTCGGTGTAAATGTTTGCTGTTGTTCCTGCTGCTAGGATACATGCTTGTGTGAGGGCAATCAGTTCTGCTGCCTGTGCAGATCGTTGTGTGATGCGGGCTGTCTCTACTACAGTTTGGGCTGTGGTAACTGCATAAGCAGCTGAGGTGATGCCATCGGGGAGTTTGATGCAAGAGCCATCCACCCACAGTTGTCCGTCAGGGTCTGGGAAGGCAGTGTCTTGGAGGTCAACCCTACTCCTACTCTGTTCGTCAGTGAGGGTCACACAGTCATGTATAGGGGACACATTGGGGTAGTTCTCAGGTAGGGGTAACAGAGTGGCTGGATTCAGCGTGGTACATCCGGTAACTGGACTGCGTACAGTTGTCTCTTGAGGGCCTGGCTATAGATGCTGGGGCTTTCAGTGTAGCCTTGGGGTGCTCGACAAAATCTATACGTGCGGGCTTTTAGGGTGAAGCCGAAGAGGTAGCGGCTGTCTGGGTGGATGGAGATAGAGAAGAAAGCGTTCTTGAGGTCGATGACAGTGAAGGTGGTGGCAGTGGAAGGAATCAGAGTCAGAATAGTGGTGATGTCTGAGACTACGGAGTACTGTGGTACAACCACTTTGTTGACCTCTCGTAGGTCGATGATGAAGCGGTATGCTTTCTCATCTCCCTCACCCTGCTTCTTTACAATGGGTAGGATAGGGCTGTTGCAAACATTGCTAAGTACTTCCTCTACCACTCCTGCATCTATCAAGGACTGGATAATCTTTACCAATGCCTTCTCGCCCTCGGGTGATATCCGATATTGTGGAAGTTTAGGTAGTATTGCGTCTTGTCGAACAGTTATGTGCACTGGGTCAATCATCATGCGTCCCATGTCCGAGTCAGTCTTGGCCCACAGATATGGAGGTAGAGTGTCAAGCATGGACAAGTCAGCATCAGTGATGGAAAACATGCGTCGGGTGGGTTAAAGTCTGAGCAGAGTCGGGTTATCCTCAACAAGACTCGAACTCCGTATTGCGAACACCTAATTGTAGCTCGGAAATGCCTCAGTAAGTCAAGTCCCATAATGGCATCAGGGGTGTTGGATGAGAGTAAAAACGTTGTGTCTGTGGTGTTATTTTCTAAGTCAAAGGAGATCGGTGTGGACAAGGGATTAGTCGAGGGCGTTCCATCGAAACCTATCGATGTTACATGTGAGCCAGACAAGGGTGCCCTTGAAATCAGTCGTTTAGATAACGCACTACGTGTTGCGCCAGTGTCTACCAAAAATGGAGACTTCGTACCCAGGACCTTAGCGGTGACATAAGGACCTTGCTGGTCAACATGGAGCTCGACTGGATCCCTCCCTTGCCCTTGGCAGTCCTATGCGAAGTCGTGGGTGTCGTCGCAGTCAGACTGTTGGTACTGGTTCTGTCGGGGACGGTCAAATGTGTTCGGTCTGCCTGGCCTGTCGTTGTTGGTGTCGTTCGTGGACCCTCGTTCCTGTCCTCTGTTTCTAGGCCCACCCGTTACATCTCTTGTGTCCCTATTCTTGTTCATTTCTAACAGGACCGGACACTGGGATTTCCAATGGCCAAATCCTTTACAAAATGCACACTCGTTCTCGTTGATGTCTTTACGTCCAGCATAGGGTGCGGGCGTACGGTCTTTAGGGGGTGGATTTCTAGGAGCATTCGACTGGTAATTTCCCTTGTAGTGCTCTCTTCCTATAGTCACCCCCTGCAACTGTGCGATCATCACCCTTTCCTTCAGGTCCTTTTTCTTTTTCTCTGTCGCCCTATCATTCTCGTTCTTCTGATGCTCATAATACTGGGCCATCTGAAGGATAGCCGCAGGCTTGGAGGCCGCCCAACTACTCTCGCTAGCCTGTAGTTTCTGAGAGACCTCCTGTGACAGACCTTTAACATAGTTCTGGACAAACAGATGATGTCCGGTTGCAGTGGGCATGTCCTGGCCACTGTAATCGGAAAACACCGTCTCAAACCGGCAGAAGTATTCTGATACGTCTTCCTGGGGTTTCTGGCGGCAGGCCGTTACTATCGACCAGTCTACCTTCTTTTCTGGGATCAGGGTTTTCAATTTCTGGACAATCTTGTCTGGGAGTTCTAAAATGGATTTCAAAGGTTTCTGTCCAGGCTCTCGTTGTCTGTCTATGCCATCGAGTTGTGACCAGGTATGTCCGAACAGCTCAAGGTGGTCGACTTTCCGGATTTGCTTCCATACATCAGCTGGCAGACATAACCCTAAAAACAAATCAATGTCGGCTAGGGTCATAATCGTCGAACCCAAGGCTGTACCTAATTCAGTATAAAAGGCAGTGGGGTTTTTCCGTAAATCGGGCAGGGATTTTCGGAATGTCAGGATGTCTTGTCGATCCCATGGTTGGTAGACCCAGTTATAAACTACGCTCCCTCTCGCATCTTGATGGTTAACGTCATCATGTGTTCCCTGACCTCGTGGGGGGACCCAGTAGGGAGCGGCTTCCCTTATAGGCATCATTGTATTAGTTTTTTCTATTCGAGGTTCGGTTGATACAGGAGTCGTAGTTTTCGTTTCTAACCTCTGTTCGGTGAGGTGGTGGAAAACTTCAAGCGTGCGCATGAAGAGTCCCGTCACATCACACTCGCCTTCATCCCCAATGTCGACTTTCCTATACAAGATTGTTAGACTCTCAGGACCTTTGTCTTGGTATCGGTCCTCATAGGTATTGAGGGTGTGATAACAAAATCGCACAACAAAGTGTCGTCTGTGGCTATCGGCATATGAATTGTACATATCCGTTACATACTCCTCGCTTTCCTTTCGTTCCACCAGTGTCCTTAATATCTTATCGATTCCTGCTCGTTCATCCTTGCTCAACCTGTTCACTCTAGTGGATTCTTTCTTTCGGGTCTCGGGGTTATCTGATGCTGCTGTCTGTGTTGCATCAAGTACAAGAGGCTCGGCCGGCGCGGAGGCCGTGAGGACCGAGGCCCTGGCACTACTCTCACCTGTGCTTGGGGGCTGCGGGTGCTGTACTATGGGTTGAGAAGGGGCATACGGAGGGGGCATATAGATGATTGGGGGAAGTAGCAATAAGTCATCGTTTGCTCGTTGTTTCGAGGGTAACTCAGGGTAGAGCGTAGAGGGTGTTCTAACGGGGCACTGGCTCGATGTTTCGGACTCTTGCTTCTGTTTGGCTTCCTCTCTCTCCTTTATCTCTTCCTCTAACTTTTTAGCAGCTAGGTGAGCTGCTTTTCGTAGCTCTTTCTCTAATCTGACTTGGTTTCTCTTTTTTCGTTGTTCTGCTTCTTTGCGCCACATGCCGAGACTATCAAGCATAGTGGGCGTTGTCCTATTGTTTCGAAGGGCTGTTTCTAGCACATTTATTTTATCGTCATCGAAGGATCCTATCAGTGGCCACTGACTTTCCTGATCCGTTCTCGTATATTTATGCCATAGCTTACTATAGGCTACAGCGACTAGTCCATACTTGGTGAACATATCTTTATTAGGGGTGCCTTCCAGTGGAACTGGATGGTTCATTTCTAATAAGCGGTCCGGGCCGAACCAACTACCAATCAGTGGGGAGAAGATAGGCATGACAGATTACAAAGGGGGACAAAGGTCCACTCTACCTATCCTTCACTACTTGCAAAGACTAGACAGAATATTTCTTATCTACGTTATTTGCAAACAGAATATCTCAAAGAACCAACTTCGAACAATCAATGTTCGGACAATCAATCAATCAGTGGGGAGAAAAATAGGCACAACAGATTACAACGGGGGACAAAAGTCTGCATTACCTACCCTTCATTATCTGCAAAGGAAGAGAGAATATTTCTATTCTTCCCCGTTTGCAGACAGAGAAAATCTCGAAAACAATCAATGTTCGGACAATCAATCAACCAGTGGGGAGAGAAATAGGCACGACAGATTACAACGGGGGACAAAAGTCTGCGTTGCCTATCCTTCACTATCTGCAAAGAAAGAATATTTCTATTCTTCCCCGTTTGCAGACAGAGAATATCTCGAAAACAATCAATGAGCAATACTAGTATTTTTCAAACAATCAAACAATCGTTTCACAATTTGTCGTGTTACACGACCTTACCCGGACCGCATGGACAGTTTCTCGTCTTCCGTTTCCAGCGCCCGATCGTCCTCTACTCTCCGTAATTGTCGCAGCACTCTTGATGGTTCCCAGTCAGGACCGTAGATCACTCGAGAGAGGTCTGCTCGGAACCGGTGAAGTTCGGATGATCGGCTGCCAGGCGAGGGTGTATCGGGCAGGTGCACTCCCGATAGTTGCAGTCGTTCACTCTGTCGTCAGGACCTCTTCCACTGGAACCACGTGTCGCTGATGGGCTCCACGTTTGGGTCGCCAATTGTGAAAGGTAGGGCTGATTTCGACCGAAAACCTTAAAGTATTGGCGGCGTTAGCCGCCTCTCATACCACTCGAAATTATCAAACAAAGAGGCAGGCGCTGGAGACTGGAAGGCAGGAAACAGGAGTTTATTCCGACGGAGCAGAACACGTCAAATCAGACAACAGGGTATCTTCTCGAGGTGCTCTAACTGCATCTCTGAGGCCTGGCCTCTTATACACAGGTTTATGGTCTTTATTACAGTTTATTACATGTTGCACATTCCTGCAAATACTTTGAAGTACGGAAAGAAATCCTCGGAATCCCCGCTTCAAACCCGTTCCCACACACTTTTACAGTAGAAGTCCCCACCCCGATCTCAGTAGGTGATGCCTGTCGCGCAGCTGGACATTCCGCCGGTTCCCGGAATGTGTGCGGTTGATCGGATCTCATGGGGTGGGGGCTTTGATCAGTTGTAGATCCTTTGAAGTGGGCAGCTTCCTACTGTAGGGGGCAATAAACTGCATCCGCAGGGCCAGGTGGTGGCCTGGGATCGGGCCTGCACAATCGGGTACAGAGGAAGGGGGGTTTATCAAAGGGTGTGTGATCATGAATGGGATGAAGGGAGGTGTTTAGCTGGGTACGGGATGTGGCTCCGAGGCAGGGTCACGCTGAACGGGAGGTTTATGGCCCAAGCATGTGAGAGCGGGGGCTATCAGCGTGCGGGGGATGCTTGCGAGGTCAGAGGGAGAGAGAGAGAGACGCGCTGGCTATCGAAAGTGGGCAGAAAGGCCATGGCATTCAAAATGGCTCCTACTTATGCGCACATATGAGCCTGAAAAGGGACAAGATGGCGCCGATAATGTTGATGTCGCAAACTAGATTTCAACACATTAGTAGTGTTTAATCTGTAGGGCCTGGATGCATGTAGTACCACTCTGTTGGGGACTTATAAGTAAATTAAATGTGCCAATTGCGTATAAGCCAATGTCACCATCTTTTAAGGAGAGAGCACAAGCATTTTAGCACAGTTAGCAGTGGTAAAGTGCACAAAGTCGTAGAGCCAACAAAAAACGAATTTCAGCAACCAGGAGGGGAGAAGGCAAATGTGTCAGGAAAGACCACACCAAAGGCTGCAAGCTCTAATTCGGACTGACTTGAGTGTTCAACTTTGCTACCACCTGAAAGTCAAAGTGTGAAAATTTAAGGTACTTTGTAGTGGATTGTGCTGGCAGTAGTATCTAGATTCTGTGTTTTCAAAAACATCAGCAATACTTCTTTGTATGTTTGCCTAGCTGCCCTTCAGTCACACATGTCCCTAAACTGATCTGGCACTTGGTTCTGGTGGCCTGATTTACAATATTTTGGCGTAGGGTTATGCTGCAAGTCTCCCTGCTGTGGTACCCTATGTCATAAAAAAAGGGCAGGAATGAGCCGTACGGATATATGGCTCAGTCCTGTCCTTTCCCCTTGTGTTGGCGCACAAATGGTTACCTTGCGGCCACGCAGGCACCGTTGCACGATGGAGCAAGAGTGTCTGCATTTAAGGGATGAGCTTTTTGAGCAGGAAGGCAGACCTTCCTGTACAAACATAATCAATGTAAGTGATTTCCTCTGTCTATGTGTGCTGAAGAATGCAGAACACGTAGAAATTGATTACTAAGATTACTCAGAAATAGTATTACTCCAATTCTTCTTCCTTGCCTGAGTGCTTACAACCTCACCGTCTATGTGTCCAGCTTCAATAGCATGTTTGGAAGGATTTTTTGGAATTTGACTGAGAAACATTACTGAGGAATGAGGAGGAGCTTAATTATTTTTGAGGTGGCCAGTGAGGTGCCTGTCTACAGGGTCTGGACACACCTTCTGATCTGAGGAATGCAACAGGGAAAAGGAACTGGAGTAATGAGATTACCGGGAAGTGATTAAATCACTATTATCTCCTCTTTTTTTTAAATAAGATAAAGCAAAAAAAACGAAAAAGTTCCATTTCAGATTTCACCCTTTTCCTTTGCACTGCTACTTTTGCAAATTACAACGGATTTAAATTGTGCAGGAGAGGATTATCCCCTCTGAGCTTGATGGAGTAGAGTTACTGCACCCCCCGCCAGCCCCCCCAGCAGACTAAGACCATTCATCCCTTTCGGGTGCCCTGATTGGCTGGCCGCCTGCCTGCACCTTATCATCCAGATGAAAAGCGGAACTGGTTCTTTGAGCACGTGGCAGCAGTTCTACTTCAGAAAGAACAACTGAGTCTCGCGGTGCTGGGGTCTCGCGCCGCCGCGCAGCGTGGCGCCCATTACTGCAGAGAAAGGCGGCTGATTGCGCGGTTTGATGTGCAACGCAGGGTTCTACAAATACACCTTCTCAGCGTGGTGGACTCCACCGACAACATATTCATCTGTGCCATGAATTATTCGACATGCGCCTCCTGCCAGGAGCTCCCCTCATGTGGAGAGAGGAAGCCTGCCAGGACCAGCCTGTTCACTGCGCCCGCGCGGGGCTTCTGAAGCTACCAGGGCGCTCTTCCTGGGACTGACTGCAGAGAAGTGATCATCTGTAGGGAAGCAAGGCGGGGCTGGAGCAGGGTGTACGTCACAATATCAAGTACAAAAATATGCTACAAAAAATTCTAACTAGAACATCGACTATCAAAATATCATGACGATAACTAGAAGCAGCTAAGTATAGATTTCCTATTGTCAATTTTAACTCCACATCCACGGACCTTGAAGATATATGTATAGAGAAAGATACATATAGAGAAAGATAGATAGATTTTTATATATTTATATTTGCATATCTATCTGCATTACACAGAGGCAGTCGCTACTGCGTAGTTATAGTTAGGTCAGACCTTCCATAGGAATATTGGTATTTATTTTGCAAATAGTTTTTGTGCTGTTTGTCGTATGTTCAGGAAACATTCCAAAACAAAAGTTCATTCACCTCTGCTTCTTTCCTGGAAGGTTTTAGGCTGATCTGTCAATTGGTGGCTGAAAAAAAGGGGGATCTCTAAACGCAATTTCCTCATGCAATTTCACTAGGGAATATAGCGCTACAGACAAAACGGCTGAATGGAATGACACCAAATTTAGCAGAAAGCTGGATCTTTTCCCAGAAAAAGTGCTTTTTATCAATTGATGTAAATCTATTTGTTTGTTTTGGAGAAAGTTAGGTTAAATTTTATTTAAATCGGCACAATTTGACTCGCAGAAGCCGATGTGATGTCTCATGGACATGCAATTTGAAAAAAGAAAGCATTTTGATTAGCCAATGTTTTTTTCCCAGTCAGCTGTCTTTCTCCAGTTAAAGTGTGTTGTTCTAGCCAGAGCATACACTCTGATTGGTTGACTGCAACCTAGATAAAAATGTTGCAACCACCATAGACTTCGGGCTTGGTCCTTGTGTCCTGAAAATAAAAATAATAGGATATAAGGGAGCAGGTTAGGGGTACTCTGGACCTTGTAGGGCGGGGTCCTAGATGCACCCCTCACAAGGCTGAAGCTCATGCAAAGCGGGAGGTTGTCCACGGTAGGTGGTTGACATAGTTAAGTATGGTAATAAAATCTATACAGTAAAAAAACATAGACATTGAAATAAGTCAAAGGTTAAAGTAGTGTTATAACTAGGTGAAAATGTTGTAAAAACCGACAAAAAAATACTGACCTTCATCAGTGATAGTTAACTGAAGTAACTATAACTTGTGCCTCGCCATGCACTGCTTATGACCTCTCATATTACAACACTTATGACATGTTCTATTACATAATTGATAACACCACTGATGACAACAGAAATTACATCATTGATGACATCACTGTGCATGGCGAGGGAGCAAGTTAACTTTAACTGGTGAATTTCCGTGTTTATTTTAGATTAAAATGAAAATTTTACCTAACTGTAATGTAATTTTACCTTTTGTTTTGTTAAAGTAAATATATACAAACGTGTAGAATATATGGAGCTATGTAGATGAATATATGCTGGGTAGTTATAGTTAGAAAGTGGATTTTTTTGGTTCAGAGAATCTTCAGGAAACGTTCCATAAAAGAGTCTCATCCACTTCAGTTTCTTCCTGGAAAGTTTAGGGATGATTCATCAGTCAGGAGCTAAGAAACGGGGCGGTCCAAAAAAGCTTCTCCTTATGGTCATTTCCCTTGGAAAATGTAACAACGATAACGCTAAAACAGCTGAATGCAATTACACTGAATTTGACAGAAGCCTACATGTTGGCCCAGAAAGAATGTTTTTTTGTAATTTGGTGTAAATCTGTATAGTACTTTTTGAGAAATTAAGATTCAAAATGTATGTATATATCATGCCACTGATGTTCCACAGACCAAACAGATGTAAAGATAAGATCTGATTAGCTGCCCCCACGGCTGAGGGGTGTGCATGGTAGAGGAAGCTGGCCAGTGGTGGGGGGTGGGCGCAGGCCAGGCCCTGTGCATAGCACTAGTGATGGACATGTTACTTTACATTTAAAAAACACAGAATTTCTCAGAATATTTATAAAAAATTCAGTTCAATGGTGAAGTTAGATTTTTTAGGAATATTTAGAAAATGTGATTTTAGAAAGTTATCTTTTCTCTGCCTGGAGCTCCGAGAGGCAAATTTAATTTAGCCCGCCAACAGCTGCCCCTGCCAGTGCCTGGCCTTTACGAAGTGTGAAAACTGTTTCAAGAGTAGAGACAATGACTTAGTCATCATGACTGGGTGGTCTGGGGGTCAGATACAGGACACCTGTCAGCCTGGGAAGAGCAGGCGCAAAGGTTAAGGATTTTAATTTACTTCAAAGGGAGAAGGAAGAGACTAGTCCATTTACAGTTAAGTGCAAGATACGTCGTAGGAAGGGAAGCTTTTTATCTTTAAGCCCTCAGTTCACAACTGGTTACCAGCCCATGAAAGGGGGCATTGGTCCTAACCAGTTTAGTGTAGCTGAGGAGGGCAGGCATGCTCATTTCTTCAAACATACCTGGCTGACCCACCGGCTGAATTCAGGGGCAGGAAGCCAGTGCCATCTCTGATTTCCCTTCGAATAGTTTGCAGTAAGGTGACAGAATGGGCTCTAACAGTGGGAAGGGTTGTCCCCAAGAATGTCTACCTCAATTGTTAGTGAGTGACCAGAAGCCACCCCAGCCACTGGTTAGAAAAAACTATAACACTGATACCTCCTCTACAGTTCATCTTAACACTTTCTGGACTTGCAAAAGAAACAGAAGGAGGAATGCACCCGCTGCTTGAGACCTGTGTAGAGAACTGAAAGGCTGGACCTACTCCCACTTGTACCCAGAACAAAGGCATGGTTTCAAAAGGTCAGTTGGTCGACCTCCTGCATGGCTACAGGGACATCAAAAGCTGTAAGAGGCCTTTTCCTTGGAGTTGCCATTTGCAACTGACAGAAGACTGGTAACTGCTGGCTGCCTTTGTTGGGGTGAGAACTGACTGATAAGTGCTGTCTCTGAGATAATGGGGACCTTAATAGTGAACAGAAGGAAAATTTGAACTTATGTCACTCTGTCCATGATGCAACCTCGCTGGACAAGAAAATTAGAGCCATATTATCATGAAAAGGCGATACATTATCGCAGCTTTTATCGGCAGGAAACTGATGATAAAGCGGCGATAATGGGCTTTATAATATGCCCTTGTGAATTCCCAAAGCAGCCCAGGTTTCCTGGCGATAATGTATCTCCCTTTCTTGATAAAATGGCCTTCAGGGTGGTCCCACTCAGAGATTTTTGCCACCTGAAAATCCAGTTCAGCAGACTTACGTTGCAACCATATCCAAGTTTGGTTCTACATTTATGGATATAGCCTGCTGTCTTGCCCTGGTGGAGGAAAGCAAGTTCCAAAAATAAGACCAAGCTCAAAGGTAGAAATCTTGACCAGATATTCAATGAACGAGAGGACATCCCTGCACATGAAATATGACTTTTCCATTCTGAGCTTTTCTTGCTAAAACCAATGGCCTCACTTAGATCTTACTTCAAAGGGACCTTGCCAGATGCAGCCTATTGCCTGGCCCGCTAGAGAATTCTGACTGCCATTTCACAGACTCGGTCAGAATGTAGAAAAATTGACCTGGATGAGCTTGCTTGGCATATTCAATCTGAGCTCCATCGCTGTCGTTCCAAAATCCCATCTAGGACCCAGTCACATGTGAAAAGTATTTTCTATTGGTGCATTACTTTTTCTTGGCCCTATGTCACTTAAATCTTTAAAATTTCATATCTCCAATTCCCCTTATTCGATTTGTGTCTATTGGTGTCATTTTGTTTACTAAAGTTTTCTCTATTTTTATACATTGGAGTGGTATTTTTATTGTGTTGTGTTTTTTTACTTTTGACCTCTTTTGGTGCTTCTTGATGCTTTACACATTTTCTCCAAGTCAAGCCTGTCTGTTCTGTGCGGTAGCTACCAGGAATTGAGTTACGGTTTAAATTACTAATATCATTGCCTGGACCTAACAGGTTGGTGAGTTTATTACTAGTGGTTCACTACCATTCCCCACAATTAATAATTCACTTTCTTCCATGGATAATGCTTTTTACATCACGGTTCCCTGAAGAAATTCTTCAAAAATGCACAAGGTTCAAAGCCAGCCATATTATTAGTAGTATTAATAGTAGGACATATTTCTGTTTCTGCATTTACTTTCTTCCATTTCAAAAGCTAGACTGATATTACAATCTGATACTTTAGAGTAGAGCACCTCGAAGAATGAGCGCAGGCACCACGCAAGATGGCCGCCTTCTCTTTAAGTTCTCGGGCAGCTCTGACAGTCAGATGGAGATGCTCCTCCCTCCATCACTGTTTGCTAGCTGTCTGATCCAGACGTCAGAAGGAGGGCTCCAGTATTTGGCATACTTTTGAGCTTTCATACTTATTTTTGAGGTGTTTATTCCATTCAAAAGGTCTGAGCGACTGTTTCATTTTCCGGCAGCCACCATTTTGTCTGCTCTCCCATCACTTCATTTGAGGTAATTATCCATAGTTTTCTTCAAGGTTGAAGGAGTATATATTCCTGACATTAAGAGGTCCTTTTGGTCTCTACAGTTGTGGGACACCTCCCTGGTGAAGAGATTAGACTCTGTGAGGCTCTGCAGATGTGGCTCAGGGTCAACAGAGGCCAGTTCACACTTCATGCCCTGGATGTTTCACATGGAGGTTCATCGTAGTGGCTGCCTCTGTCCTGCACATTGCCTTCTGCTTTTGTGAGTACCGGCAACATTTGTTCCTGCTCTTAATGACTTGCTCAACTGGGTGTTTCGAGTTAATGCCGCGTTCACTATGCTTAGGCTTCTTTATTTCTGAAAGGTGATTTATAATCATATGGACGACATATTTTGGACTTAACTGAATACAATTATTATTCTTATCCTGTTTAAATGGCTTATTGATAAGATGCCTGGTCAGACACTTCTTGCTTCAGCTTCATTTATATAACAGTCAGTTTTGGACTCTCGCATCTCTAATTAAATTGCTGATGAATACAGTCTGTGGTTAGATGTGATAATGTTTCACAGTCCTTAGGTTTTTCATGTGTAAACCTCGCAGACTGAAGTGTGTTACTGAGCAGTCCTTCCCTACAGCCAAGCATGTCATCAGGAATTCTCACCATCAAAAAGACTTTGGCCCAGAATATCTTTCAGCTATCATGGAGGGAGACTGAGATTTCAAAGGGTCTTCACCTATTTCTCTGTCAGGAGCTATTTCAAAGAAAACCCCTGGTTCGGTCTAACAGGCTAAAGAAGACATAGCATCTACCTCTAAGTCACCTTCATCATTGGAGGATATTCTGGAGGAAATTAGAGCCTGGAAGCCCTTTATTATTGAGACTAGTGCTTCGCTTCAGCGTATTGAGGAAAACTGTTCCTCTCATGACCAATGCTTTCCTTCCATTCAGCAGCGAGTCAGCGATGTTGTGGACTCCTTCCCAGATGTTTCTCACTTGGTAAAAGAAACTACACAACGTAAATAAACCACAGAGGATTTTGAAAATAGGAATCAGAGGAATCCTCTCAGGCTCTAGGGAATACCAGAAAAGTCTATGATTGCTTTCTTGCAAAAGGCCTTTCCCTCAATTGTTCCTCTGCAAGACCGAGGACCGTTTTGCATTCATAGGGCAAATGGTATAGGCCTCATACTATCACCCTCCTCAAATTCAAAACCTAGGGGGATCATCATTACTTTTTTAAAGTTCACCAACTTGATGCACATATTGTCAGCAGCCAAACAACTGGGTACCTTACATTGCACAGGAATATAGAGTCTACTTTTTGCAAAATGTTTCTAATGCCACTGCTGCCAGAAGGAAATGATTGCTTTCTTGCAAAAGGCCTTTCCCTCAATTGTTCCTCTGCAAGACCGAGGACCGTTTTGCATTCATAGGGCAAATGGTATAGGCCTCATACTATCACCCTCCTCAAATTCAAAACCTAGGGGGATCATCATTACTTTTTTAAAGTTCACCAACTTGATGCACATATTGTCAGCAGCCAAACAACTGGGTACCTTACATTGCACAGGAATATAGAGTCTACTTTTTGCAAAATGTTTCTAATGCCACTGCTGCCAGAAGGAAATGATTCCTTGGGATATGTCCTCAGTTGAAGTCCCTGAACATTAGATATGGTTTGGCTCACCCGTGTCTTTTCAAAATTGCTTATAAAGACAAAACCATATACTTTTGAAGGAATGTCTGACAAAATATCGAAATCAAAAATATCGAAATACAAAAATATCGGAACAAAAATATCGAAGTCAAAAATATAGGAATCCTATCCCTAACAAGGTAAGTACAAAAATATCGAAAAATTAATATCGTAGTACAAAAATATCGAAATTAAAAATATCGTTTTTTTAAATGTATTAATAATAATGTAAAAATAATTATAAAATACATATAATGTTACAAATATTAAATAAAAATATTAAAACATAATTAAAAAATTAAAACTAATACATATACGTTTAAAATAAATTAAAAACTTAATAATTTAATGTAATTTTATATTTTTTAATTTCATTTAATTGATTTAATTTACATTAATTTTATTTTTACCCTGTACGACTGTACCCCAAAAACCCAAAACTGACCCTGAACCCTAAAAATACCCCTTTACCCAAAAACCCAAAACTGACCCTGAACCCTAAAAATAGCCCTTTACCCAAAAACTGAAAACTGACCCTGAACCCTAAAAATACCCCTTTACCCAAAAACTGAAAACTGACCCTGAACCCTAAAAATATCCCTTTACCCAAAAACTGAAAACTGACCCTGAACCCAAAAAATACCCCTTTACCCAAAAACTGAAAACTGACCCTGAACCCTAAAAATACCCCTTTACCCAAAAACTGAAAACTGACCCTGAACCCTAAAAATACCCCTTTACCCAAGAACTGAAAACTGACCCTGAACCCTAAAAATACCCCTTTACCCAAGAACTGAAAACTGACCCTGAACCCTAAAAATACCCCTTTACCCAAAAACCCAAAACTGACCCTGAACCCTAAAAATACCCCTTTACCCAAAAACCCAAAACTGACCCTGAACCCTAAAAATACCCCTTTACCCAAAAACCCAAAACTGACCCTGAACCCTAAAAATACCCCTTTACCCAAAAACCCAAAACTGACCCTGAACCCTAAAAATACTCCCTTACCCAAAATTAATTAATATTATTTAATTACCAATTAATTATTAATTAACAATAACAATAAAGTAAATATATTAGCACATTAGCTGTAATTAATTAAATGTAATAATTAATATTATTTTTTCCCAATTAATTAATTAACAATAACAAAAAAATATATAAAAAAATTACTTTAAATAATGTAATTAACTAATTAATATTAATTAATTACCAATTAATTATTAATTAAAAATATTTACAAACATATATTAATTGATTATTATTAAATTACTTCCCACCCTATTCCCCTATAAACCCACAACCCGCTACAATACTAAAAGACAATATTTAATTAAATTACATTAAAAATTACATAATAAAACATAATAAATACATTATAATATACACAAAATGTATTTAAAAATCGATATTAGTAACATCGAAATTATTGATTTCGATATTATTGACATCAATATTTCAAACTTCGAAATTACTGATATCATACTAATATCGATATTAAGACTGTCGATATTACTTACCTTCTATATTATGTCCCATCGATATTTAAACTTCGATATAATTGTATTTCGAAATTTAAATCTCGATATTTTGTCTGTGTACCCTTTTGAAGATCATGATTGTTTTTAAGATTTACTTTATAAACAGTTATGAAGATATGGAGACTGTCACTACTGCTTAAACCTGAATCTGTTCTATTTTCCTCTGTCTCCATGATTTTTAACGAACTAAATGCTTTTCTTCACTTAGGTTACAAAATCTGGGCTGCTTCGTTGGCCCATGTTGTTTTTTTTCCCATTCTGTTTCTGTGTTGTACTGCAGGAGTCATCCCACACCTGTATGCTTTATCCTTGCATTAGTACTTGTCTATTAATTTCAATTATTTTTTTTATTATCAGTAACTTCATAGTCCAATTCCATTTATTGTCATTTTCTTGTTTGAGATGGTCCAAATTGGATGTCTTATTTATGCTTTTCCTTTACGCTTCCCTGCCTCTATTTTATTTCAGTATTATATTAGCTGTATCAATGTTCCTCTCGTTCAGTGCCTAGGTTTGTGCATCTTCATCAGGTGTCCCACACCCCGTTTAGCTTTCAGGATGTCCTGTTCTATCACTTCTATTTCAATCGCAATTAATGATTTGTATCCCGTGTTTTCTCTTCTATCTCTTATTCCATTTTTGAGGTCTTTATCCTCACCATTTTCTATTTTCTTTGCTTCTCTCTCCTATCTCCCAGGTATCTTCTAATTTCTCTTCCGCTCTCCTGTTCTAATATCTACTCCATATACCTTTATGTACGTCCTTGTGATTTTGTCATGTCCAAGATTGAATCTTAAAGTTATAACATTGAATGTCAAAGGTTTAAAAAACCTGATTAAATGTCACCATGTCTTGTCATGTTTATCTACCTTGAAATGTCAAGAGATGCTACTTCAAGAATCCCATTTTACTGCAAAATATATAGTTATGTTAAAAAATGTTAGGTGGGTGAATTGTTTTTCCCCCATCTACTCTTTGTAAAAAAAAGGGGGTTATTCTCTGTCATAAACACCTCAATATTTCAATTATGTCTCAGGAGCATGACAATGAATGCTAATGGATATTAGTCATGCTTCAGATAGATGACATTTCTTTTACACTTTTAAACATATATGGCCCCACAAAACCAGGTTCTGGATTTTGGAAGTTGATCTCCCAAAAGATTACAAAACATTTTTCTGATAATTTTATATTAGGTGGAGACTGCAATCAGGTCTTGGACCCATTTCTAGACAGTTCCTCTACTACTAAGTTTTCTTCTCACAACGTCCATAAAGCTTTTCAACTGACCATATCTCCACATTCATTGTCTAACTCTTGATGGACTTTCAATCCAGATCTTTAGAATTCATCACTCTAAAAGCTGGATTGATTATATTTTCATAGGTAAAAACTTACTGCAGCACTTTGCTAATTCAGAGATTGGGTTCATTTTGATCTGCGACCATGCTCAAGTTACGACAGATCTTAAAATCTTCTGTGACCCTGGTCTTGTGTCACGGTGAAGGTTTAACAATTCATTTGTCTCAGATAAATATTTTCTTACTTCATGTGAATCTTTTGTTTCTGAACTTTTCAAACAGAATTATATGGGAGACACTCACTTTCATTTTGTTTGGAATACTTTTCAAACTGTGTCTAGGGGCTTTATAATAAATTATATCTATTTCAAAAGGAAACATGAGGGAACAAACACAGCTATTTTAGCCAACATCAAACACCCTTGGTGCCTCATGCCCTGTGTATACTCACAGAGGGGGGACAAAATGTGCCCACCGTGTGCATGCACACCAGTTCCTGAACTTTACAGTCCATGCCGTGCAGGCACTGTTTTTGGCATTGCTGTGCCCATTTTCAGGGCACCGCCCTGGGAATGTAAAAAAAAAGCCCACCAGACAGGTGGAAACTCCTAATCTGGCGAGTGGTCTGACCACAGGTTTGGTGGTGCAGCGATTCAGTGGTGGAGCAGACCTGGCACCACACCACCAAATTTAGAATAGGGCCCTTATTCTCTCCTAAGTTACTTAAGCTTATCAATTATTTACTTTCTCGAAACTCCTCCATTGGTTCTTTCTCGGATACAAAAAAATGTCTTTTTCCAAAAAAGGACTGCAATTTGACCCCATGTAAAAATTATCGCCCTATTTCTGTGATTAATACTAACTGCAAGATCTATGCTAAGGCCTTTGCTCTCCGATTAATTGATCTCATTCCAGATCTCATTGACCCAGAACAATCTGGGGGGCATATTATCAAGGTCCAATGTTAAAATTATCGCTGTTGTATCGGCAGGATACTGCCGATAAAACGGCAATAATGGGCTTGATAATACGCCCTTGTTAATTCCATAGAAGCCCATGTTAACATCAGAACATGGGCTTCTATGGGAATTACTAAGGGCATATTATCAAGCCCATTATCGCCGTTTTATCTGCAGTTTCTTGCCGATAAAAGAGCGATCATTTTAACACTGGTCCTTGATAATATGCCCCTGGGTTTGTTAAGCATAGGAACACTGCAGATAACTCACAAACCTTTATGAATATTACCTATTGAGCAAATAAACTCACTTCCTCTCTGGCTGTGCTCACCCTGGATGCAGCAAAAGCTTTTGATAGAGTCAATTGGTAGGTTCTCATGAAAGTCCTGTAATGGCATGCTTTCAGTCCCCGATTTCTCCAACTTATTTTCTTACCCAACTCATCACCTCAAACTACTGTCATGGTAAATTGGATTTCAACCTCCTTATTTCCCATCTCAACAGAGGTACCAGGCAAGGTTGCACTTTATCTTCATTATCATTAAATAGTTAGAACCTTTTCTACATCAGTAAAAAACTTCGGACACACTTTCTGGTTTTAAACTTAAAGACACACATATCAAGTTCAAGTGCATATGACGACATTCTTCTCTTCATGTCATAATCTTACTTATCACTTCCAGCATTTTTTGATGATCTGGGATCGTATTCCAAATGATCAGGTTATTAGCTCAATTTGCATAAATCTGAAGTTCTCCCTCTCACTAAATATTGCATAAAAGACCCCTTTATTCAGGCAAGCTTATCTTGGATCCCTATTAAGATTAGGTGTTTGTGGATTCTTTATATTAATAATATTAGAGACACAATAAAGATCAATATGGACAGTATGATCTCTAGGATCACTCACCAAACCAGGGTTGGACCCCTCTATTTTTGTCTTGGTGGGGTCGTTTAGCTACCATCAAGATGATGCAATTTCCAAATGTGACATTTTTTCCATCAGATATTACCCATAAAGATCCCTAAGAAGTACTTTAACTCTTTGGATAAAATCTTATCTAAGTTCTTGTAAAATGGGAAAGCCTCTCAGATTTCCTTAAATAGATCAACACTCTCTAAATCTGCTGGCAGTATTAAGTTTCCTGATTTTATACCTATCATAAAGAGTTTAGTTTTAAGCATATTCAATACTTTTTTTTACCCTAGTAGTATGGACACTAAACTGTGGTTCTTATTTGAACCTTCCATGATATACCCTTTCTCTTATAAACATGTTAGGCCCGATTCACAAGTGTAATCTGAAACAAAATCCTAACTTTACGACTTTCGGTATTCAAAAAAGACAGTTAGGAATCCTAACTTTACTACTCCGAAATGCCTTTTGTGAATATCGAAAGTTGTAGAGTTAGGATTTTGTCTCAGATTACTTTTGTGAATCGGGCCTGTTGTGTATATGTCCCCACCCCCTAGGTTTTGGCTACCATTACTAATATCACATTCATGTTTCCTGATTAAACCACTTATCACCCCCAAATACAATAAATCTTAATATCACCAATTTCTCCAAAGCCCTATCTGGCATAATAATCTCATCACATAAATGAGAAGCCTCTCATGTGGAGAAGATGGAAAGATAGAGGTCTTTTTACCATCTCACAACTTATCTTAGATATTTAGTTATTCCTTTTGAAACTCTCCTATTCATATAATTTTCCATATACGTTCCTCAGACAGTACAAGTTATTGCAAGATCAATCAATCGATCAGGGAATTGTGAAATGCGCTACTAACCCGTGAGGGGCTCAACGCGCTGGGGAGGTGGAGGTGCAGCTCTGAGTCAGCCGAAGAGCCAGGTCTTGAGGCTCTTCCTGAAGGTGTGCAGAGTGGGGGGGCATCTGAAGTTGATCGGGAGCTCATTCCAGGCCTTTGCCTTGATGTAGGATAAGTCTCTGTGATCCTCTCTGTTTTGCGGATGCATGTGGTTTCTGCGAGGGCGAGGTCAGCAGTTTGGAGGTTTCTGATGGCTGCGTGGAAGGAGACTCTTTTGTTGAGTTGTTTAATTCAGGTGTTGTGGAGGGATTTGTAGGCATGGGTGAGTAGTTTAAAAGTTACTCTTTTCTCAACAGGGAGACAGTGGAGGTCTTGCAGGTGTTGGGTGATGTGTTCATGCCGTAGGATGCTGAGGACGAGACTGGCCGCAGTGTTCTGGACAGTCTGGAGTTCTTCTAAATGCTATTAAGCTCTTCTCCCAATCTTGGGGTCAAACTGATAATTTGCAGTCTCTTCCTTATTTACCATACAGAGCTCCCACAGCTTCAAGTAAGGTAAAAACTTACTTCAGCATTTTGCTAATTCAGAGATTGGGTTCATTTTGATCTGCGACCATGCTCAAGTTTCGACAGATCTTAAAATCCTCTGTGACCCTGGTCTTGTGTCACGGTGAAGGTTTAACAATTCATTTGTCTCAGATAAATATTTTCTTACTTCATGTGAATCTTTTGTTTCTGAACTTTTGAAACAGAATTATATGGGTGACACTCACTTTCATTTTGTTTGGAATACTTTTCAAACTGTCTAGGGGCTTTATAATAAATTATATCTATTTCAAAAGGAAACATGAGGGAAAAAACACAGTTATTTTAGCCAATATCAAACACCCTTGGTGCCTCATGCCCTGTGTATACTCACAGAGGGGGGACAAACTCATTAAACCCATTCAAGGTGGGAAGAGCTTTGGACAAAAATTCACTCCACCGGTCATCCAACCAACTTAACACAAACATAATATACTACTTTTACAATAGATTATTTTATATTCAAGCTTCTCAAGCAAGATATTTGTTGGCGTTGCAACTCCCATTCTGGCTTCTCTGTTCATATGTATTTTTCATTGCCAGGCTGTCTCTAGTTTCTAGACTTTTCTGGGATAGAATTATAGCTATTACTGGAAGTTCTGTACCATTTTGTTGAATGACTGGTAAATTAGTAGATCTTTTATTAGCAATTGGTTTACAGGTAATTACAACCAACTGGACATCTCCAGAAATTCTCAACATTCAACAATGGTGGAATTAGTATGTGATAATCGTAGAATTGACAGGTATAACTTACATTCTTTTCCTTTGTCAGCTAAACGAGATATTCTATGGTCACCTCTCGCTGATTGTCTTTCTAACACTGCAATACCTTATGCCTCTTGACCTCTACTAATGATTTTTTTGCCTTCCATAATATAGTGTTATCACAGTTGTTGTTTCTCTATGATGTTGTTGTAATAATTTAATGCATCTTTATAGATATTGCTATATGAAGGGCACTACCTGTATTCCTCCTTCCCTTTACTTCTCTTGCTGTCTTTTTCTATCTTTTTCCACCTCTTAGGTGCTCTTCATAACTGCCTTCCAGCACTATATTCCGTATAGACTCACTTGCATTCCTATGTCGACTGTTTTGTTTATTTGTTGATTAAATCTAAACTTTAATATGTTCTTCTGTGAAATAGCTTGTTTATCACATGTATACTTGTACAATCAAATACAAATCTTAAACTAAAAATAAAAGATCTCTCGAATACTGAAAATTTGGTTACCATGCTCCGAGAGGTGGGACTAGAAAATGATTTGCAAAGCTATGTAAGAACTTTGAACAGCCTGTACCTCATAAGTTTGCACCCTCAGTACAAGGCCATGGCCGTTTTCCCTTGTGGGTGAACACTTTTCACAATTCCCTTGTTTTCACAGTTAAGTGTGGGTGGGTTGGAAGGTATGCCCCAGTACCCCTACATCCTATCGTCCTGCGTCTCTGACCCAATGTCCTACATGCTCACTCTTCCTTGTCAGCTCCTCCTCAGTTGAATTCTGTATTCAATTTACATCTTGGCTTGTTTCCAAGTACTATTGAGGCAGCTTTCTGGGACTGTCCAGCCTTAAGAAGATACAAGTCCTTTCTCAGTGTTTAGCAAGGATGATGCTAGACACTGTGGAGGGACTCACATAGACCTTTCAATAACCATGGGGCAGATTTATGAGGCCCTTGCTCCACGTTTACGCCGCTGTTGCGTCACGCAAGGCTGCGTAAACGTGGCGCATCCCTATGAACGATTTACAACGTGACGCATCTAGGCAGATGCGTCACGTTGTAAAGCCCTGCGCCGCTTGTGGGCGTTCTGGCGCAGGGTGGGCGTTCCGGGGCAGGTGCGCCTCGCAAAAGTGGCTGAGTGAAATCTATGAGATTTCCCTCAGTCACTTTTAAGCCTATGCTGCGTCAAAAGCCTGCGCCTGCTTGAAGCAGGCGTAGGTCTTGACGCAGCATTGGTAAAATGGGGCACCCCGAGCCTTGCTGGAGCTGTGTCGCGCTTGCGACGCAACTCCAGCGATGCGCCACATTTCCGGCACAGATGCGTCACGCATCTGTGCCGTTTTTGCACCATGGTGCACCGCATTATAAATGCGGCGCACCATGGCTGGCGGAGCTGTGGCGCACTGTGGCGCATGTTAACTGGCGCATCCCTGGGGATGTGCCAGTTAACATAAATCTGCCCCCATGTTTCTATCTTCAAGCCGTTAGACCTCATTCAAAATTGCATCAAAAGTCAGTAATTTTCTACTCCGCTCTTAATGAAATTCAGAGCAAATTAATTTATCTAAATGTCATGTGATGTTTCTAATCTGAGGTAAAAACATTCAAACAGGGAAGTCATTCTATGCCCTTGATAACCATCAAATGATAAAGAAGTTCATCTGTTTCAAAGTCATCCTGTGCACTGGGCACCCCCATTTGTTGCTGACTGGCCCTGGTGTTCACTGACTCTGGCTGTCCCTGGGCTCTGCCTAAGCAGACCCAGGGCCAGAGCTATGGTGAAAACACAGTGAAAACATACACACACTTTAGGGTACACTATGTTTTAGGGAACCCCTATGATTGGCATGACCTACTCTATAAGTCCCTATCAGGGGATTACAACTACCTTTAAGTCCCTAGTAAGTAACAGGGCATAGCAGTTTAGAGGCCAGCAGCCCTTTCTGCACTTTCATGTGTGCACTGTTGAGCGCCTGAGGTCATTTTAAAAGCAGCCCTGTCTTGCAGCACTGCTTTCAAATGCAATTTGTGTCCAGTCTCAACTTTGGTGATAGGGGCACTTAGAAATTGATAAACTACAATATTGTTTACATATTGGGTACCCTCATGATCTCCCCTTGGTGCTCCAGGGTGGGGGGTGAGGTACCTATAAGAAGGACCCTTATAAAAGAGGTTTTATATGACCTGGGGACAGAGACATTGCACATTTTACTTCCCTCATTGTAGTAAACTGCTTCTTAAAATCAATGTTTGTACTAGGAGTACTGTGGAGTAATGATCTAAATTATTTTTGAATATTCAAGACCCCTAGGGTTTTATAGGGCCTGGTGTTGAAGAAATTGGACATTTCATTTTCCCCATTGTAGATCCCCAGCACATAGGTTAGCATTGCAATATATTTTGAACTCATAACTATCGCTAGGGATTACCGAAAAATACCATTCAGGGATTTAGGAGAATGTTATTGATAAATCAAAGAATATAATAGTGTTGAATTCACCATAAAGTATACAGCAAATAAGTTATAAGACGTTCTTGTCTGTAAGCCAAAATTCTGCCTTCCTGCCCTCTTCCCTGATTGGTCAGAGTTGAAGGCTTAGCCAGGCTGCTTTGATAAAGTGATAAGTGTCACCCGGGGAGAGAGGCTATCTGGGAGGAGAGGGCCCTGCTACACAGGAATGCCAGAGCACAGGGAGGGGTCATAAACCATGGAGCTTCAAAGGGGGATAGGACAGGCAGGGAATGCCAGGCCCATCTACCCATCAGCTCGCCTGACCAGGCCAGATGGCAGTCTTAAGGAAGAAACATGCAGATATCAGGGGGAGGAGAGCTGTGGAAATGAGCTATACTGTTTAGCTACATCTTGCTCCTCCGCTGCGACTTCAGCCATGTTGAATTTTGGAAAAAAGAGTGCTTTCTGGGAGACCATTGTGCCATACATTGAATGAAGTGGTCATGCTCTGGAGTGTTGCCCTGCACCTCATAGGACATGAGTGCCATCCTGCTTGACTCCAGAGAACATTGAATGTATATCTGAGAGGGGCAGAGCATCTCATATCTCCTGCTTGAAACAAAGAGAAGAAGAAGAGTCCATGCTGGAAGTTTGATTTGCACCATCCAGGCCCTGCACTCTGACTGACTGAACCTGCTGCACAATCTGGAACTACATCCCTGGGGACCTAAGTGGCTTCAAGAGGAACAAAGAAATGACTCCCTGCAAGCTACGGGTAAACAGAGCGTACCTGGGCAATCACCACCAAGAATCCCCAGGCGTCCAGTGGATTTGTAAGGGTTTTGTCCAAGTAGATTGTGGGAGCTGAAGTCCCGAACTTTCATGGACTATCTTGGAGATTTCAGACCCTTGGATTGTTTTTGTACACTTTGGGACCCCCAGAAGAACTTCAGAAAGAAGTTCCAGAAGTTTGGAGCAACTTTGGAAAAACGCTCCAGAGGAGGACCATCTTAACTGGCGTGAGACAAGCCCACAACCTGTAACCGCTGCTGTCTGCCCTGCTGGTTCGTCCCACTGAAAAACTCTGGAGGTCTGACTTCCAGAGTTTGGCAGAGAGCACCCTGGAAAGCAAGCCAGTGACTCCTCACTGAACCTGGACTTGAGAAGAGCATCGAGGGACCCGGCAGAAAAAGCTCCAGAACAGGTTCTTAGTCTGAAGGCAAAATTTTGACCGAGTCTTAGCACGAGTGATAGCTACGCAGGCCTCCATCGCGGTCATCATGAAACTCTGACTTTGTCCTGATCTAGTAAAACCAGCTGTCCCAATAGGCACTATAGGTTTCCATGTGCTATGTAGTCTTAAATCTTTAGAAATTCATATCTCCGGTTTCCTACATTTGAATTTTTTCATTTTAGTGTCCTTTTAAAGATAGAAATGTTTCCTATTTTTATAAATTGGTGTTGCATTTTTATTGTGTGTTGGGTCTTAATAAATTTACTGAATTGGTGTTTTTAAATGCTTTACAGCCCTGCCTCTGAAGTTAAGCCTGCCTGCTCGCAGCCTAACTACAAAGGGATGATCTTGGGAATAATGTTCTGAGACCTATTCTGAGCCCTGGACTGTGTTAATGGCCTTACTGCCAGGGGTAGAGGCATTTTTATCACTACTATTTATCCACTTTCAAGAATCATCCTATTCCAAAGATCGCCGTTTTATGCTGGGAGTGGCATTAAATGCCAATGTTGACCTTTATTGGCCAGGTATGGCTATGATATGCTGGGAAGTGGCATCAAAGTGCTTAGTTGGCCATGCCCTGTCAATGATGTCCATGGTGTACCAAGGTTGGCCGCTATATGTTGTGGATGGCCAGGAAATGCCTTGGATGGCCTTGTTATTCAAGTGGTAACCATGGCATTTCCAACAATTGGGATGATTTATCTGTAAATTTACAGGCATCACTATGATATGCCAGGAATTGTGATCATTTGCTAGGAATATGTGTGATGGACTTGGCATCACCATTTCATGCCAGTGATGTGCATGATATGCCAAGGATGGCCACTTTTTCCAGCAAAGCTCATTGTGTGGCAGTGACATTCATCTTATGCCATCAAATATCACACATCATCACCCAGGATCTCATCTCAAGCTTAGTCAGAAATCAATTCAAGATGGGCAGGGCACCCTCATTATGTCTACACACAAACACACACACACAATCACAGATAGGTGCATCTGCATAAACATGCGTATGCACCCACCACCATTACCACATTCATCAACTCTCCAAGCTCCCCCCGGTCCGTTGCTCTGCTCCACTCCAAGCTCACAGGCTCCATCCCTGGTGACTGTAATGATGCCCTTAGACCAGGGATGGTGATGGTTCACCAGCCCTGTTCATGGAACCTCAGTTTCCAGGGACCAGGTCCGGAACCAGGCATCTGTGTTCTTACTAGTTTGGTTAGTAGGTGTTGCGACCAGATGCAAGAGGACCCTGCTAATACTTCAGTTAATCAAGAAATATGTGTGATGTTTCCCCCACTTCAGAAGGGTTGAGGGCATCATTTACTTTTCCCTGGAATGGTGGTGATGGAGCAAGGTGGAGAAACAAAATTTTGTGTACCCTTGTGAAATCATACTTCCATAATCATAATTTGAACTAACTGAGTGACGCATGAAATTAACCAACTTAGAATAAAAGTTGCACCTACACAGACACACGTGGGAAACTAATTATGCTTATGTTGCAATCATAATTAACTAATCTTGTGATTCTGTCATGCCCTAAACTAATAAGCAGCTTTATGATAATGGAATGCAGCATAAATGTACTTTTTGTTTAAGTATTTTGTGGCAAAACGCCAGGATAAGTGAGTATTTTATGTTTAAATGTGGCTATTTCACTAGGTAACTACTAATAGGGAAAACCTTAGAAAGGAGGGATGTAAACAGAAGGGCTAAAATTCTTAAATTAACGTTCATTTCTCTTTGTTTCTATGATAATTCCCATTTTTGACTCGTGAGGCCTAAAAGAAAATGGAGTCACTCGATTATTGTGGCCATAAGAGAAGTATGCATGCGCCAGCAATGACTGAATCTGAATGCGAGCTGTTTGTGCCTGGAGTGACTACGGTTCAAGGACACTGTTGCCTGGAAGTATAGATGGCTGCCAAAATGATGAGCACAATGGTTCAGAACGTGAGAATAAACAGCAAAGTTGCGAGTGGAGAACAGGACTAGGCCAGACTTGGGCCAAAACAAAGGACCCATTAGAAATTTGCGGACGGAAAGAAAAGTAATATTATAATGACGAGATGATGTTCATCCACCTAAAAATTTTCCAATCAGAACTCGAATTTAGGCTGAAAGTTACGCTTTTAGATAGATAAAGCTAGTGAAAAGGGTATAAAAAGTGCTGATTTTACTGAAGAAAAAATTTCTCTTCGATTTCTTCCCGAGATGCTGTCGGACTGCTGATTTTCCTGGGATGTAAGACTTTGAATAATTTTTCTATTTCTTCTAAATGAGATCTGAGCTTTAGGTGAGGCTATTAGTCAGGTAAGTTAGTGAAATAGGAGAAAATGAGTTTGGGAACTATCTGTCTTTAACTGATACTTGCATTTCTAAATAGAAATAAAATGTCTATTTCTGAATTTCTGAAGTAAATGAAATTAATTATCTGAAATAAAACTCTTATTCTTTAATTTTCGTTCTGGATAAAGAAAATAAATAAATGAATAACTGTTTAGACATGCTGAATATGCTCTTAATAATAAGCTGATCTTGAGTTTTCCTACCCCTAATTTTTTACTAGCAGATCCGTCAACCTCAGTGGTTGTGCGTCTAATTAAATGTTTTATTAAATGAAAACCATGGTAAGCTCATTTAAACTGCAGGTGTAAATAATATAAATATCCAATTTTAGTCTAGACTCTCCATTATGACACAGCGGCTCTCCTTTGAATTTTACCGATCCATGAAGTAGGATGGAAGTGTTTAGTGAGTGACTCGCAGTGTCATGGGCTCCACTGTCGAGTATATGTATGATTTTGTACTTCTGGGAAAGGTGTTATGGTGATAGAAATTATTTCCGGAGTACCGCTGCATCAGTAATTAGCTTGGTGACAGAGCATTGGTTGCTATAGAATTAGCTAGGATTATGTATAAAGTGTTATATAAGGGTTGAGATGTACAAAATTATGACTAACACTTGTTGAGTTCGTATTATGTTATATGTAGTCCTGAAAAGACTTCAGAGGATTGCGTGAAGCTGGTTACTCTGTCTGCAGGCAGAGGAAGTGTGACAAGTGAAGTCGCACATCGCATAGTCTGTTTAAAAAAAGTAGTATCGTCGTATACTGCGGTGGTATCATCGTATATCACTGTTTAGGAACACTACATGTGAAAGGATAAATGCATAGAGAGGACAGTCTATAAAATCTTGGCTTTTTAGCACAGGGATCATTGCGTATCCTGATTTAAAACTTACTGCTGAGAGAGTAATAGAGCTTAACCCGAGCTTGTGAGAAGGGTAAGGTAGAGGTAAGCGCTGCTTTATCGGCGAGTGTAAAATTCTGTGGTAGAGTAGAGGTAAGCGCTGTCTACCAGAAATACAGAATACTTGTATAATTGAGAAAATCTATTGCTTTGTTTAGAGAAACAGACGAATGGAGTTGTTTTGTGTAAGTTAATAGCTGATTAAGTTGAATATCTTGTAAATACGGCTTCTCGAAAAATCCTGTAAAGGAGGGGTCAGCCGGCGCTGCAGAAGCCGGAGCGCTGGTGATGTCAAAAGTGCCGCGCTGGGATTGGTCATCGTGACTAAAACAGAGTAGGAGCTGATTGGTTAATCACGAAAAGCAGCAATACTATTGGTTAAGCACTAAGGAGACGTATCTTGTTCTAATTGGTACGTTAGTGTAAACCGCGCTGTGATAGGTTGATATTACGGTACAGCAATCGGGAAGTGCGCGATCTTTTGAGAGACAAGGAACTTACAGAAAATGGATTACTATTTTGGAGAAGAAAAGAAGAAACCTTCATGGTTTAAGAAACTAAAGAATGTGTTTGTAAAGGACAAGGAGATAATAACCAGAGAGGGAAAATTGCTTCCTCCGCCGAAAACTCCTGCTTCTTCTATGTTGTCTAAATATGGTTACCATAAGTGTGTTTGGTTAGAAAATTGGGCAAGATATACTAAAAATGATGGTGTACTAGATTTTCGAGAAGGAGGATCATTTGATGCGGCAGTTTTGCAAAATTTGAGAGAAAAGATGATGAATCTTGAACCAAGACCTAGACCAACTCAGTTTGAAGCTTTAATGGAATGGGAAGATGAGATGCATGAATTAGAAAGTGAAAGATTGAGAGAGCATATCAGACCAAGAGGTAGATTTCGAAATTTGTGGGGAGAAACACATGAGAGTTGGATTTGCAGATGGAGATATGCTAACTTGTGTGATGGCATGTATCCAGTCAGATTAGTGGAAGAATTTGAAGGGCGGAAATGCACAGAAAAGAAGAAAAATATGGAAACAGGAAGTGAAATGTATGGAGGCAGTGAATCAGAGGATGCTGTGTTATAAGAAATATTAAATAGGACACCGCCACCATATCAACCAGGTTCTTTATGGACTACACCTAATGCTCCAACTGTAGACGAGAGAATTAATGAGACTCCAAAAAATTTTCTAATTTTAGAGATGTACCTGAAAGAGTAGAAGTGAGATATAATCCCAGTACTTCAATGACAGAACCAAGACTTACCGGTACCCCCATGCAAATAAATGAACAAGAAAGTGTAAATAGAGCAGAAAAACGAGTTGAAGAACAAGCCGGTACTGCTGAATATATACAAACTACAAATGCATTGACAGAAAAGATTCAGGAACTTATGAAAAACATAGAAGCAGTGACAGTTCCAGTAACGACAGGACCTGTAATTCCAGTGTTTGAAAATCAGAGAATAAAAGAACTAAGGCGCCTAAAAGGATGGTACCCCCCCATGTGCACCCCCCACCCCTTTTCACCCTAGGGGCCCGCAACCGGCCCCCAAAGAAAAGACCGTATGCCTTTCCGTGGTGGCATTGCCGCCACAGAAAAGCATGTCCTGCAGCACATCCTAATATGGCTGGCGGTGTCTGATAGACACCGCCACCATATTAGAGCTTTTCCGCCACGGTCGGAAGCCGACCGCGGTGGACGGTCTTCCCATCCGCCGATGACCCCCCAGCCAACCTAATGTGCTCGGGGGTCTTTGAAGGCATCGCAGCAGTGAATCCGCATCCTCGGGGCCGGCGGTGGCCCACGAAAACTCCGATGACACCCTCACTGCCGCCGAACACCTTCACTTCCAGATCCACACCAACCCCAAGACCACCCTCAGAGGTACCCTCATCTAGCGACTCCCGGGACCACGCACACAATTCAGCGAAGCCATCGCAGATTTCGTCAGTCCACACGCCCTCACCTCCACAGACTACATCCTCCTGGGGGACCTCAACTTCCACCTGGAGAACAACAAGGACTGCAACACCACCGCCCTGCGGGACAACCTCGCAAACCTCGGACTCAAGCAACCGGTGAACACCCCCACCCACTACGCTGGACACACGCTTGACCCCATCTTCTCCTCCAGCAAGCACATCTCCTTCAGGCACTCCACCGGACTACACTGGACAGATCACAGCTGCGTCCACTTCAACTTCTGGAGAACCACGACCCACCACCTCCCGCAACAGGCTCCCCGCAGAAGCTGGAGCAAGATCATCGCCCACCAGCTCGCCACCACCCTCAGCCAGAACCCGCCCACCAACACAACAGACCCCGACGAAGCAGCCCGCAACCTCACACAGTGGCTCACTGACTGCGCCGATGAACTCGCACCACTGAAGAATCCTCCCAGCAAACCAGGAAGCAGGAAAGCCTCATGGTTTGCCAACGACCTCAAAAACTCCAAGAAAACCTGCCGCACCCTCGAGAAAGCCTGGCGCCTCAACCAGACAGCAAAGAACATGTCAGCCCTCAAGAACGCCACCCGCAAACACCACCAGCTGATCCACACCACCAAGAAGGCAACATTCAAAGAACGACTGGACAACAACACCCACAACAGCAAGGAACTCTTCAGCATCGTCAAAGAGCTCTCCAACCCCAGCGCCAGCAACAACAACATCACACCCTCGCAAGACCTCTGCGACTCACTCGCCTCGTTCTTTCACAGCAAGATCGCTGGCATACACAACAGCTTCGGCGCACTGACCACGTACCCTACCACCGAACCAGCGCCCCCCACCACCACCCTCTGCACCTGGACCCCTGTAAGCACCGAAGACACCACCCGCATGATGAACACCATCCACTCCGGCTCCGACCCCTGCCCACACCACATCTTTAACAAAGCCGACTCCATCATCAAACCCCATCTCTGGAACATCATCAACAGCTAGTTCGCATCCGCCACCATCCCGGAGAGCTGAAAACATGTCGAGCTGAGCGCTCTCCTGAAGAAACCCAGCGCGGACCCCACGGACCTGAAGAACTTCCGCCCCATCTCACTCCTCCCCTTTCCAGCCAAAGTCATTGGGAAGACCGTCAACAGACAACTCTCCGCCTACCTCGGGACCAACAGATCCCTCGACCCCTTGCAGTCCGGCTTCCGAGCACACCACAGCACCGAGACCGCCCTCATTGCAGCCACCGAGGACATCAGGTCCCTGCTCCACAATGGGGAAACTGCTGCCATCATGCTCCTAGACCTCTCAGCAGCCTTTGTCACCATATGCCACCACACCCTGACACAGCGCCTCAGCAACACTGGAATCCATGTAGCGGCACTGGAGTGGATCATCTCGTTCCTCGCCGGAAGAACCCAGAGAGTCCGCCTCCCCCCCTTCTGATCCGCGGCCACCGTAGTCATCTGCGGCGTCCCACAAGAATCCTCACTCAGCCCCACCCTCTTCAACATCTACATGAGCCCCCTCGCAGACATCGCCCGCCAACACAACCTCAACATCATCTCCTACGCCGACGACACCCAACTGATCCTCTCCCTCACCAACGACCCGCCACCGCTAGAGCCAACCTCCAGGAAGTTATGAAAGACGTCGCAGAATGGATGAAGATCAGCCTTCTGAAACTGAACTGAGACAAGACAGCAGTCCTCCTACTCGAACCATCTCCCTCCGCCTGGGACGACTCCTGGTGGCCCCCTGCCCTGGGCAGAGCACCCAAGCCAACGGACCATGCACGCACGCAACCTGGGCTTCATCCTGGACTCCTCCCTCACAATGAGCAAGCAAGTCGACGCCATCTCATCATCCTGTTTCAACATCATGCGCATGCTCCGAAAGATCTTCCGATGGATCCCCACCAATACCAGGAAGACAGTCACCCAGGCCCTCATCACCAGCCGTCTGGACTTCGGGAACACCCTCTACGCTGGAACCACAGCCAAACTACAGAAAAGACCCCAGCGCATCCAGAATGCCTCAGCACGACTCATCCTGGACATCCCTCGCCACAGCCACATCTCTGCCTACCTGAAAGACCTTCACTGGCTCCCCGTCAACAAGAGGATCACGTTCAGACTCCTCACCCACGCACACAAGGCTCTCCACGACATGGGTCCGGAGTACCTCAACAACCGCCTCAAATTCTACACACCCACCCGCCAGCTCCAATCCATCAGCCTCGCCCTCGCCTCCGACTCGCGCTTTCGGAAATCCACCGTCGGAGGAAGATCCTTCTCCTACCTGGCAGCGAAGACATGGAACTCCCTCCCCACTCACCTACATCTGACCCAGGACCATCTCTCCTTCAGGAAACAACTCAAGACCTGGCTGTTCGAGCAGTAGCGACCTTCCCCCCCTCAGCGCCTTGAGACCCTTACGGGTGAGTAGCGCGCTATACAAAATATGCTGATTGATTGATTGATTGGCTTCCACCGGCCCGGAGGATGCGGATTCACCGCAATCCTAATCGGCCCTCAAGTTTGGCAATTCCTTTACAACAGCGTCTGCAGAAAGTAAAAGAAAACATTTATCCAGATGTGTCAGAAATTAGACAAACAAATAACATAAATCCGCCAAACTTAACTTTTAATCAGAGTTTACCATATAAGTATGCAACCGGAGCAGAATCCGACTCTGCTACTTCTGAAAAGAGCATAGAGAAAATAGATTTAACACAAACCCCTGTAGGACCATCAGAAAGGGAATTAAGTGATTGGATTAAGACTTTGAAAATAAAAGAGCATAAACCTAAAGTACAGGATGCGGCAGGATTAAAAGTTGATATGGAAGAATTAATTATTGGAACAATTGGACAGAAAGGTTAAAAACATACCAAGATGATGAACTTATGTTCATGTGTAAAAGCATAACATGGAAAGCGAATTCTGTACATGATCAATTGGAAGGGGTAGCAAATGAATTTGAAATAGAATTTGCAAAGGATAAAACGCTGCAGAAATCCTACAGAGTAGATTTTTCAGAAAAAGACATTTAAAACATGAATACTGCAGGAAGGTTAACCCAAATAAAAGAATTAAGGGCCATATGTATCAAGGCCAAATGGGTTCGCAAACGCTAAAATTCGCAGAATTACGGCGTTTGCGAACTCATTTTCGCAAAATGGTATGTATGAAAGAATTTGGGTGCAAAATAAGGAATCGCAAAATTTGCGATTCCTTATTTTGCGATTGCATTTAAGGAATCGCAAATTTTGCGATTCCTTAAATGCAATGTATTAAGCAAAAAAAATTCCAAAATGCCCTTAAGGAATCGCAAATTACCACCAACTTCTAGTTGGTGGTAAGTTGCGATTTCCTTGAAAAATGCACATTTCAGCATTTTTCAAAGAGCCATGTGACGCACATACATGCCCTTAGGGCATGTATGTGCGCCACATGTGCACCCATACTTATTTCAGGGGTACCCTTGAAATTATTCTCAATTTGCGATTAGCAAATTGCGAATAGCAAATTGAGAATAAATTCCCATTCCATCCTATGGGCCAGGAGGCCCATAGAAATGAATGGGTAAGTATTCCTTAATTGCAAATTCGCAATTTGCGAATTCGCAATTAAGGAATATCAAGAAATCACAAAAAAATTGCGATTTTCTTGATGCATACCAATTAGTGATTTCCTAAAAATTGCTATTACAGAATCGCTAATTGGTATCTTGATTCATATGGCCCTAATTGTTTTGTTACGGAGATGGGGAGACGTGAATAAATGGAGAGTCAAGTCAAGTCAAAGGATTTATATAGCGCGCTACATACCCAGAGGGTCTCAAGGCGTGTGGAATTTTAGTTTACGAGCTGAACATCATTTGCGCCAGCTTGTCACCCACGTACAACGTGCACGACAGCCATTTTAGGTATCATGGTCTCCCTGTCCACGATCGATCGCCAGCGCGCTCCTCTGACCCTGCAAGCATCCTCCGCGCACCCTGGCTCCCCCTCCCTCCCTCACATGAGCATAACCCTTCTCCTCCTGCATGACCCTGTCCTTGGGAGTCACACCTGCGCCTGACCAGCACCTCCTCTCCTTCCATGAATACCCCTCTGTTGATAAGCCATCCCTCCGCGCTCGATTGTCCACGCGGCATGAATACCACTCCTTTGATGACCCCTTCCCCCGTGTCCGACTGTCCACACAGGTCCGAGGCCATCGCCTAAGCCGGGAGATATCATTTACTGCCCCTTATTGTATGGAGTCGCTCCTCTTCAAAGGACACACTGTTGATCATGGCCTCCCCACCCCATGGGATACAATCAGGCGCACACATCCTAAGAATCGACGGAACACTCAGCCGTGTGATAGCCCCCTCCTGTTATCAGCAGGGTGAGGACCTCTATTGTGGATATATGTGGGGGTGGGCTTGACACGAAGATTATGGGGACGTCATTTCATAAGTTTAAAGAGTCTTTTATGCAATAAAGAATGCTCACATGTCATAAACCAGGGTATAAGAGGCCAGGCCTCAGAGAAGCTGTTAGAGCACCTCGAGACGATACCTTGTTGTCTGATCTGATGTGTTCTGCTCCGTCGGAATAAAACTTCTGTTTCCTGCCTTCTGGTCTCCGGCGCCTGCCTCATTGCTTGGTAATTTGAATGGTACAAAGGCGGTTAGCGCCGGGCAAATCTTGAAAAAGGTCATAGCCCTACCTTTTTCCACAATTGGCGTCCCAAAGCGTGGGGCCCATCAGCGACACGTGGATCCAGTGGGAGAGGTCCCGACGACAGAGTGAACGACTGCAACGATCGGGAGAGCTCGTGTCCGATAGACCCTCGTCTGACAGCCGATCATCCGACCTTCACTAGTTCCGAACAGACCTCTCTCGAGTGATCTACGGTCCTGACTGGGAACCATCAGGAGTGCCACGAACATCGCGAAGAAGAGGACGATCGGGCGCTGGATTCGGAAGACAGGAAACCGTCCATGCGGTCCGGGTAAGGTCGTGTAAACACGACAAATTGAGAAACGATTGTTTTGGATAATACTAGTATTACGCTTTGTTGATCCCTCTGGAGATTCACCGTCTGCAAACGGAGAAACAACAGGCTCTCTCTTTGCAAACAGTGAAGGATAGGTAACGCAGACTTTTGTCCCCATTGTAATCCGTCGTGCCTATCTTCCTCCCCCACTGTTTTCCCGAACTGTCGTTCGTGGATTGTTGTCTGGAGATTCTCTGTCTGCAAACAGGGAAGAACAAGGTCTCTCTTTGCAGGTAGAGAAAGAGTGGGTAACGCAAAACTTTAACACGTCGTACCCACTTATTCTCCCCATTGATTGTTTGATTGACCGTACATTAAGTGTTCGGTATTGGTTCTTTTGAGGTATTCACGGCCTACAAACAACGTAGAATAGAAATATTCTGTCTAGTCTTTGTCCGCCGTGATAAGATAGGTAGTGCAGACCTTTGTCCCCGTTGTAACCCGTCATGCCTATCTTCTCCCCACTGATTGGTAGCCTGTACAGCCCGGACCGCTTATTAGAGATGAACCATCCAGCTCCACTGGAGGGCACCCCTAATAAGGACATGTTCACTAAGCATGGACTAGTCGCTATAGCTTATACTAAGCTATGGCATAAATATACAAAGAAGAACCCCGAAAGTCAGTGGCCACTGATAGGTTCCTTTGATGAAAATAAAATAAACACATTAGAAATAGCGCTCCAGAAAAATAAGACCACGCCCACTATGCTCGATAGTATTGGCATGTGGCGCAAAGAAACGGAAGAACGAAAGAAAAGAGAAGAAGCAAAAATAGGGAAAGAATTACGAAAGGCAGCCCACCTAGCCGCTAAGCAACTAGAAGAAGAAATAAAAGAAAGAAAAGAAGCTGCACAAAACCAAGAATCAGGGTCGACAGGTCAATGTCCTGTTAGGACCCCCTCTGCGCTCTACCCTGAATTGCCCTCCAAACAGCGGACGAACGATGAGTTACTGCTAGGTCCCCCAATCATCTACATGCCCCCTCCATATGCTCCCTGCCAACAACACCTGCAGGCCCTGAGTGCGAGCGAGGACGGCCTTAGCACTAGCGCACCAGCCCTCACGGCCTCCGCACCAGCCACCTTAGCAGCACCAACAGATGCCCCCGAGGCTAGCGAGCACCCACCAGCCAGACCAAACAGATTGAGCAAAGATGAACGGGATGGGATTGACAAAATAGCAAAGACACTAGTGGAGCGAAGGGAGAGCGAAGAGTACACAATGAACATGTATAACTCGCATGCCGACAGCCACAGACGGCATTTCATTTTACGATTCAGCTACCACACCCTGAACGCATATGAAGATAGGTATCAAAGTAAGGGCCCCGCTAAACTGACCACACTGTATAGGAAGATTGATGTCGGAGATGGGACTGAATGTGAGGCGACGGAGCTCTTCATGCAGACGCTTGAGGTCTTCCGCCACCTCACGGAACAAAAACCGGAAGCCAAGGTTACAGTCCCTGAAACGACCTCAGTAGAAGTAGCCAACACTATGATGCCCATCAGAGAAGCGGCTCCATACTGGATTCCGCCACGCGGTCTGGGAACAAACGATGATATTAATCACGCAGATGCAAAAGGGAGGGTTGTGTACAATTGGGTTTACCAACCATGGGACCGACAAGATATCCTAACTTTTAGACAAACTCTGCCCGATTTAAGAAAGAACCCGACAGCGTTCTATACTGAGATGAACACAGCCCTGGGTTCAACGATAATGACTTTAGCGGACATTGACTTGTTTTTCGGGTTATGCCTGCCTGCTGACGTGTGGAAGCAAATCCGGAAGGCTGACCACACAGATCTGTTCGGGCACACCTGGGAGCAACTCAGTGAACTAGATAGACAGCGAGAGCCTGGAAGGAAACCAGTAAAAGACATACTAGAACTCCCAGACAAATTAGTTCAGAAGTTAAAGACACTGATCCCAGAGAAAAAGGTAGACTGGTCGATAGTCACGGCCTGTCGTCAGAAACCCCAGGAAGATGTATCAGAGTACTTCTCCCGATTCGAGACAGTGTTCTCCAACTACAGTGGCCAAGACATGACCACCGCAACCGGACAACACCTGTTTGTACAAAACTATGTGAAGGGCCTGTCACAGGAGGTCTCCCAAAAACTGCAGACGAGCGAGAGTAGTTGGGGGGCCTCCAAACCCGCAGCTATCCTTCAGATGGCTCAGTATTACGAGCACCAGAAGAATGAGAATGATAGGGCGTCCGAGAAAAAGAAGAAAGATTTGAAAGAAAGGGTGATGATAGCCCAGATACAAGGAATAGCGGTAGGACGGGAACCCCAAAGGGGGAACTACCAATCGACCACCCCCAGAAATCCACCTCCTAAAGATCACACCCCAACACCCCACACTGGACGTAGAGACATTAGCGATGACCAATGCGCCTTCTGCAAAGGATTCGGCCATTGGAAATCCCAGTGTCCGGTTCTGCTAGAGATGAACAGAAATAGGGACCCCAGGGATGTGGTGGGTGGTCCGAGAAATAGAGGACAAGGACGAGGGCACACAAATGACACCAACAATGACAGATCAGGGAGATTGAACACATTTGACCGCCCCCGACAGAACCAGTATCAACTATCCGACGGTGAGAATGCCCCCGATTTTGCATAGGACTGCCAGGGGCAAGGGAGGGATCCAGTCGAGCTCTATGTTGACCAGCGAGGTCCTTATGTCACCGCTAAGGTCCTGGGTACAGAGTCTCCATTTTTGGTAGACACTGGGGCGACACGTAGTGTGTTATCGAAACGACTGATTCCAAGGGCACCCTTATCTGGCTCACACATTACATCGATAGGTTTCGATGGGACGCCCTCCACTAACCCCCTGTCCGTGCCTATCACCTTTGACCTAGAAAGCAACACCACTGACACAACATTTCTGCTCTCCTCCAACTCCCCTGACGCCATTATGGGCATTGACTTACTGAAACATTTTCGAGCTACCATTAGGTGTTCCCCAGATGGAATCCGAGTCATCCTGTACGACAACCCAGGCATGCCCAAATCTTGCCCTGCACGACACATGTGCACCATAACTGATGCTGACCTGTCCTTGCTTGATACCCTGCCTCCGTACCTATGGGCCAAAAATGACTCCGATGTGGGACGAATGATGATTGACCCTATTCATATAACTGTAAGACAGGACGCTATGCTCCCGAAACTCCCACAATATTGGATATCGCCCGAGGGCGAGAAGGCACTGGTAGCGATCATTCAGTCTCTGGTGGATGCAGGAGTGGTCGAAGAAGTGGTTAGCAATGTCTGCAACAGCCCTATCCTACCCATTGTCAAGAAGCAAGGCGAGGGAGATGAGAAAGCGTACCGCTTCATCATCGACCTGCGAGAAATTAACAAAGTGGTTGTACCCCAATACCCCGTAGTCTCAGATATCACCACCATTCTGACCCTCATCCCGTCCACTGCCACCTCCTTCACTGTTATCGACCTCAAGAATTCGTTTTTCTCTATCCCCATCCATCCGGACAGCCGTTATCTCTTCGGCTTCACCCTGAAATCCCGCTCGTACCGATTTTGTAGAGCCCCCCAGGGGTACACTGAAAGTCCCAGTATTTACAGCCAGGCCCTCAAGAGACAGCTGGACGCCGTCCAGCTACCGGATGGAGTGGTGTTGATCCAATATGTCGATGATATCCTTTTGGCGGCCGACACCACCCCACTTGCAATCACAGCCACTGTTCAACTCCTACACTTTCTTGCAGAAAATGGCCACAAAGTTTCCAAAAAGAAATTGCAGTTCTGCCAGCCACAAGTGACATACCTAGGCCATCTCCTGTCCAAAGAAGGGAGGAAACTCACACCTGACCGAATCCAAACCATCCTAGACACCCCCGTCCCAAAAACACAAAAGCAAGTCCGCTCTTTGGTTGGCCTAACCTCTTTTTGCAGACAATGGTTACCCAATTTCAGCCTCATTGTAAAACCCCTACTTGCCCTGTTGGCCAAAGATGCCCCCTTCCCGCTCCCTTGGACCCCTGAGTGTCAAGCATCCTTTAAGGAATTACGAGATGCCCTCTGTTCAGCGCCCGTCCTGGGAACCCCGGATTACTCCAAACCCTTCTCCCTCTTCACCCACGAAAGGGAGGGGTGTGCATTGTCTGTCCTGACTCAGTCTATAGGTCCAAAGCAGCGCCCTTGTGCCTACTTCTCCGCCACTCTTGATCCTGTAGCCAGAGCCTTGCCTGCCTGCCTTCGAGCGGTAGCTGCCGCTGCCGTCTCTATCCGCCAGAGCGAAGGAATCGTACTTTCAAACTCTCTCACCGTGTTAGTACCCCATGCTGTCGACACCCTTCTGAACCAAACCAAGACTCAACATTTGACTAGCGCACGACTGACAGGGTACGAACTGACGCTACTTGCACCCCACATCACGCTAAAGAGATGCACAACTTTGAATCCTGCCACATTGTTGCCCCTGCCTGAAAATGACCCCGACGTTCCTCCCATACACGACTGTGTGACCCTCACGGACGAACAAACTAGGAGTAGAGTTGACCTCCGAGACACTGCTTTCACTGACCCCGATGGAGAGCTATGGGTAGACGGCTCATGCATCAAACTCCCAGATGGCACTACTTCAGCTGCCTATGCAGTAACGACAGCCAGGACAGTAGTTGAGACAGCCTGCATCACACAACGATCTGCCCAGGCAGCAGAGCTGATAGCCCTCACACGAGCATGCATCATAGCCACGGGGACCACCGCGAACATATATACAGACAGCCAGTATGCCTTCGGGGTGGTTCACCATTTTGGGCTCCTGTGGAGGGAGAGGGGATTCCTGACATCCCACGGCACCCCTATCCTTCACGGAGATCTGGTTTCTGCCCTGATTGAAGCAGTTCTCCTCCCCAAACGACTAGCAGTGATCAAATGCCAGGCACACAAGAAGGTGACAGACTTAGTCGGACAAGGGAATGCACTGGCCGACATCACTGCACGAACCACAGCTGAGAATAGGACGGTGACACGCATGTATGTGACCAGGTCACAAGCAGAGAAATGGACTGACGCAAGGGAAATGATCAAAGACATCCAGTCGGCCAGCACCCCTCACGAACTGACCAAGTGGGCAGGGGTGGGTTTGAAGGATGATGAGGGCTGCTGGCGAACAAAAGATACAAACAAATGGTTGCTGCCTGACTCATACCTGATCCCCATACTGACGATGGCTCATTCCCCCGCACACATAGGATCTGCACCCATGATCGAACTCATTTCCAAAGTCTGGCACAACGACAAAATCCCCGACTCAGCCAGACGCCTAGTCCAGCAGTGCCTTATCTGTCTGCAGCACAACCCCGGGAAAGGAACTGTGGTACCCCGGGGAGGGTTTGGGACCCCCAATCACCCCTTTGAGGTCCTTCAGATGGACTACATCCAGCTAGAGAGATGCCAAGGCTTGAAGTATGTACTAGTCATCGTATGTGCCTTCAGCAAATGGGTAGAGGCTTATCCAACCCGTGACAACACTGCCATGACTACTGCCAAAGTACTACTGAAAGAATTCTTTCCTCGCTATGGCCTTTGTCGAATTTTATGGAGCGACAATGGCCCCCACTTCATAGCTGAGGTTATCCAACTAATCCTAAAGGGATTGGGGGTGAAACAGACATTTCACGTAGTCTTCCACCCCCAATCCGCCGGCCTGGTGGAGCGCCATAATGCCACACTGAAGTTGAAATTGTCAAAATTGTGGCAACCACCGTACTTAAATGGCCAGACGCTCTCCCATTGGCCTTGCTATCGATGCACTCTACTCCCACCAAACACCATTTGACCCCCTACGAGGTTGTATTCGGGCGACCGATGAACCTCTGCACCGCTCCCAAACCAACCTCCATTCATGACGTCCCAGACGTCCTACTGTCTGATTATTTGTGCAAGTTAACTAAAACGTTGTCTGTCATTCATCAACAGGTGCAGCAGGCCATCCCCGATGTTTCCAGGGGCCCAGGCCACGACATCCACCCGGGGGACTTCGTTCTAGTCCGCAACTTCCAGCGGACCAAGAGCTTAGAACCCCGGTGGACGGGCCCCTGGCAAGTGCTGATCACCACATGGACGGCGCTTCGAGTGGAGGGGAAGCGGCACTGGCTGCACGCACACCACTGTCGGAAGGTCTCCGCGAACCTGGCCACGACAGAAAACGTCAACACCCAAGAAGAGCTCCTGAACAAAGATCGACCAACATTGAACTGTTATCCCGATACTGAGGCACTCGAACTTGCAAAATTCTCTGATCCCACTGTGCCAACCAGAGAAGGGTATTTCCTGCGTCGAAAGGAGGGAGCTTCGGCTAAGTAGGCCACGGACTAAGTTGAATCTCAGAACGGTGACCTAAACACAACCAAGGGTTACCGGGAGAGAAGCTAAACGAAGTCTGTGGTTCTGCCCGCTACCGAGCCCCTTGAAGATGATGGAAGCGCCAGATAAGAAGATGATGGAAGCGCCAGATAAGAAGATGATGGAAGCAACAGGAAATACCCACTATAGAAATCCAAAGACTGACAATTTGCACAAATCAAAGACAATCGCCCTCTTTATTGTCTTCCTCTTCTGCCTCCTCCTCATGACCTCCTTCTGGATTCTGGAGGAAAGCACACCGGCTCATGAGGCATTGCTACCCACCGCACAACCGACCCCCATGAGAGAGCATCACCTAATCTCCCTGTCGCCTCAGCTCCGAGAAAGGCGCAGGGAATTTTGGAACAATTCCTTCGTGCAACTGTTGCACCAACACAACCTTGCTGCAAATGCTACGAACTGCTGGATCTGCGGGTTGCTCCCGCATGCCACTGGACACTCCATCTCCTTCATCCCTTCTCCTTTCTCAGTTCACGGCTCCTGCCTCGCCTGGTTGATCCTCATGCAAGAGAGCCACAAGGACAACGCCACTTCCAGCCAGACGGTGTCGCACTTCTACTCTGGGTTCTGGCTGAACAAAACCGGAAAGACCTCTGCTCCCATGTGTCCTGCGCTCACAGGCGCCACCTTCCTTAAAGACATTCCAGCCAAAGAACGTGTCGAAGTACAGGTACTCCACAACCCAGCTAGATCCACCTTCTCTCATCTGCGAAAACAAACTACCACCACTCTGACTGTGGCTCTGTCTGTTATCAATGTCACAGGTCTTGTGTGTCTCGAAAGCCAGGGAACACAGCTGGTGGGTCACAGTTCCTGCCGAATCACCAGAACATTGGACTCAGTTGATCCCCCTTCCTTTGTTGCTTCTCCAAATATGTACTTTGTGTGTGGCACCAAAGCTTACACCTGGCTCCCGAAAGGTTGGAAGGGTATCTGCTACATTGCCTTCATTCTCCCCCCCACGTATGTAGCCCCTGCTAACCATCACCGGCAGAGGCGTGCAGATGACATTGGACAAGCCGACTCCACTGGAGCCCAGTTCTTGGATGCAGCAAAGGGACTCGTTCCCCTGTGGGGCCCAATGGCAAACAGCCGCGCTATCCGACACCTGACCCAGGCAGTAGAAACAACGATCAACATCACGGCTGGCATCCTCGCTAACAACACGGCTGAGCTTCAGGCGGTCCGCCTTGTGGCCCTTCAAAACCGCCTTGTTCTGGATGTGGTCCTGGCCGATCGAGGAGGAGCATGCCGCATCCTCGGATCTAGCTGCTGCACCTACGTGCCAGATAACTCGCCTTCAGTCTACAAGGCAATTGAACACCTCCACAGACTTTCCTCAGAGGTTCACCAAGAACAAGAAGGATGGTCGCTTGGGAGCTGGTTTTGGGACACTTTGAAGGACTAGGGTTGGAGGTTGCTTTCTTTCGTACTGATACCTGTTGTGATATTATGTGGGTGTTGTTTAGGTATCCAGTGTCTGCCATCTTTGTGCAGCTTTGTTTCTAACTGTATGTGCCCAAAGACTTTGGACTTCCGAAATGAGCACATGAGCCCCTCTATGAAGTAGAAATACGTGGCCTCATGGGGATAAATCCGAACTGACAAGTTGGCGAGACATGTTAAAAGGGAGGACTGTGGAATTTAAGTTTACGAGCTGAACATCATCTGCGCCAGCTTGTCACCCACGTACAACGTGCACGACAGCCATTTTAGGTATCATGGTCTCCCTGTCCACGATCGATCGCCAGCGCGCTCCTCTGACCCTGCAAGCATCCTCCGCGCACCCTGGCTCCCCCTCCCTCCCTCACATGAGCATAACCCTTCTCCTCCTGCATGACCCTGTCCTTGGGAGTCACACCCGCGCCTGACCAGCACCTCCTCTCCTTCCATGAATACCCCTCTGTTGATAAGCCATCCCTCCGCGCTCGATTGTCCACGCGGCATGAATACCACTCCTTTGATGACCCCTTCCCCCGTGTCCGACTGTCCACACAGGTCCGAGGCCATCGCCTAAGCCGGGAGATATCATTTACTGCCCCTTATTGTATGGAGTCGCTCCTCTTCAAAGGACACACTGTTGATCATGGCCTCCCCACCCCATGGGATACAATCAGGCGCACACATCCTAAGAATCGACGGAACACTCAGCCGTGTGATAGCCCCCTCCTGTTATCAGCAGGGTGAGGACCTCTATTGTGGATATATGTGGGGGTGGGCTTGACACGAGGATTATGGGGACGTCATTTCATAAGTTTAAAGAGTCTTTTATGCAATAAAGAATGCTCACATGTCATAAACCAGGGTATAAGAGGCCAGGCCTCAGAGAAGCTGTTAGAGCACCTCGAGACGATACCTTGTTGTCTGATCTGATGTGTTCTGCTCCGTCGGAATTAAACTTCTGTTTCCTGCCTTCTGGTCTCCGGCGCCTGCCTCATTGCTTGGTAATTTGAATGGTACAAAGGCGGTTAGCGCCGGGCAAATCTTGAAAAAGGTCATAGCCCTACCTTTTTCCACAGGCGCTTGAGGAAGGGTGGAGAATTACTTGTCAAATATCCAGGTTTTAAGTTGCTTTCTGAATGCTAGATGGTTCTGAGTGAGACACAGGTGAGTGGGGAGTGAGTTCCAGGTTTTAGCAGCCAGGTAGGAGAAGGATCTACCTCCCATGGTGGTTTTATTGATGCGAGGTACGGTAGCAAGGGCTTGGTTGGAGGATCGTAGCTGGCGGGGGGGGGGGTGTAGAAGGAAAGTCGTGTGTTGAGGCAATTGGGTCCGAGTTCGTAAAGTGCTTTGTGTGCGTGGGTTAGGAGGCGGAAAGTAATCCTCTTATTGATGGGGAGCCAGTGGAGGTTTTTCAGGTGACCAGGTGAGAGTGAAATGGGCAAAGAAGATAGAGGAGACTAGCGATAAATCTACATTAGCATTTTTAGTACGAGAAAAGGAGACAGTCGCAAATGAGTTCCCCATGAGAGAAATACCTGGAGGAGGTTATGTACATGTTCCATGGAGTAGACAGGATATTTTATCATTTACAAATGATTTCCCCAGATAGAGAGAGAAACCAGTAGAATGGTATCAATCAATCAATCAAAGACATTTATAGAGCGCACTACCTACCCGTAGGGTCTCAAGGCGCTAAGGGGGGGGGGGTGCCGTTACTGCTCGAACAGCCAGGTCTTGAGCTTCTTCCTGAAGGCGAGGTGGTCTTGGGTCAGGCGCAGATCAGCCGGGAGGGAGTTCCAGGTCTTGGCGGCCAGGTAGGCGAAGGACCTTCCTCCTGTTGTCGCTCTACGGATGCGTGGGACGGTGGCGAGGGCATGGCTGGCTGATCGGAGGTGGCGTTTGGGAGCGTAGAAGTTGATTCGGTTGTTGAGGTAGCTCGGGCCTTGATCGTGTAGGGCTTTGTGTGCGTGGGTGAGGAGCCGGAAGGTGATTCTTTTGTTGACGGGGAGCCAGTGCAGGTCTCTCAGGTGTCCGGAGATGTGGCTGTTTCGTGGGATGTCGAGGATGAGTCTGGCTGAGGCGTTCTGGATCCGCTGGAGTCTCTTCTGGAGCTTGGCGGTGGTTCCGGCGTAGAGGGCGTTGCCGTAGTCCAGTCGGCTGGTGACGAGGGCCTGGGTGACGGACTTCCTGGTCTCCGTGGGGATCCACCAGAAGATCTTCCGAAGCATGCGCAGGATGTTGAAGCACGACGAGGAGACGGCGTTGACTTTCCTGGTCATGGAGAGGGAGGAGTCCAGGATGAAGCCCAGGTTGCGTGCGTGGTTCGTCGGTTTGGGTGCGGTGCCCAGGGCGGGGGACCACCAGGAGTCGTCCCAGGCGGAGGGAGAGGAGCCCAGGATGAGGACCTCCGTCTTGTCTGAGTTCAGTTTCAGGCGGCTGGTCGTCATCCACTCGGCTACCTCTCTCATCCCTTCGTGCAGGTTGGCTCTGGCGGCGGCGGGGTCGTTGGTCAGGGAGAGGATCAGCTGGGTGTCGTCGGCGTAGGAGATTATGTTGAGGTTGTGTTGGCGTGCGATGGCCGCGAGGGGGCTCATGTAGACGTTGAAGAGGGTAGGGCTCAGCAAGGATCCTTGAGGTACGCCGCAGATGACTTCGGTGGCCTCTGACTTGTACGGTGGTAGGCGGACTCTCTGCGTTCTTCCGTCGAGGAAGGAGACGATCCATTCCAGTGCCTTCTCCTGGATTCCGACGTTGCTGAGGCGCTGCACTAGGGTGCGGTGGCAGACCGTGTCGAAAGCTGCGGAGAGGTCTAGGAGGATGAGGGCCGCTGTTTCTCCGTTGTCCATCAGGGCTCGGATGTCGTCGGTGGCGGCGATGAGGGCGGTCTCGGTGCTGTGGTTGGCTCGGAAGCCGGACTGCGAGGGGTCAAGGGATCCGTTCGTCTCGAGGAAGGCGGCCAGCTGTTTGTTGACGGTCTTCTCGATGACTTTGGCTGGAAACGGGAGTAGCGAGATGGGGCGGTAATTCTTGAGTTCGGTGGGGTCTGCTGTGGGTTTCTTGAGTAGAGCGCTGAGTTCGGCGTGCTTCCAGCTCTCGGGGAAGGTGGCGGTGTCGAAGGAGGTGTTGATAATGTCCCGCAGGTGGGGTATCGACAGGTAGATCGGTTTGTAAAGGTTTCAAAAGTACTATGGGTTGACTTGGATGGATATTTGACATAGTTGTGCCAGCAGACTTGTGGACTGAGTGTAAAATATCTGTAAATTGGCCGAGAGAGGAGTATTCTCGAGACAAAGTGACAGGTGCTCCGTCACCTGAAGTAATGAGAAAATATGAACAAGTAATAGTGTTTTTGAAGAATAAAATTCAACCAAAAGAAACAGATTGGGTTAAAATAGACAGAACTACACAGGAACCAAAAGAATCTGTACATTCATTTTATGAAAGATTATTATTGGTATTCAAACAATACAGTGGATATGAAGAACTGAGTAAAAGGATATGAGTCATTTTATTTATTGATTTGTATATGGATTAAGGCCAGAAATTGGAGACATGATTAGGCATAATATGATAGGATGGCAGTCAGGATCTGTGGATGATGTTTTGAGAAAAGCCAAATATTGTAGTAAAGAAATTGATGCTAAACAAAAGAAATTAAAAGAAAAGGCCATGTGGGCACAAGTGAAGGTAGCAGAACACCAAGTAGCACAATTGGAAAATAAAAATACTGATGCAAATCAAGGAAAATTAAAAGGAAATTTCCCAAAAACAAAATTAGTAGGGAATATAGAAGAGCTTAAGAAAAAGTTCTCTTGTCATAATTGGGCAGGATAGGGCACTGGAAGAAAGAATGTAGGTATCCACCAAGAGTTAATCCAGAAAATACATCATTGAATTCACAGGTGCAGCATGAGGTAATTCAGCAGCAACCGCAGCAGCAGCAGATAGTTACTCAGCAAAGTCAGGTGCCACAACCGCCACTTCCACACTGTATAAATCAACAGAGATACAGTGCAGCGACAGGATTCAGCGGAGTCGAACAGGTAAACAGATCACCTAGAGTGAATGTGAGTCCCCAGTATTGGTGGCAAGAAGAAGGTGGAAGTGAGTCGGATGAAAGTTTCTGATGGTGCCTGAGAGAGGGAGAAGAGTGTGTGCTTGGAGCCACTCTTTAGGTAGATCAGTCTGGTCCATTTGTAAGCGGAAAAGTGGAAATAACTTTCCTAGTGGACACTGGTACTACCCGTTCTACTGTTAGATCAGTGGAAGTCCGAAATCTCCCTCTCTCAGGAGACCACACCCAAGTTATAGGTGTAGCAAATAGACGGATTAAAACTTCTCTAACACAACCAGTTGAAGTAGAGATTGGAAATTTCAAAGACATGCACCGATTTGTGGTGTGTGATGGCAGCCCCGTAAATCTGTTAGGACGAGACATTCTGTGTAAAATTAACTGCGCAATATACTGTTCACCAGATGGTATAGAATTGCAAACTCCAGAAGAAAGTCTGTATAAAATGACCATGTTAATGATTGAGGCAGAACAAAATAAACTGTTTCCTGTGTTTGATCGAGAAAAGATACCAGAGGATCTGAAAAAAGTAGTGACAGAAAAGGTGTGGGATTTCACAGGAGAAGATATTGGATTTATGAAGGATGTAGATCCTGTAAAAATCTCTATTAAAGAAGGTGTGAGTTACCCGAACATTCCCCAGTACAAGATGACGACAGAAATAATTGAAGGCATAACTCCAGTGATAAATAAAATGATTGAGCAGGGAATATTGAGAGAAATAGAGAGTAGTCCTTGTAATTCACTGATAATGGGATTGAAAAAGCCTAACGGAACATTTAGGATTGTACAAGACCCTAGAAAGGTAAATAAAATTGTTGTCCTATGTTGTCCGATTGTACCAAATCCAGCAGTGATTTTATATCAAATTCCCCATGATGCAGAATCGTACACTGTAATTGATTTGTGTAATGCATTCTTTACAGTTCCATTGCACCCAGAAAGCCAGCCAATGTTTGCGTTTAGATTTGGAGATCGAATTTTGGCATGGTGCCGAATTCCTCAAGGGTATACTGAAAGTCCATCTATCTTTAACCAGTTGCTAAAGAAATCATTAGAGAGTTTGAGCATCACTGGAGAGTCTGTATTGGTCCAATATATTGATGATCTCCTAGTGGCGTCAAAGACAAAATATGCATGCGTAACTGATACCATCGCATTGTTAAATCATTTGGCTGAAGAAGGACATAAAGTGTCTCGGTCTAAATTGCAATTTTGCCAGAAAGAGGTGCAATACTTAGGTCATAAGATTGCTAAAGGAATCAGACAAGTCACTGTTTAAAGAAATAAAATGATACAAGGAATGCAGCCACCAAAAACTGAGGATGTTCTTGGGAATGGTGGGTTATTGTAGACAGTGGATTAGTGGATTCTCACTGATTGCCAAGCCATTGCAGAGGTTAACCAGAGCAGATATCAGTGACCCTATAATTCTGACCAAAACTGAAATGGAAACATTTGAACAACTGAAAACAAGCTTATGTGAAGCACCAGCTTTAGGGATGCCTGACTATGAAAAACAGTTTGAATTGTACTGCAGTGCACGAGAAGGATGTGCATTGTCAGTACTAATTCAGAGACATGGAAAACTGAGAATGCCCATTGCGTATTTCTCAGCTGTTTTGGACGCTGTTGCAAAAGCATTGCAAGGCTGTCTGAAAGCAGTAGCAGCTACAAGTGTCAGTCTCGAGCAAAGTGAAGGAATAGTGATGGGATTTCCTGTGAGGGTGTATTTGCCTCATTCTGTGGAGATTCTCCTCACTAGAACAAAAACACAGTATCTGACCAATAACAGGATGACCCGATACGAAAAGACAATTCTGGGAGCAGAAAATGTGACAATCTCTAGATGCGTAAATGTAAATCCTCCCACATTATTGCCTGATACAATGGAAACTGAAATGAGAAATGAGGATGATCACAATACTCTTGAATACTGTACTAAACCAAGACCAGACATCAGAGATGAGCCTTTCCCTGAATCAGATTATGTGATACTTGTCGATGGTTCATGTCTGAGAACAGAGGAGGGTGCCTTGAGCGCAGCGTACGCAGTCTGTACTGTGGCAGATGTACTGGAAGCTTCTTGTTTGAAGGGAATATATTCTGCTCAAGTAGCGGAATTGATTGCTTTGATTCGAGCATATGAGATGGGAAAGGAGATCAAGGTAACCACAGTGACCGACAGTCAATATGGTTTTGGGGTTGTCCATGATTACGGACAACTGTGGTCCCAAAGAGGTTATTTGACTTCTGCAGGATCCCCCATTCGGAATGCAGAGTTTGTGAGAATGTTGCTCGATGCAATTCAACTACCTGATAAACTTGCTGTTGTTAAATGTGCAGCTCACAAAAAGGGGGATGACTATATCACCCGAGGTAACAGGTATGTAGACTCAATTGCTAAATACTGTGCTAAAAATCTTGCATCTATCAACAGGGACCGGGAGAAAGAGCATGTTTCAAGTTCTTTAATGCTAACAAATGTAGTCGACACTTGGCAGGAAGTGAGACAATTGCAGGAAGAGGCTGAAGAGAAGGAGAAAAGTATCTGGTTAAATTTAGAATGTAGACAAAGAGAGGAAGATGAAATCTGGGTTTACAAAGATGAAAGACCAGTAATGCCCGATAGCATGATTTTAAACATGGCCCGAATGTACCATGGTCAAGCTCATATTGGGAGAGATGCCATGCTTCGTTTATTTAGGCAGACGTGGTACAATCCCAAGTTCAGGATGATAGCTGAGAGTTTGTGCCAGAGATGGTTAGTGTGCCAACAGTTCAATCCAAACAGAAGAATGATTGTGAGTTTGGGAACCAAAGGATGGGAGGGAGGTCCATTTACACGAATGCAGTTGAACTTTATTGAACTTCAGCCATGTAACCGACTCAGTTATGTTTTCGTAATAATCTGTCTGTTCTCCCAATGTGTAGAAGCTTTCCCCACCAGAAGGAATGATGGGCTAACTGTTGCAAAATTACTTCTAAGGGAAGCGATACAGAGATTCGGTTTCCCAGTGACCATTGAAACTGATCGTGGCCCACATTTCCAGAATGAACTCATGCAAAGTGTGTGAGTATGTGAAGAACTGGACTTTCCTCAGAGATTGCATTGTGCTTACCGACCTGAGGCTTCAGGAGTGGTTGAGCAAGTAAATAGAACAATTAAAAACAGGATTGCAAAAATGTGCTTAGGAACAGGACTAAAGTGGCCTGATGCCTTGCCACTTGTTTTGATGACATTAAGGATCATTCCTGACAGAAAAACTGGACTGGGCCCACATGAGATCTTAATGGACAGGGTGATGAGACAAGCATTTGTACCAGTTGATAAATTGTTGACAATTAATGATGACATCATACTAGATTACTGCAAAAACCTGTGTGACGTGGTGACTTCTGTGTTCCATCAGGTGGGAACTGAATCGAACATGAAAGAGAAAAATCCAGCTCATGATCTAGTTCCTGGAGACTGGGTGCGCATTAAAGTACACCGCAGAAGAAACTGCTTGGTACCTCGTTGGCAGAGAGCACCACTGCAGTGAAATGTGCCGGATTAAAAAGATGGGTGCACACAAGCCACACAATCGGTGTGCCTGAACCTGAAAATATAAACGAAGAAGGTGAAAGTATAACTGATTCTGACTCTGAAGGTAAACCAGAGAAAAATCCAGATACAGAAGATCGACTGGAACGTCGACATCTGGAAGTATCAGATACTAGCTCTGCATCTGAAGGAGAAGGTGAAACTCTTGAAATACCAAATTATGAAGATCAATCTGAAGATCGAGAATTGGTAAAGACTGACACCAGTAAGGAAACTGAGCAAGGGAAAGATAAAACTGGTGAAAAGGTAAATTCAGAACGACAGACTGAAAGCTCTGAAAGCAGGAACGAAAATCCTGACAATGGAAAAGCTGAAACAGCTCACAAAGAGGATGAGATTCCAAGTACTAGCTATGGAGATATTCCTAACAGAGTGAAAGAACTGTCTAAAGGGAAAACTGACTCTGAAAAAGATAAAAACGCTGTAAAAATCATCATAAATGAAACTGTCAAAGACACTGAAAGTGAGACAGACGACAGTGGAGATGAAACTCCATTGAGAAAAAGTTCAAGAAAAAGGGCTTGTAGACAGGAACATAACACCACGGAGCCTAATACGAAAAGAATTTGCAAAGGAGATATTTGGCCTAAAGGAAATGATGGACTGAGATTCAAACAGGTTAACAAAAACAGAAAACAAGAAGAACAGGTTAATGAAATAACCAGTCAGAGAGAGGCATTGGGAAAGAAAATAGAAGTTGTCCAGAGGCCAAAAAGAGTAAGAAGACCAAATCAGAAGTACAAATCACCTGAATGGACATATATTGTCCTGCCTCCAATTGAAGAGGTGAACAGTAGTCAAGAAAACTTGAATGGCCCAAAGATAAATGGGAAAAGTGAGTAAAGCATTGAATCACAAAGAAAGTGGTAATTGATCACAGAAATAAGGTAAAGATGAATCCTGAAATCCAGATAATAAGAAAGGACACTGTAAGTGAAAAGTAACAGTTGTAAGAGACATAAGGTGGAAGAAACTTTGTTAGAAAAGAAAAAGATTGTAAGACACAAGGTCGAAGAAAACCTGTTAGAACATTTTGCTGTGTAAAAAAAAAAAAGGTTAATAACGAACATAAAACAAAGTGTTCTATTTTTAGAAAATGGTGCCGATCGTTCCTAATTTGTACTGGATTACTAATATTGATATGGATAATATTAGCTATTGTTATTCCATTTCAAGATAACCTAGTAAAGTTAAAACATAATGGAAGTACAAGTGAACAAGATGTGGAATCAAAGTCTAAAAAGCAGCATGTATATAGGCCAGAATTACATCAAGATAGCTCAATTTTGACTTTACGAAGAATACATTTTCAAGATTGTTATCTGAATATGTCAGGACAATGGATGCTAGTGACTGCTATGTGTGTGTAAAGTTACCTGCATCTGTTTTCGGAGGGGGTGACATATCACCATCTTCCGCTTACATATGGAGTCACTTGTAGTGTAATTGCAAGTCTGTTTAATCAAACAGGCAAGTTAGAGTACCATTACTCAAATTCAGACGAAGTGTTTGCAAAGTTGAAAATTGATAAAGCATTGAATAAAAAGAAATATGCTACAGTTATGGGAGAATATTTTTTAGGAATAGATGAATTAACCTACGATTATGCATTTAAAAATTATTTGACATCAAATTGAGAGTGGAAGAGAAAGCATATTTAGATATGGTTGAAGAAAGAAGGATGGCATATAAACGTAAAGAAAAAGTAAGGCACAAGAAATCCAAATATTGGACATTTGATGATGAAAATCTTGATGAAAGTAATGTGAATGTAGCAATAAACATAGACACTCCATTGCTAGGGAAATTCTGTATTAGGAGAGACATTACTATGTATGACAATTATTTTGTGGGAGCAAGTCAGTGTAAAGACACATATAGAATTCAATGGGGTTGGGGGTTTAAAGGGGGAAAAGATCCAGTTTTCCTTGGCATTTATTTTATCTGTGGGAACAAAGCTTATTATACGTTACCGGACCATTGGTACTGGACTTGTTATGTGCGTTTGGTCTTTCCAAAAATCTTTCAAGTAGACAGAGGTACTAATGGTATACATGAGATAGGAAAAACCTTTGAGTCGTAGAAAAAGAGAGAGTGTAATAGAAATAATAGGTGATGTTTTTGGAGCACTGATACCAGCAGTGAGACTATCTTTCAATGCAAATCGAATTCGGAGATTGTCAATGATAGTAGATCGTTTGTCAACAGACACAGCAGGTGGATTCTTAATGGTAAACACTGAAATGATTGCTATGAAGACTATGATAATGCAAAATCGTCTTGCTCTTGATATAATATTAGCAAAAGAAGGAGGAGTTTGTGGAATTTTGAAGGTACAGCATTGCTGCACCTACATTCCTGATAAAAGTCAAAACATTGAAAAGTACATTACAAATATTACAGAATTGCATAGAGAAATTGAACCACTAGAGGTTGATGGTATTCTTGAGCGAATTGGAAGAAGTTTTACAGCAGTTAAACATTGGTTTCAAGAAATAGGTAGTTCAATTTTAGGCAAGATACTAATTCCGATAACAGTAACAGTATTAGTAGTTTTTATGATAAGATTATGTTGCATATACAGAAAGAGAAGAAATGTTAAAAGGTCATTGAAGAAGATAATCCAAGAAAATCGAGAAAGAGAAAGAGAAAAAGGTGATATAGAAATGGCGGAAATCCGAGAAAAGGTCTTTAGAGAAACTAGAGATAAGGATACTAAAGTATAGATCTATACTAATATGAAGAATTTGAGACATCTCTTGATAAATCACCAAAGGGGAGAGTGGATGGAGCAAGGTGGAGAAACACAATTTTGTGTACCCTTGTGAAATCATACTTCCATAATCATAATTTGAACTAACTGAGTGACGCATGAAATTAACCAACTTAGAATATAAGTTGCACCTACACAGACACACGTGGGAAACTAAGTATGCTTATGCTGCAATCATAATGAACTAATCTTGTGATTCTGTCATGCCCTAAACTAATACGCAGCTTTAAGATAATGGAATGCAGTATAAATGTGCTTTTTGTTAATGTATTTTGTGGCAAAACGCGAGGAAAAGTGAGTATATTATGCTTAAATGTGGCTATTTCACTAGGTAACTACTAATAGGGAAAACCTTAGAAAGGAGGGATGTAAACAGAAGGGCTAAAATTCTTAAATTAACGTTCGTTTGTGTTTGTTTCTATGATAGTTCCCATTTTTGACTTGTGAGGCCTAAAAGAAAATGGAGTCACTCGATTATTGTGGCCATAAGAGAAGTATGCATGCGCCAGCAATGACTGAATCTGAATGCGAGCTGTTTGTGCCTGGAGTGACTACAGTTGAAGGAGACTGTAGCCTGGAAGTATAGATGGCTGCCAAAATGATGAGCACAATGGTTCAGAACGTGAGAATAAATGGCAAAGTTGCGAGTGGAGAACAGGACTAGGCCAGACTTGGGCCAAAACAAAGGACCCATTAGAAATTTGCAGACGGAAGGAAAAGTAATAATATAATAACGAGATGATGTTCATCCACCCCAACATTGTCCAATCAGAACTCTAATTTGGGCTGAAAGTTACACTTTTAGATAGATAAAGCTAGTAAAAAGGGAATAAAAAGGGGTGATTTTACTGAAGAAAAAACTTCTCTTTGATTTCTTCCCGAGATACTGCCGCACTGCTGGTTTTCCTGGGATGTAAGACTTTGAATAATTTTTCTATTTCTTCTGAATGAGATCTGAGCTTTAGGTGAGGCTATTAGTCAGGGAAGTTAGGGAAATAGGAGAAAATGAGTTTGGGAACTATCTGTCTTTAACTGATACTTGCATTTCTAAATAGAAATAAAATGTCTAATTCTGAATTTCTGAAAACAATGAAATTAATTATCTGAAATAAAACTCTTATTCTTTAATTGTCCTTCTGAATAAAGAAAATAAATAAATTAATAACTGTTTAGATATGCTGAATTTGCACTTAATGAAAATTAGATAAAAGAAGAATTAAGCTGATCTTGAGTTTTCCTACGCCTAATTTTTTACTAGCAGATCCGTCAACCTTAGTGGTGGCGTGTCTAATGAAATGTTTTATTAAATTAAAACCATGGTAAGCTCATTTAAACTGCAGGTGTAATTAGTATAAATATCCAAGTTTAGTCTAGACGCTCCATTATGATACAGCGGCTCTCCTTTGAATTTCACCGATCAATGAAGTAGGATGGAAGTGTTTAGTGAGTGACTCGCAGTGTCATGGGCCCCACTGTGGAGTATATGTTTGATTTTTTACTTAGGAGAAAGTTGTTATGGTGATAGAAATTATTTCCGGAGTACCGCTGCATCAGTGGCCTCTGCCAGACATTGGTGATGGCCTCGTCCACCCGCCCCTCGGTTACCGCCTTAATCTGAAGCTCAAAGCGATGTGTTTCTGATGGCGAACAGCCCGTCAGTACCACCCTCCGACAGAAGCTCTCTCTTGAGGGGCTTAATCTGACGAGAATGATCAGGAAGAGGCCATATCGAGGTCCCCATAGGTGGAACCAGGTGGGACACCAGTGGAAAGTAACCCTGCATCTTCTGGCTCGACAAGGTGTTCCCTGCTGTTTAAATTTCAATGCACAGGGCAGGTGCTGTGCTTCTGGGGCAGGTTTGGGTTCTCTGAGGTAGGTGCGGTGCTCTGAGCCAGGTGTGGTGCTTCTAGAGCAGAGAGCCACTCAGGGAGGGTGGAGGGGAAGGAGCGCAGTGCCCTTTCCCTTTCAACTTTCCCTTAGCTATTTCTTGTTCACTCTAGAACCCCATCTCTCCCTTTCTCTTCTTTACTGCTTTCTAGTCCCTCATCTCACTCCTGGCTCACTCCTTCTCTTCTTTCTCTCTCTGTAGTTGAATCTCTCCACCGGACCTGTGAGTCTCTCTTTTGCCTTCTCAAGCACACTCTTAGTTCCATCTCCCACTTCTATCGCTCCCCTCTCATCTCTCTAGTCTCCCCACACCAGACCCTTTCGTTTCTCTCCATTTCTTCTCTCCAGTTACCCCATGCTCCCTATAGTTACCCCCTTTCCCCTCTCTCTATCCCTGGTTACCCTCTTTCCCCTCTCCAGTTACTCTCTGTCATCTCTCTAGATATTCCATCTCCTCTCTCTAGTTACCTCATTTTCCTCTATCTAGTTACCCCTTTCCTCTCTCTAGTTGTCCTCTATCATCTCTCTAGTTACCTCATTTCCTCTCTCTATTTCCCTCTTTCCTCTTTCTACTTACACCCTTTCCTCTCTGTAGTTATTCCTCTTTCTTCTCTCTAGTTACCCCTTTCCTCTCTGAAATGACCCCTCTTTCCTCTCTCTAGTTACCTTTGTCTATTTACTTCCCCCTCGATTTTCTCCAGTCTTTCCTTTCTCAGTCAGGATCCTTCTCCACGTGCTCTCCTCCTTCGAATCATCTCTCCCACTTCCTCTCTCTCTAGTTCCTTCTGCCCTTCCAGTGTCATTGAGGTCACACAGAAGGTTGTCCAAGACGCTTTATCGACACAAAAATCAAAGAAGGGCCCAACAATTGAATTCTAGGGAGTCAAACTTTATTGATCTTACATTGCCAGGTTCTCTCTCACATATCCCTGTCCTCTCTATAGTTTTTTCTCCCTTTGTATCTCTCCCCTTTCCCTCTCTCCCTACCGATTCTCTAATATGTTTGCATGTGATTCTTGCCAGTTTCTCTTAGATACCCCATTTCCATTTTCTAGTTATCCCCTTTACCCTCTCTAGTTACCCCTTTCTCATCTCTAGTTGCTCCCTTTTCCCCTCTCTAGTTAACCCTTTCTCTCTTTAGTTGCCCCCTTTTGCTCTCTCTAGTTAACCTATTTTCTCTCTCTAGTTAACACCTTTCCTATTTCCAGTCATCCCCTTTCCCTTCTCTAGTGTCCTCTTTTCTCTCTGTAGTTACCCCTCTTCCTCTCTCTATTTACCTTTGCCTATCTCCTTCCCTCTCTAGATATCCATTTCTTCTCTCTAGTTACCCTCTTTTCCACTCTCTAGTTACCCTTTCCTCTCTCTAGTTACCCTCTTTCGCCACTCAAGTTATCCCTTTACTCGCTCTAGTTACCCCCTCTCCTCTATCTAGTTACCTCCTTTTACTCTTTCTAATTACCCATGTCCTCTCTTTAGTTACCCGTCTTTTCTCTTTCTAGTTATCTTTGCCTATTTAATTCTCTCTATGTTTTCTCCAGTCTCTCCTTTCTCACTCAGGCTCCTTCTCTCCATGCACTCTCCTACTTTGTCTCCTCTCTCCAACTTCCTCTCTCTCTCTAATTTCTTCTCCCCTTCCGGTGTCATTGAGGTCACACAGAAGATTGTCCAAGATGCTTTATCGACACAAAAATCCAAGAAGGGACCTACAATTGAATTATAGGGAGTCAAACTTTATTGACCTTACATTGCCAGGTTCTCTCTCACCTCTCATTGTCCTCTCGCTAGTTCTTTCTCCCTTTACACTTCTCCCCTTTCCCTCTCTCCCTATCCTTTCTCTAATTCGTTTGCTTGTGGTTGTCGCCAGTTTCTCTCTAGTTACCCTCTTTACCCATCTCTAGTTACCCCTTTCCTTTGTCTAGTTGTCCCCTTTTCCTCTCTCTAGTTACCCCTTTCATCTCTTTATTATTATTATTATTTAGCTTTTAGCGAGTGCGTAGCTACCCAGAGGCGTCCCAGCGCTCGCGACTAGTCAGGAGTTTACAACAGGCTCTACAACTGATTATTGCAAGAGCAAGGTCTTAAGATGTTTTCGGAAGGGTAGCAGATGGGATTCGGCTCGGAGGAAGGGCGGCATTGCGTTCCTCAATCTGGCCACCTTGTAGACAAATGACCTCACTCTGCTTCTTTCCCTATTTATCTTCGGGGTGACTGGTAAGTGGAGATGGGTCGAATGAAGGCATTTTCCAGGGAGATAGGGGGCAATCAGAGGTCTGTTAATATCTGGGCCATTGCACCAGAATGTCTTATGTGCTATTCACAGGCCCTTAAATGTAACCGTATTGGAGACAGGTAGCCAGTGTAGCGTTCTCAGGGCTGGCTTGGCTGAATTAATTTTCGGTACCCCTAGTAGGAGCTGCACAGTTCTGGGGCACTTGGAGTTTCCTTAACGTTGCAACAGGAGCTCCAAGGTATAAGGAGTTTCCATAGTCCAGGCGTGATTGGACCAGGGACTGAATCAGGATCCGCCTGGCACTTATTGGCAGAAAGGGAAGAATCTTTCGCAGAAGTATCAAAGCACCAAAGCATGCTCCTGTTACTCTTACCGCTTAGTCTTCGAATTTAAAGGAACTGTCCAGCCAAACACCCAAGCTTTTTATCTTGGACTTGGGAAGGGGTAGGAGGGGGGGTTGGGGGGGGGGGGTGTGGGGGTGGTCCTAGGCAGTTTGGCCAGATTAGTTTAAGGTCGAGGCCGGAGGTGTTACCCAGAAGCATTATTTCGGTCTTTCCATCGTTTATTTTGACGCAGGCGTGCTCCATCCATGAGGCCACTTCTTTTAGGCAGGTTTTCAAGTCTGAGGAAGGGAAACAACCTTTACAATGCAACTTTTACAATGCACTACCATTACAACGAAACTTTTACAACGCAACATCCATTACAACGCATGCATTTAAAACGCAACCATTACAACGCATGACACTACAACGCACACCACTACAACGCATGTCATTACAACTCAGTCATTACAACGCATACCATTACAACGCATAACATTACCATCCAACACTTACCTACTGTTGCACCCCCTGGAGTAAGAATAGTAATTTTTACCCCTACACTATCCAACACTTACCCTACTGTTGCACCCCCTGGAGTTAGAATAGTAAATGTTACCCCTACACTATCCAATACTTACCAAACATCCAATGTAATGTAATGCGTTGTAATGGTATGCGTTGTAAAGGTAGTATGTGTTGTAATGGAATGCGTTGTAAATGTAGTTTTTAAAATTTGGTTGTAATGGCATGCGTTGTAATGGAATGCGTTGTAATGGATGTTGCGTTGTAAAAAATGCATTGCAAAGGTATGCGTTGTAAAAGTGTGCGTTGTAACGTCATACATCCCTGAGGAATGATTACGTGGGTCATTAAGGGAGATTACCAGTTGGGTATCATCTGCATAGGTGACTATTTTTATCCCGTATGGTAAGATGATATCCGCCAGTGTCTGCATATACACATTAAACAGTGTGGGGCTGAGGGAAGGATCCCTGAGGGACCCCACAGCTGAGTCCCAAAACTTTAGAGGTGGCTTCCCCTGAGAAAACCTGGAAGGTCCTAATCTCTAGGTATGACTTGATCCATTTGAGCGCCTCATCTGCAATGCCTCTCCTCCTGAGTCTCTCCCCTAGTAAGGTAAGGTTCATCGTGTGGAACGCCCAGCTTAAGTCTAGGAGGATAATGGCCACTGCTCCCCCTTGGTAGAGGATCAGTTTGGATTCCTCCACCATGGCCAGCAGTGTAGTTTCCATACTCTGTAAAGGCCGGAAACCTGTTTGTGTGGCATGCAATTCCAAGAATTCCGAGATTACTAAATTAACATGCTTTTCCGAAGCTTTAATGATTACTGGAACTTTAGTTGCCCCCTTTTCCTCTCTCTAGTTACCCCTTTCCCTCTCTCTAGTTAACCCAGTTCCTCTCCCTAGTTACCCTTTTTCCTGTCTCTAGTTACCCCTTTTCTTTCTCTAGTTAACCCCTTTCCTATTTCTTATCACCCCCTTTCCCCTCTCTAGATTCCCTTTTCCACTCTGTAGTTACCCCTCTTTCCTCTCTCTAGTTAGCTTTGCCTATCTCCTTCCCTCTCTAGTCATCCATTTCCTCTCGCTAGTTATTACCTTTCCTCTTTCTAGGTATCCCCATTCCTCTCTATAGTTACCCCTTTTCCCCTTTCTAGGTGCTCCCTTCCTCTCTCTGGTTACCTCCTTTTCCTCTCTCTGGTTAATCCCTTTTCACTCCCTAGTTACCTCTTTCCTCTCTATAAGTTATCTCTTTCCTCTCTGTAGTTACCCCATTCCTCTTTCTAGTTACCCCTTTCTTATCTCTAGTCACCCCTTCTCTAGTTAACCCTTTCATCTCTGTAATTACCCCTCTTTCTTCTCTCTAGTTACCTTTGGCTTTCTCCTTTTCTCTCTAGTTACCTGTTAGACCTGGCACCTTGGCGTGAGTCTCCCTTCCACTTGTATCTGTGTATCTGTTGTCTGAGTTTGTGTGAGTGACAGGGCTGGGGAATTCCTGGGGACAGTCAGGGTTACCAGGTGGTGAATAGGGTGCTTACAACAGGATGGGTGGGCGGAGTAGTCCTTGACTCTGAATAGGGTTGTGCTCCACCACCACAATACTGGCTCCACCTCCTGTGGAGCGTCTGATGTCCCTGCCCTGCACCCTGAAAGAAGACAGCAGCTTCCTGTCAACAGAGTACTCCAAAACCAGGTTGAACCAGGCTCAGGCCCCCTGGCCTGCCAAGACAAAAGAAACCGAGTATAAAGGTAGGAGCCCTGCTCCTAAGAAGTTAGATCCAGTTTTGACCACGACGAACATCTGCCTGACTATAAGAACAAAGAGAAGCTGAGGAAAGGAAACCTGCAGTGGTGCCTTGCTGAGGACGGAGAGGAAAAGAACAGAGAGGATTTTGAAGACTTGTGCCTGAAATTATCTCCAAGGGCTTGATCACGAGCTTGCCCCTGAATGGAACCCCAGGACCATTGGGTTCTATTCTGCCTGTGCCCATTTGCTGTTGGGCCTTTAGTTCTTATTCCCTCGCCGGAGTTGTGACTCGGGAGCCTTCGCCCTCCAAGGTCGTGACAGCTCGGAGCCTGGTCGCCCCGCCGCAGAGAGCCCCGCTCAAAGCTTGAGTCGCTCTCCGCTTCAGAGCCTGCTATGGAGCACGCTCTGTGCCTCTCATCTTCTCCCGCCGGAATCTGCACGGAGCGCATCTGATAGCCTCGGACGGTCCGTACGTCGTAACGTACCCGACTGTCTCGCTTTGCCCTCCTGCATACCAAGGCTGTGCCGCACCTCTAGAAAGGCCTTCCGTACTGTGGTACAGACGGCCCGGTGCTGCACCCGTCTGCCTGAGAACGCAACGGCCCACACAGATCCACAAGTACGACCTGGTGTGCTAAGATGTAGTACGCCCCGCAGGCCTGAATGGCGCCTCGCCCCGTGAGCTGCATCTGACCCCGGATCGCCACAACCCTCCACACCGTCCCGCTCACCCGCCTCGCACCTAGAGGGGGCTCCGAGCCGGATAAATCCTTTGGAGAACCGTTGGACTCGTCCCGGGTCTGCCCTCACCAGTAGCCGTGCCTGAAACGCCTCGGACACTCATCGCAAGGTACACGTGAACTCTATCCCGAGTTCGCATCGGATCCAGGGTCCGCAACATTTGTTTTCCCTAAATGTAAATGTAAATGTCAAGGTATTTGTAGAGCGCACTGTCACCAAGCGGTTTCCTGGCGCTATTACTCATACCGCTGTGGAACCCTTCCTGGCTTTCCCTGTGAAGTTTCCACTCCTGGGTACCCCCAGGGTGAAGCCAGGCATCCTAGCACTGTAGGGGCCGGTGTGGAGGTTAAGCAAGCTAATGCCTAGAGTTGCAGCGTGGGGCCCATGATTAGAATAGGCACCAAGGCGAGAATTGTCAAGTCTGAGGAAATTGAGCCCAAGACCCGCCAAGGCGGGAATTGAACCCTGGTCCCAGGCCAGAACTCTGCATCAGGGTCTGCCGCTCTAACCATTGAGCCACACTCCTCCTTTTCCCTGTCATCGTACCTTGCTAACCAAGAACACTTAAGAACAATCGCCTATTTAAATCTGGTGGCCTTCAACCGCTAAACGTTATATGGTCTTGTGATAATTCTGCATATGAAGTATTTTTACATAAAGTCTACGTATTTTTGATACAATCCTACGACTAGTGTCCGTCTGTGGTGGGTCATTGGGTTTCCTGTATGTACTCATAAATGCTTAACTAACTATCGCCCTGAAGATTAGCCTTGTCTGCTCGCGCCACACTACCTAGAGGGTGAGCAAGGGTTATTTCTAAAGGAGTAGTTCTCTTACCCTGACTAGAGGAGAGGGTCCCTGTTTGCCACAAGTGCATACCTGTGCCAACCAGAGACGCCCGATTCTAACATTACCCGTTTCTTCTCTCTAATTACCCCTTTTCTCTTTCTAGTTACCCCCTTTCCGCTCTGTAGTTACCCCCATTCCTCTCTCTAGTTACCACCTTTCCTATTTCTAGCTATCCCTTTCCTCTCTCTAGTTACCCTCTTTCCTCCCCTTAGTTACCCCTTTCCTTTCTCTAGATACCCCCTCTCCCCTATCTAGTTACCCCTTTCCTCTCTCTAGTTAACTTGTTTTGGTGGAAGAGATGTGGCGCAGCGGCCAGGGTGCCTGACTCTGGACCGCAGGGTTCATGGTTTGATCCCCGGCTCTGGTGGCAGGTTAGCCAAGCACTATGTGACTCGGCGCAAAAGCTTGCTTAATCTTCCCAATTGCCCCCAGCGCCGGGACACCTCTCCTGAGGTAGTTGTGCGCTTTACAAATGCTGGCATTTGGCATTTACGTTTTCCTCTATCTAGTTACCCCCTTTCCTCTCTCTCTAGTTACCCTCTTTACCCTCTCTAGTTACCCCCTTCTTCTCTCTAGTTCCCCCTTTCATATTTCTGAATAACCCCCTTCCCTCTCTATAGTCACCAGGGCTTTAAGTGGGATAAAAAAACTGGGGGAGTCTCTCAAAGGGGCGTGGCCAGTGTAATTAGGGGCGTGCCTTTAAATCACTTACACAAAAAATCTGTGCTCATCATAATGTGCCGCCCGACTTGTATTTTGCTGATTCCATCATTGCATCCAGATATTTGATACAAGTAACATCATACCTACAATAAGTAGGAAATATTGGCTTTGTCAATGGTTATTACTTGCAGAAGATAAATAAGCTGCAACTATGACTTGTATATAATATTGACAAAGCTTCCAATTAGATCCTTGGTGACCCTACCACAATGTTGCTGCTCCTGAGTTTCAGAAAGAGAAGGGAAATCCAGAAAGAAAATAACTCTTAAAGGATTTCCCTTCCCCCACAACGCTTCCCTGGCATGACGTCATGCCGTAACTTCTCTACTACTGAGAAGTGAGCAGTGTGAGCAGCGCACATCCATGTGCCTGGTGCTGTCTCGAAACGGGTCTCTATCAGGCTTTGTTTTGCGCCATGGCACTTTTTTCCGGGCTGCAGTGACAGCAAACAGCGGTCATTGCAGTCCAGGGGGAAAAAAACGGGCTGCCTGTGTCAGGGCTCAAAACAGAGCCCGATAGAGACCCGTTTCGGGGCCCTCTGAAAAAAACTGCCAGTGCTCGGGCCCCTTGAGACCCGGCCCACTTAAAGCCCTGCTAGTCACGCCATATCCCTTCTCTAGTTACCGCTTTCCTCTCTGTAGTTACCCGTCTTTTCTCTTTCTAGTTATCTTTGCCTATTTAATTCTCTCTATGTTTTCTCCAGTCTCTCCTTTCTCAGTCAGGCTCCTTCTCTCCGTGCTCTCTCCTCCTTCGGATCCCCTCTCCCACGTCCCCTCTCTCTAGTTCCTTCTGCCCTTCCGGTGTGATTGAGGTCACATAGAAGATTGTCCACGACGCTTCATCGACACAATTGAATTATAGGGAGTCAAACTTTATTGACCTTACATTGCCAGGTTCTCTCTCACCTCTCATTGTCCTCTCGCTAGTTCTTTCTCCCTTTGCACCTCTCCCCTTTCCCTCTCTCCCTACCCTGTCTCTAACTCGTTTGCTTATGGTTCTCTTCAGTTTCCCTGCCCTTCTCCATTCTAGACCCTCTTTCCACCCCCTGTTCTTGTCGCTCCCTCCTCTCCCCCTTTACTTTTTGAAGATCCTTCTCTCCATCCTATCTTCTCAAGCCCCTTCCTCTTGCCTCTTCTTTGTCCCTTCTCCCTTTCCGTTGTATCCTTCTCATCTCCGTTCCTCTCTCTAGTTTATTGTATGACCCCTCTTCCTTTTATTTATTTATTTGTGCGTTTTTATATAGCGCGGACTTTACACGAAAGTGTCAGAGCGCTTCACAATAGGAACAGAACTGATACAGGAGAACATTACAAGTGAACAAAATACAAAAGCAAACGTTACATTAAAAGAAGCAATAATGACAATCGTGAGCCAACAAAATACAAGAGGTAGCAAACTGTGCGTTACAAAAGTGACAATCGTGAACCAACAAAATACAAGAGGTAGCAAACGGTGCATTACAGGAGGAAAGAGTGACGTGTGCAGGTTACAAAAGCGTACAAAGTAAACATAGAGGTATAATACTGCAATATATGGAGGGCCCTCAAGCACAAGAACAAACGTTACGTAGGCCATGGTGGCACTTGTATCGAAAATAAACAGATGTAAGAGGTAGAAAACAGTGTGTTACAAGAAAAAGTGATGGGTGCATGTTACACACGAGTACCAAACACAGGTAGAAAGATAATACCGCAATAAATGGCCGACTCTCAAACCGCAAGAACACACTGGGAGGACACTTCCATAGTCATGTACAGTAGATTTTTCTATAATGGAAGGGCTTCCTTCAGATAATAGAGAGGGCATGGATTACATTTGGAAGTGTCTTTGAAGGAGGAGAACTTCGAGGTTAATTTTGAAGGCCTGGGAGGAGGTGGTGGTCCGGAGCTGCGGCGGAAGGGAGTTCCAGATTCTCACCGCGTTGCCTGAAAATGATTGTTCCTAGTTCTTTCCCTCCAGGTTATATGCACTTTCTCTCTCTAGTCTTGTTCCTTCTCTCCATTTCCTTCATGCCCTTCCCTCCCACCTCTTTTCTCTGATTAGTTCATTTTATCCGTTGTCCTCCCTCCCATCTCTCTTTCCTTTCCCTTTCCCTCCGTCTTCCCGTCCACCCCATTACTTCCTCTCTCCTAGTTCTCTTTCCGCCCCTATTTATAATTTCCTTCCTGGCATTTCCTCTCACCTCTCTTACCTCTCTCTCTTTTCCTTTCCTGACTTCTCTTTTCTGGTTGGTTTTCTCGCTCCCCGTCTTGCCTCCTACCTCTCTTTGCGCTCTCGGATTCCTTCTCACTGCTCCCTCTAACCTCCCACCTCTCCTCTGTGCTCCTCCATCTAGCCCCTCCTCTCCTCCTTTGCCGTTGCTTCCATCTCCATCATCAGCCCGGCTGCAGATAACGCTGCGGCCTTTCCGGGGCTCATAAACGCTGAGGTTAATGAAGACGGCGGGCTCCGAGGACAGGCTCGGAGCACAGGAGGCGGTAAAAGAGAATTATAACCCTCAGGAATGGGTCGGCCGTGACCCCAGGGCCCCATCCCCGAGGCGACATTCACCCCGCTTGAGAGAAACGGTGTGCCCGCCCTGGTGACAACAGCCGAGACCAGAATGGACTCTGGGCATCTGTCCTGGCCTCAGATGAAGCGGATGCCTTCCTTACACGCAGGGCCTCTTGAATTATGCGGCAGGAGAGGGCTAAATTATGTGGCAAGAAAAGCCAAATGATGCAACACATTTTGCAATAGTTTTCTTTCATTATTTCGTAATTTTTAAACTAGGTAACACTCTCTTTGCATTGGATGCGCCTTATTAGTACCAGTTTAACACACAAATATATCAATAATCAACCTAAAGGTGACCAGTCCAACTTTGAAAAAGGCCTTGTAATGCTCAGGTGTTGCAGCCTTTTAGTAACTTGAACCGTTTGAGCTAGAAACTATTTTTGGGGGTAAAATCTGCAGATTATGCGTCAAATAATGGATTATGTGGCAAGTGGGGGAAATCTATAACTAAGCAAAAATCGCAGCAGCCGCACAATCGCAATAGTGTTCAGGGGAGAGGTGTTCGACGTCGTCCCAAGAGGGGCGGATCCAGGCCACAGTGTTCGGATATCCATGTAAAATGAATGCGCACGCTATCAATATCAATGAAACACATTCACTTAGGGGCCAATTCACAAAACTAATCTGAGATCAAATCCGAAATTTACACATTTTGGTATTCACAGAAGGCAATTAGTAGCAGTAAAGTTAGGAATCCTAACTTTACTACTACTAAATGCCTTTAGTGAATATCGAAAATCGTAAAGTTAGGATGTTGTCTCAGTTTAGTAGTAGTAAAGTTAGGAGTCCTAACTTTACTACTACTAAATGCTTTCTCTGAAGACCAAAAGTAGTACGTTTAGGATTTTATCTCAGATTAGTTCTGTGAATCGGCCCCTTAGTTAGTGGGTATCCTGAAAAACTAGCTTGGGCCTGGCCTACCTGGACCCATGTCGAGGATGTGGTAGTTTGGAATAAAGCATTCCAGGGAAATGACTTAGAATCCAACGACCTCCACCTGCATACCACATAAGTGGCCACATGTTATGAGGACGCTCTTCAACCAGCATTTAGCATGCTGGGATCCATAGTTTCACTTTTGCATTATAAAAATAGGTCTAGAAGCACTCAGAAAAAAAGGGGGGGGAGTAGAAAACAGTGAAAATGAGGCAGGAGAAAGCACTCAGAAAAAAAGGGGGGAGAGGAAGGAGAAAGCAGTGAAAAACGAGGCAAAAGCAGGAGAAAGCACTCAGAAAAAAGGGGGGAGAGGAAGGAGAAAGTAGTGAAAAACAAGGTAAAAAAACTGGAGGAAGCACTCAGAAAAAAGGGGGAGAGGAAGGAGAAAGCAGTGAAAAACGAGGCAAAAGCAGGAGAAAGCACTCCTAAAAAAGGGGGGCGAGGAAGGAGAATGCAGTGAAAAATTAGGCAAAAGCAGGAGAAAGCACTTAGAAAAAAGGGGGAGAGGAAGGAGAAAGCAGTGAAAAACGGGGCAAAAGCAGGAGAAAGCACTCAGAAAAAAGGGGGAGAGGAAGGAGAAAGCAGTGAAAAAGGAGGTAAAAGCAGGAGAAAGCACTCCTAAAAAAGGGGGGCGAGGAAGGAGAATGCAGTGAAAAATTAGGCAAAAGCAGGAGAAAGCACTTAGAAAAAAGGGGGAGAGGAAGGAGAAAGCAGTGAAAAACGGGGCAAAAGCAGGAGAAAGCACTCAGAAAAAAGGGGGAGAGGAAGGAGAAAGCAGTGAAAAAGGAGGTAAAAGCAGGAGAAAGCACTCCTAAAAAAGGGGGGCGAGGAAGGAGAATGCAGTGAAAAATTAGGCAAAAGCAGGAGAAAGCACTTAGAAAAAAGAGGGAGAGGAAGGAGAAAGCAGTGAAAAACGGGGCAAAAGCAGGAGAAAGCACTCAGAAAAAAGGGGGAGAGGAAGGAGAAAGCAGTGAAAAAGGAGGTAAAAGCAAGAGAAAGCACTCCTAAAAAAGGTGGGCGAGGGCACCATGAGATAGTAGCAGGATAACGCACTAAATGACTGCATAAAAATCAACGCGACGCCGAAAAATACAAAACACAAATGCCAAAAAAGATGCGATGTCCCAAATTGCGATACAAAAATCTGAGATAACGAACAACAGGCCTGCAATTCCTACACGTCATCTGGAAAAAATACTATAAAAGCAACAAAAAAATCCTCATCAAAACCAAAGCAAACTGCGTAGCACCATGGACGCACCCGGACCGAGTGCAGAGGACAACAAAAACCCCACAAGCGTCACGGAGGACCATGCACGGGTATCCCGGTGGCACTCCTGTTCGTGGGCCAACAGGGGGCACACTGTCAAGTCATAATCCAATTCAGCTACTGTAGCATTAGATAGGCAGACCTCCATGGGCCACTCAAATGTGAATGTTTGACAGTGGAACCAGGGCTGAATGCAGGTGACGTAGGCAAGACGGAAACTCAGGCGGAAACTGATTCGCAATACTCCCATTGGCACTGATCCTAACAGATGCAGCAGTCGTGCACCCTACAGTTCCACGTGTCATGGGTTGTGCATGTGCCCGGGATTGCCTGCTACTGCTTTTGTTGGTCTCATAGCACCGGCAATCCTCAGACCGGTGGTAGTTCTGTGGACGATATGCAACTGCTCTGGGCAATGAGTCGTTTGTGTGTAATGTTTGGACGTATGGGTTGTTTTTTACCAATGTGTCAAGGGCATCCCTTGCAGGTGTAGCTCGGGCAGGGACAAGTGTGTGTAGGGTGTGGACACGTTGGTCTTTCATTAGCACAGTTCGTGGTGTGGGAGCCGTCAGAGTCTGGTGTCGTAACTCACGCAGGGTGTGCCAGCCGCATTCAGGACCAAGGTCGGAGGTTCGGTTGTCCTTCCGCCTTGTGTATTGAGACAAAAGAGCTTTCATGCCTAATTTTGGTCTGACTACTGCTTGCATTTCTTAACTGTGATGTGGCCTTCGCACTGACTTTGATGCCGGGCCTTAGATTTGGGGTGCACCAATTGCGAAACACACGCAGCAGTTTGCCTGTATGGATGGGCCAAGGGCCAGATTTGCCTTGCGCTCCTTGTTAAGTCTCTCTCTTTCTCTCTCTTTCTTTCTCTCCATCTCCATCTTTCTCCCACCCTCTGTCCTTTGATTGGTGCTTGACACACCTTCTTATCTTGGATTTTGTCCTGCGGGCTTTGACTCACAGATTGTCCAGGGATGCTCCGCCATGACTCTTCCAAATAGTTGTTTGGAAACAAATTTGAGTGTGATATTTTGTTTGGACTATCAATGGTGAATGAATTAAACTGATTTTCTGTACTCACATGTATGTTGATTGTTGTAATGGTGCAACATCAGGTGAATTGTTTTGTGACGTTGATGTGCACTATCTTGGTGGGGGAGGTAGGGTGTGCCCGGGGTAGGGCCCAGTGGTGGGTGTCAAAATGGGGGGTGGCAGAGGGTATTGGGGCCCTCTTGGGGAGTCCAGCCTGCATGATCAGTGGATCCATGGCATCTGTTGCCCTTCTGGTGTGGCTCTGGGCTGGGTTCCCTTTTCTGGTGCAGTCTGTCGTCCGACTGTACACCAGGTCGGAGCAGGTGTTAGATTCCTGCTTCTAACGCACCTTATCATGTGTTCTGTGATCTTATCACCGAACTGACTGGTCGTTGAGAATGTTGTGACGTTGTGTTGTCGCGGCTTTTTGCACAGGAATGCCTACTGTGCATCTCATTAGCGATAGTTGCCGGTGTCATCTGTGGCGATGTTTTTTGCGGCTGCTATCACAGGTAAACTGGCGATATGGGCTGTTTGCACCTACTTGTGAATGGAGAAATAACTTTATCGCGACTTTGGCTGCAATTAAGTGCCGATAAATCGCCGATAGTTCATTGACAATATGTTCTCAATGTTCACATTTTGTGGCCTCCCTGAGTAATTACCATACCTTTTCAGAACTGCTACTGGGCAATTTTACTCTGCCATGCATTCATGATTCGATTATGGATTATTCCTAAAGTTCTGCAAGGAGCCCACTTCCTTCCATAGTGCTTTATCCAGAATTCTTGCAGAACATATGGATAGTCGCGCAGCCAGGACCAGCTTGTCAAACTCACCATCATACCAGAGATGCAGGCGCAAGCTGAGAGTTCAGTGGTTGGATGTGACTGTCTCTTGGACATTAACCTGTCACAGACACTGTCTTTGAGCTGCTGAGGATCTGGGCTCATGGTCTGACAGTGTCGGGAAACAGGGTACAAGGAGGGAGTGTGAGGGGCGTCACTCAAGAGACTGACAGTGTGAGGGACCTGGGTACATGGAGGGAGTGTGAGGAGCGTCACTCAAGAGCCTGACAGTGTGAGGGACCGGGGTACATGGAGGGAGTGTGAGTGAGCTTCACCCAAGAGACTGACCGTGTGAGGGACCGGGGTACATGGAGGGAGTGTGAGGAGCTTCACTTAAGAGACTGACAGTGTGAGGGACCGTGGTACATGAAGGGAGTGTGAGGAGCTTCACTCAACAGACTGACAGTGTGAGGGACCGTGGTACACGGAGGGAGTGTGAGGAGCTTCACTCAAGAGCCTGACAGTGTGAGGGACACGTGTACATGGAGGGAGTGTGAGTGAGCTTCACTCAAGAGACTGACAGTGTGAGGGACCTGGGTACATGGAGGGAGTGTGAGGAGCGTCACTCAAGAGACTGACAGTGTGAGGGCCCGGGGTACATGACACACTGGGCACGGGGTACAAAGCGGTATGAAATACAGGATGAATACTACACTCAGCCGGTAAAGTCAACCTGATTGCAACTGAATTCACCACCTTCTGGACAGGAAAGGGACCCACAAACCGAGGCTGGAATTTTCTGGGCCCCGGCAACTTCAGATTCTTTGTTGCTAGCCAAACCCTATCTCCAACTGCATACAGAGGAGCTGGCTGTCTATGCCTATCTGCCTGTACATTCATGGCTTTCTTGGACTCAAATAGTTGCTGTTTGGCTTTCTTCCAGATGTCAATCAAACCCCTACTCAGGGAATCCACTGCTGGCACCCTCTCAGATGGCTGAATAGGAATTGTCTTGGGATGGAACTCCATCGAACAATAAAAAGGTGACATGCCTAACGCTTAGTGCATGCTGTTATTATATGCGAACTCAGCCACAGGAAGGGCTTGTACCCAACTGCCTGTCAGTGACGTTAGCAAACAGCGCAAATACTGCTTCATGGTTTGATTGGTGCGTTCTGTTTGCTCGTCGCTTTGTGGATGGTAAGCTGTCGACAAACGTACTTCCATCTTTAATGACAGACACAGGGCAGTCCAAAAATGTGAACCAAACTGTGTCCCTCTATCTGAAACGATGGCAGTAGGCACCCCATGTAATCGAAACACTTGGGCCATGAACACATCAGCCAGTTCTCTAGACGTAGGTAACCCTGGCAAGGGAACGAAGTGGGCCGTTTTAGTGAATAAATCCACTACCACTAGAATGGCCGTAAACCCTGAATCAAGCGGCAAATCGGTCACAAAATCCATACTGACCGTATGCCAGGGGGAGGGAGGCACTGGCAAAGGGTGCAACAACCCAGATGGAGACATGTGTGAGGACTTACTAACAGTACCTCATGGGCCAGAGACTTCCACCAAAACCAACGCATACACAGCTCTTTGGTCTTATTGACCCCCGGATGCCCAACCAAGGACGATGAATGACAATATGTAAGAACCAGTGTACGCAACTCAGGGGGCACAAACAACTTCTTTGCCTGATACAATAACCCATCCTGTAACGTGATCCCAGGTTCCGACAGCCACGGAGCCAGATCCAAATGTTTCATTTCCTCCTCCACTTTAAGCATGAATTCATCTATGGAGGCACAACCAACTATCTTATCACTGGGAATCATAAGACAGGACTCCTCCATCATGCTTCTCTGTGACGGATCTGCATAAATCTGAGATAATGCATCAGATTTCCCCTGTTAAGCAGCTGGCCTATACGTGATGGTAAAATCGTATTCATTAAAAAATAGCACCCATCTCATCTGTCTGGGAGTCAAAGCCCTAGCAGACCGGAAAAACTCCAAGTTCTTATGATCCGTATAGATAGTAATGGGGTGACGAGCCCCCCCAAAGATAATGGCGCCTTTCCTCAAAAGACAGCTTTATGGCCAATAGCTCCCTCTCAGCTACCGTATAATTCTGCTCAGCCGGTAGTAGTTTCTTTGAGAAAAACGCAATTGGATGCATCAACCCAGATTTACTGTCACGCTGAGACAACACACCCCCAACTGTAGCAGGGTTTCCGTTCTCCCACAGAACTGTGCATAGAGATCTAGAACCTCAGTGAGTTAGGATGATCCAAAACTCATCTCAGTGTCAGAAATCCCCTTACCTAGCTAGCTACAGTGTCTCATGGATCATTATGGAATGATCCATGTCTTAGACAAACCAGAACATGATCTTTAGAATACCTCAGGAATCGTGGAACACATGAACACTCTTTCGTTATATAATCATTTCAAACCAAAACTGAGAGTCAAAGAACACAAGTGCAAGTTTGAAATATTTATTATTCAATGCAAAGTTCTCAAACGCAGTATCTTGTATAATACCAAAATGCAGATTATAAAAATCAGAGTCAGCAGCATAGTCACTAATCCATAGTAAGCAAAAGGTGCTAGCATGTTATAATGCAAATTCTATAGAAATCTATATCACCTATATTTCGCGCACCCTATCTAGCATATTATTTTATATATATGAAGGTCTCATTCGGGCTTTAGCAGGGCGGCCCCATACCTCTCAATGTCAGTAGGAGCAGATCACATCAACAGCTACCAGCTCTCTTCATGCGCAGCACCAAGTGTCTACGTTCATTCCATGTAACTCTATCTTAAACCTGCGTAGAGCCCAAAATGTTGGCATCAACATTATTTGTGTTATGTCTAATGTGGTGCGAGGATCAGGCCTCCCAGCAACCTTGTGTTAGGTTAATCTTAGAGTGTGCAGCTCTCAGTGTGCAGACAGTTGTACCAAGTGTACCAGGCGAAGCTGATAGCATAGAAATAACATATTATTCTCAAATAAACCACCTCACCGCTTCTAGGGTGAAAGCTACAACAACAAGTATGTGTCGTGTGCAAAACTGAAGCCGAAGGCAAACCGGCTGTTTAAACATGTAATACACTCATGCTAACTTAACGCAATATATGTAATGAAGTATCCATATGACACCCCCCCATTGGTCCGAGCACCGTCAAACATAAGGGAAAAGGCAATACTAAATCAGACACAACAATTGAAAGCAAAGTTCAATAATCTTGAGCTAAAATAAGCTAAAAATATGTATGAATGAATATGTATGAATGCCTACAGTGGCCTCAAATCTAAAAATAAAAACAAAACTTTTGAACCAAAAGTCATCCGCCAGGTCTCAAAAATATGAAACGTAGGACCAGGTTTCATCAATTCAAATGTTTGTAAGAGAAAAAACAAGGCACTTATCCGATTTCCAAAGTCATGTGCCACATTGACGTTATCCCCAGCGACATCACATGATTGTACTCTCCATCAGCTGAACATAGTCCATCCCTCCAATTCAGCGAGGGGAAAGTCATATTTCACAACAAAGCATTCCTCCCAGGCATCTCACGATTGGAAAGTATATGCAAAGAAAGTTGCCACAGCCTCCAGCATGAAATCACTGCCATCATCCGAAAATAGTTCAGCAATCCAATTTAGCAATGGGAAAGAACATACGTGCTCCTCCAGCATCGGATCCTCCTGTAACGTCAGAGGACAACTCGGTGGGTTCACCAGATCGCTGTGTGTCAGAAAGGCATCCGCCGCTGCAGAGATCTCCCATTGGCCCAGAACTCCATTTATCGCTGCCAAGGCCATAACTCTCTCGCCAGAACAGATCAGCTCGTGAGCCACCACGGGACGCATTAGCTGATCAAAATCGACGTCAAGAGCAGTCCTCAAGCATAGGCACAAATCAATGGCCCAATCGAACTCGCAGCTCAGGCAGTGAAACACAGGTTGGACACACGTGAAGTCGGTGAACCGAAATGACAATCTATAGGCCGTGCTTAATGCTGCAAGCGGCAATGTTCCATAGTAATTGAGCATCCGATTACGGCACAGTGTCAGGAGGCGTTGAACGGCGTCTTGCGCAGGACGGGCATCCATGTTTTATGAAGAAAAACACCAACAGAATGCCTGCGGCTACAGCCAGCAACACAGGTAGTCCACCAAACAAACTCGAAAAAATAGTGTGGAAAAACGTGGGAATGATACCAAAAACTTTTTCAAACGTAGTCACGAGGCCACTGCTTACTAATTTAAAAAAATGTGCAAGCCCAGTCGTTGAAGAAGCATTAAAAATCTGGTGCACCAGCTCACAGAAATGAAACGGCAAATCAGTATTTAAAAGCGCCTGCACCTCTGTGCGGGTGTTAGCTATGTGAAAGACATAAGTTTCCCGGGCCGAACTCAGGGTCACTTGTTTTTGAGACAAAAGGGCCCTTATTCTGCTTAAACCATTGAATTTTGCTTCCAAGGTTGGAATCCGTGGCCAGATGGAGACATCTGAAGACCCATGCGTGGGTGGGTATAGAACATTCTTGCAGCACACCACACACTCTGATACAGTTACCACATAAGCCACACCAATTAATAAACCACAACATAATTTGTTGTTTAAAAGTAAATAACTACCATTAGCTAATAATGTGAATGTGGGAACCACTGCTGGAACTGGCGTGCCTTTTAAAACACATGCTAAATTTGGGCGGTCCTGATTACAAGAACCGTGTAACTGAATGTGTCTGCATATTAATGAATGGTCAGGTGACTGTGTGCATTCCTCACCATTAAGATTCACTTCTTTTCCATCCTTCAGACATCTGTATGTGTATGGTAATGACCATGCCTCGTGTAAGAATGCATTGCCTAGTGGTTCATATCGTCCTATAGCAATATACCGCATACAGTTAGTAAATTTATATAAAGGAAATGGTAATGTAATTAAACCATGAATCAGCCACGTGGCAGTAGTGGTTTCAGCAACAGAGAAAGGCAAGGATTCTAGCTTCTCAATATGTAACATAGAAAATGATGCATCACGCATTGAAAGCATGCGCTGTTTTTCAGTAAGATTAAAAGGGGCGAAAAGGGATGAAACGTTCAATGAGGTCCAGGGAACTCGACCTGCCTTAATTGTCTGTAGAGTCCAGGCAAACTGCATTACAGAACGCAATTGATTTTGACCATGGTATAACGTGGACACTTCATCATGTACAATATCAACAACAGAAGAAACAATATTATCCAATGTGTAAATCCTGGAAGAAAGCATGTTAATACTGTTATCTACTACTGCTAGCACTTTTTCCAAATTTGCTTGATCAATCGCTCTCAGGCGTTTAGCTGCCTCAACCTGTGAAAATTTCCAAATTTCATTGTATACAGCATAAAGAAAGCGTTTAGATCTACCCCTAGTCGGGCCTTTTATAAAATCATTTAGCTCTATATTCTCATTCAACTGGGACAGATGCAGTTTAACTGCAGCCAAAGTGGAATGTTGTAACCAGTTCTGACACAATTTGCCTACTGAATAAGTAGTAACAGTGTGATCTGTTTCAAACCTGGGATCTGGCCTGATGTGCGTAAAACCTTCAGACAAACCCAAAAACCTACGTTGGCAAGCATCAGAGCTTCTTTGCCACAAAAGCCACCCTTCCGGATCAAAACGGGAAATATTAAAGGAGGAATTCTGCAAAAGTGCTTGTATCCCACTGATGGATATTGTAGTGAAATTACTCCAGCCTGAATATTCTTCCAAATCAGGGATAGTAGGGGTATTTAATTTTTTAGATGTAGCCAATCCAAAACATGTTGTTTGGGAAATAGTAGAATTTAAAAACAACATGTGATTCGGGATGAGACATGCACGATGCAAAGCCTCAGTGCCTTGTACCTGCCAATCTTTGGTACCCCAAACCGATTTAAGGTCAATAGCATCCTTCCATAACTCATAGCCATCCACAGATAACCTTTCTAAAAAGGACTTTGAATACAGCAATTTTGTATCAGTAAGTCTAACTTTGGGCATGAATTTCTGGTTCAGTTTAAAATAAAACGACTCAGGATTTGATTGATTAAAATCTGTAAAATAAGAGTATTTTCCCAGAAATGTACTTGAGCTCCCCTGTAAGGGAGTAGGGCAATGTTCCCACTGAGTGTAATTCACAGGAACCCTCCTGGAACTTGTCTTGTGTAAGAAATGATTTCCATAATGTTGATAACAAAACAAATCACCATAATTGACAGAATCTAAGTACAAATCCTCACCATCAAAGGCCGCATAATATTTCAAATCAGAGAACAATGCTTCTACGGCCTGAAGATCCCAATCATCAGAACGAATATTTTGCTTAATCACATCTCCCATGTTTACTCTAAGCACATTAGGAACATTAATAACTTCTGTGGGGCCATGTATCTGAAACCTAACCGCATCCCACACAATTCCATCAAGGACTGGCCAAGCAGTAATCTGTACTGAATGTAAGTCTCTCTTTAGTCTGTGTACTGAATGTGAGGAGGAAAGAGGGGCCAATGTTCCATTAAGGTACCGAATTCCTGTTCTTTCTTTCACATAATGGCCATCGATCAGTCGGAAAAAATAAAACACAAAACCAATTGACATAAAAAGATAAAATAAAAATAGTATCAGCCAAATGTATGTCCAAGGTGGAATTAAAAAATGTTTTTTAAACAACGTGGCATATTTTGTAATAGTCGATGGTTTTTTCGAAAGTTCCGAATCAGAGTCAAAAGAGAATCTGGATTGGTTAGCCAAACGAGATTGTAAATCGGACATAGATAAATCAGCAGGATCTGCATAGGTCACCTCATCAATGTCAGTAACAGGAATAGTATTTAATAAAGGACTGGTTATGGCAGGCATCTCGAGGGACACCTCCTGATCTGCACCAGATGTAATAGCCAGCACAGAGTGCCTCACCATAGAAGGACAGGATACAGCCGGTGTCATGCTATGAAGAATCGGCCACCCTGTGTGTCTTGACATTGTCAATAGAAATAAATCTGTTTTCTTTACGACCTGGAAGTGGTGGTAAAATGACTGTTCTTGTGCCCTTCTCTCCAAGAACCCGAACAGGTGCACGATATGAGGGACCAAACTCTTTCTTGTTATCGATCTTCTCTCGAACCAGTTCTCCAACTTGGGGTAGCCAGCCAACTACCGGGATCTGCAACGCATCATCCGACATGGAGGGCAAGTGTTCCTTTGCAAGACTGTCTCTGGTCTTTTGTAGATCCTGTAAAACATTGCAATGTTCATCTACGTCAAAGGCCGCGGCCTGGGCCTGGCAGTCTGCACCATCAAGGTCAGGTACGTACATCTTGATACCAAAGAGCATTTTGTATGGGGTCCGCCCACCCAGAGACCTTCTAGAGAGATTATTAAGCGCACGCTGCACGCCATAGAGGTGGGTCAGCCAGTTTCTACCAGTGCCTATAACACGGGCTGTCAAAGATTGCTTTAAGTCGCGGTTCATTCTTTCAACTACAGAATTGCCCTCAGGCCTGTAGGGACTTGAAAACTTCACCTGTACTCCCAACGAAACCATAGCATCCTTGTACGCCTTAGAGGCGAAAGCCGGACCCTGGTCCGAATGGAAAGTACCACAAGCAAAGATTCCCACAAAGACACGCAAATCCTTAATGACAGTTCGCGAATCAGCGCTTCGATGCGGCCATACCCATACAAAGCGTGTGCATGAGTCAACTGCTACTAAGATGTATTTATACGCAGTATCAGAAGAAAAAGGACCGCAGTGATCCAAATAAACACAACCAAGTGGTTTATTAGAGATGTACAACTGTGTCTGAGGCGGACGCGCAGCAGTAGAAGGCTTGATCTGCTGACAAATGTCACACATAAGGACATAATCGCGCGTCTGTTTGTACAGTCCCCGCCACCAGAACCTCTGTTGTAGCTGAGAGACAGTGGCTGAGACGCCCGCATGCGCAGACGCCACACCTTCATGAGCCGCTGTAATCAGAGAAGCTCTGCGATCCGAGTTGGGAACTAGACGCTCTCCAACTTCAGGAATTTTCACATAAGGAACCTTATCGGGACTTAAGTGGTATGTGTACTTCGAAGGGAACCCCGCAGGATATTTACCTCCCTTCTCCGTGGCAGCAACAGCCGCCAAGATGTCATCATCTATTTTGCTTTTGGACCTCGTGACTGCTGCAACTAAGTATTTTGATACCGCTGACTTCGCTGCTTCATCAGCAAGCGAGTTGCCAACAGCGTGGACCCCCACGCGCTGGTGGCCGAGAGTATGAATCACAAACACGAGCGGCAGTTTCTCTTTAAGTTCCGCCACTCGGACCCAGATCATTTTATGTTTTATTGTGCTACCCTTGGAATCACGAAAATCATTCTGAATCCAAAAGAACAAGTTCTCATTGTAAGACTGGACACAGTAGTAAGAATCACTTACGATTAAAGTCGTCACACAAGGATCAGCGTACTCCAATGCGAGCATAAGAGCACGAAGCTCTGCTAATTGTGCGGTGCAGTCCCCTAGCGTTTGCGTGTGCACAACACTGGACTTGAACTCATCGTTCACCATGGCACCGGCTACAATGGCGCAAGCGGAAACATAGGCGTGTTTAGAGCCATGCGCAACCTGCGCCGAACCATCCGTGTAAATGATACAATGGAAATCCTCCAACGGCCGCATTGCTAAAGGAGCAGGATGAACAAATTCATACTGTAAATACTCCTGCGACCGTAAAGCGGCGTCAAAAATAAACGTGACATCCTGAGATGTCAAGGATGTAGCCCACTGAATCCACCGAGGGTGCAAAGCTTTAGAATTCGGTACACTGGCTTTCGTGACCGCCTCCAAGGCTGGACACGGGGTGACAACCAACATGCGCTTTCCCTGCGACAGGGCACTTTCCTTAAGAATTGCCATCTGCACAGCCGTTAAAACTTTCTCCACAGTGGAAAAACGCAGTTCAGCCGAAGTGTATAAGTGTGACTTGTAAGCAATAGGTACAGTATCCCCTTCATTAAAAGTCAGGTACGTGAAACCCACCGTCCCAGGGATAATTCTTATCACCAGGTTGGTCTGGTTATCACGAGTCTGTAAGTAGTCAGAAGCGAGCATATCAGCCTGCAAGGACTGCAGAATGGCTGAATGCTCAGGCAGCCAGCATGATTTGGAAAAAGATGGTTGTACCAAGGCATATAAAGGCTTGATACGCTGGGCATATTCCGGAATGTATGTCCTCCCGAAATTTAAAAAACCCAGTAAAGACTGTAATTTTTTCAGCGTTGTCGGAGAGCGCAACTGCGCGCACTTCTCCAGGAACTGAGGAGCCAATCCCTTTCCTTCATGGTTAAGTTCATAACCTAGAAACAACACTGTGTACTCCGCAATGTGTGATTTTGCAAAGTTAAACTTGTAACCCATGTCTGCAAAGTTACAAATTATGCTGTTTACTCGACACAGATGCACCCAAAGTTCGTCGTCTGTGAGATAAATGTCATCCACATACGAACATGCAACTGGATCGAAACTCTCTAAAAGAGAGACTATTCGGGCGGAAAACACTCCAGGACTATTTTTATATCCCATTGGGAGTCGTTTAAACATTTTTTGTACGCCGCCGCAAGTAAAACTGGTCCATTGGGAACTTAGACCATCTAATCTATGTGCATAAAAACCATTGGAAATGTCAAGCGTGGTTTTGAACCGTTTACGCTCAAGACTATTCACTAAGGCAGAGCCGTGAGTATTCTGTACTGCACAGTTACGGCAATGCGAGTTCAAATGCCGGTAATCCAAAACCAGACGATATGAGCCGTCTGGCTTGTTCACAGTAAAAAGGGGATTATTCATTGGTGACACACACGTTTCAATTACACCTTGATATTCCAATTGTTCAAGGATAGCCGCGACCGAAGCTTTAGCTTCCCGCCGTATGGGATACTGGGGTTGTGGCTGCGGCTGTGACCGTAAAGGAATCTCATGGCTAGGGGACAATTTATCCCAGCCACACTGATTTCGGTACACAGCCGGCGCAAGCGCCAGAGCCCACTCTTCTGCAAAATGCAGCGCTTCCACTCTTGATACAGTGTGCGCGAAACTGGGGAGGATTACCTCCTCCCCTCGCGGAGCTGCGAGAACAAAAGGTGGGGGCCAGTCAGCCTCCGAAAGCAAAATGTCATACGTATCCGAAAGATTCTCCCAAAATACCCCTTTTACAGTTCGCTGCATGTCACCTTCAATCAACAGGACAATTTCAAAAAGTCTTTCAGGGGGAGCAACATGTGTATCAGCTGTTTCAATCACAATAAAAGTCTCAGTCGCTGTCACCTTCAACAGTGGACGGAGGGCCTCTCTCACTATGGTAATCTCCGCCGCGCTGTCCAGCAAGGTCAGAGCCCACGTCAGATTCCGAAGCCGCGTTCTCACTATCTGGGGCATATCGATGCGCCGTTAAGGCTGCGACTTTCTTCTTGGCAAACTGCGGTCTCTTTGGCGTAGAGTCGTCCCGCTGATCCCCTTCACTTCGCGTGCGGGGCTGGCCACGTCCTTGCTGGCCACCCCTGCCCCTGCCGCCCCCTCCACCACTGGTTGACGGAGCCGATGAGTCCTGAAAGGAACGAGGAGAGCGTTGGTCAGATGCCTGATATCTGTCAGGCGATTTGATCGTAGCGCGATCGCGCAATTCATAAACTCGATCCGACTGCGCAGGTTGTGAAGGCGCAGGACTAGAAACCTGTGTCTGTTGTTGTTGTTGCTTACCCTGATTCTGCTTTTTAGGCCAATTTTGTTTTTTGGACTTGGGCTGTCCACCTGTCTCCGAAGACTGTCCCTGGGGCTGCTTCTTCTCCTTTTCAGGAAAAGCTTTTAAACCCTTAGAAGTGCGGCCAACCGTTTTATAAGCCGCCACAATTATCTTTGCCAACTGACGGGGTTTCTCGGCTTCGGGAATTAACGCCAGAGCATTGGCCACCTGAAAGTTCACTGCATCCCCCTTGACATTCGCAAGGATAAGACCGCAAACTGTCTCAAACGAGCCGCTCAGGCGCATACCCAATTCAACCGCCGACTCCGGTCCGTGATCGTCTTGTACACGTTTAAGGACCGCAGACAGGTTAGACACAGACGGGGTGCCATAGCACCTCGAGTAAACCGCTGCGAATGTCTTACCCCATGTTTCACAGTCAGCAAGTTCAGGGGCTAAATCCTTCGGTAAACTAAGCGTAAGAATCCGGTGTTTTTCACCCGGAGTCGTATTAGGAAACACAGCCTCCAGCTGGTCGAATTTCTCGGCAAGCCAGTAAGGAAAATCATCCTTATTCTCTGGCTTTCTGCCCATTACGGAATTCACCAAGACAGGACTGATTTTCAAACCAGCCTGTTCCGCTCGAAGCTGCGCACCTGCGGGGGCTGCGCCATGAATATTACGACCAATGTAATGAACAAGCGCTCTAATCACGTCAACCGCGACATCATGAAGACGCCGCAGATCACCCACATTACAAGTGGCGCGATTAGGATGAGGAGTAAATCCACCCAAGGCGGGCCAGTTTGTGCCCGGAATGGACAACGGACCTAACCTCGGAGCCGTTAAAGAATGGGGTAGGACGCCACCAAACCAAACTCCGTGCTGCCAAACATCTATAGGTACTTCCAGTGCCCTGTACGGAGCATAAGCCGCCGGAACAGCCGAGGCAGTGTATGAATGGTAGACACCCGAATTAGCGTTTACTTCCGGAAACGTCACCCAGGAATAAAACAATTCGTACGGGTACGCATGTTCCGCACTCACCACTAGAACCACAGCCAAACCTTCCGCAGGGACATTATATGCCCGCAAGTGGTCGCGAACCGCGACGCGGCTATGCTGCGCTATGTCCACGGCCATGGTAGCACAGGAAGTGAAAAAAGACAAAGAACACTTTGTAGCACAACTGGGTAGTAATTCAAAGAAACCGTTTAAAGAAGAATTCAAGCTTGAAAAGACCTATTTCAAAAACAGGTAGGTTTTCCGACACCACCGTTTACCGGAAACGGGAATGAAGGTGTCAAGGTATGAATGATATACTACTCGAGTGTCATGAAATAAGGCCAACCAATCCGTTGGGCGCCATGTAGCAGGGTTTCCGTTCTCCCACAGAACTGTGCATAGAGATCTAGAACCTCAGTGAGTTAGGATGATCCAAAACTCATCTCAGTGTCAGAAATCCCCTTACCTAGCTAGCTACAGTGTCTCATGGATCATTATGGAATGATCCATGTCTTAGACAAACCAGAACATGATCTTTAGAATACCTCAGGAATCGTGGAACACATGAACACTCTTTCGTTATATAATCATTTCAAACCAAAACTGAGAGTCAAAGAACACAAGTGCAAGTTTGAAATATTTATTATTCAATGCAAAGTTCTCAAACGCAGTATCTTGTATAATACCAAAATGCAGATTATAAAAATCAGAGTCAGCAGCATAGTCACTAATCCATAGTAAGCAAAAGGTGCTAGCATGTTATAATGCAAATTCTATAGAAATCTATATCACCTATATTTCGCGCACCCTATCTAGCATATTATTTTATATATATGAAGGTCTCATTCGGGCTTTAGCAGGGCGGCCCCATACCTCTCAATGTCAGTAGGAGCAGATCACATCAACAGCTACCAGCTCTCTTCATGCGCAGCACCAAGTGTCTATGTTCATTCCGTGTAACTCTATCTTAAACCCGCGTAGAGCCCAAAATGTTGGCATCAACATTATTTGTGTTATGTCTAATGTGGTGCGAGGATCAGGCCTCCCAGCAACCTTGTGTTAGGTTAATCTTAGAGTGTGCAGCTCTCAGTGTGCAGACAGTTGTACCAAGTGTACCAGGCGAAGCTGATAGCATAGAAATAACATATTATTCTCAAATAAACCACCTCACTGCTTCTAGGGTGAAAGCTACAACAACAAGTATGTGTTGTGTGCAAAACTGAAGCCGAAGGCAAACCGGCTGTTTAAACATGTAATACACTCATGCTAACTTAACGCAATATATGTAATGAAGTATCCATATGACACAACGGCTAGCTGGGACGAATCCGCCTCTACATAAAACGGAAGGGCAGGATGCATCAACACAGGAGCAGAAGTAAAAAGCCCGATCAATCTTTCCAAAGCCAACTGTGCTGCAGGCGTCCACTCAAACACCACTCCCTTCTTCAACAACGAAGTCATAGGTGAAACAATATCAGAAAAATGACTGATAAAACGCCTGTAGAAGTTGGCGAAACCAAGTAGCACCTGTATATCCTTAACACATGTGGGTATGGGCCAGTTGACAATAGCTTCAATCTTCCGGGGATCCATCTTAATACCATCCGCAGAAATCAAGAATCCCAAAAACTCAACATGTGTCGCACCAAATGTGCATTTATCCAGCTTGACAAATAAACGGTGTTCCAACAACTTAGACAATACCTGCGAAACATGAGCATCATGTTCCTCAAAGGACGGGGAAAAAAACAAAATGTCATCAATGTAAACAATCACACTGATATCCAAAAACTCACGCAAAACCTCATTAATAAAAAACTGAAAAGCGGCAGGGGCGTTACACAAACCAAAAGGCATAAAACAATATTCAAACAAACCAAACTTGGTACGGAACGCCGTTTTCCATTCGTCGCCCTCACGGACGCGAACGAGATGGTAAGCACCTCTTAAATCAAGCTTTGTGAACACCTTGGCATGTCGCAGCTGATCTAACAACACTGGTATGAGAGGTAATGGGTACTTGTTCTTTATTGTGACTTTATTCAACGCTCTGTAGTCCACGCAAGCGCGAAGATCACCCTCCTTCTTCGGTATAAATAATATGGAGGATGATACAGGCAAAGAAGAAGGTCGAATAAACCCATTCTTTAACATCTCATCCAAATACCGCCGCAGATGTTTCTCCTCCGGCTCCGACAACGCATAAACTCTACTACAGGGCAAAATGGCCCCCGGAACCAAATCAATATGGCAATCAAAAGCCCTGTGTGGTGGCAATACACTCGCCTGATCCTTATCAAACACCTCCTTGTATGCCACAAATGAAGGAGGCAAACTGTTCTAAACGCAACCAGTCGCTTCACAAGACAACGGAGACACACAATCAGTCGCCTCACAATAACAGTGAAGAAGGCAATACTCCCAATCAAGCGTGACCAACCTCTGCGCCCAATCGATTCTGGGATTATGGGCCTGTAGCCAGGGCACCCCGAGTACCACCCCAAAAGCTGGTGCGGCTATCAGATCGAAACAGACGGTCTCAGAATGCCCATTATCGAATGTCATCAACAGGGGTTCGGTTTGTCGAACAATCGACCCAGAGGTTAACTCCGTGCCGTCAATAGCCCTCACGGGGTCAGGTTGTCTTTTCATAACACAGGGAACCATCAACTTCTCGGCCAACCCGATGTCCATAAAGTTCCCTGTGGCCCCACAATCCAATAACACCGACAAGGAAGCTCTGCTGCTTGATGAGTAAGCGAAGCAAGCCGATACCGTGAAATGATGCGGGACTCTTTGTACCGCCCCTTGTACATCATATGGATTACAAAATTCACTCTCAAGGACAGAAGGTCTCTCACACCCCCTTCCCACGAAAGCCACAGCCTTATTCACCGGTATCCTGGACGGTTTCACTGGGCACTCTCGAGCGAAGTGTCCATCCCTCCCACAATACAAACACAACTGCAACAAGCGTCTCCGCTCCATCTCCTCCTTGGATAAGGGACCCCGCACCCCGCCCAAAGGCATAGGTTCGGGATCTGTTTTTACACCCTCATTCTCTGATGTTTCTCTCTTGGTTATAGTTGTCTTAGGGGGTTGAAACCTGATCTTTTCCCCTTTTCTTTCACTCATTCGATGGTTGAGTTTTACCACCAAATCGATACACTCAACACAATCTCCGGGGGATCTAGAACCTGTGAAACTATATCTTTTAAGTCCTCGCACAAGCCCTGATAAAATAAAGAGGTTCTTTTTGCCATGGGCCATTGTGTCTCTTCTACTAGGCTATTAAAAGTAGCCACAAAACTCAGAAGATCCTGCTTCCCCTGCCTTAGCTTTAACAATTCAACATCGCTTGCCTGCATGAACGCATGCTTTGCAAACAGATTATGCATCTGGATCTTAAAGGCCGGGAAACTACTTAACACAGCGTCATTGCTCTCGACTAAGGGGACCGCCCAGTTAGCAGCAGTACCCGAGAGATATGAATTCACAAACACTACCTTAGTAGTATGGTCAGGAAAAGCGGTTGGTCGACACATGAAGTGCAAATGGCACTGGTTCATGAAAATAGCATATCTGCTACTGTCCCCGGAAAACCTCTCTGGAGCTGGGAGAGACACCGGCACAGGAGTATTCACTGTAACAGACAAAGGAGAAGAAGACCCACTCTGCCCCCCACTCCTCTCATATTTAAATGTGGTTGGTTGAATCAAGGGGGGCCTAGCCTTTACTGAGGGATCCCTCCCTCTTCTCTTAGTGCTTTCCTTCACCTCACTCAGTGTCACCCGTAACTCCTGATTCTCCTGACGCAGGGAATGGACTTCACCCTGCATGAGTGCTAAGGCCTGCATAAATTCCTGCATCGTAGAAGCCCCCCCCGCTGCCTCCTCAACCATTCTTCACTCGGGCGGTGTATTAATTCGTGGGCTTGGTTTTCTGTTCCGAAGCCGACCAGCCCAACACCGTAGGAGTGAAGAACGTCCCAATCCTCTACCCTCACCGCGACCCCCAACACCCGCAACCAAAAAGGATGGTGGAGAACACGACACCGGGAGAAGGTGGGTAACAAAACAAGGGAACCCAAGGTCTTGGGGAACACAGCTCGTCTCCTCTGGCTTCTTGGCAGCTGACAGCTTGACACAGACGAGACCGCTATAAATGAAAAAAGGGACAAGATTAAACACACCCCTACTACTAGTACCAGTGCCAAGTACACACACGAGCTACCGACCTCCCTGCATACCCCAGTTAACAAACGGGAGTGGCTTGATACGAAACAGGACTTCTTCTACTCCACTGCAATCGTATTGGTTGTTTCTTACGTAACCCCAGACCAACCACGCCCCCTCGGGAAACACCGAGAATGTCAAAGGGGGTGGAATTCACAATCTTAAGAAAAAAAAGGGGCAGGGGAAAAAAGGCATCGAGGGAATTCAAAAGACACCCAAAAAACCCCTGGAATCTAAAAAGAACACGAAGGTAGCACAAAAACGGCCGTTATTCAGCTCCTTCGTGAAACCACCCAAACACAACGTATAGCAAGATGGTTTGGATACAAAAAAGGGTAAATAACGGGACGCCAGAACTCATAGGAAACGCAGCCGCGAATCCCAGAACGTCACCGAATATCAAAAACAGGTCCCCAAAAAGGGTTCAGTAATGCCCAAAGGAATATGAAACAGGGAACAGATAAGAAGGGAATCAAAACCCAGCACTGGAAAAGACCGCTGGAACAGGACTCAAGGAAAGGGAACAAGGCAGAACCACAGGAACAGGAAACACACGGCAAGGGACCAATAAAGAAACCAAGCACCTGTTTCCTGTTGGCAGCCCCCTTATAACGCGAGCCCTAGGGAGCATCTATAAATTTGCATATGCACTTGGCACTTTAAGCTAAATCCGCTGAACGGGGAACTAGACAGAAGGCACCAGGCCCTCTCGAACCCCAACACAGTGTGAGGGCCCAGGGTACATGGAGGGAGTGTGAGTGAACTTCACTCAAAAGACTGACAGTGTGAGGGACCTCAGTACATGGAGGGAGTGTGAGAAGCTTCACTCAAGAGACTGACAGTGTGAGGGACCGGGGTACATGGAGGGAGTGTGAGGAGCTTCACTCAAGAGACTGACAGTGTGAGGGACAGGGGTACATGGAGGGAGTGTGACTGACTGACTGACTGAATATTTATAAAGTGCTCGAATGCCGCGGCGTCTTGGCGCTGTAGTACAGAGAGAGCGAAGAGAGCAAGTTTAATACCGAGAGAAAAGCCAAGTTTTTAGAGCCTTTCTAAAGCACATTTTAGATTTTTGTGAGCGCAGTGCAGGGGGCAGAGAGTTCCATAATCTGGAGACTTGGTGGGAAAAGGATTTTCCACCCCATCGAGCTCTCCTTATTCTTGGTTGACATAGTAAGTCTTGGTTGGCTGATCTCAAAGTGCGAGCTGGCAGATACCGAGGAAGGAGTTTAGTAAGGTCATCAGGTCCCTTGCCATACAAGGACTTGTGGACCAGGCAGAGGGCTTTGAACTGTATTCTACGCCTAATTGGCAGCCAGTGAAGTTCACGAATCGCTTTAGAGGTTGGATGACAACGTGGTAAGTTCAGTAGGACCCTAGCTGCGGCATTTTGGATTGCCTGAAGTTTGGTCAGCTGTTTTTCTCCTGTGCCCAGGTAGAGTGAATTGCAATAGTCCACTCGGGACATTACCAGGGCACTCATCACCGTCTTTTTTAATGTTGACGGAATGTATGGTAAGACTTTCCTGAGAATCTTGATGGTATAAAAACAGGAGGAGGTCACCTGATTGATTTTCGCTTTACAAGAAAGGTCTTTATCTAGCATGAAGCCAAGATTCCTAACCTTATCTACAGGAACAGGCCATGAGCCCGCCTCAGGAGGCCACCAGAGGTCGCTCCAAACGGAAGGTTTTTGGCCGAACTCAATTATCTCGGTCTTATCCGTGTTTAATTTTAGAAAATTACCCTTCATCCAATTTTTTACACAAATGAGGCATGTTTTAAAACACTCTGCTGTTGCTTCAATAGACTGAGATGCTGACACTACAATTTGATTGTCGTCGGCGTACGACACTAATTGTAGGCATGAGATTGGATTAGGGCGGCCAACGGAGTGACATACAAGTTAAACAATGTAGGTGACAATGCCGAGCCCTGGGGAACCCCACCTGGGAGGGAGAATTCATCAGATTGAAAGCCTTCCCAGTGCACCTACTGAGTTCGGGAGTCCAAAAAGGATGTCAGAAGGGTCAGAGCCGTGCCGGCAAAGCCTAAGGTTCTCAATCTGCTTAGTAGGGCCGGATGATTTACGGTATCGAACGCCGCTGTAAGGTCCAATAAGATCAGGGCTGTTCTACCACCCTCATCCATTGTGTGAGGGACCGGGGTACATGGAGGGAGTGTGAGGAGCTTCACTCAAGGAGTGACAGTGTGAAGGACCAGGGTACATGGAGGGAGTGTGAGGAGCTTCACTCAAGAGACTGACAGTGTGAGGGACCGGGGTGCACGGAGGGAGTGTGAGGAGCTTCACTCTAAGGAGTGACATTGTGAATGACCGGGGTACATGGAGGGAGTGTGAGGAGTTTCACTCAAGAGACTGACAGTGTGAGGGACCAGGGTACACGGAGGGAGTGTGAGGAGCTTCACTCAAGAGACTGACAGTGTGAGAGACCGGGGTACACGGAGGGAGTGTGAGGAGCTTCACTCTGAGGTGTGACATTGTGAATGACCGGGGGTACATGGAGGGAGTGTGAGGAGCTTCACTCAAGAGACTGACAGTGTGAGGGACCGGGGTACACGGAGGGAGTGTGAGGAGCTTCACTCTAAGGTGTGACATTGTGAATGACCGGGGTACATGGAGGGAGTGTGAGGAGCCAAACCTCAAACATCAAAATGGCCGCGAGGCTAGAAAGTGAACTTCTTTGCTGATCCGAGTTTCCTGTTGAAACAATCAGACCTCAAACATCAAAATGGCAGCTCCTGGACATCGACCACAGAAAGAGGACTGCTTCTTCAAACAAACAAGGTTCCTTAACTGGACCCCAACCAGGCTTGTCCTCAATCAGCTGTAATAGAAAGAGGACTGCATAAACCCAGTCTGTAGCAACAGAAAGAGAACTGCAAAACACTAGTCAACTGAAACAGAAACCCATCCTTACAATCTGGGGCGGCCATCTTGAAGTGGCACTGACTGTCTGTATTAACCCACAACAATCAACCATGACAATCTGTTATCCCCTTCAAGCACCACTATCCTAACGATTATGGCCATAAAAACTATTGCTCACTGATCAGGGTTCTTACGAGTGTGCCCATCCCAAGCTAACATGATGGGCCCGGGTCTGACTGCCTCTGGGACAAATGCTTACACCCTGGTCTACCACTCAAATCTCTCAAAAACTGCCACAAAGGCCTTCAAACACCTCACCCTGAAAGACCATCCTGAGGCACTGATCTCCCAACTACGTTTCTGTGCGGACAAAGGCACCATCATCAATGACCTTGTTTTCTACTCCAGAAGAATCCCCGCCTGGCGCAATACCTTTTCTCTATTCCTTAATGTATGCTTTTCCAAGAACATTCCCTACGGCACTAAGCCCTCGATAGGGCCCTCAGCAACCCTACGAGCTGACCTCACCATCATCTACAAAAGCAGCATTGTACTGATCCAAGCCTCAAGTAAAAAAACTCGTCAAATTTTCAGATCTTTATACCACTCTCCGAAATCATGTGCATGACACTTGGACGCCGACCACATCCGGCCTGACGGTAACCCGTCCCCCTGCCCAATATAGAACACACTAATCCCCTCACTACTCCTATCAACCTCCCTATCGCCATGGACCAGCGATCCGTAATTTCCCCCTCCATGCTCCTCCCTCGGAATCCACTGTTTCCTTCACAGCACACCTCAACCCCATCAGTCTTCCTACAACCCTCCCGAACGAAATAAACCCTGGACCCTCGGTCCCCTCCCGCCATGCTCCCCATTCGGACTCTAAGACCATCACGTCCTCAGCGACTTTTGCTGTGACAGGTCAAGCCAGGCCTGCTAACACTCAAGCCACACCTTCTATTACTCCTGACACAGTCCACCCTTGTCCTCCAACCCCCCCTCTTAGCGACTTCCTCTGCAGCAGGTCAAGCAAGCCCTGCTAACACTGAAACCACCCCTTCCATGACTCCTAGTACAATCCACCCTATCACCCAATCCACCATGACTCCTAGCACAATCCACCCTAATCCTCTAACCCCCTCCACATATATCCACTCTCTGCACCCCAGATCCTCCTAAATAATTCAGAGCTTCCACTCCTCCATCCTTGACCTAACAAACCTCCTCCACCTCGCCGAACTCTCCTTCACAAACCTCATGCCTCAGCTGTCTCTATTTCTCCCTGTCCACCAGACGCGAGTGCCGTACACCCCATCTGCACGGTCGCTATCGACCCACACAGATCGGCCCCCCTCTGTAATAGAAGGGCGGTCAGAAGCAATCTTGCACCCGTACCCCTTTGTCTACCACCTCCCTCCCTGGTCTGACGGGTCTCTTAATCAACTGCCGCTCTGCAGTAAAGCATGCCGCCGATGTCGCTGCTCTCAATCTGAACAATAACACTGACCTAGCCATCCTAACTGAATCATGGCAAATGATGCAACATCCCCATGCCTCGACCTCTTAGTCCCCCCCCAATTTTAGCATTGCCAGACTAGACAGACCACTTAACAAAAAAGGTGGCGGAATCGCCTGCATCTATCGCTCTAACCTCCTTGTCACAGAGCTTCTAACGGATGCCACTGATTCCTGCGAATATCTAGCCCTCTCAGTCTGCAGTAACACCACACACCTATGCAACCTGCACACTTTTTACCACCCCACAGGCAATAACGATCAATTCACTGACTACCTCATGGAAATTACCACGGCTAAGAACTCCCCCAACACCAAAGACATCTTCCTCGGTGACTTCAACCTGCACTGGAACGACCTTAAGGATCCTCATGTCAACGCCATCAAAGACCGTTGACCGATCTAGCCCTGACCCAAGCTTACCCACTCCCAACCCACTCAAAAGGGGCCACTCTAGACTGGATCATCTCTAAGGAGAAAACCGCCAAGCTCATATCCACTGACCCCTGCGACTGGTCAGACCACCATGCCATCGCCTTCCTTCTACCCGGTACCTTCAAGACATGGGCTCCACAACTAGTGCTCCCAAAACGCTGGGTCAGAGACACCAAAAACCTAGACCTCAAGGAACTCGAGACCCGCTGCAAATCCGACCCCCCCCCCCCCCACATCACCTCGGTCAGTGACCTCAATGATCACTACTCTGTAAAGATGTCGAACATTTTGGATGACCTAGCCCCTCTTAAACTAAAAAGAACTCAAGTCAAAGATAAAAACCCATGGTTCACTGGTTCCCTCAACGACTAGAGGAGATCCATCCGACAAGCCGAAAGAATCTGGAGACAGCACCCATCGGCAGATCACCTAAAACTTCTTCGCCAGGCCAGAAATGCTTACAACAAAAACATCCTCAACTCAAAAAAAGAGTTTTTCAGAGCGGAACTAGGTAATGCCCAGAACAGGCCACGCAAACTCTTTGAGATGATCCAACTCCAATCGAACAAACTGTCCAAAACAGCGAAAGAAAACCCCAAGTCTCTCATCTCCGCTAAGGATTTCTCCTCGTTTGTCGCAAACAAAATCAAAACCTTAGGTACCGAACTCAAGGCTGCCTCACTCCCCCCACCGAACCTTGACCTTCCACCTCCTCCATCCCTACCGACACTGACCTCACCCAAGAATCTAGCGCATTGGTCCGAATTCTCACCCTACGATGAAGACTCTGTCGCAAATATCCTTTCCACCTTGAACCCGAACAACCATTTCAACGACCCACTCCCCTCTAACTGTCTTGCAACCACTGCCAAATTCATTATTCCTTGCTGGACTGCGACAATCAATGCCTCTCTCCGGCAGAGATCAATCCCGACCTCGCTGAAAGCAGGCCAAGTCCTCCCCATTCTGAAAAAGCCGTCGCTGGACCCAGCCTCCCCAGATAACTTTAGAGCAATTTCCAACATTCCTCTCTTGGCTAAAGTGCTGGAAAAGTGTGTTCAAATACAGCTAAGTCACCACATCAACAACTTCCATCTACTCGATGACTGCCGATCTGGCTTCCAACCGGGACATAGCACTAAAACCACCATGCTCCACATTGTCGATGATGCTCTTCAAGCCCTTGACCAAGACAAAACCTGTCTACTAATCCTCCTTAATCTATCCTCGGCCTTCGATACTGTCAACCACGAGATGCTACTCGAACGCCTCAAACTTGGGATGGGATTAGATGGCACAGTCCTCGATTGGTTTAGTTCCTACCTCCAAAACCGATCTCAGAGATTCCTAATCAATGCCGAACTTTCCGCCCCCTCCGTGGTCACGGTGGGAGTCCCTCAAGGATCAACGTTGTCCCCCACCCTTTTTAATCTCTATTTAGAACCCCTTGCCGAAGTCCTTCGCAATGCAAATATCTCCTTCCATATGTACGCTGATGACACTCAGATCTACATAAAAATCTCATCTCTTGTGGAGATCCTCACCTTGAATGAGGCCCTGAAGCTGACCGTCGGATGGCTCTCCTTCAACCAACTCAAACTCAATGCTAATAAAACTGAGTTCCTTCTAATCTCCCCGCCCAAGAGCAACTCTGAGATCCAGACATGGGTCAAAGCTATCACAGCCTTAAACTGCCCCCCGACCATTGTGGACTCGGACAAATTGCTGAGAATTACCTTGGATTACAACCTAAACATGCAAGACCACATCAACTCAATGGCCAAATCTGCCAGATTCCACCTGCCCTACCTATAGAAACTGAAACCCTTTTTAGCTGCTCCCGACCTAAAACTTGCAGTCCAATCATTAGTTATCTCTCGGCTGGAATATGGTTGCTCTACCCTCTCCGGTTTACCCAAGGTCTCTCTAGCACCCTTAAAAGCCTGCCTCAACGCAGCCACCAGATTACTTACAGGCTCTAGAAAATTCGATCACATCACTCCTCACCTGAAAGCGTTGCACTGGCTTCCCCTCGAGGCTAGGATTCACCTCAAGCTGGCATGCATCACGCACAAGGCCTTACACTCTAACTCCCTGGCGTATCTAGCACAGAAGCTTGTGATATCCGGAGGAAGCAGAAACTCACGATCGGAAAATGCCTTCCTACTCCGGCCTGCACGCTTTAAGAAATAAAAAACTACAATCGGGCTTTCACCGGGCTTACTCCAAGAATATGGAACTCCTTCCCTCCCGACATCAAAAGAATCCCCTCCCAGGCACGCTTCAAAAAAGAGGCTAAATCCTTCATCATGGGTAAATTCCTTGGCTAAACCCGCTCCACAGCCACCGAGAGTCTTAGTACCCGTGTGATATCCTGCCTATTATGATCCTCGACTCTCTAAATTACCCTGTTGTATAGTTTTCTTTTCCGTCTCCTAATGTAAAGCGCCCCTGCGATATCCTGCCTCTTGTATGACCCTCTAATCTGTAAAATGATCCGATGTACAGTTTTCACCCTTCCTCTAGTACCCAGCACCCCCTCCTCCATTGCACAGGTCCCTTTTGACACCCTGCCTACCATATGACCCTTAGATTCTGTAAAGCTTTCCGATGTACTGGTCTCCTGTGATAGCCGTCTTTTCTGTATTACTCTATGAACCTGTAAAGCGCTCTGATACCCTCAGGGGTCAAGTTTGCGCTCTATGAAACACTAAAATAAAATAAATAGAAACAGATGGGTGCACTGCGAGGTGCTTGGAACACATGGACAGACTCATAGGGGCTTGGAACACATGGACAGACTCATAGGGGCTTGGAACACATGGACAGACTCATAGGGGCTTGGAACACATGGACAGACTCATAGGGGCTTGGAACACATGGACAGACTCATAGGGGCTTGGAACACATGGACAGACTCATAGGGGCTTGGAACACACGGACAGACTCATAGGGGCTTGGAACACACGGACACACTGCGCGGAGCTTGGAACACATGGACAGACTCATAGGGGCTTGGAACACACGGACACACTGCGAGGAGCTTGAAACCATGGACGCACTGCGAGAGGCTTGGAACACACGAACGCACTGCGAGAGGCTTGGAACACACGAACGCACTGCGAGGAGCTTGAAACCATGGACGCACTGCGAGGAGCTTGAAACCATGGACGCACTGCGAGAGGCTTGGAACACATGGACGCACTGCGAGGAGCTTGAAACACGGATGCACTGCGAGGAGCTTGGAACACATGGACAGACTGCGCGGAGCTTGGAACACATGGACAGACTCATAGGGGCTTGGAACACACGGACACACTGCGAGGAGCTTGAAACCATGGACGCACTGCGAGAGGCTTGGAACACACGAACGCACTGCGAGAGGCTTGGAACACACGAACGCACTGCGAGGAGCTTGAAACCATGGACGCACTGCGAGGAGCTTGAAACCATGGACGCACTGCGAGAGGCTTGGAACACATGGACGCACTGCGAGGAGCTTGAAACACGGATGCACTGCGAGGAGCTTGGAACACATGGACAGACTCATAGGGGCTTGTAACACACAGACGGGAGGAGCTTGGAGCACATGGACAGACTGCGTGGAGCTTGGAACACACGGACACACTGCGAGGAGCTTGAAACACACGGACGCAGTGCGAGAGGCTTGGAACACACGGACGCACTGCGAGGAGCTTGAAACACGGACGCATTGCACGGAGCTTGGAACAACGGGCGCACTGCGAGAGGCTTGGAACACACGGACGCACTGCGAGGAGCTTGAAACACGGACGCATTGTGAGGAGCTTGGAACACACGGACGCACTGCGAGAGGCTTGGAACACACGGACGCACTGCAAGGAGCTTGAAACACGGACGCACTGCGAGGAGCTTGGAACACACGGACGCACTTCGAGGAGCTTGAAACACACGGACACACTGCGAGGAGCTTGGAACACACGGACGCACTTCGAGGAGCTTCAAACACACGGACACACTGCGAGGAGCTTGGAACACACGGACGAACTGCGAGGTGCTTGAAACACACGGGCGAACTACAAGGAGCTTGAAACACATGGACACACTGCAAGGAGCTTGAAACACACGGACACACTGCGAGGAGCTTGGAACACACGGACTAATTGCGAGGAGCTTGAAACACACGGACATACTGCGAGGAGCTTGAAACACACGGACACACTGCGAGGAGCTTGGAACACACAGACAAACTGCGAGGAGCTTGAAACACACGAACGCACTGCGAGGAGCTTGGAACACATGGACACACTGCGAGGAGCTTGGAACATATGGATAGATTGCAAGAGGCTTGGAGCACACGGACTTGAGGAGCTTGGAGCACACGGACAGACTGCGAGGAGCTTGGAACACATGGACACACTACGAGGAGCTTGAAAGATATGGACAGACTGCAAGAGGCTTGGAGCACACGGACGCACTGCGAGGAGTTTGAAACACATGGATGCACTGCGAGGAACTTGGAACACACAGACGCACCGCTAGGAGCTTGAAACACATGGACGCACTGCGAGGAGCTTGGAACATATGGATAGACTGCAAGGGGTTTGAAACACACAGACTTGAGGAGCTTGGAGCAAACGGACAGACTGCGAGGAGCTTGAAAGATATGGACAGACTGCAAGAGGCTTGGAGCACACGGACAGACTGCGAGGAGCTTGAAACACATGGATGCACTGCGAGGAGCTTGGAACACACAGACGCACTGCGAGGAGCTTGAAAGACATGGATGCACTGCGAGGAGCTTGGAACACACAGACGCACTGCGAGGAGCTTGAAACACATGGACACACTGCGAGGAGCTTGGAACACGTGGACACACTGCGAGGAGCTTGAAAGATATGGACAGACTGCGAGAGGCTTGGATCACACAGACGCACTGCGAGGAGCTTGAAACACATGGACACAATGCGAGGAGCTTGGAACACACAGACGCACTGCGAGGAGCTTGGAACACACAGACGCACTGCGAGGAGCTTGAAACACATGGACACACTGCGAGGAGCTTGGAACACGTGGACACACTGCGAGGAGCTTGAAAGATATGGACAGACTGCGAGAGGCTTGGATCACACAGACGCACTGCGAGGAGCTTGAAACACATGGACACAATGCGAGGAGCTTGGAACACACAGACGCACTGCGAGGAGCTTGGAACACACAGACGCACTGCGAGGAGCTTGAAACACATGGACACACTGCGAGGAGCTTGGAACACGTGGACACACTGCGAGGAGCTTGAAAGATATGGACAGACTGCGAGAGGCTTGGAACACATTGACAGAGTCTACATACAGACAGTGTGAGGAGCCAGGAGTCCTACCGTAGGCAGGCAGAGTGAGAAGGTTGATGCAGGTGAACAGACAAAATGATCATCAGCTCGTACATCTGTGTAGATGGTGTACACAGCCTGTGGCTCACGATCGAATGGTGTGACGAGCCTGGCACTCGAACAGATAGTATGAGGAGAAATGAACCAATGAAGACACAGAGGGGCAGATTTACAAGAACTGGTGCAGTCCTGCATATTAGCAGGGATGCGCCAGTTCAAATGTGACACGTAAAAAAAAAACATGTGCCACTATGGATGCGCTGCATTTACAATGCAGCACACCGTGGCGCAATTATAGACAGATGAGTGATGCATCTGTCAGTGTAAAGGTGACGCTGTGCTGGAGTTGTGTCGCAATCGTGACTCAACTCCAGCACTGCTCAGGGGTGGCCTATACTTGCTGTGCTGCATCACTCCTTACGCCTCCTTCAAGCAGGCGTAAAGTTTTGACGCAGCAGCGTCGTAAAAGTGACTCCGTGAAATCTTTGTAGATTTCACTGCATCACTTTACGGGGCTTCCTTATGCCGGATCGCCCACCGTGCATACATTATACCTGACGCAGGTATAATGTAGCGCAGGGCTTTACAAAGTGACGCATCTTCCTAGATGTGTCACGTAAATTTGTCGCAACCTGTAGCATTGTTTACAATGCCGCTGCGTCACAGAAGTGACGCAACAGCGGCGTAATGTGTGGCAAGGGGCTTGTAAATCTGCCCAGATTGAGGAGCTGTACAGACAGTATGAGGAGACAGGAGCTCGTGAACAAACAGGGCGAGGGGCCATTAGCGCCTAGACAAAGGGTCGAGGATGAGCTGCAGGCAGGTGGGCAACTAGAGCCAAATTTCGGAGGGGGGTGGGGGTGGGGGGTGAAAATATTTGCGGGGGGGCTAATTCTTCCAACCATAGACAGAGTGGCTGCAAGGGGGGGGAGAGATGGGCTGAATCCCCGTGAGCCCAATTGGTGTTGTAAGCCTGCAGTCACGTGCCGGACAGAGTGCACACTTTAGGGTACACAAACGGGGTGAGCTCCAAGGGACCCCTGACTTTGTGAGGAGGCGAGACTCAGGGATAGACAGACTGATGCTGTGATAGAAGACCCCCCCTAAGGCGGTCAACAGGTGACCTTACATAGTCCCTAAAACCCAAGCACTTCGCGAATGATTCAGCGCAGAATCTGCAGCTAGGCGCTATATGCAAATAAACTGCCACCCTTTCACGGGGTGGAGTGACAGGCAGCCCTGTCGAAACGACACTGCACGCACATTTCACACTCCGTGGTCCCCACCCCGATCATTACTGATGGATGGCGAGGGTGCAGAAACTGGCGGCTCCGAGGCCCCCCCCCCCCCCCCCCCCCCTCCCCTCCCCTCACACACACACACACACACACACTCCCGCATTATGGTTCCAGGGCTGACGGCAGAAACACACCCACATAACTCATTTGTTTTTTTCGCATGAATAAAACATTAGCAGGGTAATCAGCCGGGGTTCTGCTAATGTCAGCGCCCGGGGAGGGGAGACGCCGCTGCAGCGCCAGAGATACCGGCTCCGGGGGCGGCGGGGACGGCGATGAGACCTCAGTAATTACCGAATTATGGAATTAGTGTCGTCGCCGACAGCGGCGCCAGCGCCCCGGGGGCACTGCGGGGGCGAACCTGCGGTTTGTATCACTGGGCACGGGCATCGCGCTGTCGTCCTTCGTGACGGGCTCTCCGCCGCGGGGGGTGGGGGAGAGTCAGTGCAAACAAGTGCAACCCCCCCTTTTCACTCACTAAGGTTTGTTGTGTCACTGGAATCCCCCCACCTGTGAGGAAACACGAGAAAACACACATTAGGAAGACGCACACACATTGGGAAGGCACACGAGAGAGCACATATTGGGTGGACACACGGGAGAACACAAAATGGGAAGACACACAGGAGAACACATATTGGGAAGACACACAGGAGAGCACACACTGGGAAGACACACGGGAGAACACATATTGGGAAGACACACGGGAGAACACAAATTGGGAAGGCATACGAGAGAGCACATATTGGGAGGACACACGGGAGAGCACACACTGGGAAGACACACGGGAGAACATATATTGGGAAGACACACGGGAGAAAACATATTGGAAGACACACAGGAGATTTCATATTGGGAAGACACACGGCAGAACACATATTGGGAAGACACACGGCAGAGCACATATTGGGAAGACACACAGGAGAACACATATTGGGAAGACACACAGGAGAACAAATATTGGGAAGACACACGGGAGAACACATATTGGGAAGACACACGGGAGAAAACATATTGGGAAGACACACAGAAGTACACACACGGGAGAACACATATTGGGGAGAACACATATTGGGAAGACACACAGAAGAACATATATTGGGAAGACACACGGGAGAACATACATTGGGAAGACACACGGGAGAACACACATTGGGAAGACACACCGGAGAGCACACACTGGGAAGACACACAGGAGAAAACACATTAGGAAGACACACATGGGAGAACACATATTGGGAAGACACACAGGGGAACACATATTGGGAGAACACACAAGAAAACACATATTGGGAAGACACACAGGAGAGCACACACTGGGAAGACACACAGGAGAGCACCCACTGGGAAGACACACAGGAGAGCACACACTGGGAAGACACACAGGAGAACACATATTGCACATTAGGAATACACACAAGGGAGAACACACATTCGGAGAGCACACGAGAGAACACACATTGGGAGAACACACAAGAGAACACACATTGGGAGAACACACGGGACAACACATATTGGGAAGACACACGAGAGAGCACACATTTGGAAGACACACAAGAGAACACACATTGGAAGGACGCACGAGAGAGTTCACACTGGGAAGACACACAAGAAAACACATATTGGGAAGACACACAGGAGAGCACACACTGGGAAGACACACAGGAGAGCACCCACTGGGAAGACACACAGGAGAGCACACACTGGGAAGACACACGGGAGAACACATATTGCACATTAGGAATACACACAAGGGAGAACACACATTCGGAGAGCACACGAGAGAACACACATTGGGAAAACACACGGGAGAACCCATATTGGGAAGACACACGAGAGAACACACATTGGAAGGCACACGGGAGAAAACACATTAGGAAGACACACAAGGGAGAACACACATTGGGAGAACACACAAGAGAACACACATTGGGAGAACACACAGGAGAACCCATATTGGGAAGACACACGAGAGAACACACATTTGGAAGACACACGGGAGAACACATATCTGGAAGACAAACGAGAGAACACACATTTGGAAGACACACAAGAGAACACACATTGGGAAGACACATTCTGCTCTTACAAGTTTTATTTAAAAGGTACTACAAGACATTCCATTTAATGGTCCTTAAAAGTCCAAATCAGATTTCTATGTTCGCTTCTATGACAAAATATAGGTCACACAAATATGGTGACACAAGACTAAGTGTCAACAATTTCATCAAAAAAACTATCGAGTTTGTTTACTGATGATCAGATTTACAAAGATTTTGCATTGGGTTTGCGTTACCTTTTTAACAAATACGATTTGCGTTGGTTTTTAACCAAAAGTAATGCACAGCAGTGCTCTCTTGCGTCACGTTCTGTCACAGGATCGTTCCGCGGGTGGTGCATGGGCGTTTCCATCCTTCCTCCCATGAATTTTGATGCAAATCCATACCTAAAAAGAATTGTACATATGGATTTGTTCCAGAATCTTGCGCCTCCCTGACGCTAGTGTAGTGAGCAGGAGTGGTCAATAAATTTGCTTCGCCAATGGAGTCACAGAGTTTTGCCCACTCCGTATTTCGCTTCTAACGCGGAGTTCCAGAAAAACACCGCCAACCGCTGCGTGGTGGATTTTTTTTTCATGAGCGGCTTGCCATCGGTAAGTTGGCAAGCAAGGATTTGCGTCTCCTAGTGCAATTTGTGGGCACTAGAACCGCACTCGGCGAGAATTCTTAACCCATGCAGTCCCGGCAGATCACAACCGTTTGCGGTGAGAACGCTGCTGCTCAAGTAGAAAATCTACTTGAGAAGAAACAGCGCCCTTTGGTGCGCCGCGTGGTGCAGTTCGTGTTGATTTTGCATTGCTGAATAAGCTCCCAGCATCAAAAATCAGCGCAAGCAATGCAAGGTGCAGAATTCCGTTTGTTCGCAGAGCTCCGCAGAATCTCGCTGAGTTTTTATGTAACTCTGCGGAGTTCCGCTGAGTAAAACTCTGCGAGTTCCTCCTATCCTTAGTAATGAGAAGAAATAGAGGAACAACCATAACACCGCAAATTTTTGACGCAGTACTATCACAACGCAACTACTACAACGCAGGTGCCATTACAACGCATGGCATTACAACGCATGGCATTACAACGCATGCCATTACAACGCAGTTGCTATTACAACGCATGCCATTACAACGTAAGTATAGATAAGTATTTATTTTATTATTATTAATTTAATTTAAATTTTATAAAATAAATTTAATTTTTAAAAAAATATTTATATTTTTACTGTAACTTTTTTGTATTATAAATTAATTTATTTAAAATAATTATAACCTTTTAAATACATTTAATATATGTTTAAATTATAATTTATTTATTTAATACATTTTTAATTTTTTTATTATTTTTATTTTAGAATAGTAATTTTTACCCCAACACTATCCAACACATACCCTACTATTACACCCCCCTGGAGTTAGAATAGTAATTTTCACCCCTACACTATCCAACACTTACCCTACTATTAAACCCCCCTGGAGTTAGAATAGTAATTTTTACCCTTACACTATCCAACATTTACCCTACTACTACACCCCCCTGGAGTTAGAATAGTAATTTTTACCCCTACACTATCCAACACTTACCCTATTCCTACACCCCCCTGGAGTTAGAATAGTAATTTTTACCCCTACACTATCCAACACTTACCCTACTATTACACCCCCTCAGTCGAAATGAAATGTCGAAGGTCCAAGATTTCTTCTTCAGAGTTTCGTCCAGGGTAATCAAAAGTCCTAGGGATTGGGTTCCCATACTTATACTACGTTTAGGGGTTGGGTTAACTCTAGGGTCTCACCTATGGGAGGACCTGGGGAGGGGGATGGTTACACCCCTTCCCCTTTGTCCAGTTTAGCGCCAGAGCTGGGGTAGAGTATCCCAGCAACCGTTTTGAACTGGGAAATGCATGGATCACCTTGTGTGCCCCAGGCAGTGTCTGAAAAGCATTCACTGAATGCAAGCTACCCTGCCCCAATACACTAAAGCCTGTCTGGGGAGGTGCTAGCTCCTCCCTGGACAGGAAACCTATTGTCCAAGCCTCCCCTGCCAGAGTTTCGTCCAGCAGCAGGAGGTCAGAATCATGTCTGTGGCAGCAGCATCCATTTTGATGCTGGGGCTCTGTTTAACTTTAACAGGGTATACCAGTGTTTACATGTCTTTTCCCTCTAGACGGGTGGAATGCTACCCTAGCCGCCAGAACTGGTGTGGGGGTAGTATTCCAAAGTGTTTGACACCAAACATGACATGTTTTGATAAAGCCAAACTAAAGTTAGTTTAACCGCGAGGATTACAATGCACTTAAGAGTATATGGTATGGCTATATCATAGAACAGCTATAAGGAGATATTTCCAAAAGCTGCAGAGGGGCTCAGCTCATGCTAGGGCACCCCCTCACACAAAACCAAGCATTCTGCCTTCAGGATTGTTAAGGTCTGCAATAGGAGTGACTTATAGGTTAATATGTGTCTATATGTAAAGGTAGATATAGGTATACTATATCTAAGTAAGGGGTGCTTACATCACCTTACCCAGGCTGCAAGTGCAGACCTGTGGTGCCATTTTGGAAGGCTGCCCAGGGGTGGCATACTACATGCTTCAGCCCCTGGTAGGCCTCTGGGGGAAGTATGCCCTGGGTTCCTAAGGTACCATATACAGGGACTCACAAGGGTAACCCAATAACCAATCTGGTATGTACCTAAAGTACATGGTATCCGTTTTATAGAGAAAGCAGATAGACTGGGACCCCGAATAGCAGGATCCCAATCCAACTAAGCCGAAAACTAGCAAAACACCAGGCAAAAAGTGGGGATAACCATGCAGTAAAATTCCACCTTCCTACAGTGTATCTGATATTGCTTCTGTAGAACCACTATTTCTTAAATTGTATTTCACAAATTTACTCAAGTAGTGTCACAGTAGCATCAAGGCTGGACTCCACAAACTCAGACCACAACAGCCGAACATCTGGGCAAAGTCCACCGGCGGCAGCGCTTATAATGCAATACTAACCCTCTGTCCCGGTTGGGAGTGTGCAGCATGTGATTCACACAGCTACTACAGACTTCCGGTTCCTCTGTTCACCAAGACATTAAAGCTACAGAGAGACTGCTCAGCCAGGCAGTCTGGAAGCAGGCCCTTTCAGCTTTGATAACAAGCTTTCAGTCTAGCAAAAGGTGCAAATAAACGTAGAACAACTTTTTCTTAGCAGGAAATTGAAGAATCTGCCTTGCCATTACCTGTGGCACTGTTAATAGGCCTAGCTTGACAAGATGTAGGGAGTAGCTCCACTCCTATTAGTGCATTTGTTTAGGGCTTAAGTATGCGGATCCCATACATGCTTTATGGATTAGACACATGGCCTCAAAGATACATCTCTCCTTGACTGGCAGCCAATGGAGTTCTTTCAAGGTACTGGTTGCCAAATCAAATCTGGTTTTATTCAATGCAAGTTTGGAGGCTAACACTTGTATCCTGTAGATCTTTTGAACAGGTAGTCTGGAGCCCCAATCAAAAGAGAATTACAATAATCTAATCTACTCAAAACTGTGCATTGCACTACCAGCTTTCTGGCAGGCTGTGTTAGGAGGGGGGCAATTTTCCTGAATTTCCTCAAAGTCCCTGGCAGGTAGCTACTGTTTTGTTGACATGAGTCTCCATAGAGAGTTTATAGTCAATCAGGACACCTAAGTTCTGGACCGACAGTGCTGTTTTCAAATCTGTGACCTTTGACCAGGGCCAAAAGTCACACAGCAGCAGAAACTGTACACTGACAGGGGAGCAGCGCAAAAATTCAGACTTAGTAGTGCTGAATTTGAGTGTGTTCCCAGTAAGCCAATTAGCCATCTTGGTTAAGTGGTCAGTACAGTCAATGGAGAACTACGGGGCATATTATCAAGCACGGGGTTAACATTATCGCCACTTTAGCGGCAGAAAACTGCCGCTAAAGCGGCGATAATGGGCTTGATAATACGCCGTAGAGAATTCCCATAGAAGCGCATGTTCACACCAGAACATGGGCTTCTATGGGAATTCACAAGGGCGTATTATCAAACCCATTATCTCCGCTTTAGCAGCAGTTTTCTGCTGCTAAAGCGGCGATAATGTTAACGCCGTTTCTTGATAATATGCCCCCAGATTCTTCCGATTATTTTTCTAGAATGTCCCACTTTCCTCTTCTACAGTGCTGGCATGTGTGCAATCCTCAGCTCTATCACAACTGCTCAACGCCTTCTTTCGCCACAGTATGACGTCAACTCATCTTGAGAGAGTGTTGTTCAGGCTATCCAAGTTACACCGCGTACTTCCCTTCTTTTCTTAGAAGAAAGAGCTGTCTGGTTTTGATCAAGAGCTTTGTCCTGCTTTGTACCTACACTTTATTCCATTAAATGTAATATTGGAAAAAACCTGCTGAAACCAGTTCTAATGACCCCTTTCATTTCAATCACCTTCACTGCTTTTTTTCACCATAAATAACACTCACCAGGTTGATAACCCCACCTTGGCGAGAGCCATTCGTCTTGACATTTCTCGCATTTCTTCTGCCTCCATTTCTCTTCCATTCATTCTTTTATAGGCCATGAACAACTTGAATCTTTTCTTATTTTTTGTGCTTTATTTCTTTTAACAGATTTGTACTTAGGTGTTCCCCTAGTATCCACTTCGCCCTTGTATTGCTTTCCGTACGTCCTTTCAATTTTTATGTACTTACCTTCCTCTTCATCTGTGTAAGGCACTCCTCATCCGGACTATTTTTCTGCAACCAGAATTCTTCTATCCATCCTCCCGCCACGCTCCACGCCCTTTTGTATTTTTTTGTTCCTTTTTCTTTCTCTTTTACATAGTGGCGGCTTCTGCGCTAAGGCAGAGGAGCGTTGCCCCACTGCTTGAACTGCAGGCGGCATCCGAAAAAATGTAATTATAATAATGTTCGTTATTATCATTTAGTTTTTTGTATTCAGCCTGCATCTGAAGCCAGGCGGGCGGGGCTGGGCTCCACACGGTACAACCAATGATTCTAAATTAGTTATTTAAAATGTTTCAGATTTGGGATCCTCAGCTAGGTAAGAGCATCCTTTTCAAAAACCAAGCTAGAAGCTACTGCCACTTTTTGTTACAATATGTTATTTTTTATAGGGTAGTATAGTTGTATAGTGTAGAATTCGCCCTTATAGTGTTTTCTGAATACAGATTTCGGGCCTTATTACGAGTGCAACGGTCCTATGAGTACCCTACTCAAGGTGGCGGTCTCACCACTGCCACCACTGCATGCCCGCATACAGGGTCGGATTGGTAACACAGGCATTCGGGCAATGCCCGAGGGGCCGGTGTCCGCGTTCTGCTGTGAGCTGCTTTTTTTGAGCAGTCTGGAGGGGCCATTTGGGCGCTGTGTCTATTGTTCGAATACAGGCTCAGCCATCGGCCCAGTGGGTGTCTAAGTGGCCTTTCTAGAGGCAGATGGGCGATCATTACCTTCGTTTAGCAACAGGCAGAGGTATCACTTTCTTTCTCTCGCTGGCCGGCCCATTAATGTGTGCACACATACTGAGCAGGGGGCAGGGGGCCTGAGTAGAAGTGGCCTCACTTGTTTCACCAGTGTAAACTAACGCATGCATTTTTTTACCCCCCGCCTAAAGTTTTTTTTATAAGATTACGCCAAAGCAGTGATTTTTGGAGTGATTATGCAAATGTGGGCCGATTTTTGTTTTGGCGTGCCCGGGCCGATTTTCAATCCCAATCCAACCCTGCCCGCACGCCATATTTCAAATGTGGTGGTCGGGCCAGGACGGTCACCTCCGCCCTGATCCAGGATCCCACACGTAGTAGCGCCGATGTACAGGGCAGGGATATGCTGGCGGTGCAGCTGCGGTACTGCTGAGCATTTTCTGAGTTGCCTTTCCACCGCCTATTTCATAGTGGTGAGCCTGCCATGAAAAGTGTGGTGGAGATGCAACTAAGGCGGCCCTAATTGGGCCCCCGCCACTTCTGTAAATTGTACTTCTGGTCCTTGGTGCTTTAGCCAATCTCCCGTACAGGAGGATTTTACACACATTTATGCAATATTGACTCGAGTTTGACAGAAATGCAGAGTTTGCAGGGAATTAACGCCTTAACTGCGGCCGTTATTTCGGCGCAATGTGGGCGTTCCATAAGGTGGGCGGGGCCGCGTTGACCGTTGGCTGACGGCAGCACTAGCGAGGTAGTGCTGCCATCGGCCTTTGACCGACGGCAGCAAGCAACGGGTTAAAAAAACTCATATTTTGGGGTGGGGGTCACAGTCAGCAAAGTGTGGTAGCATGCTGGGTGTGTGAGTTACTGAGTATGTGTACGGCATGAAACAACCCACCGTTCTTCTCATACAACCAGAGAACAACAAAAAAAAAACACAAGAGGAAATATTCACTCTAAAGTACCAAGCGGCAGACACTAAGGCTAACAATAATCTGTAGATAAAAAGCAATCAGACAGCATGAACCGTCCTTGGTGGAGGGTGTTTATATAAGACACATGTGCACACAGTGCAGAGGAGAAGCACATGTTAGAGCACATAAGAAGCATGCAGAAGTGCACAGCGAAAGCACACAAAGGTGCGCAGGAGAAGTATGCAGTGGTGCGCAGGAGAAGCCCACAAAGGTCTGTAGGCGGAGCACGCACACATGCGCAGAAGAAGCACACAAAGGTGCACAGGTGAAGTATGCAGTGGTGCGCAGGAGAAGCCCACAAAGGTCTGTATGCGGAGCACGCACACATGCGCAGAGGAAGCACACAAAGGTGCACAGGTGAAGTATGCAGTGGTGCGCAGGAGAAGCCCACAAAGGTCTGTAGGGGGAGCACACACACATGCGCAGTAGAAGCACACAAAGGTGCACAGGCGAGGCCAGGGCTTGAAGCAGGATGACGAAGCAAGGGGTTCTCTCAAAGGGAAGTGTATTAAGGGTGTAATTAAGGGTGTGGCTTGAAAACAAGGAAGCTATAAATCTGAGCTTAGCTTAGTGTGCCACCTACTCGTATTTTGCTGCTACTGTCATTGCACCCAGATATATGGAATGGAATGAGGATTTGTAAAGCGCGTTGGCTACCCAGGGGCGTCCCAGCGCTGTAGGGAGCTTGAACTGATCCAGAGAGGTGGGAAGAGAGAGGCGGAGTGAGGTTTTAAACCAAAGTTTTGCTGAATAGCCAGGTATTGAGAATTTTCCGGAAGGTGAGGAGGTAATACAACAAATGACATAACACCTACAACAAGTCAGGACTATTGGCTTTGTCAGTGGTTGTAAGTTGCATAAGATAAATAAGCAACAACTATGGCTTTGTTGTATATAATATTGAAACTGCTTCAGTTCTGAAACGCTGAGACTGTATAACGAGTCTCTTCGAGGTGCATCTCAGGATGAGAAGGGGGGCACTCACCCCGAGGTAGACGGCCAAATGGAGACCCGGAGAGGGACCTGTCTCAGCACCTGCTTTTTAGATTTGCCTGTATGACCCGGCCCACTTAAAGCCCTGGGCAGGGCACACAACAACACTCAGGAGAAGCACACAACACATGAGCAGGAGGAGCACAGAGCAGTGTCAGGTGGAGCACACACTGGTGCATAGGAGAAGCACAAAGTGATGGGAGGAGAAATAACGTGTGTAGGTGAAGCACCCAGGCGTTTGTAGGTGAAGGACACAGCGGGGGGCAGGTGCAGCACATGGGGTAAGGGGAGCAGGGAATGCATGCAGGCAACACAGAGCAGCTGCTGGAGAGCCCTTTCACAGAGAGTTTAAGCAACTTGATGATGTCTGTTTGTGGACTTTTGATGTAAGTCTGATGTAGCCCAAATCATATCTCTGTTGTATTTAGTAGCTGGAGTAGGGTGCCCATTGTAAGGCCTGTGCTAGCCAACACCTTTCGATTTTACTGAAATGGCATGCACAGAATCCTTACTTATGGGTTCTTTCAGCCCACCCTCTTCATCCATTGGGCTGTGTCATTCATATTCTCTCTCTTCCAAGTACAGCATAACACAAGGGCAATAGTTGACTTCACTGTGCGTGGGGTCCTTTTTACACTTTCACATGTAAAACATCCACACATGAAGTAGTTCCTTTAACCCTTTCGATGCTGATGACGAGCTCAGCTCGTCATCACCCACGGGTGTCGTGTGCTGATGACGAGCTGAGCTCGTCATGAATAAATGGTGTCAAGGATTTTCCAGCACACAGCGGGAAAACGCCTAGCAGCCAAGAGGTTAAATGCTAGAGGCGACTATGGAAATGTGTACTTTAGGAGAACAAAAATATTTTTGCTACTTGGCATGTCTTTGATATTCTTGAGGCCCCAGCATCTCCCACAAAAAATAATATTTTGCAAAAGCAATTACAAAATAAAACAAACATTGGCTTAGGCAAAAAGCGGGCAGCCAAGATAATCCATCATTTTTATGCATTCCTAAAATGAAGCAATCCGCCTGATGGAAATAGGCTTCCAAAACTTCATTTTAGATAGAAATTAAAATGATGAAATACAGTCTCCATGACAATATAGTATTTTCGTAGGACCAATAAATACTCATTTTAAAGGACTGCATGACAAAGAGGGGAAAAAGGGAAAAGAGGGGAGGTATACAAGACTGCAGATGCGTGAATAGGTCAAGGAAAATTGTTAGAAATGGGGTTTCTGGTTGACTAGGGTGTGCACCTAAGCCTGGCAGAATCCATCACTCTAGTCAGGGTAAGGGAGTTACACACCAAAGATAGGCTCTGCTCACCCCCTTGGTAGCTTGGCAGAGAAGGCAGGCATATCCCAGAGCCCCTGTGTAAAGCATTTGCACAACACACACACACCAATAACACACCACAAAAGAGACTCCACACCAGGTTATATCAAAATATCACTTATAGCGCGATCATGACCGCCTGATCTTGACTGTTGGCTGTGAGGTTGATGAGGTGGCATAAGAGTCTGGTGTTGTCTTGGGAATGTCTGTTTTTAAGGTATCCTACCTGCGAGTTATGGATGAGGTGTGGCAGGAACTTGTTTAGTCTTGCCGCCATGATTTTGGCATATATCTTGCAGTCGACGTTTATGAGGGAGATCGGGCGGTAGTTTTGCGGGAACTGAGGGTCTTTGCCCTCTTTGGGAATAACTATGACGTTCGCCTCGGCCATCGAGTCTGTCATTCTACCCTTCTGTGCGTAGAGCGAAAACACTTCGACCATGGTGGGCTTCAGCTTTTGTAGGAATTGTTTATAGAATGCAGCCGTGTACCCGTCAGGTCCGGGCGCTTTGTTTGTTTTGAGGGAGGTTACAGCCATTTCTACCTCTGCTCCTGTTATGTCCCCTTCCAGGGATTCTCTCTGTTGGTCTGAGAGTCTAGGTAGGTTTAGTTTCTCCAACAGACTTGCACCCCCATCTGTTGCAAGTTCTTTGTCCGCTGTGTATAGCTCTTTGTAGAAGTCTCTGAAAACTTCTAGGATTTTTTTGTTGGACGTTTGTGTCCTGTTCACTTTGTCGGTTATTGCTACAATTGTGTGTTGTCTTTGTTTTGCTTTGAGGTAGGCCGCTAGAGCTTTCCCTGCTTTGTTAGCTGAGCAAAGGTTGATGGATTTGTATTTGTTGATCCATGTACCAGCTCTTTCACTTAGAATTTTGTTGGGCTCGTACTTCCTCTTAGTGAGTTTGGTAAGAGTGTTTTTGTCTGCTTGATTTGCGTAGTGGCCTCTTTCTAGATCTTTGATCTGGTTTTCCAGCTCTGTTATCTTTTTGGTCCTGTTCCTATTCATTCTGGCTTTGATGTTCAAGAGTTTGCCTCTTATTGTGGCTTTTAGGGCTTCCCACAGGGTGCCCTTGTCTGTCTCTGCTGTGTCATTAAAGGTAAGGTATTCTTTGATTGCCTCCTCAATCTCCGCTATATTGGCCGTATTTTCCAGGATGTCGCTATTTAGTCACCAGCTGCGACTGGGCTTCTCGTTATGTTTACCGCTGATTGTCAGGGTGATGTGTGCGTGATCAGTAATTGACATTGGGCCAATCTCCGTTGAGTCTATGAGGTGTGTGTGCGTGGCTGACATGAAGATGTAATCTATTCTGCTGTATGAGTTGTGTGGGTGTGAGGAGAACGTGTATTCCCTGGCATCTGGATGTTGAAGTCTCCATGGGTCTCTTAACTCTAGTTTGGCGCAGAGGTTTCTAAGGATGTTCTGTTCATGTGATCTGTGGCTTGCTCTGTGTGGATGTCTGTTTACATTCTTAGATCTATGCATGGAAAAATTTGGCCTGGGAACAAAGTATCGCACAATGGTGATGTCACTATACAACAATCCTAAGGCCCGAGTGACAGTCAATGGGGGAAAGTCAGAAGCCTTTACCCTAGGAAGAGGCACGAGGCAGGGGTGCCCACTCGCTCCAGCCTTATTCCTCTTGGCTCTGGAACCATTGCTGGTCATGATCAGAGACAACCCAAACATAACAGGTGTTTGTGTCAGAAACAACACAGTAAAATTAGCAGCCTTTGCAGACGATATATTGATTACAACGAAAAACCCGACCACCTCAATAGCGGCATTAATAAACACCATAGAAGAGTATGCCCTAGTTTCGGGATACAAACTAAACAGGGATAAGTCAGAATGCAAACCCATGAACTGTCACACAACCAGTGAAGTCACACTTCCTTCCAGACTCTAGGGGCCTACATAGACACCGACTACCTACATCAGTAACCAAGCCTTTAAGCCGACTGTTTACCACAACTCGCCTGTAACTCATCTGTATGTGCCCCGCATTACCACTGTACTGTATCTGTATCATATCTGAAAATTTTTCAATAAAGAATCTTGAAATAAAAAAAAATATATATCACTTATATTGTATATAAACACTAAGACCATCATCACATAAATCACAATTGTTTTGCCAACTAGGCAATTGTTATAACCATTACGGTAAGATCATTACAGTAAATACTTATAGGCACTGTTCCCACGAACGCGCGCGGCCGCGCGCGCGCGCACATCCCTACCCCCTAGCGCGCAGTCCCATGTGTGGAGCGCGCACAGAGGGCACAGAGGGCACATCCCGTGAGAGTATTCCCGCCGCCGGCGCTTTTAAAAGGCGCGCGGCGCGAAAAAAACTGGCATTTCCTTATTGTGGACGACGGCGGTGGAAGTGACCACTTTGGAGTGACAGATTACTGGGGAGCGGAGGTAAGTGTTCTAATGTGGCCACTTGCTGGCCTTTTGTTTTAGCTGGGCTCGCTTTTGTTTTGCCGCCCTGTAGTGCACGCATTGTTGGTTTTATATTTGTAAAGCGAGGCTGCGGGCAGATTGAGTGCTTTTGTTAAAGTATCGATGTTAATCGCAGCCACTTCACGAGCTCGAATTAACAGGGATACTTTAACAAAAGCACTCAATCTGCCCGCATCCTCGCTTTACTTACAAAACAATGCACTAAGTTTAAAAACACCTCTTGTGGGCTTTTTAGGGAAATCTGCCCGATTTGCAGACTTGCTGCATTATTTTGGAAGTAAAGTGAGGCTGCGGGCAGATTGTTTTCTTTTATTTAGATATCCATGTTAATCGCAGCTCGTGAAGGTGCTGCGATTAACATGGATACTTTAACAAACGCACTCAATCTGCCCGCAGCCTCGCGTTACTAACAAAATAATACAGCAAGTCTGCAAACCGGGCAGACTACCCTAAAAAGCCCACAAGTGGTGTTTTAAAACTTACTGCATTATTGTGGTAGAAACGCGAGGCTGCGGGCAGATTGTGTTTAATTTATTAAAATATCCCTGTTAATCTCAGCCCCTTTCAGAAATTTGCAGTGAACTAATTTGGAAACAAACGGAAGTAATGATCGTTTATTTGCCGAATACTGCGATGTTCCAACCGCTTTGGAAGTTAAATTGTAAACCAGTATTTAGTTACTGATTCATTTTTGGGTTCAGATTAGGCCACCAAGTAAACGATTCGGTGCGATAAAACTTTACCCTTTCCCATAGCTGCCAATGTTTCAGATCTCAGTGTGACATTTTCATAATTTCACTGTAATTACGAGTGACATTTAAATGACTAAGAGTGACACGTTCTTGCGAGCGAAATAAAGCAATGAAGATGAGGGAACATATGAATATCGCAAAATACACCCATTTGATCATCAAGAAACTGTAAGAATATCTTTAAACTGCACCAAAGCATCAGAAATGAAGGGCACTGTTGGACTCGACTGTACCAAACAGGACGTGAGAGGCCACGCTGCCTGGAAATGAGCCTCATCTTCCATAACGCGCCCCTCTCCCATAAAAATAGGCTAGATCTCCCATGGGTGGACTTAAGCAGAACCACCTCATCCTCCCTCTGATCAAACTGTGCTGAGAAGCCACAGCACAAACCATCACAAACAGTGCATTTGGCTACCGTACCATATGACAGTCATAGCCACCTTCACACACAGATGTCACCTCATTAGGACGGTTTGCCTACTGTGTATTTGCTATTAAAGAAGAGACAGTCAAACGTTTCCTGTACCTCAGCATTGCGACCCCTACAGGGTAAACAGTCCAGTCATAAGAAGCCAAAATATAGCTTTTGAAAATTAGGTATCGAAAACATCAGAAGGAAAGCTATTACCTTGAAATAAATGCTTTTAAATATTTATTTTTCCGAAAGTACTGCATTTTTTAAACAAATTGTTGAAGACAATGTTACTTCTAAATATGTTTTGGTGTATACTCTGTTGCATGTACCTTGCTATTCATCCTGGAAACGTGTAATTCTCTTTTTATTCTGATTCGGTTATAAACTTTAATAGTTTTGTTGTTTACAGGCAAGTTGAGAACAGAGAAAGTTGAATAACAAGTTTTCTTTTTATTTGTATAGGCCTGAATGCTTGAGTGTAGCTGCGAAACATTAACGTGAAAACATTCCAAAAAGACGGACCTATGTGGAAGGTCACAGAACCTCGGACAGGAGTCTCATTTTCTGTTTTACATGATTCATGTAAAACAGAAAATTAGACTCCAGTCCAGGCACCGACCCGCAGGCAGCTGATCGCGCTGCATTTAAAAAGCTACCACTTGGCTGGCACCAAGTCCCGCAGCAACACTATCACTTACTTGCTAGGCTTGCCACAGCAATTCAATTTACAGCCCAGTCGCCCGCCTGTCTCCTCAGACTCCTGGCCATTGTACCTCAAACAATCCTTCAACATTCAGCAAACATGCATGGTGAACCTCCCGAGGCATCAGCAGCAGGCACCAGTGGGCTTCAAATGCGCTGCTGTCCGTAGGGTTGGGTCCGCCAGTCGTAGCATCATGATACATTTTAATTTACCACCATGCAGTGGTGCTAGCAGCGCTTGGATCGCCGTGAGAAGCAACCCTGTCACCCATCTAGTGATGCCACTTGACATGTCTGAACGGCTCTCTCCCGCAGTCCATGTTTGCCTGGATGTCTACTTTTTACAAACTATCTCTGGTGGAATAGGCCAACATTACTCGGCAGCTCTCACATCAAATTGTAAATATGTTATATAATTTTGTAACTTATTGTGTACATGTGATATTGTATAGGCTCTCAATATTTCCCCACCCAATGAACAGTGCTCCAGTTAAGAATATTTAGTAAAATCTAATGATGGTACCACCACTGGAGTCTTGTGCTTTTCTAAACCTGAAGTGTACTTGTCTGTGTAACTAATTCATGTAATGGTGTGTTTATCCAATTTGCAAACCGACCTTAAGACTCTTAACGTGGCGCTGTATGTGTGAAAATTCATCATCTTTTCACTTTTTTAAGTAAATATTTAGAGTGATATTTGGCACGGCACACGCGCGTTGTCTGGTTTCTGGCACACATAGCCATGGTTGCAGCGCACAGAGACCCTCCACTGCCGCACACAGAGGAAAAAAATTAGAGGGAACATTGCTTATAGGTTGCCCCAAATAGGCGGACCCTGCTGATAATATTTGTTCTCCTGTTTCCAAGAAGAGTAAATCAACATTTATTTCAATATCAGGAAACCAAATGTAGCAGTAAAAACACAAGAATCATCTTTTCACATGCCCATAACCCCACAATGCAATTTTAGGGCACAGTGTTCTTGTGTTTTTGGTATGCGTTATTGTGTGGGGGGTACTCATTGTTCCAATGCGCAGGCTATCAGGCCACTTGCCCACCTATGACTGTGAATACCGTCAATTGAGGGTAAGGGGCCGAGCGGGACCTTTGTCGAGGATTCCTGCCTGCTCGGCTAACTGCGGCAAGAGAACGAAAGTGCCCCCAGCAGCATCAACAAAATGGAAGAAGGATGGAAGAACTTATGTGGTCCCCTTCTGGCCCGCGGTGGGACCAGCAAATGACAAACAGGGCGCAGGGGCATGCTGATCCAGTGCGGCTGGCTGGGGTGTGCAAGCAATGATGAGGTACGTCTTCCCTTCACTCTGGAAGCATCCCAGCTCGCCTCCGCACTCGGGCTTCCACTTCACAGGAGCCGAGGCACTCGGGTGCCGAGTCTCAGTTTATGCTCCTTCCCATTCCGAATGCTACGGGGCTTCCTCATGTGTTGCCGGGCAACGCGGGAGACATCAGGTCGCAGTGAGGGTTGTTCGGCAACGCTGGTGACATTCACACTCTCGCTCAGCTGACGGAGTGACTGTGACTTTGGGGGATCTCTTCATGACCCAGGGGCCTTCACAGCACGGCACAGTGTTGTAGTGCCTCAGGCTTGCACACAGCGGGTGGGGGAAGATCAGCCCAGAAAATGGTCAGAAAGATTTTAGCAAGTAGAACACACTGACGAACTTGATGTCTCGGAGTCTCCCAAAACAGGAGGCAAGTACAAACAAGCCTTTGGAGATTCTTCACAAGCAGTTTACCACATCAGGGCATAACGAGTCAGTCCTTTTCCTCTGTTCACAGATAGAAGCAGCAACTGCAGGCCAATCTAACCCTCACACAGAAATTGCTACAACCCTCACACAGCTCTTCAGCTCTTCTTCTTGGCAGAGTCCTTTTGTTTTCAGAAGGGATCTAATGTCCTGGGGTTTTAGGTCCAATACTTATACCCCATTTTTCCATTATTATCTTTGTGGCAAGGGTCTCTGAGCCCAGTCCAAACCAGTCCTGGTCTCCTTGGTCCAGCTTGACTGCTGCAGGCGGTGACAGAATTGTGCAAATGAGACACTGCCTATGGTGCTAGTGAAACCCATCCCACCTCTCTAAATGCAGACAAGGTCTTTCCAGCATGGCTATGAGTCACCCAGGAAAGCCAGGACACACCTCAATCCCCCTTGAGATTGTCTAGATTGAATGCACATCTGCAGCCCCTGTCACTATAAAAGTGGCATTTTCAACCGAGAGTAATGGGTTTATATATAGAAAAAGGAAGTAAAGTGGGAAAGGTAATATGGGACTTGTAAAACAAATGGGAGTAAAGGAGTAAAGTAGGAGAGGTAGCAAGGCATTTGTAAATAAAAAGGGAGGAAAGAGTAATGGTTTATAAAGAGAGTAAAATGTGAGGGGAGGTCAGGGGTTTTAAAAAAAAACTGCAGTAAAGTAAATGAGAGAAAATCACAAGGGACATCGAAAGCGAGTAAAAGTGTCTTCAAAAAAAGGAAAAAATCAATAGGGGACTGAGGAGGGTAACCTTCTCTTAAAAATAGCCAAAAAACAGGCTAAAGAAAGGAATTTTCCAACAATAAAAAATGAAACAAATTCGTCAATATGGGCCCAATGAAAACAATTTTGTTGTAAGCACTTTCTTTAAGCTAGTTTTTCATCCAAAGCACATAAAACTGTCAACCAACACCTGACCTATTGGTTTTGCAAGTGCCTGTTCTTGCTTTCATCAGGCCGCTAAGCACCACTGCTATTGGATGGGTTATAGATCACTACCCTTGCTGTGCCCCCAGGGCCGGCGCTAGACATGGGCAGCGTGGGCAGCTGCCCAGGGCTCCGCACCTGCTCACAGCCATGGGGCCTTGCAGTTTTACAGACTCCAGAGTTTCGAGGCCCAGGGGGCCCCTAAGAGTTTATATTTTTGTTTTTGTTATCAATCTCCCCTGCTTGCCCCTCTCTGTGGGCTTAATGGCTGCATTTGCATATTGATGACAGCAATCGGACAGGTCATTTAACCCCTTCCATGCGTTTGCCGGCCAACAGACGTCGCAAGCACTACCTTCGTAGTGCTGCGCACATCTGTTGGCCGACGTGACCCCACCCACTTTGCTAAACCGCAGCACCACGGCAGTAGTTAAGCGCCCTTGCCTGTGGAGTAGCCCTGCCCCTGTATGAATAAAAGGCTTAATATCATGCAGGGGCTCAGCAAAGACAGATTGGCGATGGCGGTGCAGCATAATGGAAGCTGCTCACCAAGGCTAAGTGGAAAGGGAGCAGAGAGGCGAATGGAAGGGGCAAGACAAACAGAATAAAGTTGGGTGGAGCAGATAGGTGTGAGCACGGCAGCCAGACAAGAGGTGCACGCAGAGGAGGAGCCTATATTCATGTCCTTGAGCTTTCCTACAAATACATTGATCAAGTGTCTGCACAATGAAAAGTTCTGAAAAGCAGGTGATGAGGCGGGCCGCTCTCCATTTTTGTCCTCACCCTCAGAGGGAAAAAACAAAACTTAACTCTGCAGCAGTGCCGGCCTTCACTGCCTTCAATGTAACTTCAACGAGACTCGGTATAGTTCTTTCAGTCTCATCGTTTCAGAACCGAAGCATTTTCAATATTATATACAAGGAAGCCGTTGATGTTGCTTATTCATCTTATGCAACTAATTGCCACGGGAGGATTGTCCCAGAAGCGACGAAACACGTGTCGGCTGGTTTTTCCCTTATGAACATTAAACTATTTCACTTTCAAGAAACTGACAAAAGAACATACTTTATTCATCCAATCATATGGCTTTGTTTCTGTTATGAATGCTTATAGTGTCTAAACAGACACCACCTGTTATACTCAAATTGTGTGTGCAAGGGTATTTTGCTAATATTACTAGGTGTGCTGGCCTTGGCCAACACACAACTTGAGGGGTTCTAGGGCTCTTCCCCTAACCCTTTATGCACCATTATTACAAATAGGATCTTCTTAAACACGCATGCGTCCACTTTCTAGCAGTGCGCCCTGTCTCGCTTTTCCCTGACTCAAAAGCCTTCAGAGACCTTCTACATATTGACAAAACAATACTTCGGGCTGTTTTTAGGTATATGTCAGTTGTTGTGTTATATTTCTGGTTTCTTGCTGATTTCTTGCACATATTGATACCCAGACTTGGGGCCTCATTTATGAAGGCCTTGCGCCGCCGGTGCGTCACTTTTAACAAGGGAAAAAGTGACGCACCAGTGGTGCAAGGCCTTCATAAATAAGGCCCTTGGTTTCTCTCAGTGGCAATCAGGTCTCTGCTGAAGAATTAGTTGGTACGTGCATGCTAGCAGTTGATTTCTGAATGAAGACAAATTATTTAAAAAAAACCTTATAGTGACAAATCAAGGGCTCTCGTTTTTAAAGGATCTCATACCATATGGTGTTCTCCTTCGTGGCTGGTGGAAGTGCGCCAATCACCCACATTAGCAGAGCCAGCAAAAACATCTTGGATTCATTTTCCAGCATCTTCTCTTGTTTTCAGAATATAATAACCATTTTTCAACCACATGCCTTTACTACATCCAAAAGCAACAGAAAATCATTTATTTTCTGCCCTCTCCCTAACAGGAGGTTGTTGTACAGTCAATTATCTTCTCACTAGATTAAGCAAATGCCTTTTATCTTGAGCTTCCTGCCTTCTTGAATTCAGTACCCTTCAAATCATTCAGAACCGTGCTAGGCTCCTCATCTGAGATGGCTGGATCGTTATGCCATTTCTTCTCACCTTTATGCTGTCTGCTGGGTTTTTGGTCCGAAACCCTGTATCTGCAAGGTACTATCCATTTGTCGTTGTGAACTACATTGAAAAGGATCTATCTTTTTACAGCACTCCTTAGTTTCAGTCCGGAACCCCATATTCAGTGCCAACCAAACTCTTGTGCCATCCTAAAATTTAGAGGGTCCTTCTCCTTTCTACTTATGCAGGAATATAACTATCACCCTCTTTAGCTATGGTGTAACTCCAATCTTTTGGAAACACACTCAAAACTGTCTTTTCTCCACATTAGTTATGTTTCACCTCTCTTTTGGACATCTCTTAGCAGACCCTCCAGGCTATCGCGATTTCGCGATTTCGCGATTTGCCGCGAAATCGGCACTTTTTTAAAAATGCCGCGATTTTTACAAAAATGCCAGCGAAATCGGCATTTTTGTAGAAATCGCTGCATTTTTCGCTATATCCTGGGGGGTCTGCTTTATCCAAAGACATGCACCGGTTGCCCCACACCTGTAGATGATCTACAGACACTTGGGTCAGAGGGTTAAAGCAGCTCGGCTGCAGCTGGCAGTGTGAAGGTCTAGGCTCTTTGTCATTCAGAGCTGCCCGGGACTGCGCTCGTTCGCACCTCTTCCTGGCCCACAAGAATGACAATGGGAGCCCTCACCTTGCACATCAACAGGAGGGGAGGGGGGGATGGGTTGTTGTCACAGAGGATGGAGCAGGAATCGGACAGAGCAGTTCTCCTTCGAGTGTAATGTGAAAGGGTTTGCAGTGACAGGAATAGGAACTTCGAGTCTTAGGCCTGTGAGAAGGCTCATTTACTGACCTGGCAAATTTAAACACAGTCAGCAAGTCAATTTGGGAAAGAAACGGAGAACAATTTAAATTGAAAACAAAAGACACGCTACCTTAAATCTGTTAATATATTTTTTTTTTAACTCGAATCTTGCATTGCTGAGAGATTATCTGCAGCATGCACACCCGGAACTGTCTATGTGCTTGCACTTCTACTCTAATGTGAATTGTATTAGCAAAATGTCTGACCTTGCTTTAAAGATGTTGCACTAAGTGCTCCATCCATGTACGATTTTTAGCATTGGATCGTAGCAAGCTTCTCCTTAAAGCTGAAGTTTAGTGCAAAAACGCTGGGCTCCCTATGAGCATACTATGAAATCATGGTTTTATTCTATAGATTAAAGAATTAGCAGAGTATCAATTTTCCGATTTAAAAAAAGGACTACAGGCCATAGAAGGCAAACAAGCAATGGCACCTTTCTGTACTCCAGGATATGGGTTGAATGGATGAATGAAAGATTGAATAAATGGATAATGAGAGAGGATGGATGGATTGATGAGAGGGGAAGGATGGAGAGAAAATTTAAATAGCTGGATGTATGGGTGGAAGGGTAGCTGGATGATGGATGAGGGGAAAGATGGATGAGGGGAAGGATGGATGATGGATGAAAGGAAGGATGGATGAGGGGAAGGATGGATGGATGAAGGGAAGGATGGATGAGAGGAAGGATGGATGGATGAGGGGATGGATAGAGGGGAAGGATGGATGGATGGATGGGTGGTTGAAAGGATGGATGGATGATGAGGGGAAGGATGGATGATGAGGGGAAGGATGGATGGATGGATGATGAGGGGATGGATGGATGGATGTTTGATGAGGGGGTGGGTGAAAGGATGGATGATGAGGGGAAGGGTGGATGGATGGATGGATGGTGAGGGAATGGATGGATGATGAGGGGGTGGGTGAAAGGATGGATGGATGATGAGGGGAAGGATGGATGGATGATGAGGGGAAGGATGGATGGATGAAGAGTGGGTGCGTAGATGGTTGGAACGGGCATCCGGTGGGATATCAGGTTGTGTTCAAAATACACTGTACTATTTAACGTGCTTACTAATAAAAGGGGCGATAGGTATAGCCATCATTAGTGCAGCAGGTACAGTGGCACCAAGCGCAAAAAAGCAGCGCAAGGGGCTTGTAAATCTGCCCCAAAGTGTCTACATTGTAAAGAAACCAAATATACATAGCTTCACGTTGTTAAATAACTAAAAAAACTAAGATATCTGTGTTTGTTGTAGGAAAAATGGCCACATAAAATGCAGCAAAATTGCCGCTAAATTTCCATATTTGTGCCGCTAAATTTCCATTTTTGTGCCGCTAAATTTGCTATTCCATGCCGCTATATCCTGGGGGGTCTGACTTAGTGCCAGGATCAGAACGACCCGTTAGCATATCATTTTCATTCATCCCATTCAATAGAACAATAACCAAGATTAATTCATTTAAACTACATTTAAACTTCATTTAATCTACTTAATAGCAATTAAATATCTATGTACGTATTTTATTAGGATTATTGATGCTTTTGTACCCATGTTATTGTATAGGGGCCTCGCGTGTTCCTATTCTGCCCAGGGCCCCGCATATCCTCGGACCGGCCCTGTATGCCCCTCCCCTGATGCCACCACCCACTGAAGACACCGTCTCTGCGACGAAACGCGTCAGACACGAGAAGCCGCCCACCAGGCTTGGAAAGAGCAGTCTGATGCGTTTGATCCTTTTTAGAGGAACGTGTTTGTGTCGCAGGCTGCACCCCCTGTGGTGAGAGCGCCATCGCCCCCCCACAGGACAGACAACGCTGCGGAGAGCGGAAAGTAAATTATGAGGAAGCCCCAGTGCATTAGTAGATGAGCTTCTATTTATAGACACACATGCGGTATCTCTCGACGCAGCTGACGAATATTCTACATAAGAAGCAGAAATCTTGCTGCTCGAGCTCTGCTCCGTAAATCTGCCTTCGGCGAATGCGCACATTTTTCTAGGACGGTACAAATGTGAATTGCGGTGTTCTTCCTTACTCTCTTCTTCCTATTTACTCAAAAACGAAGGCTCCCATGTTTCTCTTTTCACTGATTCTAACAGATACATACAGACAGAAAAACAATGTGTTTCCTTTAAAGAAATACAGAAAATTATGGGGCAGATTTACAAGCACCTTACGCTGCCTTAATGTCACTTTTTGTGACGCACCGGCAGCGCATTTCTCTGCCCAATATTTACAGGGACAGGAAAAGCCGCCCTGCCTGGCTTTTCCTGTCCTTGTAAATACAGCCCCTTTACACCCAGCACTTTGAGTGAAAGGGCCGTTCCATGGGTGTTGGTTTGGGTGTTCCCACACAACACCCATGGAACCAGACATTTCCAGATTCACGAGGATTCGTAGACCTGGAAAAGCATCAGTATGCTATGACACCCTAGGGGTGGTGTATCAATGCACAACGAGAGAAATGCTTTCATTTCTCCTCGCTTTTTTCCTATTTCAATGCGTGCTGCATTCTACAGCACGCAATAAAAGAGGAAAATGCGTCTAGTGATTGTTTTCGTGCAGGAAGGGGCCCCTCCTGATCAGAAACAATCTCCCCATGAGGCAGGCATCCTTGCACCCTGGTGCAAGGGTGCCGGTGCATGGTAGCTGTTTGTGCGACTGCACAGGGGAAAGCACTGGAATGCGACATATTGTTGTAAATATGTCACATTCCTGTGCTCTGAACAGGCCCAGCGTGGTGCTGCCAAAGGGCTTGTGGTGCCACGCTGCGGCCCCTTCCTATAAATCTGCCCCTGTGTTTCTTGTGAGTGACTCACCTCGCTGTCAGGCCAACAGCTGAGCAGATAGACAACAAGGAGTTAAAAAACAAGATGAGATTTCCTCAAAATACAGGCATTTGTTAACTTATATTTGTATATAATGCTAATATTTACCTGTGGTGTAGTGTCTTGTTATATTTGGCTGCTTAATTTGCTAAAATTCAACATACATTATTGTATGAGTGCATGTTTATCAGTTTTTAAAAATGTGGAAATATACTATTTTACAACTCCATTTATTCTCAAAACATAAAATAAATATGGATAAATACCAAAAATATGGACATTATAATGTTAAAAAAATATATATTACTAGCAGCCCGCCCCGGCGTTGCCCGGGGGCAGAAGGGGGCTGGGGGCTGCATTTTGCTTAGTCCCGGCCGAGCCCCCCGTGTCCCTGCCGGCCCCCCGGCCGCCCGCCCCTGCATTACGTATATAGCTGCCCGCAGCCTGCCTCCCGCCCGCCTCCCGCCTTCCGCCTCCCGCCTCCCGCCATCCGCCTCCCGCCTCCCGCCATCCGCCCGCCTCCCGCCTCTGCCTTACCTCCGCTCCGGACTTAGCCCCCACTCCCGGGCCCCCGCCCGCACCGACATTGCCTGGACCTGCTCCCGCCTCCCGCCTCGCCTTACCTGAGGTGCCGCGCCACTCCTCACCGCACGTCGCCGCTCGTCACCGCTCCTCCCCGCCTGTCGTCATCACGCAGGTGTAGGTCATGGTTAGCGCTACGTCGCGGCCGGCGCTCGTTTTAGGGGACTACTTTGTTTTTAAACTTTAATTTTTTAATTTACGTTTTTTTTATTTTATACAGCCTATGTCCATCTACACACCCTAAGGATTACAACAATATATTGGGTGTGTGGATTGGCGCTGTGGTTCCGGAGTTTACCTTGCCAAAAGGTGTCTGTTCTCTCTTTATAATAGTAGTATAGATAACACCGGGAGCCCTAGATGTCTACTTCTGACTAAGAGATCTTGTTTTCAGAGCACCTAATTTGTGAAGTCAAAAGAAGGACAGACTGGGGCTTGAAACGGGTCCAGCATACGTGCCCCTAGGTAGGTATGGTAGAAACAAGGTTCTGCAGTTCCTAATGGGAAAGGGGAAACAAAGGCGGGGGAGAGAGGAAATCCAGGTGTCAGAAAAAGGGGGTGGGAGATTGCGCTCTTAGGAGCAAGGGCACTCAAACACTCCAGGGGGGGTCATGCTTCATCATCAGGCCGCTACTCGTTGGCCCGGCGCTGCAATGCCTAACAGGCCCCTCAAGAGGGCTCTTTGCCAGAGGTCTTTTCTTGTTGCTGATGTGAGATGGAACTGGTAGAGGGGCATATGGTAAAAGGAGGTATGGGTAGAAGTGGAGGAGGAGTGTGTGTAAAATAAAAATAACTACAGGATTCCGGGGAAGATTCTATATTATCTGGGTTCCTGTGCTATGGATAAAAGACTGATGAGTCAAAGCAAGAGCCGGGGACGATGGACCTCTCAGGCTCTAGTCAGTGTTTGTGAAATAAGGGGGTCAACATGTTACATGCCTTTAGTAGTCCAAAGCATCTTGCCATTTCGTCAGGACCAGGAGATCTTTATCTACTCATGTCGGGATGTCCATGATTTATGTGTGTGTCTATGTGATACCATTCCCTTGGATATTAAGTGTGTTGTGTTGTATCATTGATATATGTGACTGGGGGTGGGTGCCTGAAAAGTTTCAGCACTGCGTCCATCATCTTCTTGTGTCTGTTCTGTATTATTTACACTAACATACAATATACCTTCTGGGAACACCTTATAGGGTTAGGACGAGGGTTAGGACGAGGGTTAGGTCAGCGGCCAAGCGTAGCTGCACCAATTGCTCCCAGGTATGCCAGCACGCGACCGCCCTAACCTACACAACCGGGGCCACAACCCCGCCAATTGTTGTTGAGGGTTTAGGCGTGCTTGATCTCTCGTCTATGCAGCTGGTGGGGCTTTGTGACCCAGAGTCCGCGTCTACTTATAGCCGATGCCATTCTTCTCACGCCTTGGACACGCGCAGCATGTGCGCCGCCGACACGCCAAAGACAAGTCCACCTGCGCCCGTCCGTGCCTGACCGGGGCCATGGGCCATGACTCCTGGTCCAAAGTCTACAGACAGACTTATGTTTACATCTAGCCAACTACTGGCTCACGGCCCTCAAATTCGCCAAGACTGCACCTTACTCCAAGTAGATGGCAAGGTGGGGAATTGCCCTTGTTGCGGCTTTTCTCCTGACACTACCCAGAGACTATTTACTACTCCAACGAACAAAATATATAATACTCATTCTGCAGCTCCAACCACTAAAGAATTCTCCTTCCGTAGCACAAACTGCCGCTCACTCCCGAAGCACAAAGCCGACATCTTCAACCTCCTGATCAATGAGCAACCTGACGCGTTGTTTCTGACAGACACCTGGATGCATGAGAGCGCGGGCCCTGGTGTTGTCGCTGCTCTACCACCTAACTATGCCATAGTCAGGAAGGATAGGGGTCCCAAAATTGGCGGGGTATAGCCATCATTTTTAAAAAGGACTTTCTGTGCAAATTTGAACCCATAGCTATCACAATTTGCGAAGCAGCACTATTCAAATTGGCCTTAACCCCAAACTTCACTTTCTCTGGACTATTAATTTACTGCCCCCCTCACACCTCTAGCTCCCCGGGCTGCATCCTTTCCCAGTTTTATAACCCCCTGCTCATGAGCTCTGCCAATTTCTCAATTCTAGGTGACTTAAACATACACCTAGATGACCTAACTAACACAACCTGCTTTAACTTCGTTTCTGATTTAGCTGCCATGAACATCAACCTTCTTAACTCGGGCCCCACACACAAGGCAGCTCACCTACTGGATCCCGTTCTTTCCAGTTTGTCCTACATTTATACAAATACAGTGAGCGCAAGGTGAGTGGTTTTATTTTCCCTATTCCGTCGCCTGTCTACCTCTCCTGCCCCGCCCCGCCCCACCACTCTTACCTGTACGGGCCACGCCTGGCTCTTCGCTGTGCGCCGCTATTAGGAAATTCATCTTACCTGCTTAGAGCATGAACGTTTTTGAATGTTTTATTTATTAGAATGCATATGTTTCATCTATTCCATAAAAGCACAAGGATACTTTTCACAAATTTTCCAAGTTGCAGGGATACCCGCAATAACCATGTTTACATCTTGAAAGGTGAATTTCCATTTCACATCTTTTTCTTAAACTAACCTCTTCTAATCCCTGGAGTACAAATAGTACATTTCCGTAAACATCCATTAACAGAAAACCCCCTCTCTCTTGGTTAGGTTTGATTCGTGAATATAAATGAAAGTTTCTACAGAAAATGATTTCGGAAATGAGAGCTGAGAGCTTGTTTTGAAGCTACAAGAGGCTGAAAACCACAGATGTAAACGATTAGGCCTACACACCAGCAGTGCACTGTGGGACGACACCGGTTGGATGCAGCACACCAGGACATACATTTACAGGTGTCCCTGGACACAAAATGCCCCTCCATCGAAGCTGGGTCTGGTGGCTCAGTGGACTAATGCATCCACTGCAGGGGCCTACGGTGAATCTCATGGTCACAGGTTCAAATGCCAACGGGTTCACTCAGCCTTTCATCCATCCGAGGTCGATAAAAAGAGCACCATTGAGTTGGGAAACAAATAAACATCTTTTATTCAGCGCCAAGATTCCTGTCTGAGTGAATGTGCGTTACAAATACACGTTATGTTGAACCCTATTTAGAGACAGAAAACAACAAAAAGATGTTTAATCAAAACAAAAATGTGTTGGTGTGCAACGAAGAAGCCACTGGATCTGTTTCTGGAAAGAAACTCTGATGGGCATATTACCAAGCATAAGCGATAATTATCGCTATGCTTGGTTAGCGGCAATAATTTTATCGCCGTGCTTCGCCTATTTTTATCGCTTATAAAACTTGCTATTATCAAGGTTTATCTCCTAAGCGATTAAAATCGGCCGAAATGCATGAATATCGCTGAAAAGTCCACAATATTCATGCATTACCGAGCAAATGCTCTTAGCCATGTTATCCACCTCCAATTGGATAACATGGCTAAGAACTGCTCAGGGCAGGTGTTAGCTTTTGGAGATATTCGCGCTTAGCGCGAATATTTCCAAAAGTTGGTAATAGGAAATAGCGATGTTAGCGACTGTTTTCAGTCGCTAACATCTTGGCACGCCCACTTTGCATGTCATTAGCGATAATTATCGCTGACATGCAAAGTGGGCCCCCAAATGTCCGCTATCACCTACAAGCTGTCGCTAACTGGTGTTAGCGACAGCTTGGTAATAGGGCGATGAAATTATTTACGCATTAGCTGGAAAAAGTCCTGCTAATGCGGCGATAATGGCCCTTGGTAATATGCCCCTGAGTGATTAAAAAGAAGTGAAGGGAATGAAAAGCATGACGTAATGGAGAACTTTGCCCTGTGCACATCTTTGAAGTAGATCCAGGTTTGGATTGTGCTCCGACCAATGATCTTTAGTTCCGACGGAGGCTGACAGGATAAAAAGTGGAGTTCAGCAACATGAAGCACATTAAGTTTCATAGAGATGAGAGTGGATTCGGTGTGTAAACCATGAAGATTTATTCAAAGATTAGGAAAATTACAAATTCAAATCATCAAATTAGTTGTAATTCAGTAATCAAGTTATGAATGCATTCGTGAATGATTGGTGAAGCAAGCCAAATTCACAAATAAAAAGACAAACCGTTTTGAGTTATCTCAAATTGAAATAAAGCAGATTCACTTTGCCGTGAAGGGAAAATCTACTTAACTAATCTAGGAATGTCAGGCGAGTTGGGGAGAAGTCAGGCAGAAGGTGTCAGCGTAGAAAGCCTGTGAAACGCAGAGGCCTATTCGCAAGCCCCATTCGCCCCAGGAACGCCACTTTCAGTGACATTGTGATGGCGATAGGGGGCTCGCTTTATTTACAAGGCTGCATTAGGCCACCTAACGTGGTTTAAAGCTGCCTTGTAAATAAGACACCCTTTCACGCGGTACTTAGCGAGAAAGGGGAGGGCAATGGGTGTTGAGGTGGGCGTTCAGCTGCAAAACCCATTGATTTTGACGCTGCCCCCTGTTTACAAGGGCGACGCAAATAGGGGGCGTGCCAAAATTAAGACCAGGGAAAAACTGGCCTTACCCTGGCGCAACAAGGAGTAATGCTTTATTTCTCCTCGTTTTTGTTGTTTCCAAGTGTGCTGACTTGTGCAGCACACATCAAAACAGCAACTTGCCATTGATTGTGAATGTGCAGGAAGGTGACCCTTCCTGCACATAAACAATCCCCCCCAAAATGACGTTTTGCTACTACCATGCGTGCTGCATTAAGCAGCACACACAGAAGTTTCAAAACGTCATGGATCATTGTTTAGGTGCAGGAAGGGAGACCTTCCTGCACATAAACAATCTTCCCCTCAATGCAGACACCCTTGCACTATGGTGTAAGGGTTTCTGCGTTGGCGCTAGGCAGCTGAACTCAGCGCCAGCGCTATGGGAAACGCAGTGATGTGCTGCATTCTTGTGAATACGGCACATCGCTGCATTTTCAGAATAGAGAAGCGTGGAGTTAGCATTGTTTGCATAATGCTACACTTCTCCGTTCTGTTGTAAATATGCCCCTCAGTATCTATGAATCAAATAAATCTTCTTCCACCAAGTGGGGAAGGCATCTCTCAGTCTGCCTTGCATTAACTTAAAATATTCTGTTTCGGCTTTTCTCTACACCCACTCACAGTTCCCATGAAGGGAACCAATGAGGTAGAAGTAATTGTTGATAGGACTGGTTCATTATTTTCACAAGCTAAGACACAATAAAATATCTCTTAGCATCCTTCAAACTTCAGTTATCTGCAACATTAGAAGACACCTCTGTACCAGGATAGTATAGGTGCTCATTATGCGCGCTCCGAGGACTGCGTACAAAAAACATTCACATTAGAAAAAGATACCTCGTTCGGAGCTACTGGTGCCGCTTTCTCCTGAAATGCAAAATAAGAAGAAGCATGACAGACTAATGCTGGCCATTTAATATGTGGCCCTTATTAACTACAGCCAGTCACAATGCACAATGGATACATTAGCATGCTGCAGGTCAATGCCGTTGCGTATGCTAAACATGTAGGAGCTGATTACAATGGTGGACGGACTTCAGTCTGTCTGCCATCGTTGCGGGGAGTGGGACTGTCCGCCTGTAAGGTGGCGGTCCCGCACGAGATTAGGATGTGACCACCACCGTGACGGTCACATCATCTATCTCTAACATTGAGGCTAACATTGTGGCGGGTGCTGCTGGCTGTAGCACCCGCCACAATGTCCGAAAGGCACTGTTTACATTTCCCTACACCACGTGGCAGGCAACACGCAGTGCCTGCCACCTGGTGCGGGGAAATATAGGAGCGTACCATAGGTGACCCCCAGTTCACAGCCAAATCCCCCCCAGCACAAGGGGGGCACACAACGGGCCCCCAAAGTACATCCCCGCCAGCGTTTCCATGGCAAGGCTGGCGGAATGCAGCATCATAATCTGACGGACGGTGCCTGCTAGGCACCGCCACCATTCTATTGATGCGTGCGGTCCGACAGCAGCAATCGTTACTATTGCTGCTGTCGGACCCGTGGTGGACGACTTTGCTTCCGCCACCCACACCACCCGCCATCGCAATCTGGCGGGCGAGATTGGTCGCTCAATTGCAGGCTGCCAGTGGCGGATTCAAAGCAATCATAATGGCCCCCTGAATTAGGAAAAAATTATTTCAGAAGTAAAAAAATGAAGTAAAGCATTTTGGAGGTTAAATATTTGAAGTCACGAGGGGCACTGTGTGTACAGGCTCACCTCTGACATGCACCCCTACTCCTGACGTGGATACTAGGCTCCTGCCATGACCAGCTCCCCGCATCTTCTTATCCCTAAGAGCCAAGCTCCAGAAACCCTGTCATTAAAGCATGGCCTCGAGTGATGAGGTCTCCATGGCAACCCAGTGCAGAATCCCCTTCTGTCCCCTTCTAGATGGAGCCCGTGGCCAGCACATCTGTGTCACCACTGCCTGTCTCGCGGGCCCTAACTCCGAGGCACAGCTCTCATCTCCTGAGGTCACTGCCTTTCCCAAACTTAGATAAATATATTAAGTGGTCCGTCTGTCTTCATGCGACCCTTTCCATGGTCAGTGCTATTATCAGGAGAAAAGGGGCTACTGTCCAGTGTCAGCACTGGTGTCATCGAGGAAAAGGTACAGAATTAGTACTGTCTGTGATCTCATCTACTGTGGATGGTAATTGGTTGCTTTCTGCCTGCAATGTCATCAACAAGGAGGCAGTGTGGTATTTCCTGTCTGTGATGTCATTGACAAAAAAGCAGGGTTGTCCGCTTTCTGCATGTGATATTATTAACAAGGAAGCTGCATAGTCACTTTCTGGCTGGGACGTCATCAAGAAGTAAGCAGCGTGGTTGCTTTCTACATGTGATGTCATTAACAACAAAGCTGCAAAGTCCTTTTCTGTCCGTGACATCATCAAGAAGGAAGCAGCGGGGGAGGAGCTACGTCAGCAAACAAGATGGCTGCTTAGGCTCCCGGCTCCGCCGACCTCTGTAACCCGCCACGATATCCTGTACATTATCCTGATTTTACACCTAGTCTCTGTGTGCATGAACTGTTCCGCACTCCGATGGTGAAATCCGGAAACTTTTATCTGCTTGTTTGACGAAGATCCATCGAGTTGAAGTTTGCGGCCTACTCCAGCGGTGAAGCCGGGGCCTCGAGTAATTTCACAGCCGGGCTGCAGTGCAACAACATTGGCCGGGAGAACAAGGCTGGGTCCGGTCAACCGGAGTGGAGGCTTTGTTTAAGCCCGAATTTGGCGGCGATCGTTTCTATTGCTCAGCATCGACGGAGGAGTGATTCTGCTTGCTGCTGGCTGCGGGTGGGGGTCCCCGTCCCGCGGACCCGGTATTGGGCCCGCCGGGGTTCGGTAGTTCGGGATCGCTGGCCTGCGGCCTTAACCGGGTAGACCGTGGCTGCGAATAAAAAACGGTCACCCTCCGCATCTGCACGTTCGTGATCCTGTTTGTCCCCCCCGAGGATGCCAGATTCACCCAGGGAGGTGATTGTGATTGGTGTCGGGCATGAGACTATGGATCGAACTGTGCATGAGCCATCGCTGAGATCAATACTGGCAGAAATTTGGGCGTTTCGCTCACATGTGGATATCTTATTGAGCAAATTGGACATGCACCTATCTGAGATGCTCCTTGTGGAACCGGACCCAGCCTTACTGTTGGAACAGGAATCTGCAACCATTCAAACCGCGGCCATTTTGACTCCGTGCGAGAACCCTGTGAGGAAACAAGTATTGGAACCATCGGACGGTGCCCTGGGAGACGGTGTTCCCGAGGATGTCATGGTGTTGCCGAACCTTCCACCACTATCGACTTTGGAGATATCAAAAGGCGTTCCCCTCCCGGAGACTTTTGTTTGTGACTTTCCATTCATTTTGTGGTCATCTTTTCCTTTCTTTGTGCCTCTACGACTCCTGTGCAGGATACATTGGGACTGTTCATCTAGTAGGGAGAGTTCTTCTGCGTATAAAGTTCCTGTGGACTCAATACCTGCGAGTCGCCATGGATTGATTTTTGATGACTCTCTTCTCCTTTATTACTTCTTTGTGTGCCTTTGGGTCTCGCTGGGGGGGGTTCATGTGCTTGGTCGGAAGGGCCAAGGTTAAGATCGACTAGGTCGGGAAGGGTTGGAGTGGCTTTCACAAGTGTTTGACCTGCAACTGTTTGATCTAAGAGGCTGGGCGGTGTATCAAGGTACCCTCTAATTTCTTCTATAGTGTTGTCATAAGTTTGTCTTTTAGTGATAGGGGGTGGCTGTTTCTGGCGGGGGGACTAAAGGGGCTGGGAGCCCAAATGGATAAGTCCTCCTCCATTCTTTTTCCTACCTTTAGGGTTTTAGTTATATGGGGCGACAGGCACGCTGCTAGTGGGGTCAGGCTGTAGCCATTTGCAGGGGTGCAGGGTGGGGGGTTGGAAAAGGTTTTTTATTTTGCCTTTTTTTATTTCTATGGCCTTTCTTTTCCTTCTTTTTCTTTCCGTAAAGGATCAGTATAGCTATGAATCATTCGGATTCTTATTGTGTGCTTGTACCTAGTGCTTATGCTTTTATGATATCCTGATTTCTGGGTGGGCAGGCCCCGAGAACTGGCGCAACATTGAATGTATATTGTGTTGTCGTTTGTACCGATCTATATGCTTTGGCGCCAATGCTTCATTATAGTGGTTATTACATGCATATCCTGTCTCTTACCCTGTCCCCTGCATTCTTCTGTTTGATTGTATGGCACCTGATCCTCTCTTATATAATATAAAATGAAACCTCTGTCTCATCCTGGAACCCAGTTGTGCATTCTAATACAAGTTTTATCCTGAATCGCTGCCGGACCTCTGGGTTGTCGGCTGATGAGCTGTGTCGTACTGTGATATTGGCGGTCTTAATTTGTCTAGCAGCCAGCCCCTGCGGTTGTAGGCCCATGCTTGTATTTTTATTGAATGCTAAAATAAAGGTTTTTAAAAAAAAAATAAAAGAAGGAAGCAGCGTGGTCATTTTCTACAAGTGATGTCATTAACAAGAAAGCTGCATGGTTGGTTTCTGCCTGTGAAGTCATTAAGACGGAGGCAGCGTGGTTGTTTTCTGCCTGCAATGTCATCCACAAGGAAGCTGTGTGGTCAAGTTTTAAATGAGATGTCATTGGCTGTTATAGTCACTGACTTATGAGAGAAATAAGATTCAATGTAGAGAGTATGTCTAGGGCAGGTTATGGGGAGCAGCCAAGGGGTGAGACATGTTTTATCTTTACTGTGTGCCTCTGTGAGCAGCGCCGGCTCCCGGTGCCATTATTCTGGTGTTAGAGTCTGACGCATTTCCAGGTTTATGGTTTCTTGTAAATCTGGGAAGGCTTCAGATTCCATGGGTTTTTCTTGGGAACACCGACAGCAACACCCATGGAATGCCCCTATCACCCAGTTTTATGCATGCAAGGGGCACATATTTACAAGGCCATGAAAAGGCATGTAAAGAGGCTTAACGTGGCATTGTAACCATGCTGAGGCACATTGTTCCACCAGACCGTCAAAAAAGTGACTTTCCAGCTGTGCAAAAATGCCACTAGGACCTCATAACTGAGACCCTTAGATAATATAAGATAATAAAAGAACTCCCACAATTCATCCATGGAAAGGTCAACAACATCATGGACCTCTTGCCATTGCACCTAGGAGCGCCAAGGAGACCACCACCCCTGTCATGTGGCACTCACATGAACAACTGCTCCGTTCCCTTTGGGTGATGACTGGACCTGATCCCCTCTCAGTGCTGACCTTGGTAGACTGGAATGTCAAGTACAGGAAGCTGGAGGCCAGGAACCACAGAAAGAGAGAGACTCGCCGGAGGGTTGTATGATAGAAACTCGGATGGTTTTACCATGCGTGCCTCTACCACACAGCCCAACCACGCATTCCTTCACCACCCATGCCGTTACCATGAAATGACATGGTATAGGCATGAATGGTAAACGGTTATGTGTGACTAAGGCCACCACTACCATGCCTCTGCCCGACCACCCCCACTCCTGCCCACGCTGTCCCTTAAACTACTCCAATCCCTTCCACTGCCCTGATACATACCATGAAAAAAACACTAAAAACTCCCCCAACTCCCCATTTCCCATCCACTGGCCTAAGGCCTAAAACCCTATACCACCGACCCCCCTGCCCCATGCCCGCTCTGCCATCGCTTGAACTACCCCAACCCATTCCACTGCATTAAAACCTACCCTGACCCCCTCCCTAAAAACTACCCCAACTACCCATTCCCCTCCCACTGCCCTAAGGTCTAAAACCCTGCACCACCCCATCCCGCACCTTTCTTAAACTGTCCTAACCCCTTCCACTGCCCTAAAACCTACCTGATCCCCCCCCCAGCACTAAAAACTACCCAAACAACACATTCCTCTCCCACTGCCCTAAGGTCTAAAACCATATACTACCCTGACCCCTATGTTCCGCGCTGTCCCTCATTCTACCCCAACCCCTTCCACTGCCCTAAAACCTACCCCAATTTCCCAACCTAAAAACGACCCCAACTACTCATTCCCCTCCAACTGCCCTACGCCTAAAACCCTACACTACCCGTTTCATCCCTTAAACTACCCCAACCCCTTCCACTGCCCTTAAAAGTACTCTGACCCCCACCCTAAAAACAAACCCATCTACCCATTCCCCTCCCACTGCCCTAAGCCTAAAACCCTGACCATACTTACACTACCCCGTCCCATACCCCCTGCGCTGTCCCTTAAACTTCCCCAACTCCTTCCACTGCCCTAAAACCTACCAACTGTCCCTTAAACTACACCAACCAGTTCCACTGCCCTAAAACCTACCCCAACCCCCTCCAAGCCATAAAAACGAAACAGCCCCACTTACCTCACCGCAGCATCTTCCTGCTTCCATCCTCCAGCAGCTAGACCGCGCACTGCCTTAACCATGCATATGTTTGGTTACGGCCTATGCATGGTCAAGGCAAGCATGGTAGAGCTTGCGTAGTCGGAACAAGCCTGGTTCAGACTGCGGTGTTCTGACTGTTTCCCTCGCTGGAGCTATCTGGAACCGTGGAAGAAGGAGAGAAGCACAGCCAGTCAACCTTAAATTAGGTGATCTGCCATCTGAGGAGTCACATCTGGGGACCACCCCGACTCCGCACCGGATGGTCATGTTGCAGTTGAGCCATCGTTGCTGAGGGAGTGTTATTGGGAAGTTTCAGGATCCTGTAGCAGGGAGCAATCGCGCTTTGTTGCCGCCTCATGTAGAGACTTCCGCCTCTCTTGTATAACCTGCTCCAGATTGGGGATGGCTTGTAGTGTTGGCGGGGTACACCTGCTACTCCTACACATCCCACAATGACTGGCTTAGCGAATGACAGCTTGTTGCCTAGACCCTTCACTCCCTGTCCGCAGAACCTGGCGGCCAGTAGATTCCAGCCAGGTCCAGACCTGGTCAGCGGCATCAAAGATTTGCGTGTCACAATATGAGACCACTTCCAGCCTTGCATGGAATAGGAGGGAGTATTTGATGACCAACTATTGTGGGGTTATCCACTTTCACCTCCTCCAGCTTGCGTGCCTCCCTCAGGACAGCGTCACGATCCTTATAGGAGGCGGAAGAGAAATTGTCTAGAACCTGTCCCTGGCAGCCAATGGGCCTGCTCCCCAACAAAGAATGGGTAGAGTGCACCTGCTGGCAGTAGGTCACGCAACCATGTCCCAGTATATGCCACTGCATCAGCTCCTTCTGTTCCCTCAAGTAGTCCCACCACCCGTATGTAGTTCCACCAGGAGCGACCCTCTGCATCCTCTGCTTTTTTTTCTAGTAATTTCACATGTGCCATTAGCTATTGTACCTCCAACACTTCGGTCTGGGTAATAGGGTGGGTTTTGGCCAGTTCTTGCTCAATGTTGTGTACCTTGTGAGTCAGCTTGGATGATCTGCGTGCTACAGGGTGAAGTCGACTGTGATTTTGTCACTGCGGCCCTCAAGTGAAGTGTGCATTTGTTTTCTCCACAGCCGTGAGTACAGAGTCTAGTTTGGAGTCCAGGGTGTCTGCTGTCACCTGCCCAGGTGGCCAGCAATCCCCATCTGCTCGGTCCACCGACACGGAGGAGTGGGCAGGTATCGACGCAGCCCCGTATGCAGGTAGACCATTGTTGCGCCAGACATCCAGCCACTATGTATGACATGCGATGCAGTGCAGTGTGGCCAGCCAGCCCCTCTCCTCCAGTCAGGTGTATGTTATGTTATGTTATGTTATGTTATGTTATGTTAAATTAATTTATTGAGCGCGCTAACACCATTAGGTTTCTTGGCGCTATGCAGAAGGAGCAGGGAGGAGAGACAAACAATAACCCAGCTGAAAATGAAGGCTAGTGATAGGCTATGGTAAACAGATACGTTTTAAGAGAAGATCTGAACATAGGATAAAGGGAGGACAACCTAAGAGAGAGGGGTAAAGAGTTCCAGAAAGACGGGGCTAAAAAGGAAAACCTAAGGCCACCGTGTTTGTTACGCTTGAATCAGGGGATGGAAAGTAAAGCCAATTGGGATGACCGAAGGGTGCGAGAGGGAACATAAGGATGAAGCAAAGAAGAAATGAAAGAGGGGCCCTGACCAGTGAGGGATTTGAAAATAATGCAACCAAGCTTAAAGTTACATCGGGCATGCTATCCAGAAATCTCTGTTCGGGCGTCGGGCCCACAGGCTGGGGCCCGACGCGGCCCACCTCCACCGTCAGGCCACAGAGAGTACACCCAAAAGTGCAATAACAGGTGGCGAGGAAAGGCAGCACCACCTGGTTGTCTCCTCTGAACTAACAGTGGTGACCAGATTCTGTGTTCCCCAGTGCCCTAGCGAGTAACGGCTTTTAAAGCTGCATGCCCAATGGCCTGGGCCTGAACCAACCCCCATGCCCATGGCCCCCGCCACCAACATCGGACGATATCAGCGACTTGAACCAGTTAGTAGAGTCCCCAACCAGTCTTGTGCAGTTTCCTCAATTTTTTGGGTCCGCCGCAGTGCAGGGATTGCTCAGGGTATGGTGTGTGCCACCAACAGGTGCTAGGCCTAGGCCCTAAACGACCCCGGGACTTCCTCCGCTCGACGTCCCACTTTCTCCTAACCTGGACATCGACACCGGGGCTCAATCTGCCTGCTCTTTCCAAATCTGTGACTCAGCCAGCAGGAGCCTCAGCCAGGCCGGATTTCACAAGCCTGGTACAGCAGTTGCCGCCGAGCCAGCTGGGGGACATCCAGATGCATATAATGCAACAGGGTCCTCTTTGGCGCGAAGTCGCCGACCTCCCACCACAGTGCGGCACAGCTTAGGGCCCTCGCCCTCCACAGAATCCAGGCAGTGTTGCCTTCTCCAGCCTGTGATGCAGAGAGGTGCGGCCCACCTTCGGCAATCTCCTACGTGCACCCCGTGTAGTGGTGGCGCATGTTATGCAATGCAGACCTCCCCACGTTGGTGCATAGCAGTGCCTCTACCGATCATAGCTCCAAGGGGCACCAGGTGGTCTTCGCACACAGGTCAGCAATGTGTCTCCATGTGACCTGCCAGACTTCGCTACCAAGTAAGGGTGATCACCGTCGCCTCAATATATACCGCTGTGGCCCACAGGCTGGGGCCCTACGCGGCCAACTCCACCGTCAGGCCACAGTAACTCTACAGCACTGGCGCCTTCCACTCCGGGTATCAAGCGCAAGCCCAGAGAGGCCTCCAGGCCCCGGGGACTGTCCGCACTTTAAGACATCGGTTTGCCATGGTGTCACAAGGATGGTGCAATAAAGTGCTGAATCACTGTTTTTCCCCAGCGATGAGCCACTTTTCAGAAATGAAGCCCTGATTCTGCATTTCCTCTTACCCTTGGACTCTGGCTGGTCATCCTGGTTGTTGTAGGGTTTTGGGCGGGGTGGGGGATGTTGACATGTACTGAACTTGGTCCTGGCTGTTCCATTCTGCATTCTGGTGTTTTTATATATTTTTTTCCTTAGAGGTGTATTTTTAAGCTCTTTTTGCCTCTAGAGGTTAAAAAGTGAAGTTGGACTGACTAATCTGAATTTTTTTGCTACTAATTGGCTGGCCGTTAAGCATGGGCGAATTTTGCGAATTCGCGATCCGCGAAGTTGCGGATTTGCGAATTTGCGATCCGCAAAATTCGCGAATTTGTGCGAATTTGCAGATTTTTGTTTTTTGCGTGTTCGCGGGTTTTTTGCGTGTTCGCTGGGTTTTTTGCGTCTTCGCGAGCCGCTTGCATAGCGAAGTTACCCATGCAGTCGTTTATGGGAGAGGGAGAGAGAGATAGATAGAAAGAGAGAGAAAGAAAGAGAGGGAAAGAGAGAGGGAGAGAGAGAACGAGAGAAAGAAAGAGAGGCCGGATCTCTGAAGGGCCAGATTCCTGAGTTCCCCTACAGAACATACAGCTTTTTATTTTTAGCAAAATGCACATGAAAATTGTGCTGTAAAGGTCTCTTTTAGTTTAAACCCTCCTGACAACTCAAAATGGGTGTATTTGCCATCCTCTCCCTTCTTCCTGTTTTTTATATCTGTAAGTGCATCCTGATGAGGCTTAATTCCTTGGAGAGGTGCCTCGTTACCTACTTGTAACTAATCTCTGACCCTGCTTCAAGGGTCAGAGCAGGGTCAGAGAATAGTTGCAAGTAGGCAACAAGGCGCCAGGAAGCAATTAGCAGCAGGTGTCCAAGTTGAAGTTAATTTGTTTGTAACCCTTTTGTAAAAGGTTACAAAGAAATTAGGTTCAACTTTTGAACCTGCTGCTGTAACCCTTGCTTGGCTGAAAATTCGTCCCCGCTGATTCGCGGATTTTACCTCGATTTCACGAGATTCGCGGATCGCGAAATTGCGGAAAATCCGCAAATTCGCCCGCGAAACGGATTTTACGCCCACCCTTAGTGGCCGCCACTTTTTCAATGCTAACGTGTATTATTCTATCAACTTGACTTTAGTGTCAGTGACAAGTTTCCCAGCGGCCAGCTAATTCTAATGCCATGTAGCGACGTCTTGTAAATACAAGCAAACATAGTGCTAGGATTTGGCGATCAACAGTGGTAAAACAATTGCAGCTATGGAACATCAAAACTACTTAACAGCAATTCTTGTAAATATGCCCCTAGGTCTCCTTTCCACACACAGGCTGTATACCTAGCATCAGGGTCATCAAGGCAGTTCTAAACCTCTTCTTTACTAGCTGTAAATCCTGCTCTTTGCCATCCCCAAGTCCATTACCAGCAAATGCCAGTGTATTGATGCCTATGGGGAGCACGGGCTCAACCCTGCCGCATCCTAGGAGGTCAAATGGTCCATAATGTCACTTCACAATATTTTGGTAAATTGGCATGCCTGCACCTTTGAATGGTATCTTTTTTCCTAAACCCCCCCTCTCAACCAGCATGCAAGCTTTCTGATGACATCATCCAGTGACTGTGTGTTTCTGTAAAGTTTAAATATGTTTTACATATTGAAGAATGAGTGGATGTATAAGTGTCTGGATGAAGGATTTAGTAGGTTGGTGACTGACTGTATGAGTGAGTGATTAAATGTGTCTTACTAAATGCATGGGTTAGTGACTAAACGGTCTGAATATGTGCATCATTATGTCTGTTGTTGTGTAAGCTGCTGCATGTGTTGATCAGTAGCTATATGAGTGGCTATATGGGTTATTGATTGGTTGCCCAAGTATTTGAATCGGAGACTGAGTGTGTGTGTGAGTGGCTGGGAGGTGTGTGACTATGTGCATAGATGTGTGAGCAGTTGATTCACTAGGTGTATGAGTTCAAGAGTGCATGTGGAAACAGCTATATGGGTGGTTGACTGTGTGCATGGGTGTGTTGGTGAGTGAATGGATATTTCAGTGCTACATGTCCAAGTAAGTACATATGTAAAACACAGTGCATGTGAGAGTTGGCATATATAAATGACTATACATGAGAGCCAGTGAATGTGCGAGTGGCTGTATGGATCATTGTGTACTTGTGTCAGTGATTGTATAAGAGAGTAAGTATGTGTTAGTATATGTTTGAATAAGTAAGGTGTTGTGTGTATAACTCAGTTTTCAGTTTTTTATAGTCTTTATTTCGAAGTTTTCCTTCATAAAAGACATAACATACATAAAAATTTATCAGAAACAAAAAAAAAAAAAAAGAGAATGATATTAATCAAAATCAAAATTTAAAAAAGATAAACCTTAATATAAGCAAATAACCACTTAATACATTTTTTTCTTTAGCAGTTATCAACAAAAAGCTATACCAACAATATCTGGAACAGTTTCCATTATACACAATGTTAGAACCAACGAATATAACAGGCAATATGTCCCAGATCATAATCAGTCAATTTCAGTTTCGAAATAATTTAGTTAAATTAATGATGGACGCTACTTGCTAGCTTCTTTGATATACCTTGCTCGGATTACCCAAGCCCATCCAAGATATTTTGCCAAGCCAATAGACACCCACTCAGCTGTATTAGTTCTTAGAATGTGTATTGCTTTTTTACACACCCGTATTTTTGTTCGTCGACAAACTGGTTTGAGCCACTTCAGACGGGGTGCGCGATAGGCATGACATTCGAATAAGAAATGGCTCTCAGTTTCGTTAACTTCTAAACAAAAGGGGCAATACATTTTCAGACTATTCTGCCATTTGTTAGTAAATTCCCTAATTGGTAAGGTGCCTACTCTGAATTGATGATAGAGTTTTCTATCTAGGCCTTTGGTGATGTTATCCCAATACGTCTCAAGTTGGGGAATTACTTTATAAAGCAAGAAGGAACTGGTAAGTGAAGAACCAGCTGAAAGTGAGATCATATCATTTTTAACAACTGACCAGAACAACTGTTTAAACTCATTCTTTGAGGGAAAGGTTTGATTACCTGGATCTGACCAATGTAACGGTAGACCCATCTTAAGGAGGGTTGCTTTAATACTTTTGAACCAGGGTATATATCCTGAGCCAAAAGACAGTTGAACCTCCCGAAGCTCATTAGCAAACATTATCAGTTCTGGGGTAGACCAAATTCTTCTCCATAAAGCAACCATTCTAAATAGAGCTTGATTTTTAAGAGATTGGCAGCCCATATCGAGCAATAGTGGGATTGCGGGGGTTGAGGGCGGTAAACCTACCAAGCTTCGGAAAAATTTGTTCTGAATTTTATCTAGTGGTACAAGATCAACATGACCCCATAGATCAGAGCCATAAAGAACGGGCGAACTAATTTTGGCCTTATAGATTTTCGTAGCAGGAAGTACTCTTTTCGTGAGGGAGCAACGCTGTTCCTTCACGAGACACCCTGATAACCTAGCTAGTTTGAGGCACATAGCCTCAATCTGTTCTCTCCACCGCAGTCTATAATCAATAGACACGCCTAGGTAGGTCATTACCCATACTTGCTCTAATGATACTTCGTTCATGGTAACATAACCCTTACGTGGTTTACATTTTGTAAATACCATAAACTTGGTTTTCGAGACATTAATCTCCAGATCATTTAATTTACAAAACTCCGTGAATTTATTAATGGCAGTTTGCAACCCCACCTGGGTTTTGGCCAGAATCAGGGTATCGTCGGCGAAGATTAAAAGTGGGAATTTAGTCCCTCCCAATACGGGGGCATCAGATGAAACAGACGAAAGGAACTCCACTACCTGATTAATAAAAAGAAGAAAGAGGGATGGTGCCAAGACGCACCCTTGTCTAACTCCCCGTGTAACAGGGAATGACTCCGTTACTTGGCTTTGGGATCCCCATCTCACTCTCGCAAAGTTATGATTATGTAACCTAATCGTTAAGTCTAATAAGTCAGGGGGCATTCCCATTTTACTTAGTGCCAACCACATCTTGTCTCTAGGGACCAGGTCGAACGCAGATTTTAAATCTATGAACGCAGCGTATAATGTACCTCCTCCTAGATGCACCGTCTTCCAGTAAATCATGGTAAATCTGACTACCTGGTCGATAGTGCTTGTGTTGGCTCTAAAGCCTGCCTGTAGTGGGGACAAGATATTTTCTTCCCTCGCCCATGACTGTATTCTGCCTAACAGCAATCTGCCCATTACTTTTTGTAGTGCGTCGATGAGGCTAATGGGGCGATAATTCGCCGCACTAGACTTATCTCCTTTCTTATGTACTGGAAGAATCTCTGCCCCTCTCCAAGATACCGGGATATCTGCTCCCAAAGCAATGGCATTTGCCAGGGCAGTGATATACGGGACCCAATTTTCCATATCATATTTAAAAAGGTCTACTGGGACACAGTCCATCCCGGGTGCTTTGCCATTTTTACTTAATTGTATCGCTATCTCCGTCTCACGTTCACTAAAAGCCACATGTCCGCAGTTCACCAACTGTGGAAGAATCAACATTCCCTCCTCGCTGGGATTATCATTTATTTGCTTACCACAAAACTGGGCTGAAAAAAACTCAACCCACGTATCCGCCGAGACATGGTTAGTTGGGGTTTGCTGATCACCACATCCTCCCCATTTAACTACCTGCCAGAATTTCAATTGGTTACCTGATAGACTGGCCTCATAAAGGTCCTGCCAACGATTATCATCCCATATAGTTTTGGCAAGTTTTAGGGTTTTTCTGTACTCCGCCGTCGCAACTTTAATTGCCTGAGTATCCCTAGTTTTAATTACAGATATCAGGCGATTGTGCGCCTTCCTACAGCTTGCATCATACCATTTTGCCCCCAAATTACCTTTTTTTTAATGTTTAAGACCACCTTTAAACGTAAAATGGGTTTTTATTGTGGTAAATAATGATTCATGAATTGGGCCTACCTGATCAAGAATGCCCCTATTTGCCAGTATTAGCTCCAGCTTTTCAGTAGCCAATATGACATCCTTGGAGATCTTAGACAGAACTCTAGGGTCTTCCACAATCTTATCCCAGCGAAGCCTACGACAATCGTTACTAAGGACTGCATTCGCTGTTGTATAGATATCATCATTTTGTTTTCTATCTATGCCCAATTCTATTTTTAACGTGATTGACAAAGGGTTATGGTCACTTTCGGGACGTGCGATTACTTCCATATCTACCAAAAGATTCCAGTACTCCATTTTAAATAGGCAGTAGTCAATACGGCTGTTACTGTAGCCATTGTCGAAAGTGGGATTTCCTACAAGGTCAGACTTGGACCTCCCATTGGCTGCCCTCAAGTTCCACTCCAGACATAGCCCAAGCCAATGTAGCACTGCCTCTGTAGCTTTAGTAACTGGTGGTAGAGTTAGGCTGGGAATGTTCCAAAGCTGGTCTGCTTCCTCATAACAACCATCATCCATAGACAATATGGGCTCGATTGTACAGTTCAAATCACCCAGTAACATTACACAATTGTCAGTACCAATGTCATTTAACAAGAGTTCAAGATCATTCATCACTTCAGGGCATTTTCCCCCAGGTCTTCCCCTTGCATAAACATTGATCACGAATAGATCCCGAGTTTCTGCCCTAGTCAATTTCAAACCCATGAGATCATCATTCGAAGTTGGTAACTCATATATCCTGACATTTAGCGATTGGCGAACCCAAATTACAAGCCCCCCAGACGGCCGTCCCCTTGGGCCTTTGTGAGCTGGTTTGTAAAAGTTCAAAAAGCCCAGCCGGAAAAGTGCTTCCATCGACCAAGATTCTTGAAAAACCATGACATCATATTGCTCTGCAAAAATCCCCCAGTCAATCTCAACCATTTTACCCCTTAGCCCTGCAATATTCCAAGACAGTACCTTTAAACAGTTTACAGGCTCACAAGGGGGATCAGTCGGTAAAAGAACTGGTAGGTCTATTAATTCAACTGGACCTTCACACGACACATTAGACACAATAGAACACATACCCTCAGTATATTCTTCTACCATCAAAACAACAAGAGAATTATTACTCAAGTGGTCGTCCAAAATTTCCACCACATCAGTTCCTGGGGAGATGACATCTTCCACTAGCTCCCGTGTACAATTTAGAATTGAGGGTGAAATAACCTTTGTCAAACCTATATGTCCCTGGTCATTAACCATTAATCCACTATCATGTCAATCTACTCCATCCAACCAACTAAGTGGAGCAAATCGATTTGAGAGGTGGGGCCGGAACAAAGGATGGATGGACACATCAGGAAAGGAACGTTCTCTTGTACCATTCCCAATAGGGAAATGATTGTAGTTTGAGACAGTATTAATTTTTGGGTAGAAATATTGTAATGATAGGGTCTGTACATCACCAATGCGACCAAATCTGGGCTCTCAGCAAATAAGTTCAGCAACCCAAGGTTCTCTAAAACTAATAACAATGCAGTCACCCTCTAGATCTTTTTTACTATATCCAACCCACTCTACTCTTCTGACATTGAGTATAACTGCCTTCCTGGGGTGCGGTAGGGGTCGGTTCTTATTTAGCCAATAGTTAACTTTGTTACGTAATTCATTATAAGATTCCTGTTTACCTACTTCCAAGGGAGCCACACCAGTTAAAATAACAGTATAGGGTAGTGATTCCGGAGGAAGGTTCACATTACGTTTAGTACTAGCCGTTCTAGGCTTTTTATTGGCTAGATTAGTTTTAGGTACAGGCTTGGGGGTTTTAGGTATAGTGCTAGGAACGGGGATGTTATTATTTGCAGTAGAGGGTTTACTATTTCTATTTACTACAGAAACCTGGGTATGTCCAGAATTAGTTACTTGATTGGAAGCACTTGGGGCATTTGATGGCCCAGTCGGTTTTCTTATAACCCCATCAGTTACGTCCTTAACTTGCTCAGGGGGAATTACTTGTGGCACTACCAGGACTGAGCGGTGTAGTAAATTGTTTGAAATGGACATGTTTTCTTTAATTAATGTTTCCATGAGGTCCATTTTATCATTTAGGAGCCTTGTTTTTTCAAAGATAGGTAGTAGGAGTGATTTGATCAAGAACTCAATTTTCCCCAATAAGGTGGCTTCAATGCCACCATCAGCAACATTAATACTCCCTGGGGGTTCTAAAAATCTAGATGACAAAGAGGGTTGAGGAATGACAGCAGAGGTTGGGCTTTTCGAATGCGGAGTACCCTCACTATGGATAGAATCCTCTCTTTTCCTTTTGCTCGTTTTACAAGCGGCCTGATTCTCCAAAGACTTGGGATGAGAATTAATAACAGAACCAAGTGTATTATCAGGGGGCTGCTTTACTAGGTCGCTAGCCTTATTCACAGGAGAATGTCTAATGGAACTACTATCCAACGAATTGTCAGAATCTGAGTCTAGGTCCCCAGTATCTTCTACCAATACGACATCCTGATTAAGTGTGGTCGAAATAACATCTCTAGCATTTAAAACAACATCTGTCTGGTCAGATAATGGGACCGGGGAACGGGCATTATGAATCGGTCCTAGTGAGGAACGCCTACCAGTCACCAAGTCCAACGATAGGCGCTTTTCGACCAGGGCAATTTCATTTTCCAAAACGCGAGTAGTGCGCTGGAAGAATTGGTCTATGGTGCCAGTAAAAACCCCATTAGAAGTAGACATCTGCACTTGCCTGACTTTGCCAGAGCGAAGAGGCATATTAAAAGGTGTGGGAGCAAGTAGATTAATATACAAATATTAAAAAACAAGAATAAGAGGTATACCAAAAATAATTGGAATATCATAAAATACCCAAGATCACAATGAAAATCATCAACAAAACAGTTCAATTAATAACCTCAGGAATCAATTAAAAACAAAAAAAGAATAAGGAACCAAAATCCAAAAATAAAAATATAAAGGGAGTAGCCTTGCCCGGCCTCGATCGGCCTCGGACGGCCGCTGACGGCCCCGCCCTTGTCCCGGGCTTCTCCCGCGCGCTCTCCCGCGCTGCGGGAGTACTAATGGCCAATATAGCTTAAACACACAAAAGGTGGGAGGTGTAGGAGGGGTCGGGGAGAGCGGCCCAGGTGTTGACGATCAGGGCTGGCGGGCGCTCCTGGGAATTGCAGTCCCAGTTGGAGCACACGCACTCGCTCGCAGCCCCGGGGAGTCACTGTCTTCGCCGTTCCCTCCACAAACCTTCAGGCTGCTGCAACAAAGTATCTCTAGCGATGCGGGACCCGCGGAGCGGGTTCCGCGAGAAGTAAAGGTAAAAGCAGGTCAATCCCAGACGGATAAGTCTAAAATCTGCAAAGCGTCCCACACGCCGTCACAAGGGAAAATGCTTATGAATCCTCGGTGGAAGGGTAGGAGGGGTCGGGGAGAGCGGCCCAGGTGTTGACGATCAGGGCTGGCGGGCGCTCCTGGGAATTGCAGTCCCAGTTGGAGCACACGCACTCGCTCGCAGCCCCGGGGAGTCACTGTCTTCGCCGTTCCCTCCACAAACCTTCAGGCTGCTGCAACAAAGTATCTCTAGCGATGCGGGACCCGCGGAGCGGGTTCCGCGAGAAGTAAAGGTAAAAGCAGGTCAATCCCAGACGGATAAGTCTAAAATCTGCAAAGCGTCCCACACGCCGTCACAAGGGAAAATGCTTATGAATCCTCGGTGGAAGGGTAGGAGGGGTCGGGAGAGTGGCCCAGGTGTTGACGATCAGGGCTGGCGGGCGCTCCTGGGAATTGCAGTCCCAGTTGGAGCACACGCACTCGCTCGCAGCCCCGGGGAGTCACTGTCTTCGCCGTTCCCTCCACAAACCTTCAGGCTTCTGCAACAAAGTATCTCTAGCGATGCGGGACCCGCGGAGCGGGTTCCGCGAGAAGTAAAGGTAAAAGCAGGTCAATCCCAGACGGATAAGTCTAAAATCTGCAACTGTATAGATGAGGAAATAGAAGTGTGATTGATTCTTTGCATGACTGACTAGGTGTGTGAGTAACTCCATGGATGAGTGGCAGCGTGTGAGTGTCTGTATAGGTGTATGAGTGCATATGATAGTGTTGTATTGATGAGTGACTGTATGTATGAATGATTCTATGGGTGAATGAGTGAATGTGTGTGTAGACCAAGGAATCAGTGAGTGCGTATGTAGTAACTGGTATTGGTGTGTCACTGGTTTCAAGAATGGTAGTCTGTATTTAACACTGGGTGTATCAAAGGTTATATTAGAGTGTGAGGAGGTGCATCGTATTATCACATGAATGATATCATCAGTGATGTCAAATGAGATGTCATCAGTGATGTCATCAGCGATGTCACTGACCATGTCATGAATGATGTAATATGTGACATCATCAGCAGTGGATTGCGGGTGCGCAAAATATAGTTAGTACAACTAACTATATAGGAGCAATTTCAATGGTTTTTTAAATGCTAATTCCTAACTATATAAGGCCTGAAACCTATGGTTTTTTAAGTGCATTTGCAAGGTTTTTAAAAGGCTAATTCCTAACTATATAAGGCCTGAAACCTATTGTTTTTTAAGTGAATTTGCAAGGTTTTTTAAATGCTAATTCCTAACTATATAAGGCCTGAAACCTATGGTTTTTAAGTGAATTTGCAAGGTTTTTTAAATGCTGATTCCTAACTATATAAGGCTTGAAACCTATGGTTTTTTCAATAAATTTCAAAGGTTTTGTAAATGCTAATTCTATTAGCGGATAACATTTATATATGTTATTATCCTTCTGGGACCACCTGAGCAGCCATTTCTCAGGAGAAGTGAGGCACAAGAGAGCACAAAACAAGAGTGGAAAATGCTAAAGGGGGCAGGGTTGAGACCCCCTGACCCCCTAGCCCTTCTCAGGGGGTCCCAGAAGGACCACCAAGTGCAAAAAAGATATATTTTTTTTTAAATTGCGGGGTACGCATACAATGCGCGTACCCCGAGATTTTTTAAAAATTTGTTTTGATTTTTTTTGCCCTTGGGGGTCCTTTTGGGACCCCTGAGAAGGGCTAGAGGGTTGAGGGGTCTCTACCCTGCCCCCTTTTTGTGTTTTCCACTCTTGCTTTGGGCTCTCTTGTGCCTCAGTTCTCCTGAAAAACAAGATGGTGGCCAACACTTCCTGGTTTGGACAGTTTGGAATGTTGACAGTCGACTGCCAGCCAATCAGAAACTCGCTTGCGCATGTATGGGGACGCGCACCTACGCGTACGGTACGCGTACCGTACGCTTACGGTGCGCGTACGGTGAGCGCATATTGATATATAATTTGCTCAAATTCAATTTTCTCAACAACTACAGGAGGGATTTTCACCAATTATAGAAAAGGCACTACTGCATACCTGTCCCTACCATTTTGCCAAGTTTGGTGTAATTCCGTTCAGCCGTTCGGGCTGTAGCCGTGTCCAAAGGTCCCATAGAAAATGCCATTTGAAAAATTTCAAATTCAATTTTCTCAAGAACTACTGGAGGGATTTTCACCAAACATAGCAAAGGCACATCTACATACAAGGCCCTACCATTTTGCCAAGTTTGATGTAATTCCATTCAGCCGTTCGGACAGTAGCCATGTCTAAAGGTCCCTATGGAAATTAACATGGGGAAAATACGTTTTGGGACCCCCGCTTGACGAATCTCCACGAACCTTTCAGGGATGGAGCGGAGCGGGGCGGGCCAAAATTCTGGAAAATTACACACAGATTCCTAAATCGGCGCCAAAGTTATTCCCAATCGAATGTTGAGTGCATATAGATATATAATTTGCTCAAATTCAATTTTCTCAACAACTACTGGAGGGATTTTCACCAACCATAGAAAAGGCACTACTGCATACCTGTCCCCACCATTTTGCCAAGTTTGGTGTAATTCCGTTCAGCCGTTCGGGCTGTAGCTGTGTCTAAAGGTCCCACAGAAAATGCAATTTGAAAAATTTCAAATTCAATTTTCTCAAGAACTACTGGAGGGATTTTCACCAAACATAGCAAAGGCACATCTGAATACCTGGCCCTACCATTTTGCCAAGTTTGGTGTAATTCCATTTAGCCGTTCGGGCTGTAGCCGTGTCTAAAGGTCCCTAAGGAAATTAACATGGGGAAAACACGTTTTAGGACCCCTCTTTATTCTTGGCCCCCGCTTGACGAATCCCCCCAAAACTTTCAGGGTAGGAGCAGTGCGGAGCGAAGCAATTTTGAGGAAAATTAAACGCAGATTCCTCAATCGGCGCCAAAGTTATTCCCAATAGAATGTTGGGGATTTCCTATGGTAACTAGGTCCTAACTATAAATGCCTACTGGCGACCGCCAGTAGGTAATATATATATATATTACATTACATTTAAAGCACCATCGGCATTTGTCCCAATTATGCCAAGAGACGCTCTCGATATTTTTCAAGAGAGGGTCACCGACGAACTGAAATGCTTATACAGGAACACTTGCAGATCTAGAACCAGAGCCAGTGGAAAGACAAGAGAATATTTTCAACTAATGAAAAAATTGAAGGATAACAATAAGGTCGTTATAAATAATGCAGATAAAGGAGGAAATATTGTTCTTTGGGACAAAGAAACGTACCACGCAGAGGCATTCAGACAATTGGAAGATGAAACTTGTTATGAGCGCAGTGATGGAACTTCGGTGCGCAAAATAAGCCCTGACTATAAAACGTTTTATGAAAGTGGCAACGAGAGGGGCTGATCATAAAAGATGAATTTAAATTTCTTTACAAAGAACATCCTGTGCTGCCCCTTTTTTATCTCATCCCAAAAGTCCATAAAGGCTTAGATCCTCTGCAGGGCAGACCCATCATTTCTGCCATCAATAGTTGTTTTGAGAACACATCAAAGTACGTCGACCATTATCTGCAAGATTTTGTCACGGCTCTGCCAACATATTTACGGGACTCAAGAGACTGCTTAGTCAAACTCAGTACTGTCAAATGGTCACCGGACATGATTTTTATGACTCTTGACAGAACTGCACTTTACACTTGTATTAGACATAAAGATGGCATACGTGCAGTGCAATACTATTTAGATCAGAGAAACATCGGTATGTATCAGCATAACAAAATGTTGGTTGAGATGATCGGAAGATGTCTAAACAATAATGTATTTTTATTCGACACTAAGATCTACAGACAGAAACGAGGCGTGGCAATGGGGGCATGCTTCTCCCCCAGCTATGCATGTTTACATGTAGGCTGGTGGGAGGAGCATGTCCTCAGAAGCCAACATAAGGCCCTATATGACGCCCATGTAGCCCACATGTGGCGGTACATTGATGACGTGTTCATTATATGGAAAGGCAATATGGAGCAGGCATTAGAATTTGTTCAATGCATTAACGATAATGAGATCAACTTAGCCTTTACCAGCGACATCAATGTGCACACAGTGTACTTTTTGGACATCAAGGTCACAGTACAGGAAGGGGTCATCACCACTAGTCTGTATCGAAAGCCAACAGCTGGTAACACGCTTCTGCGCTCGACCAGTTTTCATCCACGCCATACCATTGACAGTTTACCGTATGGTGAATTTTTAAGAATAAGACGGGCATGCAGTACAGAGCAGGCATGGACTGAGTCACAAAACATTGCAAAAAAGAGACTGTCAGCTAGAGGCTATGGGAAGCATATCTTGGAGGTAGCACTACAGAAAGCTAACTCCTTAGATAGAAATAGTCTGCTTCAACCACACTCCTTGACTACCAGTGAAGAGGAAATCCTGATGCATAATACAGTAACCACATCAGTAGAACCCACAGGGGAAGCCTTGTGCAGATTTATCACCACGTATAGCAAACAGTCACAAGCAATTAGGAAAATCATTAATTCCCAGTGGCCTATTGCACTGACAGATGGAGTGATGCGAGAAGTCTTGCCCGTCAAACCGGACTTCACTTATCGTAAAGCTCATTCCATGAGATCTGATCTAGTCAAGAATAGTCCAGAGATAGTCAATAAGGATTATTGGGTATCCTCTAAATATGGTTTTCACAAATGTAGTAGTTGCAGAGCCTGCAAATTTGGTGCTAATACTAAAACATATCAAAGTGCCTTTAGGGAAGGCGAGATCAAAATCAAAGGCAATTTTAACTGCAGAACGGAGTATGCGGTATATGTTTTAACCTGTAAGTGCGGACTCCGTTATGTAGGGAGCACCAAATTGCCTGTACAGGCTCGTATTCTCCAACACCTCAGGGCCACGGTCAATTCAGATCCATCATACCCTGTCGCAAGACACGTCAAGGCAGAGCATGGAGGCAATCTCAATCTCTTGACTTATTATGTAATTGACAGTGTGCCAGCAAACAAAAGGGGTGGCGATAGAGACAAGTCCCTCAGGCAGTTGGAGACGAAGTATATTTTAGAACTAGACACCTAGAGTCCGAAAGGTCTCAACATTTGCGAAGACCTGCATCACTATTTATGACAATGTATATCAGACAGTGATTTAAGTAGCTTTACATGTTTTCTCTTGATGACATATTTATAGTATTAATGAAATTTTTCCATAATGTGTGTGATATTGATATTTATATTTAGGTCTTTTAAGGGTGGTGTTTTGTGAATGCGGATTTTATCATGAATTTATTGTGAATTTATGGTTTTATCTGATTTTACTGGCGTCAGTTTTTTGTATTTAGACATGACCTACTATTTATCTATTTATGTATAAATAAATTTTGCACATTATGGTATCAACCTGCATAAGTCACTTTATCCCTGGACTCTGTAGAAGATTCCCGTATGAATACTGAAACGTAATCTGTTTTCAATGTGTCTGTCCTTTCCCTCACAAGATTCCCCGGCTGGGGAGCTTGTATTTTAAAATTGTTTTTGCACATATAGATTTTTTACACACTGCACTTTATTGCCACTCATATTAGACATATTGACGATGGTAAATGTTATAAATAGGTATGTTCATGCTGACCATTTTCATTTATTGCGACACGGCATTGCATTATGCAAATAATGGGCCTAGATGTTCTCTGCTTTTTATATTGATACACTTTGTTAAATTTTAGGATTTTTAGCAATTGTAGTATATTGAGGACTCTGGTATAACAATATGTATTTATACTGTTATAGGCTGTGTGCACATATATTTTTATCCATATATATATAATGGTCAGGTTACGTGAGTCTTGTGAATATTCCTATGAAGATAACCATGGTGTATTTGTACAGATAATATTTGTAATTGCAAATCTGTCAATTATGGTAGATAACTAACTCTAGAAGAAGTCTGTCAGCCATGTTTATGAGGCACAAGAAATGGTCACATGGTATGGGATTCAGTGTTCTGATTGGTGGTTTGCCGTTTAAAAAAAATCTGGGTTGTGATGGCAAACACATTATAATCTGGTGACCAAAGCGACAGGGTCGCCAAATCGCATCCGGATCGTGGCACTCCTGCTGCACATGAGAAAATAAAATAAAAAAGACACTGCTGCACTCGCTACCTGTTTTTCGTGTCTGTTCTTCTCTAAGATGGTGCTGCGGCCCGTGGCATTCTTTGGAGCGTTGCTGTATATATATATATATATATATATATATATATATATATATATATATATATATATATATATAAACGCTCCGAGTTTGTCCCAAACTTGAAAATGCACTCCAACTCTCACCGGTGACGGGTGAAAGCAGAGACAGCATACCGCAGGTCGCAGCGGCATTAGAGTCTTCCTGTCTGCTCAGTTCTTGATGCCTGACGCGTTTCAGTGCCTCCGCACTTCTTCAGAGGCGTGGTCTTCACATGCCCATCCATTTAAATGCAAAACATCCAATGAGCGGCTCGGTTGAGCCCAGATGGAATTCTGGGACATGTGGTTTGGGTTGCGGCATGTTGTGCTGCACACGATCCCTTGTGAAAGTTCCCATGTGAGGCTCAGTAACATCTAGAGTCCCATGGCCCCCACTTTAGCGAGGTGGTGCATTTTCTGCGGCTGGACGATCGCAACATATAAACGTTCCGAGTTTGTCCCAAACTTGAAAATGCACTCCAACTCTCACCGGTGACGGGTGAAAGCAGAGACAGCATACCGCAGGTTGCAGCGGCATTAGAGTCTTCCTGTCTGCTCAGTTCTTGACGCCTGATGCGTTTCAGTGCCTCCGCACTTCTTCAGAGGCGTGGTCTTCACATGCCCATCCATTTAAATGCAAAACATCCAATGAGCGGCTCGGTTGAGCCCAGATGGAATTCTGGGACATGTGGTTTGGGTTGCGGCATGTTGTGCTGCTCACGATCCCTTGTGAAAGTTCCCATGTGAGGCTCAGTAACATCTAGAGTCCCATGGCCCCCACTTTAGCGAGGTGGTGCATTTTCTGCGGCTGGACGATCGCAACATATAAACGCTCCGAGTTTGTCCCAAACTTGAAAATGCACTCCAACTCTCACCGGTGACGGGTGAAAGCAGAGACAGCATACCGCAGGTCGCAGCGGCATTAGAGTCTTCCTGTCTGCTCAGTTCTTGACGCCTGACGCATTTCAGTGCCTCCGCACTTCTTCAGAGGCGTGGTCTTCACATGCCCATCCATCCATGCCCATTCATTTAAATGCAAAACATCCAATGAGCGGCTCGGTTGAGCCAACCGAGCCGCTCATTGGATGTTTTGCATTTAAATGGATGGGCATGTGAAGACCACGCCTCTGAAGAAGTGCGGAGGCACTGAAATGCGTCAGGCGTCAAGAACTGAGCAGACAGGAAGACTCTAATGCCGCTGCGACCTGCGGTATGCTGTCTCTGCTTTCACCCGTCACCGGTGAGAGTTGGAGTGCATTTTCAAGTTTGGGACAAACTCGGAGCGTTTATATGTTGCGGTCGTCCAGCCGCAGAAAATGCACCACCTCGCTAAAGTGGGGGCCATGGGACTCTAGATGTTACTGAGCTTCACATGGGAACTTTCACAAGGGATCGTGAGCAGCACAACATGCCGCAACCCAAACCACATGTCCCAGAATTCCATCTGGGCTCAACCGAGCCGCTCATTGGATGTTTTGCATTTAAATGGATGGGCATGTGAAGACCACGCCTCTGAAGAAGTTAGGAGGCACTGTAACGCGTCAGGCGTCAATAACTGAGCAGACAGGCAGACTCTAATGCCGATGCGACCTGCGGTATGCTGTCTCTGCTTTCACCCGTCACCGGTGAGAGTTGGAGTGCATTTTCAAGTTTGGGACAAACTCGGAGCGTTTATATGTTGCGGTCGTCCAGCCGCAGAAAATGCACCACCTCGCTAAAGTGGGGGCCATGGGACTCTAGATGTTACTGAGCCTCACATGGGAACTTTCACAAGGGATCGTGAGCAGCACAACATGCCGCAAACCCAAACCACATGTCCCAGAATTCCATCTGGGCTCAACCGAGCCGCTCATTGGATGTTTTGCATTTAAATGGATGGGCATGTGAAGACCACGCCTCTGAAGAAGTGCGGAGGCACTGAAACGCGTCAGGCGTCAAGAACTGAGCAGACAGGAAGACTCTAATGCAGCTGCGACCTGCGGTATGCTGTCTCTGCTTTCACCCGTCACCGGTGAGAGTTGGAGTGCATTTTCAAGTTTGGGACAAACTCGGAGCGTTTATATGTTGCGGTCGTCCAGCCGCAGAAAATGCACCACCTCGCTAAAGTGGGGGCCATGGGACTCTAGATGTTACTGAGCCTCACATGGGAACTTTCACAAGGGATCGTGAGCAGCACAACATGCCGCAACCCAAACCACATGTCCCAGAATTCCATCTGGGCTCAACCGAGCCGCTCATTGGATGTTTTGCATTTAAATGGATGGGCATGTGAAGACCACGCCTCTGAAGAAGTGCGGAGGCACTGAAACGCGTCAGGCATCAAGAACTGAGCAGACAGGAAGACTCTAATGCCGCTGCGACCTGCGGTATGCTGTCTCTGCTTTCACCCGTCACCGGTGAGAGTTGGAGTGCATTTTCAAGTTTGGGACAAACTCGGAGCGTTTATATGTTGCGGTCGTCCAGCCGCAGAAAATGCACCACCTCGCTAAAGTGGGGGCCATGGGACTCTAGATGTTACTGAGCCTCACATGGGAACTTTCACAAGGGATCGTGAGCAGCACAACATGCCGCAACCCAAACCACATGTCCCAGAATTCCATCTGGGCTCAACCGAGCCGCTCATTGGATGTTTTGCATTTAAATGGATGGGCATGTGAAGACCACGCCTCTGAAGAAGTGCGGAGGCACTGAAACGCGTCAGGCGTCAAGAACTGAGCAGACAGGAAGACTCTAATGCCGCTGCGACCTGCGGTATGCTGTCTCTGCTTTCACCCGTCACCGGTGAGAGTTGGAGTGCATTTTCAAGTTTGGGACAAACTCGGAGCATTTATATGTTGCGGACGTCCAGCCGCAGAAAATGCACCACCTCGCTAAAGTGGGGGCCATGGGACTCTAGATGTTACTGAGCCTCACATGGGAACTTTCACAAGGGATCGTGAGCAGCACAACATGCCGCAACCCAAACCACATGTCCCAGAATTCCATCTGGGCTCAACCGAGCCGCTCATTGGATGTTTTGCATTTAAATGGATGGGCATGTGAAGACCACGCCTCTGAAGAAGTGCGGAGGCACTGAAACGCGTCAGGCGTCAAGAACTGAGCAGACAGGAAGACTCTAATGCCGCTGCGACCTGCAGTATGCTGTTTCTGCTTTCACCCGTCACCGGTGAGAGTTGGAGTGCATTTTCAAGTTTGGGACAAACTCGGAGCGTTTATACGTTGCGGTCGTCCAGCCGCAGAAAATGCACCACCTCGCTAAAGTGGGGGCCATGGGACTCTAGATGTTACTGAGCCTCACATGGGAACTTTCACAAGGGATCGTGAGCAGCACAACATGCCGCAACCCAAACTACATGTCCCAGAATTCCATCTGGGCTCAACCGAGCCGCTCATTGGATGTTTTGCATTTAAATGGATGGGCATGTGAAGACCACGCCTCTGAAGAAGTGCGGAGGCACTGAAACGCGTCAGGCGTCAAGAACTGAGCAGACAGGAAGACTCTAATGCCGCTGCGACCTGCGGTATGCCTCTGCTTTCACCCGTCACCGGTCAGAGTTGGAGTGCATTTTCAAGTTTGGGACAAACTCGGAGCGTTTATATGTTGCGGTCGTCCAGCCGCAGAAAATGCACCACCTCGCTAAAGTGGGGGCCAAGGGACTCTAGATGTTACTGAGCCTCACATGGGAACTTTCACAAGGGATCGTGAGCAGCACAACATGCCGCAACCCAAACCACATGTCCCAGAATTCCATCTGGGCTCAACCGAGCCGCTCATTGGATGTTTTGCATTTAAATGGATGGGCATGTGAAGACCACGCCTCTGAAGAAGTGCGGAGGCACTGAAATGCGTCAGGCGTCAAGAACTGAGCAGACAGGAAGACTCTAATGCCGCTGCGACCTGCGGTATGCTGTCTCTGCTTTCACCCGTCACCGGTGAGAGTTGGAGTGCATTTTCAAGTTTGGGACAAACTCGGAGCGTTTATATGTTGCGGTCGTCCAGCCGCAGAAAATGCACCACCTCGCTAAAGTGGGGGCCATGGGACTCTAGATGTTACTGAGCCTCACATGGGAACTTTCACAAGGGATCGTGAGCAGCACAACATGCCGCAACCCAAACCACATGTCCCAGAATTCCATCAGGGCTCAATCGAGCCGCTCATTGGATGTTTTGCATTTAAATGGATGGGCATGTGAAGACCACGCCTCTGAAGAAGTGCGGAGGCACTGAAACGCGTCAGGCGTCAAGAACTGAGCAGACAGGAAGACTCTAATGCCGCTGCGACCTGCGGTATGCTGTCTCTGCTTTCACCCGTCACCGGTGGGAGTTGGAGTGCATTTTCAAGTTTGGGACAAACTCGGAGCGTTTATATATATATATATATATATATATATATATATATATATATATTTGGTCCGTGGTTCGGGTGCACTGGCGCTCTTTATAGGGTGGTGCGTGTCTCTAGGTCGGACCAAGCCTTATGAATTCCAACAACCCCCTCCGGTTGGTCCGACCTAGAGACACGCACCACCCTATAAAGAGCGCCAGTGCACCCGAACCACGGACCAAACGTTTTGAATGTGGAAACACGCAAGGGTGTAAGGTGACGCCACGGACTGGACTGTGGTAAAGGGTCCTGTCCAATGTTGAAAATGATATTGTGACGGGCTTCCGACAGAGCACTGAAGAGGTCAGCTCACAGGCAAGTAGCAAACTACATATCCCGCAATAACTTGAACTTACCTGAACACGTAGCGCCCAGTAAGGGGCAACGAAAACGGATGTTACAAAAACTTGATGGCCGTGTGGAGAAATTGTTTGCTACCCTAACCTGCGAAGCTTGTGCCTCATCTCTGACGAAGGTCACAGAAGTGACCGAAATGCATTGGATTAAAACTATTGAGAACGTGCTGAATGCAAATAAAAACTTTGTACAACCGGATGGAGTGGCGACTCATTCCTCTCTCGTGCGGAGGGGGTTGTTGGAATATATATATATATATATTACCTACTGGCGGTAGGCGGTACACTTAATAAGCCAGTTAACCATTACATTTTTTTTTACAAAAACATCCATTTACACACTTATTTAACCATTTATTTTTCCATCGACCTTTACAAATACATATATAAATCATATTTATTTTTCTGAAAGACACACATTCAATGGATGGTGTCATCAGTGTTGTCATGAGTGATGTCACTGACCATGTCATGAGTGATGTAATATGTGCATCAGCAGTGCATTGCAGGCGCGCAAGTTATAGTAAGTCCAACTAACTATAACGTTGGAATTTCAATGGTTTTATGTCAGTAAAATTTCCAGCTATCTTTAACTGGTGTGAAACCTCTGTTTTTTTCAGGGAATTTCATAGGTTTTTTAAATGCTTATTCCTAACTATAACTGGTGTGAAACCTCTGGTTTTTTCAGTGAATTTCATAGGTTTTTTAAATGCTAATTCCTAACTAAAACTGGTGTGAAACCTATGGTTTTTTCAGTGAATTTCATAGGTTTTTTAAATGCTAATTCCTAACTATATATAAGGCCCCGAACCTATGTTTTTTTAAGTGAATTTCAAAGTTTTTTTAATAGCAAATGTCTATAGCTATGAAATGTAACATTTTTGAAAATGAATCCTATATTATATATTTATGTTAAATACATTTTTTTATGTATATTGTTTTTTTTTGCCCTGGAGCGCTCCCGGTGCGCGCCCCGGTGAGCGCCCCAGAAAGCGTAGTCTTTTGAAGCGCCCCGGTGCGCCAACTGGGGAGCGTCCCGTTAGCGCCAATGCCGCGGCCGAAAACATCATTGTGACGTACCGCGTAGCCGCGTCCGCGTGATACCCACGGCGTAAACCCACCTGGAAGCACTCGAGCGCATACGATCGCGCTACGTAAGCATCCGACGCGCTTCCGCGACACGCCCCAGGGCGCTACCCGGGGCGCGTCGCGTAAGCGCGTCGGGTCATGTGACCTGAAAATAACACTTTTCATTGGTTCATAACAGTTTTGGTTTCATAATGATGAAACCCCTGGTCTTGTGACCTGAAAATAACACTTTTTATTGGTTCAGGACATTTTTTTTTTCCAAATGATGAAAGACCCCACCTTTTTTCCTTATTCTGACTTTGTCCTTTGACTGAGGAAGACCTGTTTTGAGATCTTTGTGGTATATTTTGTACTTTAAAATGGCTAAAGTAGCAGCAGCAGCTGGAGCATCTGCACCACCACCACCAAGAGGACCACCACAACATCACATTGGTGGTGAAGAAGAAGAGGAGGAGGAGGAGGAAGAGGAGGAGGGGAGGAGGAGGAGGTGGCTGGCAGAAGACAATACCCCATACAAACCCAAGCAGCACATTGTATGGGAGTATTTCTTCCATCCCTGAGGGAAAGAAGAAAGTCAATGCGCCAAAGGTGACTTGCCTTATCTGTGACATGAAACTTTCAAGGGGGAACCCTAATAAAAAATATTCTTTCGGTAATAATACCATGATTAGGCACATGCAGCGCAGGCATCCGAACAACTATGCTGCCGCAGAGATGAGAGAACTGGCCAGCAACCTTCCCCAATCTGCACCCAGCACCTCCAAACAAAAACAACCCACTCCATCGGGACCAGAGACAAGGGAGACGATCCCTTGCATACAACCACGGTTCGGTGAATTCAGGATCACATGTATTTTTTGTGGTAAGACCATCTCCTATGGTGAGCAGAGCATAAACCTCATCCTCCTTGCTGGTGACAACCACAATTGCCCCAAAAAACCCTAATTTTTTCCTGTTTTTTTTTTTTGCTCCAGTTGAGCCATTTTTAATTCCCTGTTTTTTGTTTCTCCCCATAAAAACAACAAAAAAAATATAAAATAGTTCATAAAAGCCCAAAAAAAGTACAAAATATTCAAAAAAAATATAAAAAAAATATAAAACAACAAAAAGAAGAAAAAAAACAGTTCTTTTTAGAACTACCTCCAATTTATAAAAGAAGGCTACATTTTTTGAAAACTTTATCATTCTTTTTTCCCCATGGTACGCTCCCCGGACCGCTCCCCGGTGCGTGTACCGGGCGCTCCCCCCGCGCAAATCAAAAAAATAAAAAATAAAATATTTTCCCCCTGGGGCACTTTTATGGCCCGAACATCAAACCTAGGGGGTCAGGGGGGTCTACCCTGCCCCCTTTTGGTCATTTTCCCCTTTGTTTTTCCCACCTCTTGTGTCTCAATCCTACCGAGACACAAGATGGCGGCCGCTCCGGAAAGTTTCGAATGCTTACAGACACCCGAGACCCAATCAGGTTTCCGTACGCACATCACGTGGCGCGCCCGGTGCGCTCCCCGGTGCGCGTACCGGGGCGCGGCCATATATATATATTTTTTTTTTTTACCCTAAATGACTCAAAATCCACTGGAGCACTTATCTTGAGACGTAGCAAAGGCACATAGGGCTACCATTCCCTACAATTTTGCCAAGTTTGGTGGAAATCCATTCAGCCGTTCGGGCTAAAAGTGAGGTCGACCGCCCTATGGAAATTAACGTGGGGAAAACACGTTTTGGGACCCCACTTTTATCTCTGCCCCCACTTTCAGGGAAGGACCTGAGCGCCGCAAGGCAAATTTGAGGAAATTTTCAGGCAGATTCCTCAACCGGCGCCAAAGTTATTCACAACAGAATGTTGAGATTTTGCATTGAAAATAATCCTAACTATAACTACCTACTGGCGACCGCCAGTAGGTAATATATATATGTATAAATAAATAAATATGTGGATAGATATATACACACATGCATAGTCATATTTAACATTTTTTAGTAAACATGCAGGCTCATGTAGAGCCTTATAGAATCGCTGTTTTGCACTGAAAGGTCGCTGTGTAGTGTCGTCTTTTTTATCTTGTGCTGTCAATTTGTTTAACAATAAATAATGTATAATTTGATGAGGGGGCATGTCTTTCTGTGGGCTGGGCCCCTCCCAGTGCTTATTTTCTGCCAGAGCTTTCCGGTGCTTAGCACCCGCACTTATTTTCCAGGGCCGGTACTACAGCTTTCTTCATGAGGTGTCAGGCCATCCCAGATAGAACGTTCTCAGACCAATTTGCAATGGAATGCATACCATGACAATATATGCACTGCACTTATGCTTAGGACTAAGAAGGTATTTGAGACATTAAATTGCGTACTCTGTTATTAAATTGTGCTACACTAGTAAGCGATTAACTTCCTTGTTTTTAAGTTGCTGTTCATACGCCGCAACATCTCATGAGACTTCAGGGGTTACAGCGGCCGTCTTGCCTACTGACACCGTCTAGTTACAGATCAAGCCTGAGTCACATGCTTGTGCTTGTGATAAGCACAATTCCGTCGCCTGAGTAGCGCACAGACTCCCAGCTGACCCAAGGTAGGAAGTGCACTTCGGCACTTGTCTTGGCTTCAGTAGATATGATAAGATCTGCATGACTACCAAAGTGCATGTCCTGGCAAAGGCATTTCACCTAAGCACGAGTTGATAGTTATAATGAGGAGCACCTTTGAGCAGCTCTAGCAGGAAACTTGGTGTGTGCGTCCATAGACACTGCAGCCCACCTTCCATCTGTAAAAAGACAGAAGCCCTCACTTATTTTGGTCCAGGGTATGTTACATGGTTCTTCATTGAGCTGGGGCGAGTCGTCCTCAACACTAGTTAACTGGCATGGCCAGCATCTCCACATGGCCTTCTCCCCACCCGCTCCTTGCAAGTAAACCACACATTCTTCATTAAATTATTATTTATTTTAACAACACCTTAATATACTTGGCATAAAAGCACAATTACTCTCCTTGCAGTGAGACATGAATCTAAATTGTGTGTCCTCTCAACACAAGTCGATCCGCAAAAGTGCTCAATTCTGATCTAACTCTCCAGGGCATTGCACATGAAATACTGTTCTGTAATCGGCATGGTACACATTTTTTGCATTATGCAAAATTTATATAACACACCTGAGAATGAAGCTTACCTGTAGGGAAATTACTCATTAGACTGTTCGTGATGAGTGACTTCAGAAAATCCAAACAGACATTCACTCCAGAGTCTGGAAGACACTCCTAGCAAGCATAAGGTTCATGGCAAGGTTTATCAACAGACACTAACACTGCTCTGTGGGATGCTGCTTTTGTCACATAGATCCTTTTATCACTGTGCTATCTTGCTTTCGCCTTTCAGATAATACACAGCTCACACACGATGGCTCAACACTCGGCGAAGCAGGAGACCTAACACAGCACCTTTAGAAAAGGGTTTTATTTTACAAATGCAAGGACTATCTCTTTAAGAATAAGGCTTAGGGTTTTATTTTACACAATGCTATCTAACAGAAAGTCTTTCCCAGATGCCAAATGCACAACATTCAAATATAAGTAGATATATATATGTTTATATGCACACAATAATATAACAGCTAAATGCATGAATAATACTGACAAATAAACAAGCATCAAATAATATGAGATAAGACTCAAGCAAATATACTGGACATCCTGCAAGAGATCAGAAAGATATATATATATATATATATATATATATATATATATATATATATATATATATATATATATATATATATATATATATATATATATATATATATATATATATATATATATCAAATGATTACTTTGGATGTGCACTTCAACTCACTCACACATCATAAAGAAAACACCTCAAATGAATAAAGCCACCTGCCAAACATCACAAAGGCAATAACCAAAACTTAACACTTCAAATGTCCACAGCCCTTGGAACCACGCATCACAATGGCACTAGTCAAAACTCAATACTTCACCTGGGGAAAACACTGCATCTCAGCCCACTCCTGACTGGGGAAGTTAAACAGCCGTGGCTGAGAGCCTCAGCAACCAGGGTTCCACGCATCCGTCCCTGTTCGGATTCCAAAACTCCTGGTTTCTAAGTCAATAACCCTAAGCTTTATAATCTGAAAACACACTAGAAGGTTCGAGAGAGACCTCCCCCATGCCAGAGGAATCTTGCCAGAACTGGCCAGGTTTCAAGCAAGCATTCCCGTGGCAGGAAGGAGTACCCATGTCCCCTTCTCCAAATCTCACATGTTCCAGCCTTTATCTTGACAAAGCTCACAAAGCATTAAAGTACATTAAACAATTTCTCACAAAAACAATCCTTGAACGTGATTAACCCAAACAACTTGCAAGCTCTGCTGCACACGCAGAAAAAGCTAAAGCAAGGTAGATTCAGAATTCAGGATGACATGAGGCCATGTCAAAGACAATAGTAAGAACTTCATAATTCTCATCAATGTACAACACAATGCATAATTGTGCACAACTGCTTATATTCAATTCAAAAGGTGCTTTATTCGGTTTGTAAAGAAATACAACCATATAGCAACATACACATAAAAGGAAATTTAACACAATACTAAATTAAGCTATCACAAAAACAATCTTACACAGTAGCGCTCATAGTAGAAACATTTAACAGTATCAATAGTGCATAGTCATTAGGTCATTCAAGTTTGGCTAAGATTTTAACAATCCTGCGACCTATAATTATGTGCAAATATGCAATTTAAAGTGCTAAATATTGTCTCTATATTAGTATATGTGCAAATTGGCAATTCTAAAGTGCATATGCAATTAGCAGCACCTAGACTGTCTATTAATTAAAAACAATGATAAATGAAACAAAGTGCAAGTGATAAGCCAATCCTACGATAAATCTAATACAGTAGCAGCAATTAGTCCAACAAACATATGTGTGCAAAATACAAATACATAATTCAGCAGCATCAATTTAAAGTGCATAGTACATTTAGCAGCTGAAGAAATTCATATAATAATTGATTTTCTTGCAGAGATACATTTTAAAATATAAGTAGCCACATAAAAGCATACATCTGGGGACTCTAGGTTAAACACTAGTGTCATTGCTGTTTGTAGATGATGCGTATTGTATTTTAAAAAGATGGGTTTCAAATAATATTTCCTTAAAAAAGTATAAAAAGTACAAGTCAACATAAAGTGACACGTGCTCTGTTTTGATTTGCCATCACACGGGCATACACAAGTTCCAGGTTTTTTAGGCACAGGGAAAGCCACAAGGTGATGCACAATTCCTAGGCGGAGGCGGGTTAGAACAAATCGATGGGAGGGAATACTAACTATTACAAAATAAGATTGGAAGCCTACATTAATATTATATTGTTGGTAAAGATTGAATGTACTCTGTTTGGTATATTTTTCCATCCTAGTCTCTTCTGTAAATTTCATAAACGAAACCTTCAGCTCCCGCTTTGATAAAATGGGGTCCATTATTAGTTCATTATAAATGTCCAGTCCATATAATGTTTTATACCAATGATGTATATGCTTCAGCCAGGGGATGTTTGATCGGCGATCAAGTTTGATACAATCTGTTATTACGTCCTGCGTAAACTTGGTTTCCTCCTTTGCCCATATTGAGCGCCATAAGGATAGAGGACGAAGGGCAATTAGATCATTGATATAGTACATATCAAGTTCCTTATGTATTAGCTCCGTTGAAGCCATGACTGGAGCACTAATTAATCTTTTTAAAAACACATTCTCCCTCACCTGGATAGATTTGGCACACTGTACATCATACCCCCATACTCCAGCTCCATATATAGCTGAGGAAATGCATCTAGCATTAAAAAGGGTTAGCATTTCACGAATTCTGCGATCCCCTAGTTTAGCGGCAAATCTAAATATACAGTTTGTATTCCGGGCCATTTTGAAAAGGACACTGTTTTGTTCATTAATCCATTTCCCATTTCCCGAAAAGGTGATGCCTAAATAGCAGAAACTATTAACAGGTTCTAGTTTCTCTCCTTCTAAAAAAAAGGGTTTGTGTTTTCTAGGTTTCTTACCACAAACCATGGTAACCGTTTTCCCTTTATTAATTTTCAAATTCCTACTCTTAATAAAAATATGGAATTGATCAATTAGTTGTTGCAGTCCATTATGTGTCCTAGAGAGGAGGACCGCGTCGTCCGCATATAAGAGGACTGGGACGGGGTTACCATTTATAGTTGGAGCATCTGCATTAATCAATTTCAGAAATGTATCCACATGGTTAATAAAAAGTGAAAATAGTAAAGGGGCAAGTACGCATCCTTGACGGATGCCTCGCTTAACTTCAAAGAAAGGGGTACACTCTCCATCTATTCCAAACCTTACTTTGCTTGATAAATTACTATACAAGCGAGCTAGCAGATGGATAATTTCAGTGGGGGCGCCCATTGCTAGTAGTATGGGCCAGAGCAGTGCGTGTTCCACCAGATCGAACGCGGAACTCAAGTCGGCAAAGCATAAATAAAGATTACCAGATTTAGCTTTGGTATACTTGCCAACTATGAGTTCCAGGTTCACGCACTGCTCCATTGTTCCTAATCCCCTACGAAATCCATACTGCACTGGGGACAGAATGTTATTCTCCTCGGCCCAGGCTTCCAATCTCACTAATAGGACTCGACTAAGGATTTTAACTGTCGAGTCCAAAAGAGAGATTGGACGATAATTCCTTGCCTCTGACCTGGATCCTTTTTTATAAAGGGGTATAATAATTGATTGGCCCCATGTCAGTGGTAAATTATCTTCCACCGCAGCATTAAAGTAACAAGTTAGGATTGGGGCCCATAATGTTATTTCATGTTTATAAAAGTCCATGGGTACCCCATCGGGCCCGGGTGCTTTACCACCCTTACTATTTATGATTGCGTCTGTCACTTCATTTAAAGTTAAAAACAACTGCATTTTCTTCCAATTAAAACATAAAATAGACCCATCAGATTCAAGACATGGGAACTGACCTCAGGAATGTTTTCATTCTTTAAGAATGGGCCATTTATCGTTTCCCAAAAGAGTTTATGGAGATATTAACTGCTTATAGATTCACATACTTCATCTCTAAATGTCCTATAGCATCACATACTTCATCTCTCAATGTACAACACCGAGCACATGTGTGCATCACTGCCCACAACACTACACTTTGAGACGAAAAAGTACATTCCACACCTCTCTCTCCCTCTCACGCTTTCAAATGCACATCCCACACGTTCTGTTCTTGGCAAGGCTGTTGTACTCCATGATAGCTCCAACTGAAAGACTGCAAGATTACAAGAAAGAAACTTTTAAAAGAGGCAAGGAATATGCAGGATATTGTACATTCAGGCTAGGATAAAATAAAACACCAAAGTCAGTTAAAATAATGGTAGTCAAAGGTCATCACAGAATGTCAGACCACAAGAGTGCTTCTAGCACTACATGTGCAGTTCCTAAGTTATAACCTAGCACAGTGAGCTATGAACTGCCATCAAAGCGCTAGATGCAACCAGCATGGTACAGGTCAGAAAGTTATGTTTTCCTCCAGTCTTTGACTATCCAAATTTTACTAAAAAGTGATTGTTTGGGTAGAAATACATTATAATTAGTAAAAGCAACCCTAACCACTGTGTGGTGCAGAAGAAGTTGCATTAATCGTTTTAGCCAATTTATTCCAAAATAGTACTTTTGCATTAATTTAAAAAAAAGAATTCTCAGGGACAGGGGGAACCTTCTATTAAAATCTTGCTTGAGGAAGACTTTTTATAGGAATACTCTCTTGATCTCCCACATGGAGTCCTCTCCCCCTCCTCCTGTGAATATTTCTGTCTCACATCTCAAGTAAGAACCTGTTAACTTCACATATTTTACCACCCTCAGGGAGATAATCTCCCTTTCATTGAGCACTTAATGGAAATCATCTCCTACAATGTTGACTCTGCAGTATCAATTATCTTCCTAGGGCTCTTCAACCAGCATTGGTCCAAACACAATGACCCAGCGGTATCCTGCCTCAAATCATTTCTAAATGATCATGATTTGTCACAGCACTGTGACCAACCAACCGATACAAAAGGGGAAATCCTTGACCTCATCATCTCCAAGGAACAGACCATCTCTTTAGAATCCATAACCCTCTGTGATTGGTCGGACCATCACAGCATCCTCTTTTATATTAACAGGGAGGTGATATTGAGGAAAGCTCAACCGCTTAAATCAAAGATTTGGAAACGAGATCTCAGATCAATAAAACACGACAAACTACATGCCCAATGTAAATCCGTCCTTTCCTCCCATGCTGAATTGGTTCAGGTTCAAACTCTCACGGACAACTACAATTCGAGCATCGCCAAGATCATGGATGACATGGCTCCACTCCAGCTTAAAAATACTTCCTCAAAAATGTCCAAACTGTGGTACAATGAAAACTTAAATTCCGAACGTCGCAACCTTAGAGCAACTGAACGATCCTGGCGTTCCAATCCCTCCTCGGATTAACTAAAACTTCTGAGAGATGTCATAATCCTGTACAATAAACAGATCAAGAAAGCTAAGGTTGACTACTTCAGATTACAACTAGACCAAGCATTAAACCGCCCCAAGAAACTCTTCGAACTGGTCAAACAGCAATCTGTTACTGCTCCAAGCCTCTCTGAATCGAATGGCAACCCACCCTCTTGCGAGGAATTTGACACCTTCTTCACAGAGAAATCACGACTCATCTCCATTGATCTCGCCTCTAAGAAGGCCCTATTGCCCCCCTCTCTAGTTGCCTCGCCCAGCGATTTCCATGAAAAGCGTATCCAGACCATCTTTGACGCTAAGAACAATGCTTCATGGGGCTCCTTTTCCCCTTTTAGTGAAAAGGACATTGAAAAAATTCTCCAGACTATCACTTTGGTGACCCGTTGCCTCCGGCCATCTTCAAAGAGATCAAGAGCGCTCTCATCCCCACCTGGACCAGGATTGTAAACACCTCCTTATCTCAAGGCTCGATCCCAGACTGCCTAAAAGCAGCCCAGGTCTCACCTATTCTAAAAAAAATCAACGCTGACAAATTGGATCTCAATAACTTCCATCCAATCTCCAACATCCCCCCCCCCCAGCAAAACTTCTTGAAAAATGTGTCCAATCCCAGCTCTGTGGTCGCATTGAGAATTACCAACTCCTAGACCATCATCAATTCGGTTTCCAGAGGGGTCACAGCACTGAATCGGCCCTCATACACATTTTTGATGACATCCTGAAAATGCTTGATAAAAACGAATCCTGCCTTTTGATCCTCCTTGACCTTTCATCTGCATTCGAGATGGTCAATCATGATATTCTCCTATCCATCCTACAAAACAGAATGGGTTTCTCAGATCGGGTGCTCCACTGGTTCTTATCCTTCCTTCTTCACAGATCTCAAAGAGTCAAGACAAACCACTCTCTCTCTCAGCCCTCCCCATTACTTATGGGGGTCCCCCAAGGATATGCCCTTTCTCCTATCCTCTTCAACATTTTCTTGGAACCTCCTTCTAACTCACTTAATTCTATGAACAGTCTCTTCCACATGTATGCCGATGACACACAACTCTATTTGAAAATTTAATCTCAGGATAACATCATCTCACTGAATTCTATCCTCACGTCGACTCAAAATTGGTAACAGAGAACCATCTCCTGCTCAACGCTTCCAAAACGGAGTTCTTGCTCATCTCCCCGGTGAACCACACCCCCAAGATCGATCTCTGGATGTCTCACCTCACTGCTCTCAACTGCACTCCGATCATCATAGACTCAGCCAAATCGCTCGGAGTCACAGTGGACAAGCACCTGAGTATGAAGACTCATATTAGCAATGTTTGTAAAGGAGCGAACCACTTGATGAGGACACCCAGAAATATCAAACCCTTCCTGCCACAAAAGGATTTCAAGCAGTTGGTACAAGTGCTTGTCTTACCAAGGTTAGACTATGGCAGTGCAACTCTCTGTGGCCTTCCTAAATACTCCCTGGCTCCACTTAGGGCCTCGCTGAACTCTGAGGCAGGACTGACTACAGGATCTAAACGAAATGAGCACACATCCCCAGTCCTTAAATCTCTCATCTGGTTACCCTTGAAGCACGAATCCAGCTAAAGATTGCAATCCGGATGCACAAAGCCCTTCACTACAATACTCCCACGTATCTGGCGCAAAAACTTGAATTATCCTGTAGGGAGAGGGCATCTAGAAGCACCTCTACTCTCCTCCTGAAACCGATCATCCTTAGCAAAAAGAGAACTTGTCATCGAGCCTTCTCTGGTGCTGCCCCTAAAATATGGAACTCTCTTCCTCCGGATGTATGCAGAATCTCCTCAACGGCGGCTTTCAAACTGGAAGCCAAAAGATTCCTTATGAGCAAATTCTTACCATAAGGGGTGAAGGCACTCATAAGGCGGTTGTTTCTTGGTTTCTCTCTCCATGGCACAACTAACAGTCACGGATCGTCTCTTCTGCATAATATTATACCCTATACGTGTACCATTTTTTACTGTTTGGCATTTTTTTTCTTTTTCACAATTGCTGGATACAATTAATTTTGTCCTCTCTGATATCCTTCGGGATCTTGTTCGCACTATATAAAACTTTATAAATAAATAAAAATAAAATAAAGCTCCCTTGCTGAAATCCAGATCGGGTATTACATCTGGCTTTCAGAAGCGCCAGTTGAGGATTTGGGTGGAGCCAACAGAGTATGTGGGTGGTGACTGTGGAGGAATTGGGTTGAGTCTGGGAATTGGGTGGAACCAGAGGAAGTGGGTAGAGCTGGAGGAAGTAGGTGTGGCCTCCTAAAAATAATCAAGCACCTGGACTTAATATTTACAAGTTAGGCACTGGTTCTCTTAGACCTAGCAGTAAATAAAAACTGGCATTGAGACGGGTGTCTATTGGACCCTATGATAATGTCTTTACCTTCACTTTCAAACATGCTGTGATCAGTTCCCGGTAAAATTAAGGTGCCTATTGGACCCTATTTTCATGTCTTTAACTTCACTGGCAAAAATGCTGTGATCAGGTTCTGAAAAATTAATGTGAAAAAACGTAGAAGGAATCCAAGCCAGCGTTTTAGTGTTTCACGTTTTACACTGTTAGGAAATGCAGAGCTATTCCCAGGATGTTGGTTTTCATTATTTTTTTCATGTCTCATATCACTCTTCAACACTGCACACTTTGAACTGAGCCGCCTCCAGGGGTTTATAACGGCCATCTACATGTCTAACAGAGTGAACGTTACAGGAGTGATTGAGACACTATAATGTCCACTACCCCTTTCACAGGCCTCAGTAAAGTTTAACCCCTTTGCTGCGGCCGCGATTTTACCACTGTGCGGTAAACAAAAGAATAGGGCGGGCCGTGACGAACCCCAGCCGTCATCAGCACACGGCCATCGCGGAGCGTGACGGTTGGGGTTCGTCACCAGCATGGTAGGGGTTAATTCACAGTCTCAATTTCAGAATTACATTGTTTTCAATAGTATTTACAACTAAATCCTTGTTACCTATTTATCTTTAACAGCTAACAACCACTGACAAACCCAATCAACCTCGCTGGTTTTAGGTGTATGTCCGTTGTTGTGTTATATATAGCATACAATAGCAGAAAGATCAGAGGAGAACAACAATACCAGTGGAGCGGCGCACTATGGAAATCACAGAAATGTAGTTTGAGTGTTCAAGCCATGCCCTTAATTGCATAGTCCCCGCCCCTTTTGGAGACCACCCACTTTTTCATCCCACTTAAAGATCTGTGCGGGGGCCAGAGTTTTCCATATTTTACAGATATTCATTGGCTTTGGACTGAATGGGACACCCCCTGAATGGTTGGGGGGCCTCTGTGCCACAGGGGCTGCAGGAGCCTACGTTATGCCCTGGTGTTTCCTCCTGGCATGAGGCAACACTCAGCAGTTATGAGAAGGGCAAATAGAGCTGGGCCATGGGCCTCATCTGACCCCCCCTCTAGGGACCCCAGTGCAGCATGCCTCCAACCAACATGTCACCTTGCCTTATGATTCACCACCTCACTAATGGTGTTCAGAGGAAGGGTTCACAGTCTGTAGAGAGGGAGGGAGAGAGTGCTGTAGAAGAGGGAGAGACGACGACAGTGCTTAATTTGAACCAGTAGTTTCCGGTGCTCAGCACAGGCATTTGATAATCAAGATCGGTTTTTTTCATGTGCACCTTAACAACACATGAATTCATAGTAGGCATGCGGAGATTAAGTGATTTGCCCAGAATCCCAGGATGTTTAGCCGACGCTGAGACTCAAACCTGGGTCCTCATTTATGAAAAGTGATGCATCGCTGCGTGAAAACAGCGATGCATCACTTTTCACTGCGCACTCCTTGCGACACCAATGATGCGTCATATTTACAGTATGATGCATCATGTCGCAAGGACTTACAGATACGTCAGTATTTCTGACGCATCTGTAAGCGCAAAAGTGACGCATTTCTGGAGTGTGTCATAAAAGTGACGCAACTCCAGCAATGCGTCGTTTCACATGGGGAAAGCCCCATGTGAAAGGGCCTACGTCAGTCTTACGCCTGCTGTGAGGCAGGCGCAAGATTTTGACGCAACAGCATCCTAAAAGTGACGCAGTGAAATCTCATAAATTTCACTGCGTCACTATTACGAGGCTTTTTGCGGGGGTACGCCCCCTCTGCATCCATTATACCTGACGCAGGTATAATGTGGCGCAGGGGTTTAAAAAGTGACGCATCTACCTAGATGCGTCACTTTTTAAATATGGCGCAACAAGGCGCATTTTGTACGCCGCTGGTGCGTCACAAAAAGTGACGCACCGGCGGCGCAAAACTGACGCAAGGCCTCATAAATAAGGGCCCTGGTTCCCCAGCTCCGAGGTCGGCAGCTCCGGCCGTTACACCACAACCTCCCGACTTTCATAGTTGGTTCTGTTTTAGGCTGCACTAAAAGGAGAAATGGGCTGGTGCAAGCTGCTTCCTGACGAGAGCCCTGGCACTTTTTTTTTTTACAAATTACCCACTGGACAACGAGTGACCTAGACAAGTAGGCAAGAAACTCCGCCTGAGGTATACCTGACACATGACCCAGCTGTCCAATCTCATTATTCTTTTAGCATCACTGGCCTCTCGTGGGAAGTCTAGTGACCTTCCACCTCCGCTCACCTGTCTGTTTATGTCAACAAAGTATCATGGCCGCCAGCCATTAGCGTCGGCAGTTGGGATTGGGCCAGTTTAGGACTGTAATCCAAGATGTGAGACTCACGCCCCTTAAATGAGACCTGAGATGTAGGGTTACCAACTGGCATGGGTGCAAATTCAGGACGATCAGTGTAAAAATTCAAGAGAAAGGGTCAAAATTCAGGACGAAAATTCAGGACAGAAGGTCAAAATTCAGGACAAAAATTTGGGACAAAACATAGGTTTTACAGACATATCAGAGGAGGTGGCACAATAATATATAAGTAAATAGACAACAAAAATAAATACAAATCAAAATAAGTTTATATAAGGTTAAGGCAGTCGTGCACTTCACAGTTTTTCAGTATGCGCGCAGCTCTGCAAAGCGACATCGAACCATTTCTGCTGTCAAGATTTGTGCTAGTAAAAATAAACATTAATATATAGTATTTTTTTATTTGTATGTTGAAATCTTTCTTTTAAATGTACAGTGAAAACGATGTCAGTTATTTTATTTTTATTTTCTCCAGCATGGCGCAGAGACAAAAGCAGAATGCTTTGCCCTAGTCCCATGCAGGAGAAGGCACCCCACATGCTACAATTGGGCCCATTGTCATTCTAAAGTGCTACTCAGCTGCAGTCTCAGAATGAGAATGGGCCACGCCACAGTCTGCACGAGAGAGGTCCGGGAGGGGCGGCTGCAGGCAGCCTCTACAGATTAAAAGATAAGAGCGAGAGGCTCCAAGTGAAATCTTTTAAACTCACGGGGCCTCGCGCATGGGAAACAGCATTTCTTACTGAAATTTCCCATTCCGATTTTAGTATGATGTCTGTAAGGTGTCCGTAATTTCGGATCCCCAAATTACGGACACCTTGTGGACATCATACTAAAATGACGGACGGTGCGTGAATTTACGGACGGTTGGTCACCCTACTGGGATGTCTGATCTGGCCATGCAGAATGCCCTGAGAACGCTTAAGAGGACACTGAACGAGATCAGGGTCATGCGTAGCGTGCAATGACCGTGAGCGCTGCAGCACGCGCGCGACGGACAGCTGGCAAGACCGCCTGCTGGATCTAAATCATTGCTCGCACCTTGGCTCAGCCAGTGGCTAATCAGTTGATTGTCTGCTGCAAATATCAATCAAGGCTCACCAGGAAAATCATTTGCGACCTCAGGAGGAGGACATTTCAGAACTTTGGAAAACAGACCTAGCTCGTCGTCACTCCTGTGCAGTGATGGAAATTAAAGGACTAACTTCAAAACAGAAGTGGAAATAAAAACATGAACCGGTTGGGGCTATTCACAAATGCAAGTTACATTTGTGAGTAATTTACTTTTTTGCTTTTGAGTAACTTCACTACTTTGGCTAATCACAAACACCGAAGGTAAAGCTACTCAAAAGTGTTGACTGTGGGCCTCATTTACAAACCCAATGCGCTGACAGAACATCACTTTTATTGACGTCCCGGAGGTGCGCAGCGCAGTGCCACATCTGCAAGGCTACGTAAAGCTACCCTGTGTGGCTTTTTAGGGTCTTGTAGTTGTGGTGTGAGGCAACGCAGCGGTAGTCGTTGCGTTGTCTCACTGCGTTGGGGAGTCATTCGAATGGCGTTACGGTTGGTGTTCCCACATAATACCAATGGCATTCGACGCATTCACAGATTTACAACGCTCCTTAAACCTGGTTGTGAGACGTTAGCCTGGCGTATGATGTCCACTAGTTCTAGTGGGCACCTTGCACCAGTCTAATCCACTATTATTGATGGTCGTTGTAAAGTCAACCTTATAGAAAGCTATCCTAGTGGTAGCATGGACCAGCAGTCATCAGGCTAAGACTTCAGAGAGCGTATTAAGCAAGTTGTTTTACCAATTATAATACCAAATGAAAGTATACCACACAATGTATATATCAAATATATTTGTATTTATTCTAAACACAATCCCTCTGCACTCTTTATGAGGTCAGAGGTAAAAGTACAATACAAGAATCTCAATTAGCATACGATAAGTTGCACAGTATACGTTTTGCCCTGGGGCCTGAAAAACCATTTACTAAAATAGTGGTATAAGAACCACGTCTGAGATAGAAAGTAGGCCTAGAGCCTAGGGAATCGCTGGGGCTTCTAGGAACAACCAAGGGTTAGGCCTAGGAGGCCCACGGGAGACGCGTGCAGTGTTTAAACACAGCCGCGGGTTACCATTGACTTTCTATGCGAAACAAACAAGTTACAATTTTACAATTTAAGGATACTTCCAAATGGACTACGATGGAACCCTTTTAGACTTAGACACTAGGAGGGCCAATACCCTCGAGACTACCAGAGTATTCGTAATACCTCAACCACAGAAGCCGGGTGCATAGGTGTCTTTTGGTGTCGGTTTTGTCGTCGATTTCAATGGAGATCTGCAAAGAAGTGCTGCAGGCGACCAGAGGAAAAGTATCCGGGTGGATCCAAGAGTGGATCGAAGATCTGAAGAACCTGAAAGCAGAAGGGACGGAGTCTGGGTCACTTGTCAGTGACCAGGATGGTGATGGAAAGCTGCCAGCCAATGTCGGGTGATTTCAGGTGAAAAGATGAAGTTTGTCTCTTCAGCCACGAGGTCCAGGAGGCATCGACGACAACCAGGAGCTGGATTCGAGCTGTCCCACAAAGGATCTAGTTGACTGCTGTGTCAATATCCGGATTGGGCCCAACAAGCCTTGGCAGACGCAATCCACCCAGGATGTTGAGATTGGCTTTGTTGCAGACCAGCAAGATCTGTGGCGCTTCTCCTTTGTAGGGAAACTGGAGCAACTTGGAAAGCAAGTTAGATCCAAAAGTAAGTCTACCGGGGGCTCACTAGCCAACGAATTAGGAACCGGGAAGGCGCGTTAAGCTGAAATGCAAAAGCGGGGCCCACGGGACACTCGTGGAGTGTGGGCCTCTGAGCTTCAGTGCAACTTGTGCTCGGGGCTGGGGCTTCAACCACCCTAATACACAACTTTGGGATACCTCGGGAAGTGAGTGCAGCTTGCAAAATGCAGGATGTCCAGGAGTTCCGGTCCCACGTCTCTCGTGTCCGCCATGGGTCTCAGCTTTGCTGTGAGCAAAGGTCGGGGTCAGAGATGTCTGGACGTTCATGTCCTGTGTCGCATATTCTTCGGGATCCGGCGGGAGCCTCAAAAATGAAGACCGGCAAAGTTGCTGTTGGTGCCTGTTTGAACAGTGTGGTCACTCCTTGACCACAAGGGAAAAGTCTTCTGTCTTCCAGTCGAAATGGAATATTGAAGGTCCAGGATTTATTTTTCAGAGTTTTGTCCAGGGTAATCTAAAGTCCTAGGGACTGGGATCCTATACTTATACTAAGTTTAGGGGCTGGACTACCTTTAAGGTCCCTCCTATGGGTGGACCTGGGAAGGGGGTGGTTACACCGCTTTCCCTTTGACCAGTTTCGTGCCAGAGCTGGGGCAGAGTGCCCCAGCAACCGGTTTGAACTGGGAAATGCATTGAGCACCTTGTGTGCCCTATGCAGTCTCTGGAAAGCATTCACAGAATGCAGCCCTCCCTGCTCCAATACACAAAAGACTGCCTGGGGAGGTGCCAGCACCTCCTTGGACAGCAAACCTATTGTCCAGGCCTCCCCTGCTGGAGTTTCGTTCAGCAGCAGGAGGGCAGACTCGTGTCTGTGGCAGCAGCATCCATTTTGTGATGCTGAGGCTCTGTTTAACTTTAACCGGGTTTACCAGTAACTACATGTCTTCTCCCTATAGAAGGGTGGAAGGCTACCCCACCACCAGGACTGACGGGGGTAGTATTCCAAAGTGTTTAACACCTTACACAACATGTTTTGATAAAGCCAAACCAGAGTTAGCATTAACCGCAAGGATTATAATGCACTTAAGAGTATATGGTATGGCTATATCATAGAACAACTACAAGGAGATGGTTCCGAAAGCTGCAGAGGGGCTCAGCTCATGCTAGGGCACCCTCTCACATAAAACTAAGCACTCTGCCTCCAGGATTGTCGAGGTCTGCCATAGGAGTGACTTATAGGTGTAAACGTGCCTATATATATAGAAAATGTTTAAGATCGAAATTGTCAACTACGCTGATGACACACAGCTGATTCTGTCCTTGGAGGGGAATGATCATACCTCCTTGGAAGTGCTCTATTGCCCTAGGCCTAGGATAAGTTCCTCCTTACCTGACAACTTTTGGCCGAAGGACTTTACCTCATTGATCCAGCCGCTGAAGGTAGTTCGGAACCTGGGGGTCATGTTCAACAGTGATCTCTCCTTGGAGGCGCAGGTCTCTAAGGTGGTAGCTAGTTGTATGGCTATTATTCGCCCTCTGAGAAAAATCTTTCCCCTGTTACCGCCCACTGCACGGATAGAGGTGGTACGTTGCACTGTGCTAAGCAGGTTAGATTACTGCAACGCCCTGCTGCTGGAGTCCCCGAGCTACCTTATTGATAGGCTTCAGAGGCTCCAGTCCGCAGCTGCCAAACTGGCCTTAGGTTGGCCTCCGAGATCCTCTTCTGCTACAGCCTTGGCTCAGCTACATTGGCTCCCAGTGAGGGAGAGGGTGACCTTTAAGTCCTTGTGTCTGACCTTCAAAGCCCTTCATAGGCTGGGACCGGTCTGCCTTCAAAGGATGTTTTTATGGTATGTACCGGCTCGTTCTTTGCGCTCCTCCCTGGCCAGGGTGGTGGCTGTACCTTGGTTTAAAAGATCTAGAGCTGGAGGCAGATCATTTAGTGTGGCTGCGGCCAAGCTTTGGAATTCTCTGCCCATGGAACTTAGGCAGATTGATTGCCTGCCTGCTTTTAGAAAGCAGCTAAAAACGTGGCTTTTTCCACGCTTGCCGTAACCTTTCGTTGCCTCCAACCGCCCTTCCTTTCCGCTTTTGTCACTGCCAGCGCCAGGATGCCTCTTGAGGTGATAGCGCGCTTTACAAGTGCAATAAATAAATAAAATATAGGCATACTATATCTAAGTAAGGGGTGATTACACCACCTTACCCAGGCTGTAAGAACAGACCTTTGGTGTCAGTTTGGAAGGCAAACAAGGGGTGGCACAATACATGCAGCAGCCCTTGGTAGGCATAGGGTGTACCTATGTCCTGGGTACCTATGGTACACTATACAGGGATCACAAGGGTGACCAGGTAGCCAATCTGGCATGTACCTAAAGTACATGGTATCAATTTAGAGAGAGAACGGCTGGGCTGAGGGCCTGATTAACAGGGCCACAGCCAGACTAAAGTCGAAAAACCAGAGAATCATAGCAAAAAGTGGGGGTAACCGTAGGAAGCAGACCCTATTCTCCTGCACACTACTCTCCTACACCGGTAATGCATCAAAAGTCTACGCCTCCTCAGGGGAGGCGCCACAAGGAGAAACAACATTAGTTCCCCTCATGTTTTCCTCTTTCGATGTGTGCTGCATTCAGCATCACACTTAGAAGGAGGAAATCACCTCCATTGATGGCTTTTGTGCAGGAAGATGTTAAGTATTAACTTCACAATAAAAGTCAAAACAATGAAAAGAAAAGAAAAAAGGTTTATTCGACCTGCAAAAGTTTGTTGAAATATTGTTATGGAAAACATTAAAGTAAATTGTATTTATTTATTTACTTTAATTGTAGAACTAAATACAAAATTGGTGCAGTACTATTAACTACTTTTGGAATTCAAACTTACATTATTTAAAATGTATTCAATTACATTAGAATTCTTTTTCTCAACGTTAAATCGAAAGTTAATTCCTACCTAAAGTAAACAAAATATATTTTTGTTACGAATTAGTATTCATTAAATGTTATGGGTATAAATAATGTAAAGTAATCTAATTATATGTATTGTTAGATTAATTTTAAATGAGAGAAGTTTGTTAAAATATTTTATAATTACATAAAAAATATGTATTATTTGTATATATTTGTCTATAGATTATAGTTATTTATATTTCTGGCTATTTAATTAATGTAATTTAACATTATTCCTATGAGGTCTTATTTTATGTCCTGAACTCCATTGATTCCTATGGAAGAGTGTTCTAGTACCAGAGGTTGGATATGTATAATGCTTGATTTACTCCAAATCTGAGTTAGAGTGTGTTACTACTATTCTGGGCCCCTTTCTGTCTGTAATAACTGTAGAAGTGCAGTTTGTGAATATCAATGGGCTTACTCTTCTGTGTGTAGACAGGCATCCCTACCAATACCCCTTCCTGGCCCTGACTTAACCCCTCACTATTCCTCACCCCTCTAGTAGTAAGTATTCACCATTTTCCAACCACTCCCCTCTGTCTCTCCCACTTTTACTATGAAATCATATACTTGTATATGCAGAGACTCAGGGCAGTGAACCAAGCACACTGAAAGATATGTGAGGAGGCGTAAACTCCACACATAGGTTTTAGAAAAGCACTTTGTAATGAATTTTGAAGTACAGCAAAATGTTTTACAAAATACAGTTAGTGAACTGGCCTTTATTTATCAAGATGTTGGCCTAGAGGTCACTGTACTGATAGCCCTCAAGCTTCAGCCTGCTGATGGCGCCCAACAGGCTCCTAGGCTCCCCTAAGCCAATCATGACGCTGCTGTCACCATGACAGCAGCGTGGTGATTGGTCTGTGTGCCATGGCTCGGCACTCCGACGGGGACTGGGAGGCTGTGCATGTTCTCCACCCAGGCTGTACAATACAGCCAGTGGAGGACATGGTACGTGCACCTGACAGTTTGGCCAGCCCAAGACGGCCAGATAAAACTATCATGCGCACTTGGTACAACAGCAACCACTCCTCCTTCCTCTCCCTGTGACAAGCCCAGCCCATCATCCCAATCTGGCTCACTCCTTACAGAAGAGGAAGTTATAATAATGTAATGTTATTAACGTTGCGTTATCATTTTCTTTTTGCACTTAGCGGGGCGACAATCCCCAGCTCATTTCAGTCAATACTGTTACTTTTCTTCATAACAGAACAGGGCCAACATAGTTTTTTATTGTCCCTTTTATCAACAATCTAAGCAAACAGATGCTGCGTGCTCCCCAGTTTAACCACTGGTCATCAACTGCTTGTGATTGGCTGTTCAGGAATGTCTTTAACTTCTGTGTGGCAGCCAGACACAAAAGGTTCCTTTGAAAGATTTTTTAACTCCACTTTCCCATACACCCCAGCTATAGTAGGACCCTACCGAGCCAGACTTCCAGCCAGTTACCACAAATCTTTGTATTGTCACATATATTTGTATTTGTACAGTGCAATTGGCCTGTATAGTTTCTGTACATAGGTGCCAAGTGGCCCTATGTCATGCGTGACAGCTTCAGCACTCACTGGCTGATTACCTGTGAGCACCGTGCATTCTGGGACTTGTGGTTTCTCTTTTAACACTGTAATTAAGTACACACTCAAGAACTTTGGCACCCAAAGTAGGGGTAGATTTGTGGAAAGGATGGAGGTGCAACACCAGAGCTCCAGGGCTATGAGAATTCATCCATTGACTTTATTATGAACGTGTGCAGTTTTCATTTGATGCTGAGATAAATAAGAGTCCCAGAATGCAAATAATATGGCTGGATGAGATATTCGTGCAAGGACCTCGAAAACTTGGTGTGGAAACCCCCTGCCCAACACACGAACTACACACTCATGGGAACCTTTGTGAATACCTAAAATGTGGAAATCTGCGCTTACGTAAGAGAGTAAATGTGCAGGTGAAGATTTCTCATTTTTTTTTTCCTTTTGCGAATTGAAGTCCATGTTTAGTAGAAAATCATGCAACACAGCGCTGCAAGTCCATTGCTGTGCTATGTCGAGTGAACGAGATAGAGCAGAACAATAACATATCTGCTAGGGTGTGGCACTGTCCTGTTGTGGCGCACCGTATGCTGCCATGCACCAAGGCAGACACCTTTGCACCATAGTGCAAGGGTATCTATGTTGTGGTATGCATAGTTATTGTACAGGAAGAGGTCCGTTACTGTACAAAAAACATGTTTTAACCTCTTCGAGGCTCATGACCAGCTCAGCTCGTCATGAGGCACAGTTGAGCTGAGCTCGTCATAACGGCCGTGGAACGTCCACGCTGGGCTAATTCCCCTCCTGTGCGGGGCGTTCCATTGTGTGGGCTGAGTCATGACGAGCTCAGCTCGTCATGAGCACAGCTCCACAGTGCCTCATGACGAGCCACATGCGCCCCCCCTTCCGCGCCGCGGGGGAATTAGCCCCGGGGCGAAGGGGTTAAGGCAATTGCTTCTTGGTATGTGTGCTGTAGAATACAACACACGTGCAAAGAGGGAAAAACAAGGAGAAATTAAAACATTTCTCCTTGTGATGTCATCCTGAAGGAGGCCCAAGACTTTGGTGCAAATTCCTGACTACAATTCTCTGTAGATTGGGATTTGTGTCAAAACCTTGGGGGGTTGAACGTGGAACACCTATGCACCACCCTTGAAACACTCCCTTGACGCCAAGTATTGCAAGACAATGCATTTCACAGATTCGCATTACTTTTTGTTACAATTCAACACAAATCGTGATTTGCGCTGGATTCAGTGCTTCATTTTTAAAAATGTAAGTGCCAGGCCCCTTCTCAGGAGGACACTGCAGCCTGCACCAACCAGTGCCCCTGCCAGCGCTGCCAATGACAGAACCAAGACCACTACTAACCATGACTCTCCTCAAAGTGTGACAATTTAGACTATTCCAGGCCACCAAAGCTATAATAATGGTGTGGGTGGCACGTGTTACTCATTTTCAATGTAAATTGACGTATTAAACACTGTTGTGCTTACCTCAGACAATATGGTGGACTGTCATTAGAGCCCGTGCTGACATTTGAGTGCCGGCGCCGAGCACCAGATTCCAATGGCTCAAATTAAGCACTGGTTGGATTGTAAATATCAGCACGTCACTTTGCGTCGGGTTTGTGCTAAACTAATGACGCAAACCTGACACCAAGTGTTTGTAAATTAGGTCCTTTGTTTTGAGTGCCTTTTTTAATGAATCAGCACACGTTCATCCTTTGTCGGGTGCGACCACCTTTCATAAGGGCTGGCCTTGGCGACTAATGTCACAGTCCCATTTTAGCATATGCAGATTTGGTCATTGGGATGTCCAAGCAACTGCTACTTTTTTATACCAAATTTACACCTGATTGATTATGCAATCAGAATTCACACATAGATTGAGTTTATTCCACTTTTGTGACATGGTTCCTTTTATGCATAAAATACATTAAACATCCATAGTGTGTAAACATGTTCACGTGAGAGTTTTTCTTCTGTGCATCAGCCGCTGGTTCTGAGGGTCCTGCACCCTAGCCTGCTGGAAATGCCTTGGTTCTCATTTAGGACCATATTAACAAACATTTTCTGCGGAGTTTTTATCTCTGAAATCAGTGATGCAAACCTGCAGTGGGGGCAGATTTGCAAACCTTATGTGCTGGGTTTACATCACAAAAGTGACCCAAACCTGCGCCAACAGTTTTTTGTTGGATTTCGTTTTCAGCAGAAAACATGTTTTGTGCTGGAAAATTGTCTAAAAGTAGCGCATAGCAAAACTTTGCATTCCTCTGAACCAGAGGGTCATTACATGGGTGCTACATGTGTGCTCCCATGCACCCACCCATTCTTTTTGATGTCAAACTGCATCTACCAACAATAGTAGACAAGGTTTTGCTCCAAAAAAGAACTCGACTTTGAAGAGGGTCTTAAAAGGAGAAATACTTATATTTCTAATTTCTTTTCTGATCTTGCATGTGTACTGTATTATACAGGACACAAAGTAGGAAACGTGTTAGAGTTTGTCTAGGCATCATATTTTGTACCTTTCCAGTACAAAGCCTATGCTGGGCTCATGCAGACACCTCTGCACTATGGTGCAAAAGTGTGTCCCTGGCGCTCGGCAGCCTGATCGTTTGCAAGCGCCTGGTAGCGGGGAGGAGAGTGCCATTTCTCTGCAGATAAGGTGCTTTCCTCCTCTGTCCCTGTCACTGCGCCTGTGTACCTGTGACCTGGCCCTCACACCTCTCTTCTAGCACTGTGAGGCCCAGGGGACGTGGACTTCTCTCCTGGGCATATTAAGCATGTGTAGCACTGCCAGGAATAGGGGAAGGGGCCCTTCAGCACTCCAAGCAACTCTCACTCTTTCAGCCCTTGATGGGGTGTGAAAGAGACTCTTGTCAGTGTCTTGGAGGAGGTGTTGTGCACAGGAGGGGTCCTGCTCCATGCAGGTGAAAGAGATGCTTGTCGGTGTCTGGGAGAGGGTGTTGTGCACAGGAGGGGTCCTGCTCCATGTAGGTGAAAGAGATGCTTGTCGGTGTCTGGGAGAGGGTGTTGTGCACAGGAGGGGTCCTGCTCCATGTAGGTGAAAGAGATGCTTGTCGGTGTCTGGGAGAGGGTGTTGCTGCACAGGAGGGGTCCTGCTCCATGCAGGTGAAAGAGATGCATGTCGGTGTCTGGGAGAGGGTGTTGTGCACAGGAGGGGTCCTGCTCCATGTAGGTGAAAGAGATGCTTGTCGGTGTCTGGGAGAGGGTGTTGCTGCACAGGAGGGGTCCTGCTCCATGCAGGTGAAAGAGATGCTTGTCGGTGTCTGGGAGAGGGTGTTGCTGCACAGGAGGGGTCCTGCTCCATGCAGGTGAAAGAGATGCTTGTCGGTGTCTGGGAGGAGGTGTTGTGCACAGGAGGGGTCCTGCTCCATGCAGGTGAAAGAGATGCTTGTCGGTGTCTGGGAGAGGGTGTTGTGCACAGGAGGGGTCCTGCTCCATGCAGGTGAAAGAGATGCTTGTCGGTGTCTGGGAGGAGGTGTTGTGCACAGGAGGGGTCCTGCTCCATGCAGGTGAAAGAGATGCTTGTCGGTGTCTGGGAGAGGGTGTTGCTGCACAGGAGGGGTCCTGCTCCATGCAGGTGAAAGAGATGCTTGTCGGTGTCTGGGAGAGGGTGTTGCTGCACAGGAGGGGTCCTGCTCCATGCAGGTGAAAGAGATGCATGTCGGTGTCTGGGAGAGGGTGTTGTGCACAGGAGGGGTCCTGCTCCATGCAGGTGAAAGAGATGCTTGTCGGTGTCTGGGAGAGGGTGTTGTGCACAGGAGGGGTCCTGCTCCATGTAGGTGAAAGAGATGCTTGTCGGTGTCTGGGAGAGGGTGTTGCTGCACAGGAGGGGTCCTGCTCCATGTAGGTGAAAGAGATGCTTGTCGGTGTCTGGGAGAGGGTGTTGCTGCACAGGAGGGGTCCTGCTCCATGCAGGTGAAAGAGATGCTTGTCGTTGTCTGGGAGAGGCTGTTGTGCACAGGAGGGGTCCTGCTCCATGTAGGTGAAAGAGATGCTTGTCGGTGTCTGGGAGAGGGTGTTGCTGCACAGGAGGGGTCCTGCTCCATGCAGGTGAAAGAGATGCTTGTCGGTGTCTGGGAGAGGGTGTTGTGCACAGGAGGGGTCCTGCTCCATGTAGGTGAAAGAGATGCTTGTCGGTGTCTGGGAGGAGGTGTTGTGCACAGGAGGGGTCCTGCTCCATGCAGGTGAAAGAGATGCTTGTCGGTGTCTGGGAGGAGGTGTTGTGCACAGGAGGGGTCCTGCTCCATGCAGGTGAAAGAGATGCTTGTCGGTGTCTGGGAGAGGGTGTTGCTGCACAGGAGGGGTCCTGCTCCATGCAGGTGAAAGAGATGCTTGTCGGTGTCTGGGAGGAGGTGTTGTGCACAGGAGGGGTCCTGCTCCATGCAGGTGAAAGAGATGCTTGTCGGTGTCTGGGAGAGGGTGTTGTGCACAGGAGGGGTCCTGCTCCATGCAGGTGAAAGAGATGCTTGTCGGTGTCTGGGAGAGGGTGTTGCTGCACAGGAGGGGTCCTGCTCCATGCAGGTGAAAGAGATGCATGTCGGTGTCTGGGAGGAGGTGTTGTGCACAGGAGGGGTCCTGCTCCATGCAGGTGAAAGAGATGCTTGTCGGTGTCTGGGAGAGGGTGTTGTGCACAGGAGGGGTCCTGCTCCATGTAGGTGAAAGAGATGCTTGTCGGTGTCTGGGAGAGGGTGTTGCTGCACAGGAGGGGTCCTGCTCCATGTAGGTGAAAGAGATGCTTGTCGGTGTCTGGGAGAGGGTGTTGCTGCACAGGAGGGGTCCTGCTCCATGCAGGTGAAAGAGATGCATGTCGGTGTCTGGGAGAGGGTGTTGTGCACAGGAGGGGTCCTGCTCCATGTAGGTGAAAGAGATGCTTGTCGGTGTCTGGGAGAGGGTGTTGCTGCACAGGAGGGGTCCTGCTCCATGTAGGTGAAAGAGATGCTTGTCGGTGTCTGGGAGAGGGTGTTGCTGCACAGGAGGGGTCCTGCTCCATGTAGGTGAAAGAGATGCTTGTCGGTGTCTGGGAGAGGGTGTTGCTGCACAGGAGGGGTCCTGCTCCATGCAGGTGAAAGAGATGCTTGTCGGTGTCTGGGAGAGGGTGTTGTGCACAGGAGGGGTCCTGCTCCATGCAGGTGAAAGAGATGCTTGTCGGTGTCTGGGAGAGGGTGTTGCTGCACAGGAGGGGTCCTGCTCCATGCAGGTGAAAGAGATGCTTGTCGGTGTCTGGGAGAGGGTGTTGCTGCACAGGAGGGGTCCTGCTCCATGCAGGTGAAAGAGATGCTTGTCGGTGTCTGGGAGGAGGTGTTGTGCACAGGAGGGGTCCTGCTCCATGCAGGTGAAAGAGATGCTTGTCGGTGTCTGGGAGAGGGTGTTGCTGCACAGGAGGGGTCCTGCTCCATGTAGGTGAAAGAGATGCTTGTCGTTGTCTGGGAGAGGGTGTTGTGCACAGGAGGGGTCCTGCTCCATGCAGGTGAAAGAGATGCTTGTCGGTGTCTGGGAGAGGGTGTTGCTGCACAGGAGGGGTCCTGCTCCATGCAGGTGAAAGAGATGCTTGTCGGTGTCTGGGAGGAGGTGTTGTGCACAGGAGGGGTCCTGCTCCATGCAGGTGAAAGAGATGCTTGTCGGTGTCTGGGAGAGGGTGTTGCTGCACAGGAGGGGTCCTGCTCCATGCAGGTGAAAGAGATGCTTGTCGTTGTCTGGGAGAGGGTGTTGCTGCACAGGAGGGGTCCTGCTCCATGCAGGTGAAAGAGATGCTTGTCGGTGTCTGGGAGAGGGTGTTGCTGCACAGGAGGGGTCCTGCTCCATGCAGGTGAAAGAGATGCTTGTCGGTGTCTGGGAGGAGGTGTTGTGCACAGGAGGGGTCCTGCTCCATGCAGGTGAAAGAGATGCTTGTCGGTGTCTGGGAGAGGGTGTCGCTGCACAGGAGGGGTCCTGCTCCATGCAGGTGAAAGAGATGCTTGTCGGTGTCTGGGAGAGGGTGTTGCTGCACAGGAGGGGTCCTGCTCCATGCAGGTGAAAGAGATGCTTGTCGGTGTCTGGGAGGAGGTGTTGTGCACAGGAGGGGTCCTGCTCCATGCAGGTGAAAGAGATGCTTGTCGGTGTCTGGGAGAGGGTGTTGTGCACAGGAGGGGTCCTGCTCCATGTAGGTGAAAGAGATGCTTGTCGGTGTCTGGGAGAGGGTGTTGCTGCACAGGAGGGGTCCTGCTCCATGCAGGTGAAAGAGATGCTTGTCGGTGTCTGGGAGAGGGTGTTGCTGCACAGGAGGGGTCCTGCTCCATGCAGGTGAAAGAGATGCTTGTCGGTGTCTGGGAGGAGGTGTTGTGCACAGGAGGGGTCCTGCTCCATGCAGGTGAAAGAGATGCTTGTCGGTGTCTGGGAGAGGGTGTTGTGCACAGGAGGGGTCCTGCTCCATGTAGGTGAAAGAGATGCTTGTCGGTGTCTGGGAGAGGGTGTTGCTGCACAGGAGGGGTCCTGCTCCATGCAGGTGAAAGAGATGCATGTCGGTGTCTGGGAGAGGGTGTTGTGCACAGGAGGGGTCCTGCTCCATGTAGGTGAAAGAGATGCTTGTCGGTGTCTGGGAGAGGGTGTTGTGCACAGGAGGGGTCCTGCTCCATGTAGGTGAAAGAGATGCTTGTCGGTGTCTGGGAGAGGGTGTTGCTGCACAGGAGGGGTCCTGCTCCATGTAGGTGAAAGAGATGCTTGTCGGTGTCTGGGAGAGGGTGTTGCTGCACAGGAGGGGTCCTGCTCCATGCAGGTGAAAGAGATGCTTGTCGGTGTCTGGGAGAGGGTGTTGTGCACAGGAGGGGTCCTGCTCCATGTAGGTGAAAGAGATGCTTGTCGGTGTCTGGGAGAGGGTGTTGCTGCACAGGAGGGGTCCTGCTCCATGCAGGTGAAAGAGATGCTTGTCGGTGTCTGGGAGAGGTTGTTGCTGCACAGGAGGGGTCCTGCTCCATGCAGGTGAAAGAGATGCTTGTCGGTGTCTGGGAGGAGGTGTTGTGCACAGGAGGGGTCCTGCTCCATGCAGGTGAAAGAGATGCTTGTCGGTGTCTGGGAGAGGGTGTCGCTGCACAGGAGGGGTCCTGCTCCATGCAGGTGAAAGAGATGCTTGTCGGTGTCTGGGAGAGGGTGTCGCTGCACAGGAGGGGTCCTGCTCCATGCAGGTGAAAGAGATGCTTGTCGGTGTCTGGGAGAGGGTGTCGCTGCACAGGAGGGGTCCTGCTCCATGCAGGTGAAAGAGATGCTTGTCGGTGTCTGGGAGAGGGTGTCGCTGCACAGGAGGGGTCCTGCTACATGCAGGTGAAAGAGATGCTTGTCGGTGTCTGGGAGGAGGTGTTGTGCACAGGAGGGGTCCTGCTCCATGCAGGTGAAAGAGATGCTTGTCGGTGTCTGGGAGAGGGTGTTGTGCACAGGAGGGGTCCTGCTCCATGTAGGTGAAAGAGATGCTTGTCGGTGTCTGGGAGAGGGTGTCGCTGCACAGGAGGGGTCCTGCTCCATGCAGGTGAAAGAGATGCTTGTCAGTGTCTGGGAGAGGGTGTTCTGCACAGGAGGGGTCCTGCTCCATGCAGGTGAAAGAGATGCTTGTCGGTGTCTGGGAGAGGGTGTCGCTGCACAGGAGGGGTCCTGCTCCATGCAGGTGAAAGAGATGCTTGTCGGTGTCTGGGAGAGGGTGTCGCTGCACAGGAGGGGTCCTGCTCCATGCAGGTGAAAGAGATGCTTGTCGGTGTCTGGGAGAGGGTGTCGCTGCACAGGAGGGGTCCTGCTCCGTGCAGGTGAAAGAGATGCTTGTCGGTGTCTGGGAGGAGGTGTTGTGCACAGGAGGGGTCCTGCTCCATGCAGGTGAAAGAGATGCTTGTCGGTGTCTGGGAGAGGGTGTTGTGCACAGGAGGGGTCCTGCTCCATGTAGGTGAAAGAGATGCTTGTCGGTGTCTGGGAGAGGGTGTCGCTGCACAGGAGGGGTCCTGCTCCATGCGGGTGAAAGAGATGCTTGTCGGTGTCTGGGAGAGGGTGTTGTGCACAGGAGGGGTCCTGCTCCATGCAGGTGAAAGAGATGCTTGTCGGTGTCTGGGAGAGGGTGTCGCTGCACAGGAGGGGTCCTGCTCCATGCGGGTGAAAGAGATGCTTGTCGGTGTCTGGGAGAGGGTGTTGTGCACAGGAGGGGTCCTGCTCCATGCAGGTGAAAGAGATGCTTGTCGGTGTCTGGGAGAGGGTGTCGCTGCACAGGAGGGGTCCTGCTCCATGCAGGTTCAGGATCAATGTCAACTATTGGGATGCAAATGGGTTGCCACATTTCCAAGAGACAAATCCAGGCCATTTGCTGCTATTTTCGGAGTCTGCGAAGGCCTTGACGCAATACTAAATAGCACTTTAAATAAAATCATATTTACTGGTTTGTAAAAAGACGTTTCTGTCTTTGTTCACCTTAATTATTACTCAGGGATTGAATGCAGCTCTAGAACATACTTAAATGTATTTTATGTTTATATTTGCTGTTTTGATTATGTAAAGATAAGGGCTAAAAATAACGACTTTAGGGGATTTACTTATTTTTGTACCCGATGAGACATGAAACAGAACACAGTGGGACAGAAAACCAGCCAGATGGGAACCCTAGATGGAAACAGCCTTGAATGACGAATAAAAACATTGTTTTGCAGTTTTGTATAGCACAAACTCGAAATGAAGGTTTTGGAGTGCATCACCTTAGAACTGGGTACATTGCACAATGACACATTCGTTTTCAAAGCAACGGGGAAATACGTGATTTGCCCATAATCAGAGGATCTAGCGCTGATGCCAAGACTGGAACCTGGTTCCCCAGTTATAGATTTGGCATCTCTAGCCGTAGTGCCACATCCTGGCTAGATGGAGGATGGCAGGCAGAAGCCACATGAAAGATGAGCTCTTTATGAACTTGTGGTTCAAACTGGACCTCGAGCTGAGACAGAGCAAGGGAGTACGCCTTTGCTGTCTATTTCTCACATTGATTGAGAGTGTGCGAGTGTCTGTCCTGAGGCGGAAGCCGGGACTGGTATGCTGTAATTGAATTTACGCCGCATTTTAAAAACTGCACGTTTATTTTTCGTTTTGCACTGAATTGTGTTTTAAACTGCGAATACTGAAAAACTAACCAGTACTCACTTAGCCCATGCCCCTAACCCACTGCAGCCGATTAAACGCTGCTTGGATCTGCCTCTTGGTGGGGAATCTGGGCGAGCGGTCTACTGCTCGGCCCCTCCCGCATTCGACACTACAAAATGGCCCCTCCATACAGGGAGCGCAGCGGGCACGCCGGCAGCGCGCCAAAGGCACGCCTAAGGCAAGCCCGTCTGTGCCCGTCCGCGCCAGTACGGGGCAAGGGGCACTGCACTCTGCGCACCTATTGAAATACACTGCAGTAGACGTATGCAACCTACATGGAGTACACCACCTTTTAGACAAAACTACTAGGAACCGCATTGATAGTCTGGGACTCTTGCAGCAACGTGATAAATTTCCGGAAATGCTAGGTGTTCAAAGGAACCACAAGGTAACTACTTCCCACAAACATACGACTTTCAGGGTGGCCTACTTAAACACACGCTCCCTAGTCAAACATCAACTGGAAATTTTCACATTACTCTACACTGACTTACCTGATATCCTATTTCTAACTGAAACATGGATAATCCCTGATTCTGCTCCTGACATATTGGCAGCACTTCCTACCGATTACTACATACTGCATACTGACCGTCCATCAGGAAAAGCCGGAGGAGGAGTGGCTGACATTATTCGTCGTAAACATGATTTTAGATCGATCGACTCCCTTAATCTAGCTAGTGCAGATAACCTAGTGATTAAACTTGACTCGGATCACACATCACTGATATGTGTAGTTGTTTATAGGCCCCCTCAGCCTATGCCGCTCTTCCCCATCACCCTGAGCGAACAGATAGCCAATCTAGCAACCAATTACTCCAACATTTTGCTGATTGGCGATTTCAACTACTGGTTTAGTGACCAAACCGGCGGACCTCACTCCCTGGAATTTACCAACCTTTTGACACATTTTAATCTCACACAACATCTTTCTAGGCCAACACATAATAAGGGCCACATATTGGACCAAGTTTGGACAACAAATCCTATCATCTCTATATGTATATGGTCCGACCATTTTCTGGTGACATTCGACCTCACCCTGGTCATTAGGGCTAAATCCCCTTTGGTTGAGGGCGGGACTGCTAGATGTTGGAAATCTATTGATATATCTGAATTCACGAACTTCTTGGCTGGATCTACACCCAGCCCGGCCCAGAATGTGGATCTCTCTGATAAACAGATTTCTGATTGGTTAAAAACAGCAAGCGATCACTTTGCCCCTCCCAAAAAAATCAAAATAAACCGGAAAGCGGAAGCTCATAAATGGTTCTCTCCTGAATTAAAGGAGATGAAACTATTACTCCGTCAGAAGGAGAGGAAATGGAGAGCCCGCCGTGACCCTGGAGACAAGCTCCTTTATAGACAAGAACAGGTAAAATACAACAAAGCTATTAAGGTAGCCAAGATAGAATATTTCTCCTCTAAGATCTTAACGTCCACCAATAAATCGAGAGAGATCTTTTCAATCGTGGATGAACTTTCCAACCCTGACAGAGTATCATCTAAACCAACTCCCACACAGGAACTATGTGATAAACTGAACACATTCTTCCTAGAAAAAATTACAGCAATTAAAGCTAGCATTACATGCTCCCCATCAGCTGTGATCCCGCCTGACTCCTTCAGGAATACCTGCACTATGGATAATTTCCCTACAAACAATGCAGAAGCGTTCACCTCCTTGATGTCCAAAGTTAAAACTGGATCCCCCCGTGACTGCTGCCCCCCACATATAATGAGGGAAGTTTTCTCCATTATTCCTCAACCCGCCCTATCCCTTTTAAATTCATCACTCATTCAAGGCTGCGTCCCAAAATCATTTAAGGACGCCACTGTGGTCCCTCTGATAAAAAAGGTTGGCACCGACTTATCAGAACCATCTAATTATCACCCCATCTCCTTGCTCCCATACTTAGCCAAGGTTTTGGAGGCACATGTTGCAAAATCTATGTCTGCCTAACATCTGGATCCTTATCAAGCCGGCTTTGGTCCAGGGCATTCGACTGAGATGGTTATCTTGGCAGTCCTGGACGAGCTCCGTAGGGAGGCTGACATCGGAAGCCCCCAAGCTCTGGTTCTATTGGATTTGTCTGCCGCGTTCGACAAGGTGGACCATAAGATCTTGGTGGACCGTGTCGGACGCGCAGGCTTCCAGGGCAGAGCCTTGAGTTGGATCACCTCCTTTCTGGAAGACCGAGCACAGGCTGTTCGCCTGGCAAATTTTACAGCGCCATGGCTGAATACCACATGTGGGGTTCCCCAGGGTTCCTCCCTATCCCCACACCTGTTTAACATCTATTTACTTCCCCTAATCAAAGCCTTAAAACAGAGGAAAGTTACAACATTTAACTACGCAGACGATCTGCAGCTCTCCTTCACGATAGACAATTCCACTGAATCTATCACCAACTTTCAGGACACTATGGTGTTCCTCCGCAATTGGATGGATCATAACCATCTGAAACTGAACCCTGGAAAGACGGAGGTACTGCTAATAGGAGATAGTTGTATCTCCTGGGGCCCTCACTATTGGCCAGCAGAACTAGGGTCTTTCCCTAAACCCTCCTCTTCGGTAAAAAGTCTGGGGGTGACCATTGACAAAGATCTGTCTCTAAACACTCAAGTAGGTACAGTAGTTTCTAAATGTTTTTTCCAACTGCGAAAGATCCAAAAGATACATCACTCGCTCACCCAGGCAACACTGATACAAGTGATGATCGGCCTAGTCTTATCCCATCTAGACTATGCGAATTCAATCTATCTAGGCCTCCCCTCTTATCAGATCAAGAGGCTCCAGCTTGTACAGAACCAGGCAGCAAGACTGATCTATCAGCAGGTTAAGTGGCAATCGGCCAGATCTTTGATAAAAAAGCTGCACTGGCTCCCACTGCTCCAGCGTGCCACCTTCAAAACCGCCTGCCTCACATTTAAATCCCTAAATTGTTATAGCCCAATCTTTATTAACAAATTGATCCTGAGGTATGTTCCAACCCGTGATCTCCGTTCTAAACATCAAAATCTGTTGGTGAGCACAAAATTCAAGCGCAAGCGACATGGCGGGTGTCGCTTTGGATATTTGGCACCACAATTATGGAACTCACTCCCATGGGAGATCCGTTCTTGCCCCGATCTGCTTCAATTTAGAAAGCAGCTTAAGACATGGCTGTTCATACAGGCACATGAGTAAACCGTCCCTACTACAGTCATGTCAGAACAGTCAACTCATAACTGCTCAAAATAGCGCCATGAAACCTTGGCCAAAGTGCACTTTACAAATAGGTTATAGCATAACATAACATAACAAGCCTGTTTCAAAGTGCTGCCGTATTGTCAGATCATTGGATGTGGCACAGGGAGTTTATTATTTGCCCAGGATCAAACTGTTTTTTTAAATGAGTAGACCCAGGACTGCAGTACACTGCTACTTGGTACAAAAGCTATATATTTACCACTGTACGACATTTAGGTGACTATACATATGAAGGGGAACCGTCCTTCTCCCAGGAAATATTCAGTACATTTTTAAAAATCTTAGTGACTCGCGGTTTTTACAATGACTCAAAATACTCCCAATCTTATCAAAAAGGGAGCAGCAGAGCAATAAGAAGGAATTATGTGGTAGGGGAGGGTCAAATTATGCGCAGGGGTGAGTAAATTATGAACCAAGAAAAGGTATTTTATGTGGCGTAATTAGGCACATTTTATTATAGTATTACTACATTATTTTGGAAATGTTTGCACTTGTTAACACTGCCTGGGCATTGATTGCACTTAATTAGTACCAGTTTAACATCCAAATGTATCAAAAAGCAACAGAAAGGTAACCAGTCTAGCTTTGCAAAGGATCGTTGGCTGCAATGGAACATGGGTTGTTGTGTTATTAGGAACGTTTGAATCATTTTAGCTAGAAACAAAAATTGCTTTTGTTAAAACCTGCAGATTATGCAGCAGATGCAGCAAATCTATAATTATGAAAGAATGAAGTGGCTGCACAATCCCATAATTCCAGTGGCCCGACAATAAATTCAGAAAGTGATTGCCCAAGAGCACACAGGTTGGCCAAATGGAGGTTCACGATTAAAAATTGTGTTTCCAGGTCCCATGCCTCCAGCTAGGCCACTAGACCACAATTGGGTACTTGGGTGTCAGTGATTGTGATGGCAGGGCACAGGGGCTGCCCCTCCCGTGGAATCGCCACTCCGTAATGGGCCCTGCTCAGCTTTAGAACATGATGACTATTTCCATCATAAAACTGAGATAATATGTCAAGTATCCCAGCTCCATGGTTAAAACATACCAGTTGGACCAGGTTCTGTGGCAGTGGGTACTAACTGGACAGTATGCATTGTAGATACTGACATTTACCATTGGAGTGTCAAAGCTTATGACTATTTCATTCTATTTAAATTCCAGAGTTCATTTTCTAAACTTGTAGCACAAAATTTGGAACTGCGAGCAGTCACGGCTTACTCCAGGAGATGGTAATGGGATAAGAACTCAAATATAGTATGAAGAGTAGTCACTCTCGATAAACTCAATCTCCAGCTGAGTTATCTTTTAACATGACCTGTTTTAGAGGGGGCATTTAGAATGAAGCCCCAAAAATCTGTTATGTGACTCTTAGTTCTCCTGCTCCCTAATAAACATCTCCCAAAGTCTCTGCAAAAAAATGTGTCTCCACGTGTGCAGTGTTTCTCCAAAGGCATAAATTGTCCTGTGAAGTGATCATGTAGAATCCTCCTGTGAGCCCCTCCTCTGGGCCCCATTGGAACTGTCTCACAGCTCTGTTCCATGGCTCTCTGCACAGGCCGATGTCAAAGTCCTGTGATGTCATTTCCTGTGATTTCAAGTTGCATGCAAATAAGAGGGGCCTAACACATTCCCTTGCTGCCCCAGGCATAGGCATCAGTCATGCAGCAGATGCCGCGGCACTAGGCCCATGGGTATTAAGTACCAATGTTCCAAAATTATGGCTTATTGTACTGTGCAGCCATTGGACAAGAGTGAGGGGTGTTTTTACTGTGCACTAGCACTCATGGGACCATTGTTCTGCTACTTGCCCCTCTTCAATGGACCTTGCAGCCATGTTCCAGAGCTGCAAGGCCTGGGAGAGGCCGCCTCCTCCTCTGGGCAAGGTCGTGGTTGGACAGTGAGGGGAGTAGGCGCTAGTCTGTGAGTGTAGCAGAGCAGGAGTATAGCTGTGAGGCGCATTAGGGGCCTCTCTCAGTGATGTAGTGCAGCAAGTGCAGTGGCACCAGGTCTCATGGGTGTTCTGGACCTAATGCACCCAGATTGTGGCAGTGTTTTACTGCCTTGCATCATTATCTAGCATCAGGGCCCATGGCTACATTACTGTGTCACTGGTCTCTTCCCTCATGCACCGCACAGCCATTATCCAGAGATGCAAAGGTCAGGAAAGGTCATCCACCACTAGGCCTGCCAGCCATGGTCCATTGCTGAGAGGACCAAGCGAGGAAGCCTGTTTTTCTAGGCCTTGGAACACTCATCCATGGCTGCAAGGCCTGGGCAAGAGGCCCCTCTGAAGGGCATAGCTATCAATAGGTCAGCAAGATCAGAGGGAACGCAGCCTTGTGGTGTTATGGGTCCAAAACGTCAATACACCCAAATTATGGCTGTATTTTACCACCCACAAAAACAGCATACAAAAAGTGATGGATGGAATGCCTGAATTAATCACAGCAACTGTTAATTACTCAGGGCCACATCCCTTTCCATCATTATTTTGCACACCATGCCACCTCAGTTTGGACCCAGCCATATGCAAATCAGTATTGACCCTTCTCCAATGGGAAAAGTCCTGCTGAACTGTGAAGCCAGGTCCTCCCTCAACCAGAACACAAGCAACCCAGGACAGGTGTCGCCCTAATTAGGGATCATTAGCCAGGTATAGATTGATTTCAGTGACAGTGTGCTCAGGACCGACGTCTAGGCATACTCGTCCCACTTAGGGAGACTCACTAAAGTATACAATAAAGTGAAAGATTGAATCAATCTCAGCCGCTGCTGAGGCTGATGCCCCCTATGATAAATTGTGGTCCACCACGGGAGCCTGTAGGCCTCTGCTTGCACTATTTCTCTTCATATTTTATGTACTTCCTATTTGAGAGATTTTACTTGGGTGATGAGGTACGGATATCTTGTTTTATATTGTTTTACCCCTAGAAGTTCTATTGAGATTTTTTGCTTTTTTTGCTCTGTTTTAGACATAAAAATACTATCCACAAAGGTAAAATACTGACCAGACGCAACCCTAGAGGCCTGGCCTCTCTCCCAAGGGCCTTGCAGCCATAGATAGTCCAGCACTGCGAGGCCCAAGGAAATGGACCGGTCACTGGGCCTGGCTCACAGCATTATTTAAATTGCATTTGAACGTGTGTTTTCCGGGCTCTGTTCAAAATTAGGAAAATCAAATGAGAGGAGATGTATCTCAAATCTGTTAACTTAATCTGCATCATGCTTCCTTTCAAAATGAAAAGCACTCTGGAACCGTGTAAGTCTACACTACTTGTTAGTATCAGAACATTTAAAGGCTTGATAGGGGTGTTGTAGCTCTGGCACATGGCATTATACCTTTTAGCCTACATATAATAGTATTCCGTGGTTTATGGTATTTTTCGGTGACTAGGGGGATGCCTTTAATAGAAATCAAGCTATTTTCAACTCTTTTATTTGCTTTGATGTCTTTTTTGCACATCCCCTGTCTTGCACTGGGTATATGAGAAACCATCTTGGAATTGTAATCCACCCTGGCCCCCTTTAGGGCGTTGGAAAAATCACAGTTGATGGACAGAATGCAGAACAATGTCATACATTCACCCCAGTACAGAGATCTTATCCTAAATCCATCGTTTTTTTGCATTCCACACCACCCCAGTTCAGACATGGCCATATGCAAATCAGTCTTGACCCTGTGCCTCATGGGAACAGTCCAGCCCGAACTGCCAAGCCATGTCTTTGCTGGACCGGAATCAAGCATCCTAGGACCGGTTTCTGGCTATCAGCCGTCTTCAGCCAGGATAGCTTGACTCCAGTGATGTGGAGAGCACTCTTTAAGGCGTTCTCCATGCTGCAGCACACCTCACTAGGGCATGATAAATTATGACCACATCATAACACAGTGATGGAACTCCACAGGACTTCGATGCCGGCCCGCGCCATCTTCAAGCTCAGCAGCATTATCTGCAAAGCGATCGCAATGCGTTAACAGTCCACAAACCCGCTACCTTTCCCATCACCCCTTGACTCTGCGCTTGTCATCGACCCTGTACAGTGCTCCGCTGCTTTCGGCTAAGTTTGCACCATACGACTGACACCCCTGCCTTCTTGGGAGACAAGCTTGCCATTGCCAGGGGTCTCCACAGACCCTCATCAAGGACACCTTCAGACAGATTAAGAACATGTGCTAAAAAGAGAAAAAAACATGAAAAAGGCCTTGTCCATCTGTGCACCAAGGATCTGGATTGTTAGACCGTTATCCATCCGGACGGCCCGAAGCCATCTCCAATTTAAAAAAAAAGAAATCATGATGCAGTCATGATCCACTAACCATCTACTCCTCCTATCACATGCTGACTGTGTCTTGGACCCTGTGCAGCGCTTTGAAGCCTTTCGGCTTGGTTTGTGCTATCACATATACATATACATATACATATCTACTGCACTAATCTGGAAACAAATTCTTAACATTTGATTGAACCTATAAGTTTTGGAGAGGTCTAAACCTTTACATCCAGTATGACAAATATAATGCTTTTCCAGTTAATTGAAATTTAGAATATATCTGCTTATTTTATTAGAGTTAATATTTATGTTTTAGTTTTGCTGATGTCAGCACCAAGAAAGTTGCTTCTGGCAAAGCTCCTCGATGATAATCAATTACTGGCCCTTACTATGGTGTCATTTTCTGTGATTTCAGGTTCTATACAAATTAGGGGTGCCCTCACACATTTCATTTCTGCCGGGGGGGCCCCAAAGTGCATGGACCGGCCTTGCATTAAGCATGCCCTGCAAATTACACTTTAAATGAGGAATAACGTGTCCGAATAGCGCCTCTGGGTTTCATTCTGCATTTACAGTTGCACAGTTAACAGCAGTTTTTTGCTGGTGTTAAGAGGCGCAGGGGTGTTGTGCTGCATTTGGTGTGGCTGCGTTGTATCCCGGGAGCAGCGCGCACCATAAATCACAAAAGCCGTGATAATTGTGGGTCGTAGATTAAACTTGACTTGTGCACATTCACGGCTAGAACAGAACGGCTGCCGCCTCCCCGGGAATGCTTACCTCTGCGCCTTCGCTAAATCAATTGGAAGGACGCCCAGGGCAGGGAAGGCGGCAGAATAAATATCTGGCTGTTCCGCAGCTGCCGCCTCGCTTCCAGCCTCTCCCAGACCTCAGGTGGTTGGGCTGAGGTTAGAAGCACCGCCGTCACTGCGCAGGCGCTGGTCCAAAGGGAGGGAGGAAGGGAGGACTGAACCACAACCTTCTGTGGGGTGGCCCGACAGTGCCTCCGGGCAAAGGCGCCATCAACATTGTTGCCCGATTGGCCTAGATCACGCACAATTGGGCTATATTTTTTGCGGTTATGCGGTACCATTTTGGTTCGTGCTACTTGCCAGATTATGAATATATATACACATCGCTCCAGCAAAGTAGTATGTTAAAGCGCTTTACAAGACAAAGATTTACTTGGCATCCTGCTACAACATTAATTCGAATGCATTCATCGCATGCTTGACGCTGTCTTCCTTAACCCATTCCGTGCTGCCGTCGGCCGTTGGCCTATGGGAGCACTATCTCCCTAGTGCTGCCGTCGGCCAACGGCCGACGCAGCCCCGCCCACCCTTGAGAACGCCCGCACCGCGGCGGAAAAACCGCAGCGGTTAAGGCGTTAAAGTAGCAATTTTGGCTGATTTGGGCTGCTTTTTGGTTGGCTTTGGGCTATAGAATGCTCAAAAAATCTGGCAACTCTGACCATCAATTGGGAGAGCTTAGTACTACTTTTTCGCAGTCCCGTCTGGGGGTTGACTTTTACCAAAAGCAAAGATTTCAATTCCAAATAAAATATATTTACATTTAAAAGAGCATCACAGGGGAAGACATTATTTACATATTGAAAGGCGTTGATGTAGAAAGGGGTCCTCACTCCACAAAAATAGGATTTTTTGGAAGTTTGGTACACCCCAGAGGCGCATGACATTGGTGTGAACACAATATTGCTTGGCGGATAAATAAGCAAATGGATGTGATAAATGTGTGATTTTTTTCTACATTAATGTACAATACTAAACACAGAAGCAACCCCAGAAACTTTATTTCTTTACTTTATTTCAGCCAATGGCATAAAAGCAATACAATTAAAATTATGAAAGGAAGCACAATACAATACAGTTGGAGCATAAACAATTACTGAGCATAAAATATTCATAGAAGTATCCATTATTAGCCTAAAAACATAAAGCAGATGTACAAACATTTCACCGGAGACAAAAACCTATTATGGTCTATCATGTCTAAAAGTATGTCTTATATATGTCATGCTGTAGTAAGGGTGTTGGAAACTTTGGACATTATAATGCACTTTCGAAAGTGGGTACCTGTATAAAAGACACGGGAGGCGTGTGCATACTACAACTAACACACATAGCATAGAGAAATATCCATGGTGGAGCAGGATGGGTCGGATACAGGAATTCAACTAGAGTTACGTACACTCCCCTGGCGCCCAAGCAACCTAGCTGAGTGAAGTGCAAGTGCTTCAGCTTACATTTAAAACAAGTTTGAAAACTAGTAAAACCATGATGTCTGAGAGAGAGGGGGATATACATTAGACAGAGAGCAGAGAAATTCTAAAGACCCAATTTTTTTGTCGAATTGGCCATTTGATCTCCTAAAATTGCTCACCACGGATAGACCTGATGTATTGTTACTCACCGAGACATGGCTCACTCCGGACTCCCATCCTGACATCTTAGCTGCCCTCCCTCCAGACTATTACATCCTCAATGTCCAACCACCCTTTGAACCGCCCTGGAGGCGGAGTAGCGGCTATCATTCATAAAAAGTTCAGATTTCTCACCTCCGCTTCACTTACTCTACCTGGGACAGATAACATAGTCATCAGTCTGGAAACTGGAGGTGGTGCCCTTGCACTTGTACTACTCTATCGTCCCCCCTGTCGATGCCATCTTTTCCTCTATCCTTGAGTGAACAGGTAGCTGACCTGCTTACGCACAACTCGAGAATCGCCATATTTGGCGATTTCAATTATTGGTACGACAGCGACCTTGCAGAGCCTCATGCTACGGAGCTTTTTGAAACCCTGACCAGTCTGAACCTTACACAACACATTACCTTACCTACCCACTCCAAAGGCCATATTCTTGATCACGTCTGGACCCACAACCTTGCCCTGTCCCGCCCCAATATCTCCCCCTGTCTCTGGTCAGATCATCACCTGATAGAGGTTACCATCACCATTAAAGGGAGCATCAAGGCCCCTACCCTTCCTGGTGGACAATGTCGCAAATGGAACTCCTATGATGCCCAGGGGTTTCTCGACTTTGCAGCTAACACCTGCCCCACCATCAACCTAGCATCCGGTATCGATTCTATGGAAGGTGCAATTACCACCTGGCTGCAAGCGGCCAGCGACAAATTCGCCCCTCTTACCAGATTCGCTCACACAAGGTGTGGAAATTCCCATCGCTGGTTTTCTGAGGAACTTAAAGCTCAAAAATTGAAGTTACGCCACCTTGAACGCAAATGGAGACGGGGTTACTCCACGGAGGACTGCGCGGAGTATGTGAAGGCCCGCAATGAATACAAAAGTGCTATCATTAAAGCTAAGGCTTCACATATCTCCGAAAGAATCAACTCAGCTTCTAACAAATCCAAAGAAATCTTTAAAATCATGAATGATTTCTCTTCTGATCAAAGAATTCTTCCCTCCCAGGCTCCAACCCAAGGCACTTGCAATGCGCTCAATACTTATTTTGTTCAGAAAATCGCTGACATCAAGAACGCATCTCTCCGTCCATTCCCTCTAGTTCCTCAGACTCCTCCCCTCTCAACCCCTACACCTTCACTCAGTTCCCAGCTATTATTCCCAGTACCCTTACTGAGCTTACAACTCGTATTAAATCAGGTTCTCCCAAGGACTGTTGTCCCCCCCCGGTCCTTAGGGCAGTTTTCTCAGCTTTACCCGACAGTATTCTCCCCCTCCTGAACACCTCCCTAAGTACTGGTACGGTTCCCTCTGTGTTCAAACAGGCCATACTGGTTCCCCTCCTAAAAAAAGCCGGAGCCGAAACTGCTAATCCCGCCAATTACAGGCCCATCTCCCTTTTACCTTATTCTTCTAAACTGTTGGAGGCCCATGTGACAACTTGTCTATCGGCATTCATAGAAAGCTCTGGTTTCCTGGTACCTAACCAGGCAGGCTTCAGGCCAGCTCATTCTACCGAGGCAGTTATTCTAAAAGTCATCGATACTCTTCGGGAGAATGCCGATAGAGGGTCCCCACAGGCAATTGTCCTTCTGGATCTCTCGGCCGCGTTCGACACGGTGGACCATGACATCCTCCTCCACCGTGTCGAACAAGCAGGCATCCAGGGCCCTGCACAGGATTGGATTAAGTCCTTCCTTTCTGGCAGAGTGCAAACAGTCCATCTAGGCCCCTTCACTGCAACCCAGGTACCCACCACCTGTGGAGTCCCCCAGGGATCCTCCCTCTCACCTCTACTTTTTAATTTATACCTCCGCCCGTTAATTCACTCACTCAGTAACTGGAACTGTACTGTCCTCAACTACGCAGATGACATGCAGATCATCTTTCCTTTAGACACCCCGGATGCGGCATCTAATTTCCAGGCAGTAATGCTGCACATCCAACAATCGATGATTTCTAACTAGCTTAAATTAAATCCGGAAAAAACTGAACTTATCCTGCCTGGCACTAGCTTTGCACACTGGGGACCTCAATTCTGGCCAGCCGAGCTGGGCACTGCCCCTGCTCCGTCGAGTGCAGTAAAAAGTCTGGGTGTCACCATTGACAAAGACCTCTCCCTTAAAACCCACGTCGGAGCCATCATCTCTGCTAGCATGTTCCAGCTACGCAAAATTCGAAAAATTTCTCACCTGCTTTCCCACGAGGCCTTGGTGCAAATCGTTATTTCCCTCGTCCTTTCCCGCCTCGACTTCTCCAACTCCCTTTACTGGGGCCTACCCAGGTCCCTGCTCCATCGCCTCCAGATGGTGCAGAACCAGGCAGCAAGACTCATCTGTAAAGTCCCCAAATGGCAATCTGCCAGACCCCTTCTGGCCAAGCTGCACTGGCTGCCCATTGAACAAAGGGCTGCCTTCAAAATTGGATGCCTAATCTACAAAGCCCGGCATACCAAATGCCCGGCCTTCCTGAAATCCCTCATTAATCCACACTGCCCGACTCGCAACCTCCGTTCTGCCCACCTTCACCTTCTCACCTCCCCAGCGATCAAGTTAAAAAAACTGGGTGGCCGGAGATTCAGCTTCCTGGCACCCAAGCTGTGGAACTCCATCCCCCTACACATCAAAACCTCTGACACCTTGCTGAGTTTCAGAAAGAGCCTAAAGACCTGGCTCTTCTCGAACTCCCACTAGCTCTCTTTCCTACCCCAATTTCAATCTTAGCGCCAGGAAACTTCCGGTGTCAGTGCGCTTTATAAATGCAGCCTAACATTAACATTAACATTAAAATTTTGCGATGGAGAAAACAATGACCGGGGACGTGTTTCCTCTACATATCCTTATCGCTACTCTGTATTGGACGACACCTAAAAAGCAGCGGAAAGGAGCAATCCAACACCTACACTGCTTATAACACCTTGGACAGAAAAAGAGGAGGTTAGCACTTCCACCTTATTGACAATTCAATTTAACAGTCAAGGTAGCAAGTGGTAAAGAACCTAACCTGAATATTAGATGAAGAACTTTTGCCCATGGAGTTTTCAAAATAAGGGGTGGGCTTGAGTCCTGTGAAATAATCAGTCACTTTGCCCAAACCCACCTGTTTAGAGAATTTACCCTCCTCAAGCTCCCAGTAGATGGTCTTCACTCTCATATTTGCAGACGATGGAATAGTTTCAGGTGACAACAAATACTCGGGGCAGATTTATGTTAACTGGCGCATCCCCAGGGATGCGCCAGTTAATGTGCGCCACAGTGCGCCACAGCTACGCCACCCATGGTGCGCCGCATTTACAATGCGGCGTACCATGGTGCAAAAAAAGCACAGATGCGTGACGCATCTGTGCCGGAAATGTGGCGCATTGCTGGAGTTGCGTCGCAAGTGCGACGCAGCTCCAGCAAGGCTCGGGGGTGCCCCATCTACACAATGCAGCGTCAAGACCTACGCCTGCTTCAAGCAGGCGCAGGGTTTTGACGCAGCATTGCCCTGAAAGTGACTGAGTGAAATCTCATAGATTTCACTCAGCCACTTTCAGGAGGCGTTCCTGCGCAGGAACGCCCCCCCCTGCGCAGGAACGCCTCCTTATGGCGCAGTGCTTTACAACGTGACGCATCTCCTAGATGCGTCACGTTGTAAATAGGGCGCATTGTTTGCGCCGCCGCTGCGTCACATAAAGTGACGCAATTGCGGCGCAAAGAGGCGCAACGGCCTCATAAATCTGCCCCTTAGAGTATAGGGGCTGTTTTACATAGTCCAGCCAGGGTAAAAGAACGCCTCTCTGTGATTTTTCGAGAACATCTCTTAATCCCACCCTATATTCTGCTAGCTCAGGTGTAGACCAAATCCGTACTCAAAACAGAATAGGTTTCAGATGCGCTAGGGGTGAAATACACCAGAAGCCTAAGTCATGTTTAAAAATCAGAGGCATACTTTGGGGGATTTAAGGGCTGCTTTTAAAAATGTATTCTCTGCCCCCTCCAGGGCTTTTAAATTAACATATCCCCCGATTTCCGCTCCATATGTAGTGGCGGCTACAGTTTTGGCCCTCTAGACCTCAAGAAGTAGAAACATTGTAAGGAAAAAGGACTTTTTTGCAAATTGTAGTATTGCTGCCACCCCGTGCTTTAGTATAAGAGTACCTTTGATAACCTAGAAACCTCAGCTTGATGCACTAGAAAGGCACTTGCCAAGATAACCACATCTAGCACTTTCTCCAGCTTCTCCCCTTCCAACATTATTGATCGGGGTGGACGGGTAAATTTGTTTTGTCTAACTCGTGTTAACTGCCAGTGCATGATATAGGCAGACTATATTAAACTTATTTAAAAGGGTCTCTAGGCCCTTAGGTTTTTTTTACTCTAACCAAGTATCGTCCGTGAATAATAGGGCAGGTACTTTAGTTCCCCCAAGAACCGGAGAATCGTTATCACAGCCCAAGAGGTAGTTGATGCAGCCATTTATAAAGAGCACGAGCAATGTGGGGGCAAGGACACACCCTTGTCTGACTCCTTTTGCAGCTTTAAAGAGACCAGTGTTCCCCCCAATTTTTAGACCATCTAGTGTACGCTATAAATTATCCCTAGTGACCATATCAAATGCTGCCTTGAGATCAACAAAAGCGACATATTACTTGTCTACTTCTTTCTACCTTATTAATTCAAACCTAAAAAACTGGTCAATTGTGCTAATATTCGGGTAAAATTGTATTTCTTCGACCCTAATAAGGAGCTGATCTAATAAATGCTTGCAACAGATTTTTTGGGAGAAATCAATGCAGCTAAATAGGCAGTAGTTGGCTGGGTCAGACTTTGGGCCTTTCTTATGTATGGGGATAAGCTCCGCCCTTTCCGGGAGGATGGAATCTCACCTCCTGCTAAAATGGCATCAAAACATCAGACCCCACAGCGATTTCCTAAGAAAGTGTTTTAGAAACAAAGCACCAGTGTGAATAGTTGGCATGCACATTTTTGTGGCAATGAAAAGTGTAAGTGTGGTGAGGTGGTGGCCATAGGACTGAGGGTAAGCCTGGCATGTGAGGTGTACCTATGTGATGGGTACCCTCAATGAGCATATACTCTAACTTACAAGGTGCTATCTGTCTTATGATCTCAGTGCAGGGGTATCTGGAGGTCCACCTCCCTAGTCGGGCAAGGGAGGCTGAACTTCGCATGTGATGGCTGAGCATGTGACGCAGGAACAGGCCTCTTCAGCATCAGGCTAGAACTGGGACTACTGTGCGGGTATTAAATCTGTCCCCAAGCCCATGTTCAGGATCTCTTGTGAAGATCACTGTGCTGCACATGTTATGCTGCTGCAGTGAAGATCACTGTGCTGCACATGTTCTGCTGCTGGTGTGAAGATCATTGTGCTGTACATGTTTAGAAGCTCCTGTGAAGATCACTGCACTGCACATGTTTAGAAGCACCTGTGAAGATCACTGCACTGCACATGTTTAGAAGGACCTGTGAAGATCACTGTGCTGCACATGTCCAAAAGCTCCTGTGAATATCACTGTGCTGCACATGTTTAGAAGCACCTGTGAAGATCACTGTGCTGCACATGTTTAGAAGCACCTGTGAAGATCACTGTGCTGCACATGTCCAAAAGCTCCTGTTAAGATCACTGTGCTGCACATGTTTAGAAGCACCTGTGAAGATCACTGTGCTGCACATGTCCATAAGCTCCTGTGAAGATTACGGTGCTGCACATGCTCAGAAGCTCCTGAGAAGATCAGTGCGTTGCACATGTTTAGAAGCTCCGCTGAAGATCACTGCGCTGCACCTGTTCCGATGCTCCTGTGACGATCATTGTGCAGCACATGCTCAGAAGCTCCTGAGAAGATCAGTGTGTTGCACATGTTCAGTAGATCATGTGAAGATCACAGTTCTGTACACGTTCAGAAGCTCCTGTTCTGATGATCCTGTGATGATCATTGTGCTGCACATATTCTGATGCTCCTGTGACGAGCACTGTGCTGCACATGCTCAGAAGCTCCTGAGAAGATCAGTGCATTGTACATGTTCAGAATCTCCTGTGAAGATCACTGTGCTGCACATGTTCAGAATATCCTGTGAAGATCACTACACTGCACATCTTTAGAAGCTCCTCTGAAGACCACTGCACTGCACATGTTCTGCTGCTAATGTGAAGATCACAGTTCTACGCATGTTTATAAGAGTAAAACAGCATTTACTTTGCATGAGATTACAACGCAGTCGGTGCAAAGACGGTGTTGTTAGTTCGCATACCTTTACTACGCGAGTCGGAACAACAACTTGCGTTACGGGGGAGATGGTGTTGAATTTAAAATCCAACACCTTCCCTAGTGCCCGCTCAGACTGGAGTTGGAATAGTAAATTATACTATTCCAACATCCAGTGCCCCCTACAGCAATTCATTGTTCCGAATTATGTAGGAAAGGGATGCGAACTAACAACGCGGTCGTTCTAAACCCAATTTTGTTGTGGAGTACGTTTGTGGTAATAAAAATTGTCTTTCTAGGATGCCTGTGGACGATGATTCTTGTATGGAAATTATGGAGGACCAAGTGGTTTATGTGGATGATGAGTTTGCAATTGGGCAAGAAGAATGGAAAGAAGCAGTACAAAATCATAAGGAGTATAAGGTGTTGATGGAGCTCATTATGATTTGTTGGAAAGATTTTGATGGTTGTGAGGAAGTGGCAAAACTATTTTTGACAGTGAAAGATGAGCTTAGTGTGTAAGATGATAACATTTTAAAGAGGAGTCCTATAGTTGCCCCTAGTTTGTTGAGATCGAGATTGTTACGAATTGTCCATGAGGGACATTTGGGAAGGAGTTTAATGGAGAGAAGATTGAGACAGTGTTTTTAGTGAACAATTGTCATGCATTCAGTAATAGTGACGAGTTGAAAGTAGTCAGAGAACCTCCTTTGAGATGTATAGATTTGCCTATGAGGCCATGAGATAAAGTGGCATTGGATGTGTTAGGTTTGATTGACAAGTTGGGTACCAGTAATCGTTTTTTAGTTGTGTTGGTGGACAACCATAGTAAATGGTTTACATGCAAATCCATGGGCCAAGTTACTACTGCTAGTATGATAAGATTTCTTGAGGAAGTATATCTTGAAGCGGGTGTACCTAGAGTTTTGGTGACTGATAATGGTGTTCAGTTTGTTTCTTCTGAAATGGGAAATTTTCTTGTTAGACTTGGAATCAGACATGACAATGTGGCTTTGTTTCATCCACAGGCAAATGGACTTGTTGAGAGGGTAAATCGTATTGTGATGGAGTGTATTCAACTTTGTCTTGCAAATGGTTTATCATGGAAAGAGGAGTTACGGAAGATGATGTGGACTCACAGAATCACACCTCATTCTGTGACGGGGTTTGTCCTTTTATTGCATTGAAGGGAAGAGAGCCTGATACTAAGGAGTCTCCAATGTGGCTCCATGAGAAGAATCAAGTGTGGGTTGATAGAGAAGAAATGAGGTCAAGGGTTTCTGATTGTCAGTGGCGTAATAAAATTCACTTTGACAGTAGGAAACTTGTTAAGGAGTTGGACATTGATAAGGGTGATTGGGTAGTTGTGAGGAAAACTGGTTTTGTGAAGAAGGGTTAGAGTACGTTTTCACATCCCCATAAAGTCATTCTAGTCATGGGATAAGTGGCTCAACTGCACGATGGTAAGAAATTGAGTTTTGGGGATTTGTGTAAAATATCCAATTCCAGTAGTGTATAATGATATTGTAATGCATCATATTCTTAGAATGTATATTATTATTGTTATGTTGTTAGTTTATTGCTTTATATGGTATCAATGTACTATTTTTGTGTATTGGTTTTCCCTTCTTTTGGATAATATTGGGGGGGGGGGGAATATGTGGTAGCTGGAATCCTATGATGCTGCTGTGATGCGGTACAACGGCATTACGCATGCTGACCTACCGGCAATCCTTCAATCAAAACGTGACCAGACGAAATTGCCCAACTACTCAAATTCACAGAACTATACACTAATCCTTTTTTAAACAAACCTGACAAAAAATTCACAACCTCCACTACTTCAACAGAAACTGGATCTATGTTCCTCTCAAAACAAAAATCACACCACCTTCACCATGCCGACTTATTGGCCTTTGTAGTTCCCGGAGCCCACGATCCACAGATGATTTCCGAAGCCTCCAAAGATAAGCCTGTCACTTGCCAAACTCTCCTGAAATCAGACACCCCAGAAGTCTCAATTGCCCTGAAAGATAAACCACTAGATTGTGAACATTCCCATGTGCATCCATCAATACCTCTTGAACAACTGGAAGCAACCCGCATCCTCCACTGACAGATCCATTACATCTGGAAACCAAACTTGAGCGTGCCAAAAAGGAACTACCAACACCATATCCGCCTTCTCTCTCCTCACCTTCAGTAACACCCTCTGAATCGTTGAGAACAGTGGAAAAGCATACATCCTCCCCGTTCCCCACTCTTGTAAGAAGGCATCTATCCCTTCCGCTTCCGGATCCGGCCTCCAACTGTAAAACTCCCTCAACTGCGTATTCAAACTGTCCTCAAACAAGTACACCACCAATGGACCCCATCTCTCCTGAAGATTCAAAAACACTTCTCTGTTCAATCTCCAATCGCTCACATCTCTCAAATTCCTTGAATTCCAATCTGCCTCCACATTGCTCTTCCCTGAAATATACTGAGCCTATACCATCATTTCTCTCTTCATACAGAACTTCCAAAACTCCTTCGCTAACTCCGCTAGAACTCGAGAATGAGGTCCTCCTAACTTGTTCACATACCGAACCAGTAATACACATTTCACTCTCCCCTTTAGGAAATTCCTTATCGCAAATGACCCTGCTAGAAGTTCCAAACAATTTATATGTAACTTCTTTTCCTCCGCTTACCATTGACCTCCTGTCTCCATTTCTGCTTTCCCTCCAAAAAAGCCCTTCCATTCCATGCCTCCAAACTCATCAACCACCAGTCTAGTTCCTCCTGTGTCTCCTGATTCATTCTCACTTTCTGAGAATACTTTACTCCCTGTCTCAAATGATACACTTTTAATCTTTGTAATGCAGAGGTGCTGGAAAAATCACTTGAATTGACAATAAACCCAGCAACCTGGCCAACTGTCTTAATGTTATCTATTCTGCATCTTTTACTCTCTTTACCTCTCTTCGAATCTTCTTCAGCTTGTCCTTCTGTAACCTCAATACACATTCGAAGGTCTGTATCTGGAAACCTGAAAATTGAATTTCCTGAGCTGGAACCATACTCGACTTCTCTCTGTTTACAACAAACCCTAAGTCGTCCAAAACATTTATCCCAAACTCAGTCTTCTCCAAAGCCATACACCTTTCCTCTGCCATTATCAAAAAATCGGCCAAATATTCAATCATCCGAATATCTCTTGACCTCACCCATCTCACAACCAGTCTCATCACCTTTGTAAAGCACCACGGAGCCGACGTCAGACCGATTGGAAGACTCTTGAATCTCCATCTCCTTCCGTTCCACCTGAACTGGAGATAATCCCTCTGCTCGACACACTTAGGAACTGTCAGATAAGCATCCTTCAGATCCAACCTCGTCATCCAATCTCCTTCTCTTAACAAATCTCTTAACATGTGTATGCCCTCCCATCTTGAAATGGTTGTAACACACCCAGTCATTTAGTTCTCTTAAATTTATAACTGAACTCATGCGTTTGTCCTTTTTCTCCACCAGAAAAATGTTGCTCACAAAGCATCCTGTTATATTTTCTGCTGGTTCTATTGCACCTTTCTCCTCCAAATCTCTTACCTCCTGAGACCCTAACTCTTCTAGATCTTTCGCAAACCTCAATAAGTTTGGACACCTTACCTGGACCGGAAAATCTATAAAATCTATTTTGTATCCCTGTACCATCTGCAAAACCCAAGAATCTTGTGTTATTTCTTTCCATCTCATAGCAAAATGAGCTAGTCTGCCGCCCACTTTTACAAGGGTAGAAATAGGGTTTAGTCCTTTCCTTACCTGAGGATGCTCTTCCTCTCCTCTCTGATTGTTTGCCTCAACCATCTATATCTCTGTCTTTGCGGATAGAATCCGCCCTGCTCAAATCTTGATCTAACTCCATATCCGTAACCAGAATTGTAGGGTCTGAATCCCCTAAAAGAAAAACTCGAGTGATTCCTTGCCCGCGGCAGGGAAATTGACCCTGCATCCTCCCGGCCGTTCCAAAAACCCTCTTAATATCTTTTTGAGGTTTTTGTAATGAGTTGTAATTGCTGACATATCTAGATAAGTCCTTCACAAACTCTTCGCCGAAGAGCATTCCCTCATTTCTTTCGCCAAACTCTTTTATTTGCTAGCTCTGCTGGCTTTGGATCAATTTTCATAAGTATACTTTTTCTTCTTTCAATGCACGATGCAGCATTTGCATTTCCCAAAAGGCATATAGCACACTGCACCCATTGGAACATCAATACCTCTATTGCCAATATGTGCATCTTCACATAAATCGAAAACCTTAGTAAAGGTCCAGGTATATCCAATAACCTGTCCTGACACCCTTTAAGGCCTTTGTCTAAACCCCTTCTTGGGTCTCTCTCGGATCTGTTTAAAAAGTCATCATTTTTTAATCAAGCTCTGGTGTATATGCCACTTTGTTTTCTAAACTTGGTCTTGGGCACTCTGAGCGAAGCCTGGTCCTCACCTCATTAGGGATTTCCCTCCTTATCCAATAGGAAATATATTTTGCCACATGTTCGGCCGGCACCCACTGAGGTGATAAAGGATGTTGAATCAACAATGGGTCGAACATCTCTTCGCCCATGGGATTTACAAAATCCCCATACTCAAGTTTAATCTTTTTATCATCCTTTCTCCTTCTTTTTCTCTCCACCTCCTCCTCATCATCACTATCCTCAAAACTCGTGGAACATGTAAGCTCCACATCTCCACTTGTCGAGGAGGAATCGCACGCGCCCACACTATGGCTTCTTTTCTTTGCCTTTATAGCGACTCCTTTGGCCTTTACTGCCTTTTCCTCTGCATGAACCTTATGTTCATGTCCTTTCTTTTCTGTTACTCTAGCTCTATTATTTCTCTTCTCATTCCTCTTAACCTCTTAATATTTGTTTCTTTCGATCCACTTGCAACAACTTCTACCTCTTCTGTAAACCATAATTCCTCATCTTTCACAGGCTTCCTCCTGCTACTCTGTTCACTTATCTTTTTCTCCACTGTATTTTCTATTTGTTTCTCTAAATTTACAGACAATTCTCTAAACATCCTATCCATGTAGACCTTAAACCTCTCCTCAAAGACTGACCCCTCACTTTGCTCTATTGTCTTTCCAAATGTTTAAACCTTTATTTCTTATTAATCCCTTTAGACTTTCCACCAAAAATGTATTTAATAAACCTCTCACTGTGTAATTCCTCTAAAAATAAACTCTCTTTGTCCTCCAAATCGCTTTCCAACGTCCTTCCGATGCTTCTGTAAAAATAACTGCCTTCCTTTCCGCGTGCATCAAGTTTGTTCTCTTCTTATCCCAAAATATGGCTTCCTCTATTTCAATTCCTCTCCCAAGAGTTTCCCCACTTCTTCAAAAACACGACATACGCTACATTGACGCGTACGGCGGCCCGCTGATACCAAATTGAGGGGCATATTATCAAGGGGGTTTATCTCCGCTTTTTTGGCTTTAAAAGCCAAGAAAGCGGAGATAAAATTATCTCCCTATTACCTAGCTGCCGCTAACACCAGTTAGCAACAGCTAGTAGGAGATAGCGACCATCTTGGGCCCCACTTTGCATGTCAGTGATATTTATCACTAATGAGATGCAAAGTGGGCGTGCCAAGATGTTAGCGACTGAAAACAGTCGCTAACATCGCTATCTCCTATTACCAACATTTGGAGATATTCCCGCTAAGCGGGAATATCTCCAAAAGCTAACACCTGCCCTGAGCAGTTCTTAGCCATGTTATCCAATGGGAGGTGGATAACATGGCTAAGAGCATTAGCTCGCTAATGCATGAATATCGCGGACTTTTCAGCGATATTCATGCTTTGCGGCGATTTTTACCGCATTTGCGTTAAACCTTGGTAATACCAAGGTTTATCTGCGATAAAAATCGCCGATGTGCGGCGATAATTTTTGTCTCTAAACAAGTTAGAGACAAAAATTATCGCTAGTTGTTAGTAATATGCCCCTGAATTCCTCTGCACTGGCGCTAGAATGAACGTGTGAAATCCTTGCTCGTGATTGTCTTCGTCATGTGCTCACCTCGAGCACCGCTTGCTTTGACTCGCGCTAGCGCTTCAAACTGTCTAGCAGTAAGAATTTTCTTAAAATAACCTAAAATCAAATCCCTCAGCTTCAAAACTTTCTTTTTCCGATTTTTTAAACCGCTTTAAAAATACCAATACTACCACTTGTAAAAGTCCTTAATCCAGTGACACTTCTATCTCACCTTTAACAAATTAATTTCTATTAAAATTACATTCTTGCGTTGCAAAACGTATTAATATATACATCTTTCTTATTCTTTTCTAAATCATACTATTAACTTATTATTCATTTTAAAATGATTTTAATAAAGAATCAAACTAAATCAAAGGACATTTAAAAGAATGCATTATCTCTTCGTGAGCAGCTACAAAAGAAGGAAGATGGCTGCCTGTGTTGGATTCTTATGCATGTTCAATATTCTAGATTTTTGGTAAATGTTCAGATTCTAACTATTTCTTGTTGCTGCTGTGAGGAGCAATAAAGAATATATATGCATAATATTGGCCTCCGGGCTTTGCCATAAAATTCACTTTGCACACTATGGGGGTCATTAGGATCGCGGACGGACTTGCGTCCGTCCGCGACCCCAGAGCAGGAGGGAACCTCCGCATGGCATGCAGAGTTCCCTCCTGTGCAATTAGGATGTGACCGCAAGGGTTGCGGTCACATACTCTATTTTTAACATTGCTGCGGGTGGAGCTTCAAGCTGCACCTGCAGCAATGTTAAAAACGCACGCATTGCATTTGTATGTAGAAAGTGACAGGCACCGCGCGGAGCCTGCCGCTTACTGCATACAAATGCAGGGGGGTACCATAGGTACCCCCCATGTGCACCCCCCACGCCCCCTTCACCTAGGGGGCCCGCAACGGGCCCCCGCAGTGAAGTTACACATGCTTTTCCACGGCGGAAAAGCATGTTTCCATGCACATCCTAATCTGGCTGATGGTGTCTGAGAGACACGTCACCATATTAGTGCTTTTCCGCCGCGGCTGTAAGCCAACCGCGGAGGAAAAGCTGCGGACGGAAACCAGGACCCACCAGCCATCCTAATGTGGCGGTGGGTCTTGGTGGGTCCGCAGAGGATTTTCCGCATCCTCCAGGCCGGCGGTAGCTTCCGCCGGCCCGGAGGATGCGGAAAATCCTCCATCCTAATGAGGCCCTATATGTGGTAGCTGGAATCCTATGATGCAGCTGTGATGCAGTAGAACAGCATCACTGCTAGGATTCCAATATTGACCATTATTCTCTGTAATGCTGGATGTTGTAGGCGTTATTTTTACTCAGCAATAAACTTCCTGAAGAAACTGTGTGGATTACTACAAATTATTTCATTTAAACCTTACAATTTTTTTAAACATTTTTTAAGAGCATATTTTACGTGTTGAATATTTTTGTACATTTTTTCGTACTTTTATTCGCCATTTTTACATTATTTCCCATTCATTTCTATGGGGAGAAAGTCTTTTATTTAGTCTCATTTAGCGGTCATTTTCTGCTGCTCCTCATAACATTTAAGTCCTTTTTTAGGTCTCGGCTAAAGACGCGCGAAAGCGCGTCTCCGCCGAGATCTTTTGTCAGGGACTGTGCTTCCCAGGAGACAGCCTCGGCCACACGCATTCCCTCTTCAAGGAGGTGATTTCCGCTGGCCACGCGCTCGCGAACGCGCTCAGCTGCTGTCTCCTGGGAAGCAGCAACACCACACACGCATGCGCATACACACACACAAGCACCCATGCACGCACGCACATACATACATACAGAGACACCCCCCTGACACATACACACACGCGCGCACACACACACACAAGTGCACCGAGGCCCCCCCTCCCCCGCCGTCACCGTCGCATACATACACACACACACACACACACACGAGCATACACACACGTGCACCAATCCCGCCCCAGCCTTTTGGAACTTACCTTACCTCAGCACGCGGCGCCCAACCTCCTGCTGGCGCGGCCCCGGGTCTCTACACCGCTCACAGGAGCCCCGGGCCGCGAGACGCAACGACTCCGCCTGCCTCCTCTTCCGCTCTGAACGTGGCCCCGCCCCCGTCACAGGCGACCGTGCCTGACTTCCGGGGCGGCCGCAATACTAAGAGACTGCATATTTCCCACTTAGAGGTTCTACTTTTGATGCGTATTTCCATGTGGACAGGGATGAGGAGTTTAAGGTAGGTCATACCAGGCCAGACCAGTCACATTTTCAGAGTAGCAATGAAAGGAAAATCCAACTCTGATACCCCTGGCCGGACCGTATGAAGACAGCAGGATTCTAGGCTCGCACAACCTCGGCCAATAAACTGTTGCTGCCCGGAGCATTGCGCCCCCAACGTGAACCGCCTATGTTGCTCTGCAGCTCATCGCTGATCCAGTCCACTGGTCCCACAGCAGAGTGGTGAGTGGTGAGTGCAGAGTGGTGAGTGCAGAGTGGTGAGTGCAGAGTGGTGAGTGCAGAGTGGTGAGTGCAGAGTGGTGAGTGGTGAGTGCAGAGTGGTGAGTGCAGAGTGGTGAGTGGTGAGTGCAGAGTGGTGAGTGCAGAGTGGTGAGTGCAGAGTGGTGAGTGCAGAGTGCAGAGTGGTGAGTGCAGAGTGGTGAGTGCAGAGTGGTGAGGGCAGAGTGGTGAGTGGTGAGGGCAGAGTGGTGAGGGCAGAGTGGTGAGTGCAGAGTGGTGAGTGCAGAGTGGTGAGTGCAGAGTGGTGAGTGCAGAGTGGTGAGTGCAGAGTGGTGAGTGGTGAGTGCAGAGTGGTGAGTGCAGAGTGGTGAGTGCAGAGTGGTGAGTGGTGAGTGCAGAGTGGTGAGTGCAGAGTGGTGAGTGCAGAGTGCAGAGTGGTGAGTGCAGAGTGCAGAGTGGTGAGTGCAGAGTGGTGAGTGCAGAGTGCTGAGTGCAGAGTGCAGAGTGGTGAGTGCAGAGTGGTGAGTGCAGAGTGGTGAGTGGTGAGTGCAGAGTGGTGAGTGCAGAGTGGTGAGTGCAGAGTGGTGAGTGCAGAGTGCAGAGTGGTGAGTGCAGAGTGGTGAGTGCAGAGTGGTGAGTGCAGAGTGGTGAGGGCAGAGTGGTGAGGGCAGAGTGGTGAGTGCAGAGTGGTGAGTGCAGAGTGCAGAGTGATGAGTGCAGAGTGGTGAGTGCAGAGTGGTGAGTGCAGAGTGGTGAGTGCAGAGTGGTGAGTGCAGAGTGCAGAGTGGTGAGTGCATAGTGGTGAGTGCAGAGTGGTGAGTGCAGAGTGGTGAGTGCAGAGTGGTGAGTGCAGAGTGGTGAGTGCAGAGTGCAGAGTGGTGAGTGCAGAGTGGTGAGTGCAGAGTGGTGAGTGGTGAGTGCAGAGTGGTGAGTGCAGAGTGGTGAGTGGTGAGTGCAGAGTGGTGAGTGCAGAGTGGTGAGTGCAGAGTGGTGAGTGCAGAGTGGTGAGTGCAGAGTGGTGAGTGCAGAGTGGTGAGGGCAGAGTGGTGAGGGCAGAGTGGTGAGTGCAGAGTGGTGAGTGCAGAGTGGTGAGGGCAGAGTGGTGAGTGGTGAGGGTAGAGTGGTGAGTGCAGAGTGGTGAGTGCAGAGTGGTGAGTGCAGAGTGGTGAGTGCAGAGTGGTGAGTGCAGAGTGGTGAGTGGTGAGTGCAGAGTGGTGAGGGCAGAGTGGTGAGGGCAGAGTGGTGAGGGCAGAGTGGTGAGTGCAGAGTGGTGAATGCAGAGTGGTGAGGGCAGAGTGGTGAGTGGTGAGTGCAGAGTGGTGAGTGCAGAGTGGTGAGTGCAGAGTGGTGAGTGCAGAGTGGTGAGTGCAGAGTGGTGAGTGGTGAGGGTAGAGTGGTGAGTGCAGAGTGGTGAGTGCAGAGTGGTGAGTGCAGAGTGGTGAGTGCAGAGTGGTGAGTGCAGAGTGGTGAGTGGTGAGTGCAGAGTGGTGAGGGCAGAGTGGTGAGGGCAGAGTGGTGAGGGCAGAGTGGTGAGGGCAGAGTGGTGAGGGCAGAGTGGTGAGTGCAGAGTGGTGAGTGCAGAGTGGTGAGGGCAGAGTGGTGAGTGGTGAGGGTAGAGTGGTGAGTGCAGAGTGGTGAGTGCAGAGTGGTGAGTGCAGAGTGGTGAGTGCAGAGTGGTGAGTGCAGAGTGGTGAGTGGTGAGTGCAGAGTGGTGAGGGCAGAGTGGTGAGGGCAGAGTGGTGAGGGCAGAGTGGTGAGTGCAGAGTGGTGAATGCAGAGTGGTGAGGGCAGAGTGGTGAGTGGTGAGTGCAGAGTGGTGAGTGCAGAGTGGTGAGTGCAGAGTGGTGAGTGCAGAGTGGTGAGTGCAGAGTGGTGAGTGCAGAGTGGTGAGTGCAGAGTGGTGAGGGCAGAGTGGTGAGGGCAGAGTGGTGAGGGCAGAGTGTTGAGTGCAGAGTGGTGAGTGGTGAGTGCAGAGTGGTGAGTGCAGAGTGCAGAGTGGTGAGTGCAGAGTGCAGAGTGCAGAGTGGTGAGTGCAGAGTGGTGAGTGGTGAGTGCAGAGTGGTGAGTGCAGAGTGGTGAGTGCAGAGTGGTGAGTGCAGAGTGGTGAGGGCAGAGTGGTGAGGGCAGGGTGGTGAGTGCAGAGTGGTGAGTGCAGAGTGGTGAGTGCAGAGTGGTGAGGGCAGAGTGGTGAGGGCAGAGTGGTGAGGGCAGAGTGGTGAATGGTGAGTGCAGAGTGGTGAGTGCAGAGTGGTGAGTGGTGAGTGCAGAGTGGTGAGGGCAGAGTGGTGAGTGCAGAGTGGTGAGTGGTGAGTGCAGAGTGGTGAGTGCAGAGTGGTGAGTGGTGAGTGCAGAGTGGTGAGTGGTGAGTGCAGAGTGGTGAGTGCAGAGTGGTGAGTGCAGAGTGGTGAGTGCAGAGTGCAGAGTGGTGAGTGCAGAGTGGTGAGTGCAGAGTGGTGAGGGCAGAGTGGTGAGGGCAGAGTGGTGAGGGCAGAGTGGTGAGTGCAGAGTGGTGAGTGCAGAGTGCAGAGTGGTGAGTGCAGAGTGGTGAGTGCAGAGTGGTGAGTGCAGAGTGGTGAGTGCAGAGTGGTGAGGGCAGAGTGGTGAGTGCAGAGTGGTGAGTGCAGAGTGGTGAGTGCAGAGTGGTGAGTGGTGAGTGCAGAGTGGTGAGTGCAGAGTGGTGAGTGCAGAGTGCAGAGTGGTGAGTGCAGAGTGGTGAGTGCGGAGTGGTGAGTGCAGAGTGGTGAGGGCAGAGTGGTGAGTGCAGAGTGGTGAGTGCAGAGTGGTGAGTGGTGAGTGCAGAGTGGTGAGTGGTGAGTGCAGAGTGGTGAGTGCAGAGTGGTGAGTGGTGAGGGTAGAGTGGTGAGTGCAGAGTGGTGAGTGCAGAGTGGTGAGTGCAGAGTGGTGAGTGCAGAGTGGTGAGTGCAGAGTGGTGAGTGGTGAGTGCAGAGTGGTGAGGGCAGAGTGGTGAGGGCAGAGTGGTGAGGGCAGAGTGGTGAGTGCAGAGTGGTGAATGCAGAGTGGTGAGGGCAGAGTGGTGAGTGGTGAGTGCAGAGTGGTGAGTGCAGAGTGGTGAGTGCAGAGTGGTGAGTGGTGAGTGCAGAGTGGTGAGTGCAGAGTGGTGAGTGCAGAGTGGTGAGTGCAGAGTGGTGAGTGCAGAGTGGTGAGTGCAGAGTGGTGAGTGCAGAGTGGTGAGTGGTGAGTGCAGAGTGGTGAGTGCAGAGTGGTGAGTGCAGAGTGGTGAGTGGTGAGTGCAGAGTGGTGAGTGCAGAGTGGTGAGTGCAGAGTGGTGAGTGCAGAGTGGTGAGTGCAGAGTGGTGAGTGCAGAGTGGTGAGTGCAGAGTGGTGAGTGGTGAGTGCAGAGTGGTGAGTGCAGAGTGGTGAGTGCAGAGTGGTGAGTGCAGAGTGGTGAGTGCAGAGTGGTGAGTGCAGAGTGGTGAGGGCAGAGTGGTGAGGGCAGAGTGGGGAGTGCAGAGTGGTGAGTGGTGAGTGCAGAGTGGTGAGTGCAGAGTGCAGAGTGGTGAGTGCAGAGTGCAGAGTGCAGAGTGGTGAGTGCAGAGTGGTGAGTGGTGAGTGCAGAGTGGTGAGTGCAGAGTGGTGAGTGCAGAGTGGTGAGTGCAGAGTGGTGAGGGCAGAGTGGTGAGGGCAGGGTGGTGAGTGCAGAGTGGTGAGTGCAGAGTGGTGAGTGCAGAGTGGTGAGGGCAGAGTGGTGAGGGCAGAGTGGTGAGGGCAGAGTGGTGAGTGGTGAGTGCAGAGTGGTGAGTGCAGAGTGGTGAGTGCAGAGTGGTGAGGGCAGAGTGGTGAGTGCAGAGTGGTGAGTGCAGAGTGGTGAGTGGTGAGTGCAGAGTGGTGAGTGCAGAGTGGTGAGTGCAGAGTGGTGAGTGCAGAGTGGTGAGTGCAGAGTGGTGAGGGCAGAGTGGTGAGGGCAGAGTGGTGAGGGCAGAGTGGTGAGTGCAGAGTGGTGAGTGCAGAGTGGTGAGTGCAGAGTGGTGAGTGGTGAGTGCAGAGTGGTGAGTGCAGAGTGGTGAGTGCAGAGTGCAGAGTGGTGAGTGCAGAGTGGTGAGTGCGGAGTGGTGAGTGCAGAGTGGTGAGGGCAGAGTGGTGAGTGCAGAGTGGTGAGTGCAGAGTGGTGAGTGGTGAGTGCAGAGTGGTGAGTGGTGAGTGCAGAGTGGTGAGTGCAGAGTGGTGAGTGCAGAGTGCAGAGTGGTGAGTGCAGAGTGGTGAGTGCAGAGTGGTGAGTGCAGAGTGGTGAGTGCAGAGTGGTGAGTGCAGAGTGGTGAGTGGTGAGTGCAGAGTGGTGAGGGCAGAGTGGTGAGGGCAGAGTGGTGAGGGCAGAGTGGTGAGTGCAGAGTGGTGAGTGCAGAGTGGTGAGTGGTGAGTGCAGAGTGGTGAGTGCAGAGTGGTGAGTGCAGAGTGGTGAGTGCAGAGTGCAGAGTGGTGAGTGCAGAGTGCAGAGTGGTGAGTGCAGAGTGCAGAGTGGTGAGTGCAGAGTGGTGAGTGCAGAGTGGTGAGTGCAGAGTGGTGAGGGCAGAGTGGTGAGTGCAGAGTGGTGAGTGCAGAGTGGTGAGTGCAGAGTGGTGAGTGCAGAGTGGTGAGGGCAGAGTGGTGAGGGCAGAGTGGTGAGGGCAGAGTGGTGAGTGGTGAGTGCAGAGTGGTGAGTGCAGAGTGGTGAGTGGTGAGTGGTGAGTGCAGAGTGGTGAGTGCAGAGTGCAGAGTGGTGAGTGCAGAGTGGTGAGTGCAGAGTGGTGAGTGCAGAGTGGTGAGGGCAGAGTGGTGAGGGCAGAGTGGTGAGGACAGAGTGGTGAGTGCAGAGTGGTGAGTGCAGAGTGGTGAGTGCAGAGTGGTGAGTGCAGAGTGGTGAGTGCAGAGTAGTGAGTGTGCAGAGTAGTGAGTGTGCAGAGTAGTGAGTGTGCAGAGTGAGTGTGCAGAGCAGTGAGTGCAGAGCAAGTGTGCAGAGCATTGTGTGCTGTTGAGTGCAGAGTGCTGTGTATTGGCAATGTTAATGACAATGCCCATTTATTTTTGATTTAAAGAAAAAAAATGTCATGAGCAATGCCAATAGCTCTACCTTTAATGATGCCGAGACCATTCCATTGCAAATGATTGTTGATGATTGTTTAAGGGTTTTGAGGGTAGAAGTTCCTAGGAGATGTCTACAAAGTTTGTTAAAGTGTTGATAGTTGCTTTCTGTATATTCAGATGTATTAGTAGTAGTGTTTTTCACTAGTTTGTACTTTTGTGTTTTCGCACACTTGCAGAGTCAGATTTACGAGCCCTGTGCGCCACAGTTGCGCCGCTGTTGTGTCACTTCTGTGACGATGCTGCGGCGTAAACCATGTGCCACGTTGCGCTCTATTTACAACGTGACGCATATAGCCCTGGGCCACATGAAACCTGCGTCGTTTCATGTGGGCGTTCCGGCGCAGGGGGTGGGGCGTTCCTTTGCAGGAACGCCTCGGAAAAGTGAAATCTACAAGACTTCACTCAGTCACTTTTCCATCGCCGCTCCGTCAAAACCTTGCGCCTGCTTGAAGCAGGCGTAAGGCGTAACACACCATATTAAGGATAGGCCAGGTTGGAACAGTGCTGGAGTTGCGTGGCGCGCAACACAACTCCAGCACTGCGCCAACCTTACGCCGGCAGATGTGACACGCATCTGTTTGTTCTTGCACCATGATGCGCCGCATTGTAAATGCGGCGCATCCGTGGTGGCGCAAGGGTTAACTTGCGTCAAGCATCTTTCCTGGGGTGCATCCCTGCTGATTTGCAGGGATGCGCCAGGAAACATAAATCTGTCCTTCAGTATTTTAGAAATTATTGTTGTATTATGTTAAATTGTGTTATATTACTTACATTTTGATGATTAAGTGTGATGTATATGCATTATGGGGAAGGGTTTTACTAACTGATTTACAGGTTTTTGTCTATTAGTGTGTCCTATGGGCATTGGCAGGTGCTGTTATTTTTAAAGAAAATCAATGTTGGTGTATAATACATTGATTTCTTTTTGTTTTAGGTTTCCTGGAGTTTTCTTTTTTTAAAACACTTTTTGGTGTTTTTATGGTTTCTACATACTTTGAATTGATTTGAGGACTCTCTTTTGGATGTGTATCAGTTTTGCATTTTCAGGGGATTTTGGGACAATATTTTTGCTATTGTGGGTGGATTACATTTTTCGACTACCTGGATACAGAACAAGATCTGCAGCTACATAACAGTAAGTTGTTTCTTTTTGGGGTGGGAAATGTGATATTTTATTGTTTGTTTAAACATTATGGGCCTCATTTTGATGACAGTCAGATCGCACACTTACAGACCATATGTGACGATCCGACCGCCGGCAACCATTTGGTCCGACCGTCGGAAAATAATCCCGGTGGTCGGACTCACAGCAGTCGGAGGGAAGACCGCCGCCTCCACCAGTATCAGTGATTCTGATGGGCGGCGGTTGAATCGTATTCCTGAATGGCTGCGTTGCTGAAGCAGGCACTACAGTGAGATTTACAATATCCCGTTTCAACAACTTTTTTATGTTGGGAAGGCCGCCATGAAAAGGCTCTAGGTAACAGAATTTGGGGGCCCCAAAAAGAGCCCCTGTCCATTGTGGGTCATTTCATAAAGCAACGGTTGGACTGCCGTATGTTTGTTGTGCAGCATCCTGACCGTGTCAACAGTGGACAACGGGCTGACAATTCACTACCAAAATGAGGCTCTTTGTGATTTTTATTTGGAATGGTGTGGTTTATGTGATGTCATTAATTTATGCGATGGACTGAGTTTGTTTTTAGTTTCTTGGCAGGTGACAGATACATTTTTTATTTAAATAATTTATATATAATCTTATTATCACAGTCTTTAATAATATTTGAATGTTATTAAATGTTTTGACTGATGTAATGAAATATATTTATTGTTTATTAAAAAGAAAATTGGTTGGTTTAGATTTTACGATACTTTTGTATGATATGGGTTGTTAATATTTATTTTATACTATGTTTTTGGCTATCATTTCTAAGTAATGTACTTCTCTGTTATTTGTGAAGTGTTTGATTTTAAATTGTAGCACACTAAATATTCTTTTATTTTGTCTGCTAAGTTTAAGGGCAAATTGGCTAACAGATTGCTCCATTTATAATTTTTGATAGCTTTGCCCTTTTTTTAACACATTTATAAATATATAGGGCCCGATTCACAAAAGTAATCTGAGACAAAACCCTAACTTTATGACTTTTGGTATTCACAGAAGGCATTTAGGAGTACTAAACTTAGGATTTTGTCTCAGTTAAACTTAAGTTTGACTGAGACAAAATCTTAATTTTAGTACTCCTAAATGCCTTCTGTGAATACCGTAAGTCGTAAAGTTAGTACTATGGGCTTGATTTTGAGAATCAAGCCCATAGAGTGTAGTTTGAGTTCTGCCTAGTGTGGGTTGGAAGTCATTGTGCTATCCCTCCACTGCGTTGTTTGTTCTGGTTTCCTTTCCAAAGTGCTGCCATAGATATTACATCCTGGGTTTTGGAATTTGGATTGGCGTCCGTGTCTGCCAACCCAAGTATCTTTTAATAATAACCCATGAGGGGGCAAAGCTTGTGTTTGTATTATTGTTAGAAAGCGTTTTCTATTAGTACATTTAAGTGGTAGGCTATCTCTCTGATAGGGACATAGGCTAGTGCTATATATATTTTTTTATTTCTAAGGCAAATTGGCTGTTTGTAGAATTTTCTAGACTAAGGGCCTAATTAAGACCTTACAGCAGAGTGGTGGTGTGGCGGTGCAAACCACTGTGCCACCGCTCCATCAAAGGTCACCGCATGCTACCCACCATATTACTACTTTTCAGTGGTCTGGAGGTCAGGCTGTGTGGTGGTTTCTGCTGCAGTGCCCTTCAAAAGGCGTTTGTGACTTTTAAAATGGCACAGCAATGGGAATGCATCACAATGTTCCTGCACGGCATGGACACGAAATTCCATGCTGAACAAGAACCTATGTGCAGGCACACAGGGGGGAACATGTTATGTCCTGGAGGGCCCTCTTTCTTTCCCCTTCGCCAGGCTTTTCAGGGCGGTGGCCTGGCAGAGAGGAAACTCATAATATGCTTGGTGGGGCCATGGAGGTCCCGGCAAGCATATTGCGGCCTCTGACTGCCGCTCCTACGTTAGGGAGCAGCGGTTCCATGGTGGAGCCGGCAGTCCTAGTGTGGTCTGACTGCCCGCATCGTAATCGGGTGTTCGGACCTCCAGTGCGGTGGTGGCTACATCCACCACTGGCACACCATCACGAGTCCGAGGACTGCCAGACTCGAAATCTGGCCCTAAGTGTAGATTGTTGGAGGTACGCCATAAGCTTTGATTAAAATGATGGTGATAGCATTGTATAGGTTTGTGGGGGTACATCTTTAAAGTTGTTTGAATCATTATTTGCCCAAAGCCTATGTTTATTTTTTGGATCTGAGTAAATGGTTTGGGACACATTTTGAAGGCCCTATCCATCATTCATGTTTGGCATTGGCTAAGCTTTAGCTTGCGAAGTTTTAGCAAGGTATTTGCTGTGGAGAATATTAAGAGGCCTATTACGATGGCCCCCGCCACCGTAACGGTGAGCGGGACAGACCACCAGAGTTGCGGCGGTCACGCTGTGGCCATAAGGATGAGGCTGCCAACCTTGCAGTCGCATCCTGCATATTTATCTTTGTGGCGGGCGGTGCTTTGTGCAGCACCAGCCACAATGCCAAATATACCTGTGGTGCATTGGCGTGGTGCCTGCTACCTTGTGCATGCCAAGTGTACCTCCTACCTTCAACACCACGGGGGCCTCAACGAGCCCCCAAAGGCAGACACTGCATGCCGATGCCGCCATGGAAAGGCCAAACTCCACTGACACCCTAATATGGCGGGTGGTGCCTGCTAGGCACCACCACCATATTATTGCCCAGGACCACACAGCAGGCAATCGTAACGATTGCCTGCTGCGGTAAAGCAAGAGACGGTCTTTACGTCTGCCACTGGGCCACCGCCATCGTAATAGGGCGAGGGGTAATTGGCGCACTGCAGGGGAAAGATGTCGGATGGGCCGCCACCGCTGGTCTGGCAGTGGCGATCCGCCCGACATCATAATGGACCCCTAAGATTGGCTTCTCATTATTTAGGTTGTCATGTAAAAAAGCAGGGTCTTCATTATGTGTTTTTGCTAAACTTTCAGGTATTTGTTTATCTTGGTATCTTCTATGGGCAGGAGGAGTAATGTCGGTGGATATTTTGGTCTGTACACTTAAACGTTGGCCTGTGATGTGTTCAGGGACTTTAGGTAGTATATCTTGCCTCTCATATATCCTGCAATATCAACCTTAATTGTATTTTTGTCACATTTGGGGTGTGGTTGTGCTCTCATACATGAATTAAAACATCATCTTTTGTAGTCGTCCTCCCGTAGCATGCATTAAAATAATATTTGGTGTATTTCCAATTTATATTTTCTGTTGATGCACTTTCTTCCTCTGTAGGTGTAGCCGATGTGACTTAGTAACTGTTTTCCTTTCTGCAAAAGTATGTACTTTGCTGTTTCAGCCATTGTATCTGAAAGTAGTGTAATAGTATAGATATATACAATATTTTGAAGTTTATACATTTGTTTTTCATATGTAAAATTATGCAACTACTTCAATTGTGCATATTTACATGTATGTTTTGTTTATATGTTTACGCTCTTTTGTAGATTTTTTATTGACGGTGTTTTAATGTGGAGCATGTCGTGCATTTTTTGATGGATGAAAAAAAGTTAGTTTCATTTTAAATTGTCATTTGCTGATAGTTTGTAGAAGTTGAGGTTGTTTGGTTTATTTTTACTAGTTATTTGGTTGAGTTTATAGTTTTTCATATAATTTATATATACTTACTTTCTTATATCTTTTTGTTGGCTTGTGGTAGTTGTCTTTTCTTGCAGTTTATCATGTTTTCAAGTTTAAGTTTTGTGTTTTAGGAAGCCTATGTAAAGCGATAGAAGTTTGAGAATGTTTTATTAATTATTTGTTATTTTTAAGTTTTTTAATATATTAACAAGTAAATTTAGTTTAAATATGTTTTACTTACTTGGAGACATATTATCAAGCTGCAGCGATAATTATGGCTGACCGCTCTTATCCCGCATTTTCCTATCGCTGGAACTTATCGCCTTGTTAGCGCTGTATCAACCATGCTTAGCGCCATGGTGATAAATATTCCAGCGATAGCGGGGATATCGCCGTTTTCCATGGAACAACGCTGGTTTTCCAGCAATGTTTCAAATATTCAAGCAATATCCTTGATGATAGGCGTGTGGTTTTAACCACACAAACCACCTTCCATTGTAGGTATCTCATTAGCGATGCAAAGGGAGGCAATAGGAAACCGGACGCTAAGGCAAGGAAACATGCGCTAGCGTGTCCTTGTTAATAAAGCAATACAATTATTGCTGCTTTTCGCCCAAAAATGGGCGCTCAAGCAGCGATAATGTTATCGCCGTCCCTTGATAATATGCCCCTTGGTCAGGTATTTGTTGAAATGTATACATTTTGTCTTTAATGGTCTTGTCAGAGAATCCAGAAGAGTTTCCTTGTCTTGCAACATTCGTCCTATTTGAAGTATTTAATTGTTTAAATTAGCGTGGTTTTTATATTATTGATTTAATTGTTTGTCTAATTTTATTGGTTGTAGTTGTTTATACTTTCATTTTATTGGTTGGTTTAGTTTTAGTATACTGTTTTATCGTTATGTCCTATGGTAAATGCTATGTTAAGCTATATTATAAATATATGATATCTAGCATGATAGCTTTTAATCTATACTACTATTATAAAGAGAGAACTGTGAACCTTTGAGGCGGGTAAACTCGGGAACCACAGCGCCAATCCAAACACCCAATACATCATTGGAATTGTCAGGGTCTGCAGAGTGACATAGGCTATATACCACCAAAAAATATACGTTCTTTAAAAAATATACGTAAAAAAAAAGTAGTCCCTTGGAAGTAGCGCCGGCCGCGTGCGCTAACGACGTGCGTGATGACATCATCAGGAGCCCGGGGAAGATCGGCGGACAGGAGCGCGAGGAGGAGTGGCGGACAGGAGCGCGGGGAGGAGCGGCAGACAGGAGCGCGGAGTTTAGCACACAGGACCTTGGGGAGGAGTGGTGAACTTTTGCCCACTGCGCCGTTGGCTGAGGTAGGTGAGAGGCGCCCGCAGTGGGCTGAGGAGGTGGTTGGGGGCCTGGGTTTGGTGGACTGCAACGGACAGGAGCGGGTGGAGGAGCTGTGAAGTTTAGCACACAGGACCTTGGGGAGGAGCGGTGAACTTTTGCCAACTGCGCTGTGGCCTGAGGTAGGTGAGAGGCGCCCACGGTGGGCTGAGGAGGTGGTTGGGGGCCTGGGTTTGGCCGACTGCAGCAGACACGAACGCGGGGAGGAAATGAGAAGTTTTGCAGACAGGAGCGCAGGGAGGCTGTAAGCAAGCCTGATTGCCGGAGGAAAGGTGAAGTTTAGCGGACAGGAGCGCAGGGAGGCTGTAAGCAAGCCTGATTGCCCCCGGACAACGTCGGGACGGGCTGTATTTATCTCTTTAATTATTATTTAGGTTGTTGTTTAAATGTTTGTAGTTAATGGTAATATTTTTTGGGTGGTATTGTTATGATTTTTGGTTCATAACGCCGGAAACAACGACATCACCCCTTCGCAGGACCTCTGCAACTCCCTCGCCTCCTACTTCCACAACAAGATCACGGACATACACAACAGCTTCAGCACTCAACCAACGCACGCCACGAGCGAACCACCGCCCCCCACCACCACCCTCCGCGCATGGACCCCGATCAGCACCGAAGACACCATCCGCACGATGAACTCCATCCACTCTGGATCTCCGACCGACCCTTGCCCTCACCACGTCTTCAACAAGGCCGACGCTGTCATCGCACCCCACCTGTGGGACATCATCAACACCTCCTTCAACACCGCTACCTTCCCAGAGAGCTGGAAGCACGCCGAACTCAGCGCCCTACTAAAGAAGCCATCAGCCGACCCCACCGACCTCAAGAACTACCGACCCATCTCGCTGCTCCCGTTTCCCGCAAAAGTCATCGAGAAGACCGTCAACAAGCAGCTGGCCGCCTTCCTCGAGACGAACGGATCCCTCGACCTCTCGCAGTCTGGCTTCCGGGCCAACCATAGCACCGAGACCGCCCTGATCGCAGCAACCGATGACATCCGAGCCCTGCTCGACAACGAAGAAACAGCGGCCCTCATCCTCCTAGACCTCTCCGCGGCCTTCGACACTGTCTGCCACTGTACCCTAGTACAGCGCCTCAGCAACGTCGAAATCCAGGAGAAGGCACTGGAGTGGATCACCTCCTTCCTCGCCGGAAGGACGCAGAGAGTCTGCCTTCCCCCGTTCAGATCAGAAGCCACCGAAGTCATCTGCAGCGTTCCTCAAGGCTCCTCGCTCAGCCCAACCCTCTTCAACGTCTACATGAGTCCCCTTGCAGCCATCGCACGCCAGCACAACCTCAACATCATCTCGTACGCCGACTACACCCAGCTGATCCTCTCCCTCACCAAAGACCCCGCCACCGCCAGAGCCAACCTACACGAAGGGATGAAAGAGGTAGCCAACTGGATGAAGAACAGCCGCCTGAAACTGAACTCGGACAAGACGGAAGTCCTCATCCTGGGATCCTCACCCTCCGCCTGGGACGACTCCTGGTGGCCCCCCACCCTAGGCAGCGCACCCAAACCAACAGACCACGCACGCAACCTGGGCTTCATCCTAGACTCCTCCCTCTCCATGACCAGACAAGTCAACACAGTCTCCTCGTCGTGCTTCAACATCCTACGCATGCTACGCAAGATCTTCCGGTGGATCCCTACCGAGACCAGGAAGACGGTCACCCAGGCCCTCGTCACCAGCCGACTGGACTACGGCCACTCCCTCTACGCCGGAACCACCGCCAAACTCCAGAAGAGACTCCAGCGGATCCAGAACTCCTCAGCACGACTCATCCTGGACATCCCCCGTCGCAACCACATCTCCGGACACCTGAGAGACCTGCACTGGCTCCCGGTCAACAAGAGAATCACCTTCCGTCTCCTCACCCACGCACACAAAGCCCTGCACAACCAAGGCCCAGGATACCTCAACAGTGGCCTCAACTTCTACGCTCCCAAACGCCAGCTTCGATCGACTGGCCACGCCCTCGCCGCCGTCCCCCGCATCCGAAGAGCCACCACAGGGGGAAGGTGCTTCTCCTACCTCGCCGCCAAGACTTGGAACTCCCTCCCGACTCACCTCCGCCTGACCCAGGACCACCTCGCCTTCAGGAAGCAGCTCAAGACCTGGCTGTTCGAGCAGTAGCGGACCCCCCCTCCCCTAAGCGCCTTGAGACCCTCCGGGTGAGTAGTGCGCTATACAAATGCTTTGATTGATTGATTGATTGATTGATTGATTGATTGATTGATAATTTATTTGGGGAATGGTAAAGATTTTGTTGATGTAATATATTTGTATAAACATATGCATAAAATGTTTTATTCCAATAATTGTTTTATGTAAGAAGTTTTTTTTTAATATTTGTTCATAATTATTCAGTAATTTTGCCATGAGTATTGTAGTCAGTATTTAAAGGTGATGATATTTTAGTTTTCAATATTTCTGTTTCCGATATAGGTAAAAATCGATATCTTTAACAACAATATTTGTGTTCTTAATATTTGTAGTTTTAATAGTGTAGGAAGTCGATATTTTTATTATTGATATTTCATTTGAGATATATTTGTGTTTCGATATTGGATGCATAAATATTATGTCAGCGATCCGAATAAATATGACTACTCCTTGAAAACACTAAAAGGGTCATCCGTGCTGATGGACCTAACACACTAGCAATCCCAGTAGGGCATATTTGTAACCTCTTTTCATTTCTGCCTCTATAACTGTCGCTCCTCACAGAAGTACACATTTATTTTAAACAGTAAGAAGACTCATTTGTTTCTTGTCCTGGATTCACTTGGAACTGAATAACAAAGACAAGCTCTGAGGCTGTATATTCAACACTAAAGATATATTTCTTGTAGAGAAAAAAAAATCAACTCTCTATAGAAACGTTAAAATCAATTTGATGGCGCAGTCAAAATTCCTTCAAAGTGAATTACTTCTATCCGCGCTTCTTGGCCGATCAATATTTTCCCTGACGGTTTGTGCTCTTACCCGAGGACACAAGTTGTGTCCTTTGGGGAACTCTGCAATATGTTCTCATTTTAATCTGCTTCCCTCAGCCAGAGAAAAAGGGAGGGAAATATTCCTGCAGGCAGATGCAAATCAAATGGGTTAATATCGCTCAACTTGTGAATATACAGAGACTGATAATGGAAGGAAACACAGGATGCTTGGCTCACCTGGTCGGTTCGGTTCTCTGTCTGTGGCAACAGCCGGCTCTGCTTGATCTCCAGCTCTGTCTTTGCACCACTAAAGCCATTCTCAACCTCAGTTCTGTGGTCCCCGGGGAGTCTGCAAAATCCTCATAGCGGGTCCACACTTGGGGGCCTACCTATTAGGATGGCGAACGGACCTGCGTCCGACCGCCACCCCAGAGGAGGAGGGACCGTCCGCAGGGGCAGCAGCGGTCTCTCCGTGCTAATTAGGATGTGACCGCCACCCTGGCGGTCACATCCTGTATTTTTAACATTGCGGCGGGTGCTGCTTGAAGCAGCACATGCCCGCAGTGTTAAATAAACAATGTTTACCTTTGCATGCACAAAGCTGCAGGTACCGCGTGGTGCCTGCCGCTTCGTGCACGCAAAGTCAGGGGGGTACCATAGGTACCTGCCATGTGTACCCCCCACACCCCCTTCACCCCTGGGGGCCTGCAACGGGCCCCCAAAGACAACACTGTATGCCTTTCCACGGTATGGATACTGATTGGGGAATTGAAGGTGTGAAATACAAGTCTGTAGGTGGTTAGAGGACTGCATGCATAGTGGATAGGGGTTTGAAGCAGTCCATGTGCTATGGCCTGGCTCACTGAATGAATACTTGGGTACTGACTGAATGACTAGAGTACTGCAAGGAGAGTGCCTGGGTGAATTTATAAGCGTTTGGGTTTTGGTGCAGTAAATGGATTAGAACAAGATGCAGAATGGGTCACTAGAGGAGTGCAAGGGCAGTGACAGGGTGTTTGCTGGAAGTGTATGAATACTGACTGGGGAATTGAAGGTGTGAAAGACAAGTGTGTAGGTGGTTAGAGGACTGCATGCAAAGTGGATAGGAGTTTGAAGCAGTCCATTTGCTAAGGCCTGGCTCACTGCATGAGTACTTACACAGTGGTGAAGGGAGAGGATGGGGTCTGAGGTGACGTGTGAAAACACGTCCTGGGGTGCGTTTTAAGTTGGGGAAATAATTCCCCTTCAATCCTGAGAGCCTCAGGGGACCAACTAGCTCACCAGGTGCTTCCAGTAAGCGCCGCTGCGCTGTGTTTCAGAGAGGTGGCCCAGGCCGTGCCCCTTTTTACACCTCTCTGTGGCGCTTACTGGAGGTACCTAGTGGGCTAGTTTGCTAGTCGGACCCAAGGAACACTCAGGATTCAAAGGGACTTAATCTCCCAAAATAAAATGGCCACAGGGTGAGTTTATACAGTGGTGAAGGGAGGGGATGGGGCCTGAGGTGACGTGTGAAAACACGCCCTGTGGTACGTTTTAAGTTTGAGAAATAATTCCCCTTCAATCCTGAGGGCCCCTGGGGGCTAACTAGCCCACCAGGTGCTTCCAGTAAGCGTCACTGCTCTGTGTTTCAGACAGGTGGCCCAGGCCCTGCCCCTTTTTGCACCTCTCTGCAACACATCTCTGTGGCGCTTACTGAAGGTACCTAGTGGGCTACTTGGACCCTAGGGTCACTCAGGATTCAAGGGGACTTAATCTCCCAAATTAAAACGGACACAGGGCGCGTTTACACAGTGGTGAAGGGAGGGGATGGTGTAGGAAAGTGGCTCTATATATACTGGACCAAAGTAAGGTACAGTGTGTATAGAGTCCCCAGTCCCCAGAGGTTTGGCAGGGGTTAAAGTTAGATATAACCTTACTCTCTAAAGTGGTAGCTTGGTCGAGCAGTAAGGTAGTATCAGAGGACAGTGTAAAGCATTTGTTGTACACACTCAGTCAGCAAATGGTCTCACACACTCAAGAACTGAACTCTAGGCCAATTGTTTTGTATCAAAAGATATAGTTGTTTGATTTTAGAACCAACAAGGTATCAAAATATACTTTCTCAGGATGATTTACTTTAGTTAAATACTTTTACAAATAGGCAATAGACTTTTTGAATGCAATAGTTACAGTTTGTTGCGATAGGCAACACAATTTCAAACACAATGAATGCCTCATTGAGCTCAATGGGAATTTCTGGTTAAATGCAATTAGTTACTTTGTAGATCACTTTTCTAACGACAGGACTGGATCCTAGATTCAGTCCCGGGACATGAGCTGTAAACAGTTAAGTAAAAGCGTTTTGGTTACAGTAGTGATGTTTAAAGAATATTATTGTATTTTAAAAGTTGACAGAAACTTTTCCAGTTGTAATTACCAATGTTATCCTATGGAAGGAAATTCAATTGGCAGGTAAAGTATGTTTACCTTACTTTTTAAATCCAGTTCTGGACTCCTAGGTTCAGCACTGGGACCTCTATCTAAAACAGGCAAGTAATTATGTTTTTATCTGTGGCACGATTTTTAGAGAATATTTGTAAGTTTCAAAAACTTTGTCACTTTGAACTTGAAACTTTTTCAGCAAAACGCAGACAATCATATCCTATGAAAGGAAATTCAAGTTACTGGTAAGTACGGTTAGAATAACTTTTCAGGATCAGTACTGCGCTCAAAGATGCAGCACTGAGGTCTCTCCTGATAACAGGTGAGTAAATCGGAATTCGTAGTTCAGCCGATTTTAGAGGAATATTTGTAAGTTTCAAAAATCGCCACAAAAACTTTTCCCGCAAAAAGCAGGCAATGATATCCTACCGAAGGAAATTCACATTACTGATAACTATGGTTAGAATTACTCTTCAGGGTCAGTGCTGGGCTCAAAGATGTAGCAATGAGGTTTCTCCTGATAACAGGAGAGTAAATCGGAATTCCTAGTTCGGCTGATTTTAGCTGAATATTTTAAAGCTCCAAAACTACACTCTTAGAAGAATTTCCAAGTGAAACAAGTCAATGTTAGCCTATGGAAGGAAATTCAAGTTACTGGTAAGTACTGTTAGAATTACTTTTCAGGATCAGTACTGGGCTTAAAGATGTAGCACTGAAGTCTCTCCTGATAACAGGTGAGTACATCGGAATTCAGAGTTCGGCTGATTTTAGAGGAATATTTGTAAGATCCAAAACTCCACACTTAGAAGAATTTCCAAGTAAAACCAGTCAATGTTAGCCTATGGAAGGAAATTCAAGTTACTGCTAAGTACGGTAACTTTTCAGGATCAGTACTGGGCTCAAAGATGCAGCACTTAGGTCTCTCCTGATAACAGGTGAGTAGATCGGAATTCGTAGTTCGGCTGATTTTACTTCGGTCCAGTATATATAGAGCCACTTTCCTCACCATCCTCTCCCTTCACCACTGTGCAAACACATCCTGTGGCACATTTTAGGTTGGGGAATTAATTCCCCTTCAATCCTGAGGTTCCCTAGGGTCCAACTAGCCCACTAGGTACCTCCAGTAAGTGCCACAGAGCTGCTTAGCAGAGAGATGTAAAAAGGGGCACGGCCTAGACCACCTCTCTGCAACGCCCTGCGGCCACCCTCCTCACATTTTCAAAGCCCTGGGGGGTGGTGGTCCCAGGGGCTTAGGGGGTCCATCACGGACCCCCCAATCTAAATATTTAGAGCCCCGGGGATGTGGCGGTCCCTGGGGCGTTTGGGTGGGGCTTGAGCCCCCCCTCACACTGTATTTTTTTTTTTAAAAGGCCCGGGTGGACTGGGTTCAAACTTTAGCGCCTCCCTTGCTTCATTATATCAGTCTCCCATCTCTCTGATACTGGTTAATGGGATATTAACCCAACCTGTGCCAATTATGAGAGGGACTAGACAAGGGTGCCCCTCTCGCCTCTCTTATTCGACCACTACATTGAGCCCCTAGCCTGTCTGAATAGAGCAGCAGAGAGGATTACCCCGTTCAAATTTGAGGGGTGATCTAGGAAGATCAGGTTATATGCAGACGATATAATTATTTTAACCTCCAAGCTACATCAGTCAAGGGGGTGTTTAGTTGAACTAACTAAGGAGTTTGGGCCATATCAGGCTATCTTATAAACGAGGATAAGATGGAGGTTATGTCCTGGAACCTAAATCCTGAGGGTATAGCTTGTAAATCGGAAACGAGATATCTAGGGGTAAGTATAACCCAAGATATACGGGAGCTTACGGAGGTAAACTTTCTCAGAGTGAAGAAGGAGATTACTGCCGCTCTCCGAGGTTGGGCGTACTTGCCGCTATCGCTGTTCGGGCATGTGAATTTAGTGAAGATGATGATTCTCCCGAAAATAACTTTTTTGTTTGATTCACTACCGTTATTATTTGAAAAAGACTGGTTTGCAAAACTTCAGAGCAAGATAGGCTCGTTTATATGGGCTTCAAGAGGCTCCCGTCTTTCGTGAAAGAAGATTAGGAGGAAGCTTTTGAAGGGAGGGTTAGAGGCTCCGGGGTTCCAGATTTATTCATGGGCTTTTTTGCTGAAAATCTGTCGAATGTTGTTGGGTACTCCGGGGAGTTCAGATATTGGTAAACTGCTGGCTGCGCTGCTTGGAATGGCTAATTTTAAAGAGTACGGCTTCATGCATAAATTTGCTGACCCGAAATACTTCAAGAAGGTCAGATTAAGAGTCTTAAGGAATCTAGTGGAGGTCTGCTTTAGAATTATTAGGGTAATACAAATTCCTAACTATAGTTTTATGGCTCCGATTTGGGACACACCAGGGTCCCCTCTCTGGTCTAAGGATGCTCTGGCAAAAGCATTGAAAGTGGATGGGCCTCAGAGGTGGAAATATTTATTTCCGGAGGGCAAGTTGATTGCATGGGGAGTTTGCTTACAGGAATAGGGTCTGAGTTTCTCCAGGTTTAAGTACTTGCAGATCCAGAGTTGGGCAGCGGGAAAGGAAAGTTTAATTGGTCTCCACAATGACTTCGAAGAGAAGTTGCGGTTAGAAACGGAGTTTAAAAAAGAAGTTTCGCTGTGGTATTGGCTAATATTGGAGATGGAGGATTGACCATTTATGCTGCCTGAAACCTTGTGGGGCGAGTGCTTGCCGGGGATTGCTACAGAAGACCAATGACAAGTAACAATATCTATGCTGTATAAAATAGTAAAACCCGCAAATTTAAGGAGGAACCATCTGTTTACGATTCACAGGGCATATTGGTCTCCTAGAAGACTCTCGAAATTCAACCATGGGGGTATGGTGGTGTGCCCTAAATGCAAGAACCCGAACGAGGATGACCTTCATATGTTTCTGCATTGTCCAGCGTTAAATGAATTCTGGGAAGTATGAGGTTGTCAACAGTTCTTGGCCTCCAGATCAAGGTAAGCCTTGAACTTGTCATGAAGGGGAGACTGGACCTGCAAGGTAAGGGCAAAGATGATAATGCGAAGCTTGTGTTTTATGCTGTATTGTTGGCTCACAGAGAGATCTGCAAACTGTGGGTGTCTGCGGTGCCTCCAACATAACTGGACTGGATAAGATCTATGAGAGCTATTGTCAAGTTAGATATTTCGGAGAAGTGCAAAATAAATATTGTTTCTAGACTCCCTTTTTGTTATCTTTTGGGTGAAGGGGAAGGTGGTAAAATAACTTTTTGATGCCAGTCCTATGATTAAGCTTTCTCCTATCTCGGTTTGGCCTGCAGTCTTCCCGGTCTAGTGAAGATTTAAGGGAAGGGTGGCTATGCCTTGGGGGAAGCCTCTCTGTCCAACCAACTTAAGGGGCATTGCCCGGAAGAGGGACAGATTCTAAGTAGCGAGGCAGAAGCACCCCTCCTCTATAGCAGAGTCAATATATGAGGTTATACAGCCCAAGGGTGGTACCGTTGAGTTCTGGGCGGTGAGAAGGCAAATGAGGATAAAAAAATTTAAAAAATACATACATACAAAGTCAGCTTCCGTAAACATGCACTTTCAGGGCCACCTATCCAGAGCCCTTATGACTCTGTGTTTTTGATAACATCAATAACAAGTGAACAGTTAGGTCATCTTGGAGTATGTTATAAGACAAAACAAAAGCGTACATTGAGAGTACGAAGAAGTGTTGTCCACACAGATCAGAATTCAGAAATACAATTTTCAATATTTTAATGATCAGTGAACATTTGTGCCCTGAATACGTGTGCCCAACAACATTACAGATATGAGGAGGTATAAGATAATGTAGCAAAGGACTTACTGATCTCAGAGTCAGGCTCTACGTCGAGGGTGTGATCTAGCCTGACAACACTTAAGATGCCAATAAGATGCTGGAACATTCCCAAAGACAAGTTCCTAAGGAATGCCAATGAGAGGCCCAACAATGATGGCATAGGGCCAGGTTGTTCTACTCCATTACTAGGATGCAAGTACTGAAGGGGGGTCTAGTGAGACACAGACCAAAGTGATGACAGAGGATGTATGTGAGGACATGGATGAGAAGAAATGTCTGCTAGTAGCTCTTTACATTCTCATACAAAGTTGTGGTAGCCTCACTAGTGAACAGGCAAGCCCTTCTCAGTGGTTCTAATGTACACTATAAACAAAGTCCAGCCATATGATCATCACAGTAGCAGAAACATAATCTGTGAAGAAACTTCTTATCTGTGAAGGAAAAGTCCCAGAGGTGCCATCGAAGGGTAGGGAACCTGTGTCTCTGTACTTAGATGTTGGTGGGTCCCTTCCTTTCCTCCTGCAAAATAGAAAACACAACAAAACATGAGCGAGTAGTGTGAATAACCAATAAGATATACAGCATAATATAAAACCATTAAAAGCATACTGTTACATATGTGGAACATGATCTAGTTAAGCGTATGTAAACTGAAATGATCATGGGTAAGTGGGAGGGAGACAGGAAGGAAAGGAAAGGAAGGGTACTCAGGTCTCTATCGCAGCCTCCTTTCCTCATCCTGCAGGAGACTGCAAGAGACTATTTTTCCTGTAAATGGATACCTAATTTGTCATCCTGATTTAAACCCCTGAGGTTCTTGGTCTGAAAGTCAATGATATAGCTGGACTCCTTCCTTCTCAGTTTGAGAACCCTGTCCCCGCCTCTGGTGTTGTTGACAATTTGTTCAATGGCAAGTAGGACAAGTGTATTTGTGTGTGTGTGTGTGTGTGTGTGTGTAGCTAGATAGATAGATAGATAGATAGATAGATAGATAGATAGATAGATAGATAGACAGATAGATAGACAGATAGACAGATAGATAGATAGATAGATAGATAGATAGATAGATAGATAGATAGATAGATAGATAGATAGATAGATAGATAGATAGATAGATAGATAGATAGATAGATAGATAGATAGATAGATAGATAGATAGATAGATAGATAGATAGATAGATAGATAGATAGATAGATAGATAGATAGATAGATAGATAGATAGATAGATAGATAGATAGACAGATAGATAGACAGATAGATAGATGCATTTTTAATGGGGCTTTCAGTCTGCTTTCTTCATCCTTTGGTCTGATGGTGGGTCATTCATTTTTTGCATCGTCCACTACAGCATGGGGTAGGGGTTCAGCCCATTTCAGCCACTGAATTACTTCACTATGAGTGACTGAATTTTGCTCTTCCACAGGAGCCCATCAGCCCACAAGCTCATTCCCTTCTGTGCCAATGTTTTTTTAAAACATATTTATTACTTTGATGTTGCCTTTGCATTCAGAGTCTGATGTGACAGCAGGATGCTATAGCAGATGTGAGCACTGGCCACATTCCATGTTTTATCAGATCCTGTCCCCTGCCAATGCTGTTGTAAATTTCTTTTGGAATGTCCTTTGTTTACTGTCTGACTGCTGGTATCTCACAGCATAACAGATTGTGTTCATTTGCGTCAATACTATACATGTGAACTCATAAGTGGATAATTCTCCAGAACATGTATATTCTGGGCTCATTTTCACCAATGGTTCTTTACTAAACTTTGCCCACTAAGAAGACCAACCTCAATCGTGTTTAATTTGTAGCACTTTTACTATTTCCTCCTTTCTTTCTTTCTCTCTTTCTTTCTTTCTTTCTTTCTTTCTTTCTTTCTTTCTTTCTTTCTTTCTTTCTTTCTTTCTTTTCCCTCTTTCATTCTTCAATTCTTCCATTGATTCTTTTATTCCTCATTCCTTCTCATTCCTTTCATTCTTTCACTTCTTATTCTTTACTTTCATTCATTAATTGCTTCTTTTCTTCCTTCTTGCCTTCCTTTTTTCTTTCAAGCTTTCTTTTCTTCTTTCTTTCTTTCTTTTATTCCTTCTTTTGTGCTTTTCTCTTGCCTTCCTTCTTTTCTTCTTTCTTTACATTTTACTTTGTTCATTCTTTCCTTCTATCTTGCCTTCCTTTTATCCTTCTTTCCTTAACTCTCTCTCGTCTTTCTTTTATTCCTTCTTTTTCTTACTTTATCTCATTTCTTTCTTTCCCTTCCTTTCACTTCTGCGTCCATTCCTTCTTGCTTTTATTCCCTTTTCCCGTCTTTCTTTCTCTGTTTTTCTATCCTTCTTTCCTTCCTTTATTGTCTGTCTTTCTTTCCTTCTTTCTTGTCTTCCTTCTGTCTTTCTTGCATTCTGTCTTGTTGTCTTTCTTTCCTTCTTTCTGGCTTTCCTTCTTTCTTATGTTCTTTCTTCCTTTTTCTTTCTGTTGTTCTCTCCTGCTTTCTTTCCATTTTTCTTTGATTTTATTAAACTATCTTTTTTCCTTTTTCTTTTTCTTTTTTCTCTTCTGCTTTGTTTCTTTGTTTCTTTCTTTAATTTTTTAGGTCTGCGTTAGACAACACATTTTGATTTTACTAAAACTATGTGAATGACATAGTTACTTAAAGGGGTTTCCAGAGACACTTCAGTCATTTGTCTTTGGTTGTGTCATTCACATTTTTCTCCAACCCATTCGTGCATGGACCAAGGGGCAATGTGTCACTCCACTTCAGCTATTGGCTGACTTCACTATGGGTTACGCCATCATTAGTCAATGTTTTTTTTTTAGATTCACAAACTCTGAGCAGTTTCTAAAAAAAATAACATTTTGTCAAAGCCATTGAAAAAAACAAGAATTGCAAACAGTCTGAAGGACGACTTCAGACCTATTGGCTTTGCCAATGCTTGTTTTATGTATGTTCCCAAGCTGCACTCTTTGCAGCGCTTAATGCACTGCCAACTGAGCCTTTTCTTGAAAAAGCAAAGCACTGGGAAAGCCAATAGGCCTTGCCAAGATGATGTCATGGCAATATTTTGATATATAGCATTGTCAAAATCATATTCGTTTTAGTGCTTTTCCTACCGAGGAGCATTCTTGTTTCACAGTGTTTGAAGAGTTGAATCATTCCACTGCGTACTAGAGGGGTGTTAGAACTGGGGTCTCTAGTTGGCAGGATATGCACCGTAGTCCAAGTAGGGACCACCATTTCCGGCAGCATAGCTTGGCGCAGAGCAGGAAGGCTTAACGTAGGAGGCAATGTGTAAATTATTCGTGCAACACACACCACCAGTACCCAGTAAAACACGCATAAAAAGACACTACACTAATGGATTATAAAAATATAAAAGTCTTTATCTATATTTCAGGCCAGATCAACAATGAAAAACATTCCACAGGAATCATAAGTTCTTAATTACCAGTTTCATTCTGAGGAAAAACACTCATCAATTCTGGTAGTCTTTTAAGGGACAATATCCCTGAACTTGCCAGTTCAATCTGAGGTGGTGGGGATAGTCCTGTGGCAAAACGAATTGTGGACTTAGACTACTGAGGTATTTTGATGTGGGCACTGTCTCTAGCGGGCAGGACCTCTTACGCTATCTGTCCTGGTCAAATTACTGCCATCAGGGTTGAGGTTGCTAGCGCTAATGGGTTCCCCTAGCTGCGCTATCAGCTTCGTGCTCACTGGTTGTTAACCCGTTTGCTGCGGCTGCGATTTCGCGGCAGTGCGGCACTTCCGCAAAATGGGTGGGCCGCGTCAGCCGGTGGACGTGCGCAGCTCTACAAAGGTAGTGCTCGCGACGTCCAACAGCCGACGGCAGAACTTAAGGGGTTAATATGGTCCCGACGTGCTAGCGCAGGAATACTGTCCCCAGTATGCGCTCAATCTGGAAATGAGACCGTGTCAGGTCTTAGCCCCGCAATTGGATGCAAACAGTCTCCCGCAGCCGGTTCCAGATAAAGGCCCCAGAACAAAGAAAGTTGCCAATACTGGCCCCAAATCAAGCATTACCTGCAAGGGTGGCTGTGACCCTGGTGCGGGGCTCTCCTCACTAGCGGTAGTGCATCCCAAGGAAATCCCTATGGTCAGGCAACGCCTCGCGCGGTCACCAATCACAGCACCGCTTCACGATGACGCTGGTGGTGATGTGGTACGGTGCTCCCGAGGTTCCCAGGCGGCGGCGGCGATCTCTGGCCCACAGCGCTCGGGAGGGAGGCGCGTCATGGCGATTTCAGGTCCCGGGCCGTCTGCAGTGATTCTGGGGTGAACAGCGCTTTCCTGCACAGTGCCACACAACACTGCACAGCGCAGTCAGGCCCAGGCTGGCGGCAGTGATTTAGGCTCACAGTGCTCCCTTGCCACAGTGCTTCTCCCTCACAGTGCCTCTCAGTTCAATTGGGGTCCTCAGGTGGCAGCAGTGATTTCCAGTGCTGCAGGGTGATGTATAAAAAGAATACAGGTTGTTATTGTCCTTCTTGTTCCGTTCTGCCGCAGAGCAGTTCCACAGCGCTGCAGGGACAGTCCTTGGTGTTTTTACTGTCCTGGTGATCCCAGAGCCAGGGGATCAGTCCTTCCTCCAATGGAGACACTCTGGAGATGTTGAAAGGTCCTCTCTTAACAGGGCATGATCAGCGGGCAGGAGGGCAGCGCAGCAAGCTGGGGCAGCAGTTCCTTGGAGCAGTCAGTCTCAGCAAAGGTGGCAATCCTCTTGGTGCAGCAGTCTTCACTCCAGCAGAGTTCCCTCATGGTCCAGCAGTGTAACAAAGATGTGAGGCCAGGACCGTCCCTTATATACCCTGCAGTCTAGTTTCTAGAAGGTCGCAGAAGTCTCTGGGAGGGTCTGGGGGCAGGGGCTTCTGGAAGAGTCCAGGGAGTTCTGGGATGTTCCCTGCATTCCCTGACCTGGCTGTCACAGTGATGAAAGACAGGGCCGTTAAGGCTACAGTGGGCAGCTAGTCACAGCCCATTCAAGGGGAGAAGGTGTGAATCACCACTCCCACCTCCCAACCCAGGCAGGCTATCAGTTTGCAGATGGGAGGGGGGAGTCTGCGGTGCCCAGTCTAAGTGTAGGCAGGAAAATGTCCACTTTCTAAAAGTGGGATTTCTAAAGTAATAGTGCCCAAACCCCATATATCGTTGGAAAGGGTTCCCCACCCCGATTCCAACAAGACCAAACATGACAGACGTATTAGGTCCCCGTCAGAAACTATCCCATAAGGGGGGGTTCCCAATATTAGCCTATGGGGGTTTCAGCCTCACTGCAGTAGCAGGGGCTGGTGGCAGATATGCCAATGTCACAATGTTTTAGGGGAGAGCACCTGCACCTCAGCACTGTTTAGAAGTGGTGAGGCGCCCAGAGGCCGAAGTCCAACAAAAAGGTACAGTAAACATGGGAGATAAAAGGGCAAAAATGTAGGGGGAGACCACCCTAAGGCTGACAGGTCCAACAAGGGGACTTTATTTTTCAATTCTTTTAGCATTCCATGGGAGTGGAATTGTTTCCTTGGTACCTCCCATGTTTATTTACTTCTCCTCCCTCGCCCACATGCTCTGTCTTTTCCCATTTGACCCATGCACCACACTCCTCATCTCATTCCCCATCCTGCTCCTTGTGGTGTACATTTTTTTTTTTTTTATTATTACGATAGCCAGGCAAGTGCTTCCAGGATGCTTACATCTACTCTCGCACTTGTCATGATGCATGCATGACAATGCATAAATTGGAATATGTCCACAACCTATCCTAAGATTGCCTGCCATGTGTGCATGTGTCTTTATGCATGCATTAGATTACCCAAATCAACAAGCATTGGCAAAGCCAGTAGCTCGGTCATTTAAAGAAGAGACCTATAGGCGTTTCCAGTGCTTGTTACTTATGAAAATATTTTGCAGATTGCTGACTTTCCCACAGCCAGGACAGACGCTCTGTGCAGCAGGGCAGGATCCACTGCCTGGACGGTGGAAATAGATCTGATTGATATTGTTCCATGACCTCAGCTTGGTATTCTGCTCTGTGTAATGTTCTTCGGCTTAAGTGACTTGTGTAGGAGTATTTGGCAAAAAGACATAGATTCACATCCAGCAATAATTTGTCACCTGATAGCTTCTCCACTTTGTAGTTATCAGCATCTTACTAGTGGATCGGCAGGTACAATGGCACAATACTCCAAACCTGTTCTCGCTGAGTATCTTCCAACTGTGAAAAGACAGACAGTATTCAAAGTGTCGGTGCAATCTAGGCAAAAGACTTTGGGGCATATTATCAAAGAATAGCGATAAACATCACTAAGCGCACTTAACGTGATTCTGTTTATCGCCGTCTATCGCTGGATTAAATCGCCGTGTTAGCAGGGTATTATCAACGCTTTGCTAACAGGCGATGTAATCCCAGCGATAGAGGAGGAAAATGAGAAATAGCGTGTGCAATCCAGCGACGATTTCACAGCGCTATGGGGCTGATAGGGTAGTGTGGACCTAAACATACAATCCACCTCCCATTATTAGTTTAGCTAAGTCAAATAAAAAGCAGACGTTAAATTCCAGTGATAAACGCGGTTAGCGCAGTTTTTTTTAATCCCTTCGCAGGTCTGCTGCGGGTTTGTAAATAACATGAAGCCGTGTCAGCGTGTATTGAAATGGAGTTATGGATGGGAGCGCCTACTTTGCATGTCATTAGCGATATTGATCGCTGACATGCAAAGTAGCAAGGAAACACTCGCTAACACTTGTTAGCGTGTCCTTGATGATAGAGTAAGAAGAAAATTGCTGCTTTTTTGGTGCTATGTGCTGAAAAAGCGGCAATTACACCCTTGATAATATACCCCTTTTCATTTTGGAAGAAAACACTAAATGACAACACCTGATAGTAAAACTAAGGGGGTGATTCATATGGTGGCAGCATGTATACTCACTCACAACGGAATATACATACTGCCAACATGAAGGTCTGTCTGCCTGCCCGCCCCATTTAAATGCGGTTGGACCTTCAGTTTGGCTCAGCGGAGAATAGTCTGCCTCAGCCGTGGCCAAACTACTCCAATGGTCCAGCGGAATAAAGGCTGTCGGAGAAATGGCTCCATGTCTGCCCATCCAATTTGGATGTGTTGGACATGTAGCGATTTGCTACTCTTCCTTTCTGCCAGGTGATACCTGGCTGCAAGGAATAGTAAAAATATTAAATTACTTCCCTCACCATGTAAGGAGACTTCCATGCGAGGGGAGATTATATGTTTTCTTTACAAAAATAAAATCCTGTTTTCAGATTTTTCTTTTTGTAGAGAAAAAAGATTACTCTTTGATATAAAGCTGCATCCGGCTGACGTAGACCTGTAGCAAAGAGTAAAATGCATTGACAGGAAACGCTGTGACAGCGGTTCCTGACAATGCTTTTATAAATGACCGCCTGCTTGGCAGTCATTCATATATTAGGTTGGTGTTGTGTTATGTAAGTGTGTAATGCACAGTTTATCACCCGTGAGGATATCCAGGCACCACAGCAGGAGCGTAGGTCTAGAGGTGCTCTTGTTGACCATCCAGGTCTGCAGCTTCTTGCAGAAGTTAAAGAGTGGAGTGGTGTTCCTGATATGCAACCATAGCACCGAAACCGCCCTCATCGCCACCACCGATGACATCGGGACCCTGCTAGACAACGGAGAAACAGCAGCCCTCATCCTCCTGGACCTGTCAGCCGCCTTCGACACGGTCTGCCACCGCACACTACAAACATGCCTACACGACGCCGGAATCCAAGAGAAGGCCCTGGACTGGACCACATCCTTCCTCTCCGGCAGAACTGAGAGCGACCGCCTCCCCCCTTCTGCTCCAATGCCACTGAGATCATCTGCGATACCAAAGGGGATGATGGATGGAGCGCTTGAGCAAATCAAACACTCACCCCCAGTCAACTGATCTGGGTTTAATCCATCACCATTCTTTAGCTCACTCCACCACCCCAGTTCAGACATGGCCATATGCAAATCAGCCTGACCCTGTGCCTCATGGGAACAGTCCAGCCCAAACTGCCAAACCATGTCTTCCCTGGACCAGAAACAAGCATCCTGGGGCCGGTTTTGGATTCATAATCCTCATCAGCCAGGCTATCTTGAATCCAGTGGTAGAGTGAGCAAGGGACCCACGTCTGGGCATACCCTGCCAACTTAGGGCGAACAAGGTGATTACATAGGGGATGATGGACGGAGCGCTTGAGCAAATCAAACACTCACCCCCAGTCAACTGATCTGGGTTCAATCCATCGCCATTCTTTAGCTCACTCCACCACCCCAGTTCAGACATGGCCATATGCAAATCAGTCTGACCCTGTGCCACATGGGAACAGTCTAGCCGGAACTGCCAAGCCATGTTTGCCCTGGACCGGAAACAAGCATCCTGGGACCGGTTTCGGATTCATAATCCTCATCAGCCAGGCTATCTTGAATCCAGTGGTAGAGTGAGCAAGGGACCCACGTGTGGGCATACCCTACCAACTTAGGGCGAACAAAGCAATGCCAAAGGGGATGATGGATGGAGCACTTGAGCAAACATTATCAGCAAGCCCATATTACAGTCCCTAAGGTAGTTATCTTGCAAATGGAGAGGTTGTTGAGCTTAAATGTGGTCAAACACTTAAAAACAATGTTATGCTTCAGCTTAATGAACTCAACTCCATATCAAGAACAAAGAGAGTTGGTTACACAGATATTATTACGGGTCAGCTTTTCCTTTGGGTTAGATGGAGAATGTTCATGGCCGATTACTAAGATATCTTTTGTTTTGTGTATATACCCATTCTGAACAGCAGGCGTCAGAGCCAAGCAGAGTAAAGAGGCAGAGTGGCTGTAGCCAGTATCTCCCTTTTCTCTCTAGTTCCATTCCCCTTTCCCGGTTTCTACAATTGACCAACATATTATATTGAGTGTGGTCAGTGGTGATTGTGGTGGCAGAGCATGTTGCTCCTTTTGAATGTAGAGTACAAGGTTAGTGCTTTGTGATCGGTGTCACTTGCATGTGTGGGCTGAGTAAGCATATGTCACTCTCAATTCCAAGAGAGCAGTGGCGGCAGCCGCCAATTGAAACTGGTAGGGAGGTGGAGGGGATGGGGAAGGAGGGGTTGGGAAATTGAAATAAAATTCAAAATAACTTACCTGCCGCTCTGCTCCACTCTGCTCCGCTCATCTCCTCCTCTGGAAGTGGATGGGCCTAAAAGCACAGGCTCTCCACCCAATCCAGACTCTGAGAGCAGCGTCAGGATTGGTTGGAGGGTCCTAGTTTGCTGCTCAGACAGTGCTTGGGAGCCTGTCTCGTTTCTTCAACCCGGCTGTGGAACACAGCCTGGTTGGAGAAACATACGTGCACATGTCAATTTGGCCAGCCTAAGATGACCCGACAAACTGACATGCGCACTTATGGTGCCAAACACTCCTCCCCACCATTGCCCAGCCATGCCCCTCCCACTCCCACGGGAGCAGCGCAGAGATAAATAAAACGAAACTAACAATGTTTTATTATAATTTTATTTATCATCTGCTGACAGTGGGGCAACGCGCCTCCACCATTACGGAGTAGCTGCCCGGTTGTTGGCTCTGATCAGATTGAAAGCTGCAGGAACACACAAAGACAGTGATTCAGCAGGCATTTGAATGGTGGCAGCTGCAGCAGACTGTGTTTTTAGGAAGTGAGAGGCACCTGCATCAAACATGATTTCTGGTTTGTCTGAAGACAGTATGGTGTTAGGGTACTTCAAGGTACGTACGCCTGTTTCGGACGAGCAATAAATGGCCCTGCAACATACAGAGGTAAAGACCGCTTTGTTGTCAGTGTAGAATCTGAGTTCTACATTAAATGAAGTAAGTAGTCCAAATTGTGCCTCAGCTCAGTGTTTTGTTATTCATGCTTCTCTGTTATTCCATATTACAATTGCTAGTTGCTATGGAGGTGTGATGCGCTTTTCAACATCTTTTCACACCGAATGACTCTGCATCACTCTCTCAGGGGATCATTTACGGGAAACAGCGTTTACAATGCTGTCCTTACAACGCAGTGCCATTACAACGCGGTCAGTAAAACGACTGCATTGTTACTGTGCATACCATTACAAGGCAATTCATTACAACGACTTGCTGTAGGGGCTTTTAGGTGTTGGATTTTCAGTCCAACACCTTCCCTACTGTTGCACAGACTGGTTGCATGCATTGCAACGTCATATATTCTCATTTACAAGCCCCGTGTGCTGCCAGAACGTCACTTTTAATTATGTTCAGGCAGCGCACTGGACTTACCCATGTCTATGAGACCACATAAAGCCACCCTTAGGTCACTGCATTGCTTCACACTGCGATGGGGAGGCGTGGCATGGGTGTTACGGTGGGAGTTCCTACGTAACACCCATGGCATTTGACAGATTCCAAGTGACAAAAGGGTTGTTTTTTGTGAGGGAAGATCTCCCTCCTCCCACAAAAACCACCTAATTTCAATGCAGAAACCCTTATGGTGCAAGGGTGCCTGAAGTGGTGCAAGGCAGAGATTTGAGCACCAGCCAATAAAAGAGGCCAGAAATGCACCGTATCTCATAGATATAGTGTAGTCCTGTTCTTTTCTTTTGACGTAGGGCAGTGCAGCTGGAAGGCTTGTGGCTCTGCCTTATGCCAAAACTTTCTAAAAGAGATCCATAGTGCTTCGCACTTAAAGCCCCACCCTTTGTTCCTCCTGCCCATGCATACCTCCCCAAAAGCAGGGAAAGACCCAAATTGTGTTTGGGAAATGACACGCAGGTCAGGGGGACCAGTAAGCACAGGAAGCGCATGTACTGCTGCCAGAGGCATGTCTTGAAAACGGACCAACAGCTCTCTGCCATATATGTTTTAGACATATTGTGTACTGTGCAGCAGTGCTTGCCAGTGGAGTAACATTAGCCCCCGCGGGGCCCCGATTACCAGTATGCCTCCTCCGGCGATGTGCACAGGCAACGGGCCCCTGCAAGCTGCTGACTGGGTGCCCGGGGTGGGGGGATAGGTTTGGGGACCTCCATGTACTTTGCAGGGCCCCCTCAAGTTTTGTTACCTCATTGGTGCATGAGCTTCCCATCGAGCCGTTCTGTGGTACCCTGACTTCTGTTCTTGGCTGGTGTGTCTTCTGTTCTAGCCAGGAGTCTCAAGTTGTAAGTCATTGGAATGTGTGAAGTCAATAGTGTGTGCTCTTTCCCTGTCAGTTTAAGTCTCCGGCTGGGGGCTGAGCGGGTTATATCCTCGATCCTGGTGGGTTCTGTAGTGACCGGCTGGGCATGTTCTAGTGTTTATAAGTGTTGTGCTTTCACAAGCCACTCCTAGAGGGGTGGTGTCCACTCACCATACACTCATCCATCACAGATGTCACAGGTCATGTGATCCTGCCAATAAAATGGACCAGTTCCAGATATTATATCACTGTGTCTGTGTGGTCATTGTTACTGCATGGAGGCCTAGGGCCCTGACCCTTACATTGGCGACAAGCAGGAACTACCCGCGTGTTGTCATGGGGGATGTGTAGCCAGAGTCTAAGGCCCATCCCGGCGCTGACTGCCAGCTGGACGTCCATGGTTGCAGGGAGAAGGCGACCATCCAGAGCTCGCACCAGTGAGGCCCCTGCAACAATCCTGCTGACCAGCGTTGCCGCATGCAGTCCGCAGGAGCCAGCTCTGTACGGATGGTGCCTCAACTCTGCCTACCCTCCTATGAGAGGTGAGAAGCCTCCCCGCAGGGGTAGAGAGAGACTGCACCAACAGTGTTGTGGACAAGGTGAAGTGCCCACTAATTCATGGGATGTAATGTGAGCCCCAGTAATAACAGCATGAGGCCATGAGCAAAGGCGAAGGAAAAGGGGGTGAGGAGTTGCAGCCAGCACCGGGATAGAGTTGCCACTGAGCTGCCGACCCTCGTGGCAGGAAGAGAGGAGCCCTTGCATCCTTTTACCTTCTGCGGGCACTGGTGTTGCACACTTGCAGGTGTGGGGGTCACATGACTCCGGAGTGGCAGGATGGGCTTGCATCCTCAAAGGCTCCCACACCGCTGCACTCCCCTCCTCCACGCCGTTGAACCCACTGGCATCCCCGCAGGTATGGCGCTCTTAAAGCTATGAAACCAAAGGAGAAAAATTTACCTATGCCTCTATACACATAATTGCAACATTTAATGTAATTAAAGAGTAAACCACACTGTTAGTCAACTCAGACAATTGATTTATGTCAGTTATTTATCGAAAATCATGAATTATTCATACTTTGTGGCAAGAGAAAAATACATAGTCAACTTTACGTTGAACACACAAAACGAGATTTTTGCAAGGGAAAAAGCAAAACAAACAACATATGAACCACGATTGTGTGAATTATAGTGAACAAATCATCAACAAGTGCATATACATTGTACACAGTGAATAAATAGTGTCAAAACAGTAAACAACAGTTTTTCAGAAGTTATGATGGGATCAAAACAAGCTTTGGGGGTACGTCTTATTCAATGCTTGCCCCACTCTCTGTAACACTATTAATTATGAATACTATTTGTGTACAGGACAAAAGGTAGAACCCAACATGAATTGGGACATGCCAAGAAATTTGGGCAAAACAATGATGTTGAATGCCAACGCGTTTCGAATACCAATTTATGAATCATTGGATTCTCGTCAGGGCGTGGAATGTATCCATTGAAACTGTTGGGGGAAGAGGAAAAAGGGGATATAATTTAAACAAACTGAAATTTTGACTTAAGAAAGCTTATCCCATATGAATGCACCATCTGAGGCAACATACCTTATGCGACCAAAGTGCTATGGTCGATTGGGTCTTTTGTTATGTAAAAACATTCATCATAGGCCGTGGAAGTCAACCTGCAATGTAGTGACATTGGCGTGGTAAGTAATTAAACAGTGGAGTACACGCAGGCACTGATGCGTGCATGCATTATGAAAAAATTACCTCTATGTTAGGAGCAGCCGCTCCGAGGTTGAGGCTGGGAAGGCACAGTTTTCAATTTAATAATGTCCCTTTAATTAGAATCTGCAAACACAAGGGATTGTGTGTTAGCGAGAGGATCGTTACATCTTGTGCCCAAATGAGTATATTAAAAAAAATGAATCTCTTACTGTGTCCAAAGGCAGAAAGGCTCTTCGCCGTATTCTGTGGGAAAAACGGAAAAGAGCGGGGAACTTGTAAATGTCCTATGTTTACGTATCTCAGGTAAAGCGGAAAATGACTGTGCGCCGAGTGGCGTCTTACCGTGGACTCGGACCCTCAAGGCATCGGGTCCCCCGTTTGTTAGGACGGAATCGTCTCTTGTTAAAAATTAATTCCTGAGGGAGAAGCAGAAAAACCGAGCGGATTAATGCCCGGTCATGCTCGAAGGAAGCGCGTGTGTGTGCGCTAATAGCCAAAACGGGTCTTACCTGGGTTGTTGAGTAACCGCTTAGTGTATTTGGGTTCTGAAAGGACACAACAGCTCGCCGCCGAGAGTGGAGGGGACTAAGTTGGATAGTTTGGTCACATGGTGCCGGGAACCAACCGGCATCGAGGGCCCTCTCGCTAAGGATTGTGGGACATGTAGTCCTAAAGACATGAAAAACGTAAATTATATTCTGGTGACTTCACTTAGGACATTAAGTCCATGATTGACAGTATTAAATTTCATGATGAGGTAGGCCTCCTTGCGTAATAGTGCCGCCTCTATGTCCTGTACATATTGTTTAGGATCCGCCCATGCAAGGACCGTCCATTTGAAATCAAGTTCCCCATGGTTATGGCTCATGAAGTGTTCTACCATGGGTGCTGTACACACCTTTTTCTTTATGCGGGATCGGTGTTGTGTGATGCGTAAATTGACAGGTTGACAGGTTTTGCCTATGTACACTTTGTCACAGGGACAAACCACGGCGTAGATGACATTTTTTGTACGGCAATTAGTGAACATGTCATGTTTCCATGTGACCCCGTCATGGTCAAATGTATTACCTTCCAAGGTAGAGGAACACGAAATGCAGTTGCCACACTTGTGATGCCCGCTGATCGGCTGCTCCTAACATAGAGGTAATTTTTTCATAATGCATGCACGCATCAGTGCCTGCGTGTACTCCACTGTTTAATTACTTACCACGCCAATGTCACTACATTGCAGGTTGACTTCCACGGCCTATGATGAATGTTTTTACATAACAAAAGACCCAATCGACCATAGCACTTTGGTCGCATAAGGTATGTTGCCTCAGATGGTGCATTCATATGGGATAAGCTTTCTTAAGTCAAAATTTCAGTTTGTTTAAATTATATCCCCTTTTTCCTCTTCCCCCAACAGTTTCAATGGATACATTCCACGCCCTGACGAGAATCCAATGATTCATAAATTGGTATTCGAAACGCGTTGGCATTCAACATCATTGTTTTGCCCAAATTTCTTGGCATGTCCCAATTCATGTTGGGTTCTACCTTTTGTCCTGTACACAAATAGTATTCATAATTAATAGTGTTACAGAGAGTGGGGCAAGCATTGAATAAGACGTACCCCCAAAGCTTGTTTTGATCCCTTCATAACTTCTGAAAAACTGTTGTTTACTGTTTTGACACTATTTATTCACTGTGTACAATGTATATGCACTTGTTGATGATTTGTTCACTATAATTCACACAATCGTGGTTCATATGTTGTTTGTTTTGCTTTTTCCCTTGCAAAAATCTCGTTTTGTGTGTTCAACGTAAAGTTGACTATGTATTTTTCTCTTGCCACAAAGTATGAATAATTCATGATTTTCGATAAATAACTGACATAAATCAATTGTCTGAGTTGACTAACAGTGTGGTTTACTCTTTAATTACATTAAATGTTGCAATTATGTGTATAGAGGCATAGGTAAATTTTTCTCCTTTGGTATTAACGGGCCCTACCTATCCTCTTCCCTACTGGGCCAAACCCCTCCTTGTTTTTCCTTAAAGCAATGAAAGCACACATGGAGACTGAGTCACCCCAAAGACTGCCCCGTAGATGCCTTTGCACCATAGTTCAGTTGGCAGAAGTACACTGGCCTTGGAACAACTACCCTTGAGGTGGAGCGAGTGACTTGAAGGTCGGAATTATGGTGTGGCATGGAAGGGATACTTCACAGTCCTCAAAGTCCTGTGGAAGCCCGGTGAGGAGGACCTCAGGGGACTCCCATGAGAGGGGAATCCTGGTGAGAGAGGGAAGCCGCAAGTTGCTCTATCATCGGGCATCTGAAGGCACTATGGAATTCGAGGTAGAATCTCAGACAGTCACCGGAACATCATCTGTCTTTGGAGGATTGCTATCCATGGAGATACGGTTCCTTTGAAGACGTATCAGCAGCAGACTTCCCAATTGCTCCACATGCACCCTCACAGCGAACATTGGATTATATTACCAACAACTAGCGATAATTATCGCTATGTTGGCTTAGCGGGAATATTCCTATTGCCGCCCTTCACCTGTTTTTATCGCTGAGATACCTAGCTACTATTAAGGTTTATCTCAGAAGCGATAAAAAACAGGCGAAATGTGTGAATATCGCTGTCAATACAGCGATATTCAGGCATTACCGTGACAATGCTCTTAGCCATGTTATCCACCTCTCATTGGATAACATGGCTAAGAACTGGTCAGGGCAGGCGTTAGCTTTTGGAGATATTCCCGCTTAGCGCAAATATTTCCAAAACTAAGCCATTGTTGGTAATAGGAGATAGCGATATTAGCGACTGTTTCCAGTCGCTAACATCTTGGCACGCCCACTTTGCATGTCATTAGCGATAATTATCGCTGATATGCAAATCAGGACCCATGATGATCGCTATCTCCTACTAGCTGTCGCTAACTGGTGATAGCGACAGCTAGGTAATAGGGCGATAACATTATCGCCGCTGTAGCGGGAAAAACTCCTGCTAAAGCGGCGATAATGGCCCTTGGTAATATGCCCCATTGTAAATAGACTTTCACGCAGTGAGACCCACAGTGCCCAGGTAGACTGTGACAAATTGGACAGGTGAGCAGTGAATCCAGAGTTCATCCCCGCTGCCACACGTGCCCGGAGTAGTCTGGTTCAAACGGCGTGATGCCAGCTGCATCCGTGCACTTATCCTGCACTGCCAGCAACATGAATGGACTCAGTGGAGTTTTTGTTTAATCTTTTCGTTCTCTCCCACAGGTTGGACTTGTTGGTCCATTTTTAATAACGGTCGCGAAGGATGAAATGACCGGTTGGTCACGTTCTAGTGTTGATAAGAAATGTGCTTCCACCCGCCACCCCCAGAGGGCTGGCCTACACTCACCCCACACCCATCCATCACAGGTGTCACAGGTCACGTGACCCAGCCAATAAAAGGTGCAAGGTGCACGAGCCCTGGGCCAGTTCCAGATATTGTACCACTGTGTCTGTGTGGTCATTGTTACTCTATGGGGGCCCAGGGGCCCCGACCCTTACAGGTTCCTTTACCTGCTCCTGTACCTCTCTGCCTCCTGGGTCTTCCTGCCAGCATGCGTCTTTAAAATGCAACCCATGTCTTTAAAAAGGCTCACAGCCCCTCCCCATGTCTAAAGCCTCACAGCCCCTCCCCATGTCTAAAGCCTCACAGCCCCTCCCCGTGTCTAAAGCCTCACAGCCCCTCCCCATGTCTAAAGCCTCACAGCCCCTCCCCATGTCTAAAGCCTCACAGCCCCTACCCATGTCTAAAGGCTCACAGCCCCTTCCCATGTCTAAAGCCTCACAGCCCCTCCCCATGTCTAAAGGCTCACATCCCCTCCCCATCCTCACAGCCCCTCCCCGTGTCTAAAGCCTCACAGCCCCTCCCCATGTCTAAAGCCTCACAGCCCCTCCCCATGTCTAAAGGCTCACAGCCCCTTCCCATGTCTAAAGCCTCACAGCCCCTACCCATGTCTAAAGGCTCACAGCCCCTTCCCATGTCTAAAGCCTCACAGTCCCTCCCCATGTCTAAAGGCTCACAGCCCCTCCCCATGTCTAAAGCCTCACAGCCCCTTCCCATGTCTAAAGCCTCACAGCCCCTCCCCATGTCTAAAGCCTCACAGCCCCTTCCCATGTCTTTAAAAAGGCGCACAGCCCCTTCCCATGTCTAAAGGCTCACAGCCCCTCCCCATGTCTAAAGCCTCACAGCCCCTCCCCATGTCTAAAGGCTCACCGCCCCTTCCCATGTCTAAAGCCTCACAGCCCCTCCCCATGTCTAAAGGCTCACAGCCCCTTCCCATGTATTTAAAAAGGCTCACAGCCCCTTCCCATGTATTTAAAAAGGCTCACAGCCCCTTCCCATGTATTTAAAAAGGCTCACAGCCCCTTCCCATGTCTAAAGGCTCACAGCCCCTCCCCATGTCTAAAGCCTCACAGCCCCTCCCCATGTCTAAAGGCTCACAGCCCCTTCCCATGTCTAAAGCCTCACAGCCCCTCCCCATGTCTTCAAAAAGTCTCACAGCCCCTTCCCATGTCTAAAGGCTCACAGCCCCTCCCCATGTCTAAAGCCTCACAGCCCCTCCCCATGTCTAAAGGCTCACAGCCCCTTCCCATGTCTAAAGGCTCACAGCCCCTTCCCATGTCTAAAGGCTCACAGCCCCTCCCCATGTCTAAAGGCTCACAGCCCCTTCCCGTGTCTAAAGGCTCACAGCCCCTCCCCATGTCTAAAGCCTCACAGCCCCTTCCCATGTCTAAAGGCTCACAGCCCCTTCCCATGTCTAAAGGCGCACAGCCCCTTCCCATGTCTAAAGGCTCACAGCCCCTCCCCATGTCTAAAGGCTCACAGCCCCTTCCCATGTATTTAAAAAGGCTCACAGCCCCTTCCCATGTCTAAAGGCTCACAGCCCCTCCCCATGTCTAAAGCCTCACAGCCCCTCCCCATGTCTAAAGGCTCACAGCCCCTTCCCATGTATTTAAAAAGGCTCACAGCCCCTTCCCATGTCTAAAGCCTCACAGCCCCTTCCCACGTCTAAAGGCTCACAGCCCTTCCCCATGTCTAAAGCCTCACAGCCCCTCCCCATGTCTAAAGGCTCACAGCCCCTTCCCATGTATTTAAAAAGGCTCACAGCCCCTTCCCATGTCTAAAGGCTCACAGCCCCTCCCCATGTCTAAAGCCTCACAGCCCCTCCCCATGTCTAAAGGCTCACAGCCCCTCACCATGTCTTCAAAAAGTCTCACAGCCCCTTCCCATGTCTAAAGGCTCACAGCCCCTCCCCATGTCTAAAGCCTCACTGCCCCTCCCCATGTCTAAAGCCTCAAAGCCCCTCCCCATGTCTAAAGGCTCACAGCCCCTTCCCATGTCTAAAGGCTCACAGCCCCTCCCCATGTCTAAAGGCTCACAGCCCCTCCCCATGTCTAAAGGCTCACAGCCCCTTCCCATGTCTAAAGGCTCACAGCCCCTCCCCATGTCTAAAGGCTCACAGCCCCTCCCCATGTCTAAAGGCTCACAGCCCCTCCCCATGTCTAAAGGCTCACAGCCCCTTCCCATGTCTAAAGGCTCACAGCCCCTCCCCATGTCTAAAGGCTCACAGCCCCTCCCCATGTCTAAAGGCTCACAGCCCCTTCCCATGTCTAAAGGCTCACAGCCCCTCCCCATGTCTAAAGGCTCACAGCCCCTCCCCATGTCTAAAGGCTCACAGCCCCTCCCCATGTCTAAAGGCTCACTCCCCATGTCTAAAGGCTCACAGCCCCTTCCCATGTCTAAAGGCTCACAGCCCCTCCCCATGTCTAAAGGCTCACAGCCCCTCCCCATGTCTAAAGGCTCACAGCCCCTCCCCATGTCTTCAAAAAGTCTCACAGCCCCTTCCCATGTCTAAAGCCTCACAGCCCCTTCCCATGTCTAAAGGCTCACAGCCCCTTCCCATGTCTAAAGGCTCACAGCCCCTCCCCATGTCTAAAGCCTCACAGCCCCTCCCCATGTCTAAAGCCTCACAGCCCCTCCCCATGTCTAAAGGCTCACAGCCCCTTCCCGTGTCTTCAAAAAGTCTCACAGCCCCTTCCCATGTCTAAAGCCTCACAGCCCCTCCCCATGTCTAAAGCCTCACAGCCCCTCCCCATGTCTAAAGCCTCACAGCCCCTTCCCATGTCTAAAGCCTCACAGCCCCTCCCCATGTCTAAAGCCTCACAGCCCCTCCCCATGTCTAAAGCCTCACAGCCCCTTCCCATGTCTAAACCCTCACAGCCCCTCCCCATGTCTAAAGCCTCACAGCCCCTCCCCATGTCTAAAGCCTCACAGCCCCTTCCCATGTCTAAAGCCTCACAGCCCCTTCCCATGTCTAAAGCCTCACATCCCCTCCCCATGTCTAAAGCCTCACAGCCCCTCCCCATGTCTAAAGGCTCACAGCCCCTTCCCATGTCTTCAAAAAGTCTCACAGCCCCTTCCCATGTCTAAAGCCTCACAGCCCCTCCCCATGTCTAAAGCCTCACAGCCCCTTCCCATGTCTAAAGCTTCACAGCCCCTCCCCATGTCTAAAGCCTCACAGCCCCTTCCCATGTCTAAAGCCTCACAGCCCCTCCCCATGTCTAAAGCCTCACAGCCCCTCCCCATGTCTAAAGCCTCACAGCCCCTTCCCATGTCTAAAGCCTCACAGCCCCTCCCCATGTCTAAAGCCTCACAGCCCCTTCCCATGTCTAAAGCCTCACAGCCCCTTCCCATGTCTAAAGCCTCACAGCCCCTCCCCATGTCTAAAGCCTCACAGCCCCTTCCCATGTCTAAAGGCTCACAGCCCCTTCCCATGTCTAAAGGCTCACAGCCCCTTCCCATGTCTAAAGGCTCACAGCCCCTCCCCATGTCTTTGTCACTGTAAATGGAAGTTTTTAGAAAAAAAATTGTAGCTAAGCTCATGCTACGTGACATCTTGATCCTGCCCCAGATTTGCTGTCAGAGCTCAGCAGCTGACTCCCAGATGGGATGAGCAGCCTTCGGGCCAGCAGCCCCCCCCCCCCCCCACCTCTTCTCCACCCTCCCCCTGCCCGGCCCCCTCCTCCTTGGACGCCGTCGCGAGCTCTCCAGACTTCGGAAGAAGGCTCTTCCGCGGTGATTATTCCTCCTGCTCACTGAGAGTGCAGTTGCCTGCGGCTCCCTCCTTTCATCCTTCTGAGACGAGAGGATGAAAGGCTGCACCTCGGTCTTGGTGCCTTCTCTGATCCGAGGAGGGTTGCGTTCTTCCAAGACTCTGCCGACCAGAAGGCCACGAAGGCGCCACGGGGAGAGTCAGACAGAATAATGCATGTACCCCCGATCCCCCCCCCGCCCCTCCCCCACCGAGTCCTGCTGGAGAGAGTGCACTGCAGCTGCTCTCCTCGGGGTCAACGACTGCCAAGACAGCAGCCAGTGCATCTCACTGTGCGCCTAGCTCAGGCCTAGCTACGAGGAGGACGGAGCGCTTTACTGAACATTTTTATTGTCGCCGGAACATCTCAAAGTGGGCGGATCCTGCATCCGCCCGCCATTATTACCACGAATCCGAACGGCCCCACAGAAATGTTCTGACTGTCGTGATGCATTTTACTGACAGGACACACAACCGGGAAGCCAGCCAGAGTGTGCTTTACGAATAGAGAAACAAACATGCAAGGGCTGAGGGACGTCTCTTATTCTCAGCTTCTTCGAGGTCCACCATAATGCATCAATTAAAGGGCCATAAGCACTCTGGGGCAGATTTGCAAGCCCCCTGTGCCACCAGTACATCACTTTTTTGTGACGTACTGGTGGCGCACGGGGCTCCTCCATATTTATTTTTCCTCTCCTTGTAAATACCGCCCCTTCCCACGCAGCACTTTGCCAGGGGCAGCTGGTGATATTTGAAAGTGGTGAGGCGTAAATACTGCACTGTGGCGAGCGCACGCAGCGAGCGAGGCCCAACCACCTATGGGGGATTCGAGGGTTCTCACACGAGAACATTTTGAAGAAAGAGTGGGCAAATGGTGCATTTTTAAGCACCCTGGACTCACACAGGCACACTGCTCACCCTGCGCTCACACAGACATCACCGACCCTGCACTGTCACAGACATCACTCACACAGGCACACTGCTGACCCTGCGCTCACACAGACATCACTCAACCTGGACTCACACAGGCACACTGCTCCCCCTGCGCTTACACAGACATCACCGACCCTGCACTGTCACAGACATCACTCACCCTGGACTCTCACAGGCACACTGCTCACCCTGCGCTTACACAGACATCACCAACCCTGCACTGTCACAGACATCACTCACCCTGGACTCACACAGGCACACTGCTCACCCTGCGCTTACACAGACATCACCGACCCTGCACTGTCACAGACATCACTCACACAGGCACACTGCTGACCCTGCGCTCACACAGACATCACTCACCCAGGACTCACACAGGTACACTGCTCACCCTATACTCACACAGACATCACTCACCCAGGACTCACACAGGCACACTGCTCACCCTATACTCACACAGACATCACTCACCCAGGACTCACACAGGTACACTGCTCACACTATACTCACACAGACATCACTCACCCAGGACTCACACAGGTACACTGCTCACCCTATACTCACACAGACATCACTCACCCAGGACTCACACAGGTACACTGCTCACCCTATACTCACACAGACATCACTCACCCAGGACTCACACAGGCACACTGCTCACCCTATACTCACACAGACATCACTCACCCAGGACTCACACAGGCACACTGCTCACCCTATACTCACACAGACATCACTCACCCAGGACTCACACAGGCACACTGCTCACCCTATACTCACACAGACATCACTCACCCAGGACTCACACAGGCACACTGCTCACCCTATACTCACACAGACATCACTCACCCAGGACTCACACAGGCACACTGCTCACCCTATACTCACACACACATCACTCACCCAGGACTCAATTTTGTTCACTCTCCCTTGCTCTTTAAAATGGTGGTGCCTGTGCATACATTAGTGTAGACGCAGTCTGTCAAGTTTGGCCACCCTAACTATGCAGCCTCCTTTCAGCTGCTTGGCGAGCTTGGGAGCGGCCTGACGCAACAGAAGGCCTGTTTACGCCAGCCACCACTGGCGAGGCAGACTATGATATCACCAAATCCATGCAATGCTCATCCTTTAGAGATGCCACAGTCTGCTCAACATCTCGGCATTTCGCTCAAGTTGCCACTCCACACTGTTTGTGAGGCCTGTCTGCATGAAACGCTGGAGCCAGTAGGTTTCCATATTGAAAACATAATGCAATTCCCCATAGAAGTGACAGTAGCAAAACTCTACTAAAGCACTGCCGCATGACAAAATGAACAATGCACACATTCTGAACTGAAAACTGGCTAGCCCATCAATATACATACAACTGTGATGAGCAAAAAACACGGAGCATGCATATGTTTCACTTTTTAACAATCATTGTTGCTTAGATTTCGGTGACCGTTTTGACCAATAATTGGTAATTGTCTGCCACGGTTACACACAACGTTGTGTTTCATCTATCCCTTAAAGAGAATAATATTCATAATGTGTATAGAACCGTTCACAAAGCGACTCGTCAAATGGATGGTGATGTTTACGTCAGAGTGGATGACGTAGGACTGCTAGGGTTCGAACCTGGGATTGCTGCAGCAAAGGTTTAACCCATGGAACTATCCTACCAGTTGGAAGTAATCTAGAATAGACACTCTCGCTCTGTTCTGCTACTGATGACAATTGTTTGACATGCATCGACTTCAAGGTCGGAAACAGAGCAATGATGTTATAGCGCTATACATTATCTATGTGAAGAGGTCAAGAGATGAACGCATGAACACTTTAACAAACTGACAAATCAATGCAGTGCTCGGAGGGGGGTGGCGGGGGGGTTGCGGGTGAGGGGGTCGCCGTGGGGGGTGCACCAAGGGAGATAACATTAAGAAAACATACCTGGCCGCCTCTGCTCCTGGTCCGCGTTGGCGCCTCATCTCAAAACAGGAACCGGAACAGGAACAGCAGCACCGAGTGGCAACCCCTAAGCCAATCTGCAGCGCCAGAGCACAGTTAATCCTCGCCCGCAGCACGCCCATTAGGAGACCTAATGGGCATGCGCTAACAAGTTAAAACACAAGTGCGCATGCGTGGGCACAGAGCGAAAATTCGCCCTCCGTCCCCACTCAGGCGCACTTGTGTTGTGCTGCTGGCCCCATGTCTGACAATGCATGTCAGTCAACATGACGCGCGGTCTGACGTCATGCTGGCTGGCATGCATTGTCAGTTCTCCCTCGGCGTCGGTCTTTGAACTTAAGTAAACTATTCAGTTTACTTAATTTCAGAAACGGAGCTGCGGGCGGCTGCGGGCGGGGGGGCTACGCCCCCACGCCCTAATGGACGCACCGCGCCTGCACTTTGCGTTGAAGGGGCGTTCCATGGGTGTTGCTGTGGGTGTTCCCACGCAACACCCATGGAACAAGACACATCTCCACATTCACGAGAAATCGTAAATCTGGAGATGCGTGTGAATGCTACGTCACCCTAGAGGTGGCGTAGCGAAGCGCAACGAGGAGAAATGTTTTAATTTCTTCTCGTTTTTTCCTCTTTCATTGCCTGCAGCACGCATTGAAGAAAGAAAATGCCTGTAGTGATTGGTTTTGTGCAGGAAAATGCCCCTTCCTGTACAAAATCAATCTCCCCACGACGCAGGCATCCTTGCACCATAGTGCAAGGGTGCCTGCACCAACGCCTGGCCACAGTTTGTGCGCCAGCGCAGGGGGAAGCACAGAGATGCGACATATTCTTGTAAATATGTCGCATCCCTGTGCTTCGGAAGTGCCACAGCGTGGCACAGCCAAAGGGCTTGCAGTGCTGCGCTGCGGCACTTCCTCGTAGATCCGCCCCTTCAAGTCATATCCATGTTAGGAGCTAGCTGGAGATTCACCCCTTCATGCCAGTGCCATGGACGAGACAAGACCACTCAGCGCGTTCGTGTCACTACTACACAAGTGCTTAAGCAAGAAACTATGATTTGGAGGCAGCTTTTGAGTTTTCAAAGATGTATGCATGCAATGTGACAATGTCAGACACGTCTGTCTATAAGACTGATAGTCACTTTTTGAGAAGTTGCAGTAAGTGTTTATTACTACTCGATGAGCACCTTTTTGGCACCTTCCTTTAACAAAAGATTGAGATAAAAGCAGGAAGGTTCCAAACGTGGTCACTGCAGTTTGCATTCAGCACCGCGATGGCAGTTCATAGACCCCAAAGTAACCTTTAAACTGCAGAAAATATAAGAGTCCCAGCAAAAAAGCAGGGATCCACTGAGCTATTTGCATAAAATGCATGTGGCATGACTGTTACATGTGGGGCTTTTATGCTACCTATACTATTTTAAAATGAGCCAGTCCTGTGATTAAACTGCACATGTTATGTTATGTTAATCACACTTATAGAGCGCACAGTTACCTGTGGGTGTCCTGGAATGGATCTCACCTGCCAGTGCTTTAAACACAGCTGATCTGCACGAACCTATGTGGTACAACATCTCAGCAGCAGGTGCCTTAACCCAGTTGGATATTTTACAATGCAATCTGTTTGTGACCAGTTAGGTAATCCAGATCCAATGTACTGTGTCGCTTGTCCTTGCTGCCACATTTATTTGCAGCACAGGTTTAAAGAAATAAATATATAAGCCTATTGTCAGAACCCGCTCCTCTTGAATCTGCAGCTCGGAACTCTGCCCGCTTTCTGCTGCCACACCATGGCTCCTTATTTATAGGGTATTATGTTTTCCAGCACTGTACTTTACAAAGAACAGTATGAAGAGCAGTTTGTGGCTGAGACCAAATTACACTTACCTGATCCAGCGGCCGCCTCGCGCTCAGGTGCTCCTCCGTTCTTACGCCTCTGTCGGCAATCCTGGGACAGACTCCCCTTCCAATCCAGACGCTGCTCTCATTCTTCGCGCAATAACCACTCCACGCATCAGTTTGCGTAAAAGGCCATTTATTAGGAAACAATGTATAAGGCCTAGTGTCAGAAGTCACTAGGACTCTAGTACGCACTACAAGAAAGTTTTTTTTAAAGATTTATGTCATTCAGTTTATTTTAAACCTTTTTTTTGAAAAAACATCAAACATATCATGTACTCATTCTTTTCCTCAATTAGTATTTTCTAACATAATGCTACTGACATCATAGTCCAATGATTAAATTGTGAGTAACAAAAGCAACATTTTATCAATACACAGGTTCAGTACAGAGTAAACACAAAACAATACAAAAGAAAAAACCCAATGCATTTCGGGGCAATCGCCCCTTCGTCGGGGGTCTGAAAAAGAAAAAGAGAACAAGGAGGCTAATGCGTATCAGTATATCACAATGTATGAGCACTTATTACCCTATGTATTATAAGTCATGGCTTACCTAATAAATGAAAGCAGAAGTGTAACCTGCGTGTAGTAGCTCCTATTTAGCCAAACAATTTCTGAAAGACCAAAAAATTGAAATATTACAGGGACTCATTCAAGCAGTATCTTATTATGCTCTGGGATCTGAATGAAATGAAATTTTATATGTTACCTGTCCTTTAGTCAAGTTTGCATCTATGTGGAAAAAGATAGTTTCTATAAATGCATGCTGTTCAGTGTCAGCAAATGCTACATGTACACTTCCCAAAAGATGAGAACAATGCGGCTCACCTGCATGTAAAACTTGTACACATGAAGAAAAACCTAATAAAACAAATAGTTACTGTCACTGTGCTGCTCGATAAACGCAAGAAAACGAGTTAAAAAACAAAAAAGAGACGGAGTCAAATACCTGCGTGTCTAAGTGGCAGCGTCTCGATCACGCAAATGTATCTCTTCACGATGCTGTAAATACGAGAAGAGCAAGACTGTAACTGTTGTCCTTATATTTTATCAATTCGCCTTAATGTGCCATCAAAAAGCTACAAACTAACTCACCGCCCGATATTACGATCCTCTCAAGTCAGAGCTAAACCGTCAATATGCTTACTGGCCGGCGGCGGTGCAAGATTTAAAAGTCCTTCATCTGTTCCGATAGTACGCTAGCAAATAGTAAACAGCGGCGGCAGACTAAATCTGAACTTCACGATCGAGTCAACTTTTTTCAGGACAAAGCTTTATGCGTTTACGGCGTCAACGTCAAGAACACATGTTCCCAGCCTTGAAGTCCATTTCAAACGGACAGTAGACAAAGTATCGAGCATATATGGATAATCAACCAGACGAATTTACTGACAAAATACAAAAATACAAGAATCTTAGTCACGGTCACTGTCAAGAAACAGAAACAACTATAGTGAACCACAAGGGTCACTATCTGAAAGGTTAATGGGAGATGCAAAACAGTATTCTAACGCTAAATCCGCTAATACAGCTGTATAGACGATCAATAAAGCGCGACAAAATAGGTTGCCTAACCGATTCCTGTGACGTGTATATTTAGGGAGGGTTGCAAGATGTGTGTTAAGGCATCTAGTCTGATGACTTTTTAAGGTGGTATGTGTACCTATGCAAAATCAAAAAGTAAATAATAAAGTGCTGTGAGACACAATCTTTCTCTGCCTATTTACAATCTATAAACATGTTGCTAATGATAAATGCGAATTGATTGCGGTAATATTGGTGTACATGCCTATTGGTAATAATGAACACTCTAGCTGCGCCGGAAGAAAGAGTCATTCATGCCTATTTACAAACTGTAAACAAGTTACAAACAATAGTGGATGACTAGTTGCAGTTATAGTGATGTTAATACATGTGAATAATTATGATTCTAAATAAATGTAAGAATGAAAAAGTAACATTTCTAAATATTCACTGCTTTCAGCTGAATAGTGTGATCTATCTGAAACGCCATGATAATTTAAGGGATCTTTAATCGACTGCGTTCTAGACATCTAAGGTTTCAAAGATAGCACGCCATTTCTATTTTATCATTTAAACCAAGCGGGGTCATGGTTTGCAATTTGCGAATCCAATAAGTTTCTCTTTGAAGTAAAATTTTGGCGTTGTCCATACCTAGCCTCTGGGGTATCAGCTCTATGATTTGAAAACGAAGTTGTGCTATATTGTGGTTTTCATCTATCCAATGCTGTGCCAATGGTGACGTTACGTTTTTCTTTCTTATACGACTCTTGTGCTCGGAGAGTCTTATTTTCAAGCCGGGCCGAAGAAGGCTGAAATGCCAGAAACCGGTCCCCGGTAGCTTGTCTCCTTTCTGGTGAAGAATTGGCTTGGTAGTTTAGTCTGCCCTGTTCCCATGATGCACTGGGCCAGGGACAGACTGATTTGCATATAGCCAGGTTCTGAGCTGGGATGGGGCAGTGAGATAAATAACGGTGATGGATCAAGCCCTGATCTTTGGACTGGGTAAGAGTGGTCTGTTTAACTCAGACACTCTGTTCATCACCACCCCCTTTTGTAAATCGTTTTTGGCCACTATAGGTGTGGCAGGGTATACTCAGACATGAGTCCCTTTCTCACTGCTCCATCAGGATTCAAGCAAGCCGGGCCGAAGAAGGCTGAAATGCCAGAAACCGGTCCCCGGTAGCTTGTCTCCTTTCTGGTGAAGAATTGGCTTAGTAGTTTAGTCTGCCCTGTTCCCATGATGCACTGGGCCAGGGACAGACTGATTTGCATATAGCCAGGTTCTGAGCTGGGATGGGGCAGTGAGATAAATAACGGTGATGGATCAAGCCCTGATCTTTGGACTGGGTAAGAGTGGTCTGTTTAACTCAGACACTCTGTTCATCACCACCCCCTTTTGTAAATCGTTTTTGGCCACTATAGGTGTGGCAGGGTATACTCAGACATGAGTCCCTTTCTCACTGCTCCATCAGGATTCAAGCAAGCCGGGCCGAAGAAGGCTGAAACGCCAGAAACCGGTCCCCGGTAGCTTGTCTCCTTTCTGGTGAAGAATTGGCTTGGTAGTTTAGTCTGCCCTGTTCCCATGATGCACTGGGCCAGGGACAGACTGATTTGCATATAGCCAGGTTCTGAGCTGGGATGGGGCAGTGAGATAAATAACGGTGATGGATCAAGCCCTGATCTTTGGACTGGGTAAGAGTGGTCTGTTTAACTCAGACACTCTGTTCATCACCACCCCCTTTTGTAAATCGTTTTTGGCCACTATAGGTGTGGCAGGGTATACTCAGACATGAGTCCCTTTCTCACTGCTCCATCAGGATTCAAGCAAGCCGGGCCGAAGAAGGCTGAAACGCCAGAAACCGGTCCCCGGTAGCTTGTCTCCTTTCTGGTGAAGAATTGGCTTGGTAGTTTAGTCTGCCCTGTTCCCATGATGCACTGGGCCAGGGACAGACTGATTTGCATATAGCCAGGTTCTGAGCTGGGATGGGGCAGTGAGATAAATAACGGTGATGGATCAAGCCCTGATCTTTGGACTGGGTAAGAGTGGTCTGTTTAACTCAGACACTCAGTTCATCACCACCCCCTTTTGTAAATCCTTCTCGTATTTACAGCATCGTGAAGAGATACATTTGCTGCCACTTAGACACGCAGGTATTTGACTCCGTCTCTTTTTTGTTTTTTAACTCGTTTTCTTGCGTTTATCGAGCAGCACAGTGACAGTAACTATTTGTTTTATTAGGTTTTTCTTCATGTGTACAAGTTTTACATGCAGGTGAGCCGCATTGTTCTCATCTTTTGGGAAGTGTACATGTAGCATTTGCTGACACTGAACAGCATGCATTTATAGAAACTATCTTTTTCCTCATAGATGCAAACTTGACTAAAGGACAGGTAACATATAAAATTTCATTTCATTCAGATCCCAGAGCATAATAAGATACTGCTTGAATGAGTCCCTGTAATATTTCAATTTTTTGGTCTTTCAGAAATTGTTTGGCTAAATAGGAGCTACTACACGCAGGTTACACTTCTGCTTTCATTTATTAGGTAAGCCATGACTTATAATACATAGGGTAATAAGTGCTCATACATTGTGATATACTGATACGCATTAGCCTCCTTGTTCTCTTTTTCTTTTTCAGACCCCCGACGAAGGGGCTATTGCCCCGAAATGCATTGGGTTTTTTCTTTTGTATTGTTTTGTGTTTACTCTGTACTGAACCTGTGTATTGATAAAATGTTGCTTTTGTTACTCACAATTTAATCATTGGACTATGATGTCAGTAGCATTATGTTAGAAAATACTAATTGAGGAAAAGAATGAGTACATGATATGTTTGATGTTTTTTCAAAAAAAAGGTTTAAAATAAACTGAATGACATAAATCTTTAAAAAAAACTTTCTTGTAGTGCGTACTAGAGTCCTAGTGACTTCTGACACTAGGCCTTATACATTGTTTGAATATCAGTTGGCAGACACTAATCTGGTACAGCACACGTATCGCCATATAGGATTAAAACCGCAGTGTTACACACGAGTGCAGCACCCTACTCCATTCACATTTATTAGGAAAGGCATGACAGCCAAAATCAACATAACATCATTAACAATTAACAATCCCCCCAAACATCCTGCCTCTCAACCATCATCTACTCACGTACTCCAATAGCCACTCCCAATTCACACCACAACTTCACTTTCAAACTCCTCCATCATCTCCATCCATCGCACTCCCGTCTACCACACCCCCATCCTGCACCTGTAACCCCCTCCCCGGAAGGGTGATTCAGCCCGTCATGGACTCCCCCCCCTCCCAGGTCCCGCCACCCAGGGAACCCCCGGAGGGCGGTTACCTGCCCCACCAATCGTGCATCTTTCGCACTCAGTCACGCCTACACCATATCGGTTCATTCCACAAAAAACGGATCAAATCCCGCAGCTGCATAAGATAATACGCATTCCCCATGTGCGAAAGGTGCACGCCATCGTCGCGAAAGAGAAGGGGCTCCTCCAGCCTGAGCCTGACATGAGCCAGTACTTTAACCCCATGATCAGCACAAAAAAGTCTATTGCCCTGTTCAACTTTCTGCTGGCCCTTTCAATGGCCGCGGGCTTAAGAGCACCCCTCCATATCCGTTGTGGTATGAACTCAGTCCAAACAATACAGGCGCCAGCCAGATTGCTTCTCATTGCCTCCTAGTCCCGCTGCATCAGGTGTAACAAGGACACCCCAACTGTTTCACCAAGTCATTCTCCCCCAAGTGGATAACCAGCATGTCCAGGCAGCCCAGCTGTGACACCTTCTTCGTGAGCCATGGCAACAATTCGCCCCATCGCATTCCGCTCTTATCCCACCATTGGACCTCATGATGACTGCTCCTCAGGCCCAGGCTACGACCGTATACCTGCCTGTCTGCATACTTTGAGGCCCAGTGTACAAAAGAGTGTCCCACGATCCAGGTGACCATCTTGGCCCCCGGCCCCCGAACGCAACCTACGAAGAGAAAGAGATTAGTGCCACAGCAAAGCAAGAGTGCAACAACCACCGCAGCCGCCAAGGCGAGCACGCGCCCCCCCTTCTACTTGCGTACATAGCTTTCACAGGATCGAGACCGCCAACGACCAATCCGCCGAATCTTCTCCCACGACCAACCTAACCCCACAGCAGCCGTGGCTGCCCCAATCCGAAACGAGTGCGTGCCAAAATGTGCCGGATCCCTGCCAAGCCTCCGCAAAGCCAACCTTAACACCGCCTGCAACTGAAAGAACGTCAAACGTCTCATGGAAGCGCGCACAAAAATCTCACCAGCCGACCTCTGTACTCGTCCACAGAACCCCCTCCACTCACGTACCGGGCATACCTCCGCACAGCCACTCTCTGTCAGCCACACCCATTTGCCACGACCAACCAGGTCCGTCTTGGAATGTCCCAACCATATACCCAGCCGGGCCCCATCCAAACGCACATCCGCAAACACCCGCCCCGGTGCCCCACGAGCCCCCAACAACTCCGACACCCGAAACGCTCCAAAAAACATCCATACCATGCATACCTCATCCCCATCATAACAGCAAAAAGGGAAATCTCCCAAAATCCCTTCCAACAATTCAAAAGTAATCGCCTCGCGAGGCAACTCCCCCTCTCCCCCCTCCGCCCTCACCCGTCCCCAACCTTTCAACATATGACTCAGCAGATCCGTCCTAGCCGGATCAAAATCCAAATAGACCATGCTGTAAAATGAAACGCCTGCCAACTTGCCAGCAATCGTCGCCTGAGAAAATCCTCTGTCCTTGCAGTCCAGCACAAATCGCACCACCCCTTGCTCGCATGCGTCCCTGGGCATCTGCCAAGCACCCTTCTGCCAACCCAAAAAGGCTCTAAACTCAGACCACGCCAACCTGTACGACCGCCTAGTGGACTTAGCTATAGACTTTTCCACCAAACCCACCACTCTCACTCCCCCCAGGCCCAGATACCCTCCGACACCTTGGTCTTGCAAGCCTCCGCTCCCGGCGCCAGCTTCCTGAAGCGCTGCCACTGCGAACGAGATAACGCATCCGCAAATTCATTACTCGCGCCAGGCACATGTTGCACGCGGAACAGCACATTAAAACGCAAACACAGGAGCATGAAACTTTGCAGCAAGCGCAGCACTCGCAGATCTTTTGCCTTTTGATTGTTCACCAAGTCCACCACTGTCATGTGAGCCGGCCACTGCTCCACACACCAACGGCCGTCCCAGAAAACCCCGAAACCTGCCGCTCCCGCTGCATCAGAATAGAGTTGTACATGCCACACCATCCTGTCCCGCGCAAAATTCAAGGAGACACCATTGAATTCTTCCAGAAACACCAACCAGGCCCGCAAGTCAGACCGCACTCCCAGCGTGAACCTGACCCTGTGGTGAGAACCGCTCCCAACATGGCCATGCCGAGGCGCCTACAAAACGTCCTCCCGGCCCTCACCACCCTGCAAGCAAAGCTCAACAGACCCAGCAATCGCTGCACAGACCTCAACTCAATCTTGCGGACACCGAGCACCTGTCTCAAAACCTCCTGCATCTCCGCCACTTTCTGCAACGGTAGGCGCGCCTGCCAAGCCACCGAGTCCAATTCGATTTCCAAAAAGGTGAGACAGCAACTAGGCCCTTCTGTCTTCTCCAGCGCCAACGGCACCCCAAACTCCTGCGCCAACCTCTGAAACTGATCCAAAGCCGCACTACATTCTCCCGTCAGACCCACACCAACAAACAGGAAATCATCCAAATAGTGAGACACCATCCGGTGCCCACTGCGGTCCACAAAGGCCCACTGCAAAAAGAACCTGAAGGTCTCGAAGAGCGCGCAAGAAACCGCACAACTCATCGGCAACACCCTGTCGACAAAAATGGCCGATTCAAACTGCATACCCAACAAGGAAAAATCCGCCGGATGAATGGGGAGGAGGCGAAAGGCCGACTTGATATCACACTTGGCCAACTTTGCCCCCCTCCCGCAGGCCCGCACCAAACCGATGGCATCATCCACCGATGCATACAGGACCCTGGAGTCCTCCTCCGCGATGAAGTCATTCACCGAACTTCCTTCCGGCCAAGACAGATGATGAATCAACCTGAACTCCCCCGGCTCCTTCTTTGGCACCTCCCCCAGAGTAGAGACAATGAGAATCAACATTGGCCACTCGTCGAACGGACCCGCAATCCTGCCCTCCCAAACCTCCTTCTCCAATTTGCTCGCCACCACCTTTGGCAATTCTTTGGCAGACCGCAAGTTCTCAGTCCAACGCCTCACCCTCGGTCCCTGATAGCCAATCCGAAACCTTCCACAAAGCCCCAGTACATTCTCAATGAAGCCTCTCTATCAGAGTACCGGCAGAGCCATGGACCCATGGCCTCCACCCTAACCGGAGTATGGGCCCTTTGGCCCAGCCTGTCCCCTGCCTCTTGCAATCTTCCACTGCTCTGAGGGCATAGTCAGCGTGAGGCATTGTATGACCAAGTGACGTCCCCCGCACTTGGAACACTCATGCTTAAATTTACAGGAAGGCCGACTGCAGAATCCTTTGTTGAACCCCCAGCAGGCCCCAGTGGATCCCGGCTTGTACTGCTGTCTTGCTGCCCCTGTCCACACCACCTGAGCTCCATGCCCTCCGGCAATACCCTGACCAACCGCCCCAGCCTGGGCGGGGCGCGACTGAAAAGACCGATAGGTGACCGGAAGACCAGTGGCCGTATGTGTAGAAGCCGCCGCCTGCGTCGATGACATCCATTGGACCCAGAGTTCCTGGTCAACATCCCCCCACGGCTTGTCCAGGTTAACACTAATCCTGGCCCTTAACTCCTCGTCATAGCTCAACCAGGCAAAACCCCCGAAATGCAACTGTGCCTTCCTAACCACGTCCATATACTTAAACAGCGTAATCGCCCGAGCCGCGTGCTTCTCGCAATAGATTCTCGCATAGATCAAAAAGGCCGACGTCCAATTCTCCATCGTCACCAGCACTCTCGGCCACCTGGTCAACTCCCACTCCTCCTCCTTCGACCCCTCCTTCGCCTGAATCTCCCTGTGCAAGAGTTGAAACACCTCAACGTATTCATGCTTCCAAATCCTTGCCTTCGTCTTCTCTGACAAATGAGACCCGAGTGGCATCGCAAGACCCATATAAGGCAACTTCTTCCGCACTTTCTCCATCCCGTCATCCTTTCCCCCATGGTCCTCAGTCTTGTCCGTCTGCGCACTGGCCGTTGCGACCTGTGTCTTACCATCCAGCGTAACCGGCCCTCTCCACCTGAGGCCCCCAACTCCCGCACAGACCCATCCCCTACACCCACCGACCGGCAGGCCTTCTTCCTCCCTCCTTTTGCCCCATCCCCCCAAGTGTCCCACCAGGCGCCCTCACCTGATAAAGTTGCAGGGACGTCCCGCTCAGTCCTTCGTGTGTCCGCCGGCTTCAAAGTCCCTCTGCTGGCCCGACTGGCGCCATCCCGTGCCTCCTGGAACACGCCAGGCTTGCCCATTGCCACTCTACCCTTCCCCCAGCTCTCAACCTCATGCACCTCACCTTCTTCCAACTCATCCTCCTCATCCTCATAGTCCAACATCTCATCCTCCACCAACTCACGCACCTCAGTCACCACCCTCTTAGCACCTTTCCCTTTCACTCCAGGCACAAACTCGCATGCATTGCCAACATTGCCGTGCCCGCTCCCTCGGTGGAGGGCAGGCTGCTGTGGACCCCCCTGCTGCTTCGTCCTGGCATTTGGAGGCCGTCTTGCGCCCCGCCGGCCCACCCCGGCCTCTGCCAGCTGCACCTGCCGGTCTGCACCCACCCCCTCGAGCCGTATGTGCCCGGGGAGGCCCCAGTGCCACCAGGTCTCTGCGCCGCCAAGGCAGTCCCTGCCCCCTCTATCCAAACCCACTCCCCCAGGGCCCCATGAACCCCTACATCCCGGCCTGCTTCAGACCTCCCCCCACGCGCAGGTGCCGGGACCCCTTTGCCCCCAGGTACCCCACTCGCCTTCGCCTCCCTGGCCGCACATAAGCACTGTCACTCACCCTCCGCCTCCTCAATAATGCGACGCTGGTCGCAAATCGGCTCTTCCTCCACCTGGCATACCATGAGCCCTTCCTCTCCAGGTCCCCCAAGGGAACCTTCCCAGATGGGGGCGCCGTGGGGGCCCCCTTCACAGACCCCTCTCCCCCCGGCTGCTGTGCCTTCAGTGGGTCTTTGCCCTTGGATCCCTGTGCCTTGACCACTCCTTTCTTGCCCTTCGAAAGGTCCAATGGCTGCCCACTGGCGAGGCCCCCCTTCTTCCCCCCAGACTCCCCTTCAGACAGCATGAGGGCGAAATCCTCCCTAGCCGCCGCCTCCCAATCACCCAGGTCCTCCCCCCCACTGCCCTCACTACTCTTGCCATAGTCTACCAACTGACCCCCCTCCTGACCCTCCAACCAGGGGGGCCGAGGGGGCCAAACCCATCTGGGAGTCCCTCACAGGCTGCTGATGGGCCCTGAGCCCCTCCCCCAGGCCACCCACCCCACCCGGCACCACACCCCCTTCATCGTCGCGAGCAGGGAGGCTCAGCCACCTCCCTCCCCGTTTGGGGGCATCATGTTGCTTTTTTCCCCTCCCCCGCCCCGACACACCTCCTCGAGCCCCCAGGGGCTCGTCCAAGCATGCGGCGACGGCCGCGGCAACCCCCGCAGAAGCGAACCTAGGTGTTCGGGTCATCCTGGTCCAAAACGCCGGGCTGGAGGAGGTCGGCCCTCCCAGCCAGGCCGAGCACCTGTAAAGCTGCCCGCACTGCCTCTGCATCGGGTGTTGACATGCCGACTCCTGACGCGCTCCACACACCACCGCGGGACTAAACTCCTCACCTCGTCCATCTGCCTGCGCCGTGCACCGGGGCACCAGTGGCGACACGCTCCGACGATAGCTCACACCCCGCCTACACTAACTACAAAAACCGCTAGCCACAAACTAAACCTATTCCCTGAGGCACTGGGGACAGGAAGAGGAAGTCCTTCCCCTCCTGTCCCCTTAAGTAGCCTCCTAACACCCTACCCCCTAATCCCCACCCATTAACCTAACTTCCTGCCCGCCCGTCCTATCGCTAGAAGACCCCGGGGAAAAGACTGGTCTTTCGACCTGCTTTCCCCGGGGGCCGCAATGAAAGCAGCGCTGGGATTGGTCTTAGCGGGCTGCTTAGAAGCTCTGCGCTAGTTTTGTCATCTCTTTTAATGCCCACTCCTCCTTTTCAGGTTAACTAGTTTATCGCCCCCTGCCCCCCTCTCCCCACCCCCCCGGACCTATCTTGGAATTCAAGTCAGCCATCATTGAGGCCGTGAGTTCCAGTTTCAGTTAATAAACTTTATTTCGATTTAAAAAATCACAAAAGTTATCACAATACAAACATCAAAGCCGGGTTAGACATAACAGATAATCACTGGATCGACAAACTTAAATATACAAGGATGTATCACGATCACCTTTAAAATAATAAATAATATGATAGGAGAACTGATTCTAAAAACAAGCCCTTATTAGCGGCCAGTTCTTAACATGATTAAATGTATCCTTCATCTATTAAATGCATCAAAAGAAATATAAAATGCATCATTCAATTAATAATACAATATCACATAACATACAGTGGATTCAATTACCTAAACCTTCCTTCAGTCCACCGAGTCACCCACACCTGGCCCAAAAACTTAGCCGTTGCTATCATGATTGGGCCATCGACTGATGTTTTTAATATTCTGTACACCTCGCTGTATTCTCTAGTACCCAATGCTAAACAAATTGGTTTAAGCCAGCGTCGCCTCGGTACTCTATATGCCGGGCACGCAAAAAAAATGTGTGGTAATGATTCTACCCTATCTAAACAGTATAGACAATTACTACTACGTGCGTCAGAGTTTGACCACCTCGAAATAAAGGCCTTGGTGGGTAACGAGCCTACTCTGAACTGATGTTGATGTCACGAGTTGAGGTGATAATATCCCAATACTTCTCGAGTATTGGTTCAAACGTAATCTCGAGAAATGTACTGGTCAGGGTCAGGCCAGGGGAAACTGTAAACCGTCTAAGGTTAATCATGTACCAGTAGGCAGCCTGTAATTCTGCTTTACTAGGAAATGAGCTTGCAGCGGGGGAGGTCCACAAACGACTCAACCCCAGTTCACAGAGAATGTTTCTTACACAACTAAACGAAGGAAGTTTCTTGTTTACATCCAACTCCCTGACTTCTAATAAAGCCAGCCAGGGCATAGTTGGCCATCTCTGGAGTCACCCAGAGTCTCCTCCAATATACTACTAGCCTATAAAGCGCAACATCCTTGATGGAATGGCACCCCAGATCTAAATATAAAGGAACCAAGGGGGTAGATTGCGGGTGCCCAACCACCGATCTTAAAAATGTATTTTGACTCACCGCTAAGGGTTCCAAATTACCATACCCCCACAGCTCTACACCATACAGGATTGAAGCACTAATTCTTGATTTATAGATCTGCAGTAGATGAGCTACAGGTTCCATGGCACTGACAGCTACGAATTACAGCCCCATCGGTGATCTTAATTTTCACTTTGACTGTCCTAATGACCCAAAAGTCAGCAGCCTACATGCCGACTTAGATGCCTGTCAGTTAAGCCAGTTGGTAGTGGGTCCCACCCACTCTGCAGGGCATTTACTTGACCCAGTCTATTCTAATATTCCTTCACTCCTGGTCAAGACACCCAGCCCAGTGTGTCGGTCCGACCACTTTTTAGTTACCATCTTCTTTCCGCTCTCCGAGCCTACACCTAGGACCAACCCTAAGGCCACTTTTAGACGTTGCTGGCACAAACTTATAATGTAATAGAGGATTTGCTTTCCACTCTGGCATCCTCCTTCCCCATCCTAGACACTGATCCTGAACTAGCATATCAATCATTCTGTGACTGGATACTACAGGCCTTGGACACTTTGATCCCTGCCAAATGGTCTAAAGGTCGCTGCCTTAACTCCAACCCCTGCTGGTAGGATGACCCTCTGGCAGCCCTGCGCAGCATCTGTAAGAAGCTAGAACAGGCCTGGAGAAGGGTATACGACCTTCGGGCTAAAAAGATGTACCAGGATGCGATTAAATGCTACCACAAGGCAATATATCAGGCTCAATCAGCCTATCTCACTAATGAGATTAAGTCAAGTAAAAATCCGGAAAAAAGCATCTTCAAAATACTTAGTAATTTTAAAACTAGTAAGGACCCCTTCACCCCGTGGATCACGTCTGGGCAGCAATGTGAGGATTTGGCCACTTTCTTTGTCCAGAAAGTTGAAGCCATTTATAAATCCTTTTCCATCTGCCCTTTGGACCTCATGGTTCCATCAGATCCTTGGATTACTAATACCCTGGTAGCGATCTCCCAGGATGAATTTCTCACTCTGAGCAAAAAGGTGAAATCAGGTTCCCCTATAGATCCCATGAGGCCGTCACAATTCAGGGATACATTACCTGTTTCTTATGACGCCTTTGCGTCAGATCGTCAATGCCTCTTTCTCCACGGCGGTGGTACCCCTGGAATGGAAACAAGCTAGGGTGGTACGTTTGCTGAAAATCTGACACTTGATCCAACTAAGCCGGAACATTTTGACCCATATCCCTCCTACCCTGGGTCGCTAAAATTGTGGAGGCCCACACCAATACCATTCTCTCAGGCTATCTGAACAACATAGGTGCCTTGGATCGCTGTCAGAACGGCTTCCGCCCGGGTCATAGCACCGAGACCACGCTTCTAGCAGTGAGTGAACATCTACGGACCATCCTGGATGAGGGACGAACTGCGGCCCTCATATTGCTCGATCTTAGCGCCGCGTTTGACACGGTCTTCCATCAGATCCTCCTGCGTCGGTTAGTGGAGGCGGAGTGGTGGGCCTGGCCTTGGAGAGGTTTCGCTCTTTTCTATCTGACAGATCATTCAAGTTTCCCCCCCCCCCCACTCCCACCCCCTTCCTCCCCCTGGTGCCCTGGGCCAAAGACCACTATGTCCAGACCTTAAATCCTCTCTGCTTTCCTGCACTCAACCATTCAAGCAACACACACAAACTTTAGTTGGTGCGCTTTGTTGCATGAGCTGGTATTAAATGTACCCCAAACTGTTTTACCAAAATTCACATAACTTAAGGGTGCAATATGGTTACTAAATAATGAATACAAGAGAACATATTTCTTATGTTGCAGACGGAGATCTAAAAAATTGATGTTAGGAGCAAAGTGGCTGGAAAAATTAAAATATAAAAAAGGTATTTCAAGTTACATTCTCAAAACCATTAGCATAGCTATTTCATCATAATTGCTCACACAGTTAGCTTTACAAGTATAAATTCCCACTTTGTATTCATAAATGCGGATTTAGATTCAGCTAAGTGATTTACTCACATCTAAAATGAAACCAGGATGCAGTAACTTTACATGTAACAACATCTATTTACAGGGGCCTGGAGTAGGTACTGCAGGGCGAGGATGACAGGAAAGTAGGTGAGTACCTTCAAACTTGTGAGATTACGGTATACACACAATCCACACCGTTAATATGATGGGAGATTTCCTTGTGCAAAGGACAGTGCATTCTTTTTTGGGTCTGGAATGGCAAGGGGAACTCCTAGACTTGCAGGGGTGCAGATGGAGCAACATCCGCACAGAAAAATACATTCTGTGTGGAAAAAAGTTTTGTTAGTTCAAAGTCAAGTATTTATGCATACATAAATTAACACCCATTAAATGTAATGCTTTTGAAAATACTTTTCTACGTGAGGAACTACATATTCACAAAAGAATCCACTCTTGGGATCCGTGACAGTCCAATCTTCCCAGGAGTACTCCTGGAACTCTCTGTGAGTTACACGAAAGCAGTGCTTAATGTGAGCCAGTGGAAAGGACATCAACAACAGTCTATTATTAATTCAATATACATTAAAAATGATTATTACCTGCCACCAAAGCCAATGTTATAGCTTTGGGGGGCTCAAATAGTCTCAATTGTCATACTTGTCGGCTAGTGGTAGTTGGTAGATGGGTTGTTAATATCATGGGCAGTATGGCAGGGGCAATATGTGGTGCACGCTGCAGTGGCCTCGTGACCCGAGTCCTAGAACTTTTTGGTTTACAAATTAAGCACTGCATGGAAGTCAGAAATTGAGTCCTCGAGTTAGTGTAAGCCTATGGAATTGAGTTTCTAGCTTCTGGAGAATTGTATAATTTTTCTTGGGAGTGAGTTTCAATGACGAATCAGGACAGCACCTGATGGTTCCTAGATCTGGACACAAAGGGCCTCATTTATGGCATTTTGGTGTTCGGTATCACGACCCCAGGCAGCTTGCTGAGCTGCTCTACCCCAAAATGAAAGGGCAGGAATGCACTGTATTTTAAGAACTACAGAGCATTCCTGTCCTTTCTGTCTGCGCTGCGCCGTTTTGGCTTTGAGTGGCGGGGGAGTTTCTGGTTCCTTGAAGGTCGTTGTAAGTCCGTCCATGCCTGTTGACTGTTGGCTTGGCAATGACCTGGAGAGCTCACCTTGGAGGGAGGTGGAGTGTCAGGCTCATTTACTGCCTGAGTTAGCTTGTGGGACCACTCAGTCAATGGCAGCCGGTAGGGAGTGATCAAGAGGACCTTGAGCCTGAAAAAGTGGACCAGGTGCCTGCCAGAAAGAAGAACGGTAGGGGGCATGGGAAACCAGCCCCCAAAGTTCCCACTGTCCAGGAGGAGGGAGAACCTGAGGGGGTGCCCTGGAACCTACAAGGGAGCAAGTGGCCGAACTGGGAGACCAGCCTGAGCTGACTCATTGGCAGCAGGAAGGAGGTCCCTCCAGGGAAGAGTTCTGAAAGGCACAGATGGAATGCCTTACTATTGTTCATTTGCTGGAGCAGGCTGCTGCTGACCAGGCTGCAGTTGGTTCATCTGGATTACATTTGATTTATTGGGAGAATGGTCTCCTTTACAGTGATCCTAGGGTTGCTGAGCTTGGCCAGCCTGTGTGCTGGTGGTACCTGCGTGCTACAGGGCCTCCTACTGGGTCTGGCTCATGACATGGCTTTGGCAGTGCATTTGGGTTGCAACAAGACCCATCAAAGCTTGTCACTCACTTTTAATGGCCCCAAATGCAGAAGCACGTTGGCATACACTGTAGCTCTTGTCAGACTTGCCAGGCAAGTGGCAAGACTGAAGGGTATTGCAAGGCTCCCCTCCAACCTTTCCTGTGGTGAGCACCCTTTTGAGTGGGTGGGCATCAACATTGTGGGGCCACCCAAACCCAAGGCAGCCTTAGGCAACAAGTTTATCTTGGTGTTGGTGGACCAAGCCACTTGGTACCCGGAAGATGTCCCTCTCAGGACAATCACAGCCAGTGTGGTGAGGCATGTATTAATGGGGATCTTTTCCCATGTGGGGTTCCCCAGAGACGTGGTCTCTGACCATGGTACAAACATCTTGTCCTGATAAATGAAGTCACTGTGGGTGGAGTGCAGTGTAATGTACAAATTCACCACTCCTTACCATCCCCAAGGGGATGGGTTGGTTGAGAGATTCAACCAAACCCTGAAAGGCATGATAAAGGGTCTTGCTGAACCCATGAGACCTAAGTGGGATGTCTTTCTACCATGCCTGTTGTTTCGTACAGGAAGATACAGCACAAATCCTTAGGGTTCAGTCCCTTTACATTACTGCAGTGGCACCCTGTGAGAGGACCTCTGAGTCTGGTGAAGGAGGGCTGGGAGAGAACTCCTGGTAAGACCCCTCATGAAGTCTTCAGCTAAATGCAGGCCTTCAGAAATCAGACACACGCTTCAGGAAAATCGCTCAGAAAGCCAGCCAGGAGGAGACAAAACATTGGTATGACCAGAACAATACTTTAGTTGAGTTTCAGCCTGGCCAAATAGTTTGGCTGATGGCACCAGTTAAGCCTTGTGCGCTCCAAAACAAGTGGACTGGTCCATTTGAGGTGGTGGGTTGCAAGAGTGATGTCACGTCCTTGATCAATTTGCAGACTCCCAGGAACCCTTTGAGGGTCCTACATGTGATCTGCCTCAAACCTCACTTTTAGAGATCTGAAGTCACAATGCTCGTGGCTACAGATGATGGAGTGGAAGAGGAGAGTGAGCCTCTTCCTGACCTCCTGTCAGCCAAGGAACATTATGGGTCAGTAGAAGGAGTAAACCACTCTCCCACCCTAACCCCAGAGCAGCAGAGGGACTGTCGCCAGGTGCTAGGACAGTTTCCCTCCCTGTTCTCCCTGTCTCCAGGAATCATTAATTTGGTGTGCCCATGATGTGGACACTAGGGACAGTTTACCGGTAAAACATAAAATTTACAGAGTGACTGACAAAGTAAGGGCCAGCATCAATGAAGAGGTTTCCAAGATGTTGGCGTTTGGGGTGATCGAGCCCTCCAGCAGCCCATTGGCTAGCCCAGTGATCTTGGTTCCAAAAGCTGCTGCACCCGGTGCCACTCCTGAACTCCGGTTCTGCGTGGACTACCGTGGGCTCAATGCCATCACCAGGACTGACTTTCACCCCATACCAAGAGCTGGTGAGCTCATTGATCAGTTGGGAGCTGCCCGGTACCTTAGTACATTTGATCTAACGTCTAACGTAACGAAAGAGCTCTGTTTTTTCAAATCGAGAGGGGCACTACCAATTCTGTGTCATGCCCTTTGAGTTGAAGAACGCCCCTGCCACATTCCACAGAATGGTCAACCAGGTACTGTCCAGGCTGGAGGAATTGAGTGCCATTTACCTGGATGACATTTCTGTGTTCAGCTCCAGTTCGGAGGAACACTTGCAGCACCTCTGTGAAGTATTGAAGGCTCTGCAGAAGGCTGGCCTCACTTTCAAGGCCAGTTAGTGCCAAATAGGGCGGGATCTGTGGTGTACTTAGGGCACCTGATAGGAAGCGGCCAGATGGTGCCCCTACAGCCTAAGATCAACACCATTCTGGCGTGGGAGCCCCAAGACCCAGACAGAGGTGAGAGCCTTATTAGGACTCACCGGGTACTACAGTCAATTTGTCAAGGGAGATGGTGCCATTGTTGCCCCCTAGACAGAGCTGACTTCAATGAAGCAGCCAGGAAAAGTTATCTAAACTGATGCCTGTCAGACCGCTTTTGATGCCCTCAAATCTACCAAGGGCACCTGTTCTCAAGGCACCCAATTCCTCCCAAGAATTTGTTGTTCAGACAGATGCTTCAGAGCATGGTGTGGGACCAGTATTCTCACAATTTAATGAGGAGGGCTTGGACCAACCTGTAGCTTTCATTAGTAGGAGTCTTCTTCCCAGGGAACAGAGGTGGAGTGCAATTGAGAGAGAAGCTTTTGCTGTGGTCTGGACACTGAAGAAGCTAAGACCCTACCTGTTTGGGACTCACTACCAGGTTCAGACCCCTCAGATTGTTGATGCAGATATGGGGTGAGAGTCCAAAACTGTTGATGTGGTCCATCTCCCTACAGGGAATGGACTTTAAGGTGGAACACAGCCCTGAAACAGAACATACCAAAGCTGATGGTCTGTCCCGATTCTTCTGCCTTAGTGATAAGAACTCCCAAGAGGGTGGGTAGTTCTCCCCATTTTTCAGCTGGAGGGGACACATGTTAGACTTGGCATCTTTGCTGTGGTTTCCCCTGACTTTTTGTCTCTATCTCCTGTATTTTTTATGCTGTGCTGGATTTCGTTTTTGCTAGCTTAGATATTTTGGGCTCTTTGCCACTGCTGATCAGTGTCAAAGTGCAAGTGCTCCCTGTGTAAATTGTTGTTACAATTGTTTCTTCCTGATTGGCATATATGATTTACCGGTATGTCCCTAGTAAAGTGCACTGAAGTGTGCCAGGGCATGTAAATCAAATGCTACTAGTGGGCCTGCAGCACTGATTGTGCCACCCACATGAGTGGTCCTAAAAAAAGGTATCTCAGACCTTCCACTGTAGTGTTTTGCGCAGTTGTTAACTGCTATGTCGACCTGGCAAGTGCACCCACTTTCCAGGCCCTAACCTTCCCTTTTCTCACATATCAGACACCCCTATGGTAGGCCCAATGTAACCCCCTGGGCATTGTATGTGAAAGGTAGGACATTTTCTGGTGTGTGTGACAGGTCCTGATAGTGAAATACTGTCAATTTCATTTTTCACTATTGAAAGGCTATGTTGTCCAATGGGATAGAATAGGAAATGTTTTGTAACATCACATAAATATAACTTCCCACTGGGACAAGATATAGAAATAAAGCTTCGGCTCTCTGAACTCAGAATTGAATAACACATATTTTAGTAAAGATGATTTTTAAATTGTCATTGAAATTGCCACTTTTAGAAAGTAGACATTTTCTTTGACCATTCTGTGTGCCTCTGCATGTCTGTGTATTGACTGTCTGGTTTTGGACTGACAGGGGCTGGGAATGTGCATTCACTGTAGATAGTCACTAGGGGAGGGGAGTGAGGGGGGTTGTGGTGTGCCTGTCCCTTCCTGGATGACTCAGAGCTGAGCTTAATAGACCTTGGCTGAATTTAGAGTAGTGGAAGGAAATTTCTTTGCCCCTGAATAGGGCCTGTCTCCCTTGCACAATGCTGTCTACACCCTTTGTGGTCATACTGCACCAGTGAGGACAGAACTGGTTTGGAGTGGGTTCAGAGACCCTTGCACAAAGGGAACAGAGACATTTTAGGGTATAAGAATTTGACCTAAAACCCCAGAGATTTATACTAGAGCTGGAAAAACTGGAGGAGTACTGCCCCTTTGCTGTGTGCTGTCTAGGGTTGGCCAGAAGCAGCTGTTTCTGCCAAGGAAAGGACAAGCACTTTGCTGTGTGCTGTGTCCCCTGCTTGAGGAAGATCTCCAAGGGCTTGAGTAGAGCTTGCCTCCTGTCCTGAAGGCTAAGGGACACAAAGACTTCACCCCCCAGGCCCCCTAAACTTCCTTGCTGGGAGTTCTGACCGGCCAAGAGCTTCCTGTGAGTGTTTGGCCTCTGGAGGTTGTTCCTGCTGTTGGGAGCTGGAAAAGCAATGCAACTACAAGAAACTCCATGCATCACTCTTCTTGCAGCTGTTTTTCTGACGCAGCCCCGGTGTGCAACAAGAATCTCCATGTATCGCTGCGCCGCTGCCAAACCCAATGCAGCGCCTGTTGTCGCTGAAAGAACCGACGCATCGAGGGATTGTGGCTGAAGCCCAAAGTGCACCAGATTTGCCTAGACGTGGGTCCTGGGCTCACTGTGCCACTGGATTCAAGCTATCCTGGCTGATAAGGGGTGAAACCCTGAAACCGGTCCCAGGATGCTTGTTTCCGGTCCAGGGAGGACCTGGCTTGGCAGTTCGGGCTGGACTGTTCCCACGAGGCACAGGGTCAAGACTGATTTGCATATGGCCAGGTCTAAACTGGGGTGGCATGGTGAGCAAAAGAATTATGGATTCAACCCAGATCTCTTGACTGAGGGTAAATGTTTTGATTTGTTTGCATTCCGTCCAGCAATTGTGTGTCTTTTGCTTGAAGCAACCGAGACAGCGCCGCTCAATGTCGCTGCATCGATTGCCAAAGCATCACAGATTTCCACGATCGTATCTGTGCAGCAAGTGTTTCCAATGCATCTCCTGCGGACCCAAACCATCTCGGCATCACTTCCCCCTATAGACGGGATTCGACGCATCACTTCTCCTGTGTACAGCAGAACTGTTGGCTCGCCTTTCCATGGTCTCAGGAACTGAAGTATCTCTTTGATTTTCAATACTTCCCATCTCTGTGGCTGTTTGACCTTGTGAATTTTGTAGCAACTACAGGTACTTTGAGAGAAATCACGCATCCATAGTTTTCTATTGGCCAAGTTTTTAAAAACCTTTTCAAAGTCATATTCTTATTGCATGTATGTTGAATTTTTGTCGTTTTGGTCTTGTTGGCTTTAGATAAAGATACTTTATTTTTATAAACTGGTGTGGTGTGACTTTGTGGTGTTATCACTGTATTACTGTGTGTTTTGAGTACAAATACTTTACACATTGCCTTTAGGATGTCTGTCTGCTCATGCCAAGCTACCCTGGGGTGAGCAGGCATTATCTAAAGTGTGTATCCCCATCACCCTGACTAGAAGCAAGGGTCCCTATTTGGACAAGAGTACCTACCTCTGCTAACTAGTGAACCCCATTTCTAACAGAGGTGTTTTCCTCGTTCTTTGTGTGCCGCAGAATGCAGCGCACAAGAAAAGAGGAAAAAACGATGAGAAATGAAGGTCCTTTTCCTCTACAGTTATTTCTCCTTGTTACCTCTGACCTCGGGAGGCATAAGGATTTGGTGCTTCTCTAGGTTTTCATGTTCAGGGAAATCTGGGGCACTGTCAAATTCCACAGGTGTTGCGTGGAAAAACCCACCGCAACCCCCATAGAACACCTGTGAAAGGAGTAAGGCAACGCAGCAGCTAGTGCTGCGTCACCTACTCATGATTTATGAGGCCACTCAAAGCCATGCAGCGTGGCTTCATAAATCTTCATGAGAGCTCGGCGTCATGCTTGTACCTCTTTATGTGGTGCAAATGTGATGCAAGGCTCTCATAAATAAGCCCCTTAGTTTAATGCTTCACCCAGGGGCGGCTCCTCCGCTAAGGTGGAGGAGTTTCACCCCACTGCTCTTATAGCAGTGAAAAAGGGAAAAAATAAAATTATGATAATAAAGTTATTATCCTTTTTATTTTTCATTGCTGCAGGGTTGGGTTAGGGCGGGGTGCGGCTGGTGGCTCAGGCAGGAGGAGTGGTTTGTGTATGCTAAGGGGCAGATTTACAAGCCCCTTGCGACACATATATACGACGCCGTTGCATCACTTCTGTGACGCAGCAGTGGCGTAAATCATGTGCCATGTTGCGCCGTATTTACAACGTGACGCATCTAGGGAGATACGTCACGTTGTAAACCCCTTTGCCACATGAAACATGCGACAGGTATCATGAGGCCTTCCAGTGCAGGGTGGGCGTTCCCTCGCAGGTATACCTTGTAGAAGTGACGCAGTGAAATCTACAAGATTTTACTGAGTCACTTTTACAGCCATGCTGCATCAAATCCCTGCAGCTGCGTGAAGCAGGCGTAAGGAGTGATGCAGCATGTTAGGCATAGGGCACCCCTGAGCCTTGCTGGATCCGCGGGGCACTTGCGACGCAACTCTGCCCATTCATGCGCCATGGAGCGCTGCATTGTAAATGCGGCGCATCAGTGGTGGTGCACTGGTAGTTTTGCCTGACGCAAGTGTTCTGGCGCATCCCTTCTGATTTACAGAGATGCGCCAGACCTTGTAAATCTGCCCCTTAGTGCGCATGACACTTTGCATGTCCCCCACCAGGCGGTAATCCACAGCCTGGTGGGGAACATGTCCAGGCTCCTTGTCCCCGTCTGAGTGCAGATCCACAGCGCTCAGACCAATCACAACACTGCATTGCAGCGTTGTGATTGGCGTAGGGGAGTCTGTGTGCTTTATGCTTTTTCCGGACTGAAGTCAGAAAGAGAAGAGAAGCAGAGACGACGAGGAGAGATGGCGGAAAAGCTAAGTGTTTTAAAAAAATATTTTTCAACCCTCCGCCCCGCCTCCCCACTCCTGTTCCCTACCAGCCGCCACTTGCTTCACAATGCGGATTGAGAGTGTGTCATCACAGTTTCCTGTCATCTCATTTACGGGTCTTTGCTCTTTTTTTGTCAGCTGCACCAATCACGTGCCGGGTATCTCAGATGCAGGTCACAGCAATACAACCACTGAAGCCCATCCACCCTCATACCTTACAGGTACCTACCTGACTCCCACCGAGGTGGCACCTCAGCATACCTCAATGCATAGCCTTGCTCACATCTTCTGGCCTCTTGCAGCTCTGATCTAAGGTGGGAAAAGTGGAACTACAAGCCCCAGGGTCCTTAGCCCTGCTGCACATAAACAGGGCTAGTTCAAGGCCGCTCTTGGGGCCATTTGGCAGCAACGCTTTCCTGTGACCCCTACGGCCAGAGGTTGTGTCCTCTTCACCCTTCAGCCAAGGCATTCATGGCCTGGGGTGGGCTTGGTTGTGTGCCATTGCTGGGCTTTCTTTTAACAACCGAATGCATTCTGGGGGTTGCAGTCCCGGTTCACCTTGCTTGACCCGATGGATTAGAGTCCCAGATTCCAGTGGCTTGCTGATGACTGCGCTGTTTGTGAGAGGGCACCTCTGATGGCAGACTCCGCGTGCGGCTGGGCGGAGGCACAGCCGCTCGGCTGCTTGCATTTAGTTTTTAATACAGTCGCGGTTTCATTTAATTAACGCAGTCTCCGAGAAGGTGAAACATTGATGTGACAGTTTGACAAATTAGCACTGCAGGTACGTCTGCCGTGAACCGCACACGCACTGTAAATGCGCAGCTGACCCAGAAATGATTTATTGCACCTGAGAAACAAGCAGAGTGTGTAAATTGCACCCGGAAAGCTTGTAATCTGTATTTATCAATTAAGCGCAAATTAAGCAGAGGTGTCTAAATTTGTGCTGCCTGCGCGTGCAGGGAGCGCTGTCATGTCACACGGCTCTGGAGAGGAGGGGGGACGGCGCCAAGGCAGGGCCAAGACTGGCTGGTAACCCACGGGTGGGGAGATATAAACGGGAGCATACACTGACTGAATTCAGCCGGGGCGGAGCTTGGTCAGTAAGACTGGGGGTGCGAGCTTCAGATTTCACGACAATCACGCTGGCATATCACGCTAATCAGATTGTCAGAAGTGGTGCACGAGGGAGGCTTAAGGGCCAGTGCTAAGGGAAAGGGCTGCAGATTGTGAGGAGGTTATTAAAGCACAGTGAGGCATATTTACTATAAAATGGTGCAGCGCGGTGCCTCAAGCAAATGTGCCGCAATCAACTGTGCTGCGCCCAGCTGCATCATTTTCTAAGTGCAGGAATATTCAGTATTTACAACAATATGGCACATTCCTGTACTCACCCATGTGCCGGCCCAAAAAAGGCAGCCTAGCGCCAGAACAGGCACCCCTCCACCATGGTGCTGGAGTATCTGCATTGCAGGGATGGTTGTTGTTGTGGAAGACGGAACACCTTCCTGCACAACAGCAATCATCAATTGTATTTTCCTCGAAAGAGCAAAAAATGAGGAGAAATAAAATTATTTCTCCTCATTGCACAGTAAGTTTTTGGCGCTGCCTCCGATTTGCAGATCCTTGTAAATCTGGAGCAGTATCAAAAAGTAAAGGGTGTTGCGTGGGAATGCCAAAAGCAACACCCAATGCACGCGCCGTTGCCGCAGAAAACGGCATTGAGGAGGACCATATTTACAAGGCGGCGTTAAGCCACTTTGGCTTAGCATCGCCTTATAAATAAGGAGCAGGGCACAGCATTACTGGAGCTACGCAAGAAGTGACGCTCTGATGGTGCAGTGCCCTTGTAATTATGCCGCAGTATTTTATAGAATAGCCTTGTTTTAGGACCTTTGAAACAGAGACGAGAGTGTATGTTTTCGTCTTAGTGAGTATTAAACACCTTATCATACCCGACTGAAAGCTCATGTACCCAGTTATTTAATAAATAACTCATTTGATAAGGGGTGTTACACCTCAAACACCCTCTTGCTCCCCAAAGCTACTCCCCTGAATTTAGCTTTGAATGATTGTCAGGCTGCATGTTTGCAATTGGGGTGTGAGCGGAAGTGGAAGAGAATGGCTCCACAGACATCTGGGGGTGCACAGAAGATGCAATAAAGCATCAGTACCAACTCCTGGATGACTACCAAAGCAGCTTCAGATCTTCAGATCATGCAGCACGGAGGCAGCTACCCCACAAATCACAAATGTCACCCTCCTGACAACAGAGAAAGAGGGACCCTGCCCCCTTTTATTGCTGGCTTTCTCTGAGGCCTTTGACACTGACAATTCTACCACACTCGGCCATGCCCTGAAGTCTCGAATCTGATTCACTGAGAAAGTTCTTCACTGCAGGAAACCAGGGGGGCAAGTTGGCGGCCGCTTAGGAGGTCGTTAGGGATGCTAGCTAGCAGTGGTCCGTTTGCTTGTATGAGACCCGACAAGGAACGAGGAAATCCACCCCGTCAGGTTCTTTGTTTCGATCCCCCCGCCTCGGATGCAGTTCACCCGCAAGTCTTTGCGGTCTCATCAGCCCGGGACAGTCCCTCTGTTAGTGAGGCGCTATGTGAAGAATTACCTGCGGCGTCTGGTGTATCGGCATGCATGCGAAGATCTTGGAATGGCCCCGAAGGTTGCGACGGGTGGAGCTGCATCTAAGGCAACCGCGGCAGCAGCCGCCCGTAAGGCGCATGGTGAGTCCGCGCCCGCAGTATATTCCGCCCCTGTGGGATGCTCCCCCAGACGCCCGCAACAGTCGCGTTTGCCGGACCCGCCAAGAAGAGGAAGAGGTGGAGTTATTGCTGGAAGAGCTGCCAAAGAATCGCCCATCAGTGGTGGACCTATTGTAGCGAGCTAAGGATCCTTCTGCTGGTGGGATTACAGGTGCAGGGGCCAAACATGCTGAAAACGGTGAGAACAGTGCTGGGAGAAGGATTGGAGACTGGAGGTGAGTCCGGCATCTTTGGGAATAGTGATCCAAGTTGTACAAGAGGGAGTGAGTCTGACGGGTCTGATTGATGTTGCTGGAGACAAGTATGGCAAGGGGGGGAGCGTGGCATCACCTGATGCAAGTGATTCAGCTGTGAATAATGGATCCACGGCTACACCTCTTAATCAACCGGCTAACGTTGGGTCACCTGAGGACTCTGGTAAAAAAGATAGCAAGGTCACCGGGGGTAAGACAGGCGGGATACTTAACAAGCAAATGCTCTGTCCATCCCGACCTCTAGTAGAAGACGATGCTGAGATTCAGACTTGCAGGCAGCTTATGGCCGCTGTAACAGAAAGTAACAAAACGTTTGCTGCGGGAGATAAAGGTAGAGCTGAAGCTCAGAAAGAGCCCAGCGACTGTTTTTTTTCTGTCTCGGAGGGTGCAGAATGGTGGATGACATTCTGAGCACATCACAGGGGGCTAGTAGTCTGGAGTCAGACCCTGAGGATAGTGAGGAGGATCACCCCTGAACAGCTAAAAAATCTATGGGGCAAAATGGCATGAAAAGCAGAGAAAGGAATGACCTTTCGTGGGACTATTCTTCAGCTACTCCACTTTCGGGGTCCTTTACAAGAAAAACTCTGGTGCTAGCGGGTGGTTCTCCCCCCACGTTGAATACTATACACCAAGCTATTTTGGCTCACAGAGAGGAAACCCATCAAGATAGCCGGAAAGTTCAGGCAGGGATTAGGAAAATGCAGGGGGTGGCGAGGAAGCTCTCCAAGGCATTTTCTAACATGGGAGAGAGTGGGGAGCTTGGAAGAGAGAGTGATGGCTTCGGAAGCGGATGCGACTAATGCTGTAACTCTGGTGGAGGCCCACAACGTCCAGATCAAAGACATACAATGATAACTAGAAGAGTCTGAAAACAGACAAAGAAGGAACAATCTCAGAGTCATGGGGGTTCAAGAGGGCCTAGAAGGGTAAGACACTATGAGCTACATAATCGACCATTTTAAGGCAGCCTTTCCGGAACTCTCTGAGTGGAGCTGGGCATCAGAAATCCAAACAGCGCATTGTATTCCATTCAAACTGCGAGCACCAGCAAAGGAGGGTGATGGACAATGGGCCATACTTGTTTTCTATAGAAACTTTCTCCTGCTGCAGTCTATTTTTGATAAAGCAAGGCCTGATGCTAAAAGATCAAGCGGGGGGTTTCATTCTTTTTAAGGCCCGATTTCTGCCATGTAACGGTAGAAAGGCTTTGGAGGTTAAGGCAGCTTTTGAAACCTTTTCAGGACAAAAAGATCCAGGCATATTTGGTTAATCCGGCACAACTAAAAGTCATCAACCAGGGGGCCACACGTGATTTCACTTCAGAGATAAAAGCAAAGGAGTATCTAGACTCCCTGGGCAAATGACCGGCTTGCTGCTTGTCCTTGTGGGGGGGTGAGGAGGTGGTTTCTGTTCACTGGTGTTTATAAAGAAAGGCAAGGGGAGGTTCTGGGATAAGAAAGGGGAAGAAAGTTTTAGCTTTCCAGAAGATGGAGTGGCTAGGAGAAACTGTTTCTTTTTTCTAGATTTAAGGGTCTGTTGTGAGTTAGTTATGGATTTATTTGTAGGATCCATTGTCCACTAGCACTGTGCACATCATCAGACTGGAGACAAAGAAGTGTTAGAAAGAAAAACAAGCATTGGTAATGCATTGATTTTGCCTATGTAATCACGGAAGAGCTGTTTTCATGTATCATGTTTTGGGAGAAGGAAAGAGCTCGCTAACAAATAACACGGGAGTAGAGAGGATGTGGTATAGTGGCCAGAGCTACTGATTCGCAAGTTGGGGATCCCAGTTTGAGTCTCAGCAGAGCCGCACAATATCCTGTGATTCTATGCAAATCACTTAATCTCTCTGGGTGATACACGGTTATAGAACTATGCTGTAATAGTAAAAGGAAAAACTTTATGAAAATATTTCCACCAAAGCGGATGTTAACAGTATTTCAGAAGAGGGAAACTAATAAGAGAAGCAGCGAGGAACAAGCATTGGTAAATGCAGAAAAGTATGCTACAGCCAATAGAAATGGAGGAAAGGTAAGTGGCACGCAGAGGAACCAATGAGAAGCCAGGAAAGAGAGGAGGCGGGATGTAAGTCCCTTTTAAGTTTATATTAAAACCAATAGATTTCTCAAGCACAGCACAAGTGCTGTGCAGGCTCAACGTAACAAGGCAACAGGCCTTCTCCATCCATGCACCCGATATCTGAACTTGATTACTTCATCCATCAGGACTGCCCTAACCCTGCCCCAATTTAATAAATAATTGAATACACATCTCTTCGAAGAACACCACAGCAGAATGCAGTAACAGTGCACTTTGGATCTTATAAACCAGCTACCCCTCCAATCACACGTTGTCTGTAACTTTGATTCTGTGCAGTACTCCACTGCCTTCCAGCTAGGTTGGCGCTATAAAAACACCACATTCATACATATGTAAGTGCACACACTGTATTGGAGGAGTTAGCTTGTGGGGCTGCAAAGATCCTAACCTGGTGCCCTGCACGGTTCACCTGCAAAGAGTGTGCATGCAAGACCAAACAAGAACCTCAGAAAAAGAAATGATCACCCATGAAGGAACACAAGGAAAAATACCCAATTTAACAACTCTTCCAAGATTGATGGTTGAACCTCATAGTGTGGTAACTCATATTCTTCTTCTTCTTTTTGTTATTGTAGTTGTTATTGTTTTTATTGTTATTATTATTCTCTTTAAGCTGCACATCAATAAGAGGATTCTCTGAGGTCTTTTATATTTAGCTAATAAAGGGCAGCCTCACTTCTGACTCCTCCGGGATTAGATGATCTACCACTGACACACGGTGGGCCTTCTCTTCCCAGGAGAAAAAAATGCATATTATTTCATTGTCTAATATATATTTTATATCTCAAGCTATCCAACTCTAGAGCCTTTTTTTTTTTAGGGAGTTTTATATAGTGCCCACTTGACCCGGCATCGGGTATCAGAGCGCTTTACATAGCACCAGTTGCGTTTTTTTTGTTAGGCACAGGGAGGTGAAGTGATTTGCCCAGAATCACAGGATGTTCAGCACCATTGCCGAGACTTGAACCCAGTTCCCCATGTTCGAGGTCGACCACCCTAGCCGTTAGGCCAACTCCTCTACCCCTTAGTGGCTATATTTACCATTAGAAAAATAATGGGGGATATTAGCAAGGAATAGCGATATTTATCGCTAAACGTGCTTAGCAATTTTTTTCTTATCACTGCCTATCGCTGGATATTTTAGCGGAGAAAACCTGCTATTAGCAACGTTTTTTTCCATTGTGCTAAAATATTCAGCGATAGTGCGAAATGCGAGAATATCGCTGGAAATCGAACAATATTCTCGCACTACCGCAAATGGGGCCTTAATCTGATAATCCACTCCCCATTGACTTTACAGGTAAATTAACTTTTTAAGAGGCGTTAGATTATAGCGATAATCGCGCCTAGCGCGATTTTTTTTTATCGCTTAAACTGCCTTACTACAGGCGATAGCTGTGTTAGCGACTGTTTTCAGTCGCTAACAGTTTGAGTACGCCCACTTTGCATGTCATTAGCGATAAATATCACTGACATGCAAAGCGGGCCCCAAACCAGTAGCTGTCGCCTACAAGCTGTCGCTAACTGCTGTTGCTGATAGGGCGATAAAAATATTGCCGCTTTAGCGGCAAAAAGTGCTGCTAAAGCGGCGATATGGCCCTTGATAATATGCCCCAATGATTGTTAACTTCGGCAAGCTTTCTGATCGCTAAAAGCCTGCCTCTTTATTGTTTCTTTCCTTATGAAAAGAATGCAATGCATAGCCTTGAACTACCCATCCATTAAGCAGTGGCGTAGCTAAGGGGAGGTGGGGGATGCGGTCCGCCGTTAGCGGCACGAGTTGTGGGGGCAGCGGCCTACCCCGCTCTTACCTGCCATCTTAGGCATCAATAGCAAGCACCCCCACCCCCCAATGCGTTTGCTGCAGGGCGGCAAACTGAGACAACTTCTTTTTGTTGCAATTTTCACCCCGAGTGGGCTGGGTATGCTCAGACGTGAGTCCCAGGCTCTCCACATCACTGGAGTCAAGCTATCCAGGCTGAAGAAGGCTGATAGCCAGAAACCGGTCCTTGGATGCTTGATTCCGGTCTAAGAAAGACATGGCTTGGTAGTTCGGGCTGGACTGTTCCCATGAGGGACAAAGTCAAGGCTGATTTGCATATAGCCAGTGTCTTACCTAGGGTGGTGTGGAGTGCAAAAAAACGATGGATATAGGCCCAGATCTTTGTACTGGGGTGAATGTAAGACATTGTTCCTCATTCTGTCCATCAACTGTGTTTTTTGCAATTTTCACCCCGAGTGGGCTGGGTATGCTCAGACGTGAGTCCCAGGCTCTCCACATCACTGGAGTCAAGCTATCCAGGCAGAAGAAGGCTGATAGCCAGAAACCGGTCCTTGGATGCTTGATTCCGGTCTAGGAAAGACATGGCTTGGTAGTTCGGGCTGGACTGTTCCCATGAGGCACAGGGTCAAGGCTGATTTGCATATAGCCAGTGTCTGACCTAGGGTGGTGTGGAATGCAAAAAAACGATGGATTTAGGCCCAGATCTTTGTACTGGGGTGAATGTAAGACATTGTTCTGCATTCTGTCCATCAACTGTGTTTTTTGCAATTTTCACCCCGAGTGGGCTGGGTATGCTCAGACGTGAGTCCCAGGCTCTCCACATCACTGGAGTCAAGCTATCCAGGCTGAAGAAGGCTGAAAGCCAGAAACCGGTCCTTGGATGCTTGATTCCGGTCTAGGAAAGACTTGGCTTGGTAGTTCGGGCTGGACTGTTCCCATGAGGCACAGGGTCAAGGCTGATTTGCATATAGCCAGTGTCTGACCTAGGGTGGTGTGGAGTGCACACAAACGATGGATTTAGGCCCAGATCTTTGTACTGGGGTGAATGTAAGACATTGTTCTGCATTCTGTCCATCAACTGTGTTTTTTGCAATTTTCACCCCGAGTGGGCTGGGTATGCTCAGACGTGAGTCCCAGGCTCTCCACATCACGGGAGTCAAGCTATCCAGGCTGAAGAAGGCTGATACCCAGAAACCGGTCCTTGGATGCTTGATTCCAGTCTAGGAAAGACATGGCTTGGTAGTTCGGGCTGGACCGGTCCCATGAGCCACAGGGTCAAGGTTGATTTGCATATAGCCAGTGTCTGATCTAGGGTGGTGTGGAGTGCAAAAAAACGATGGATTTAAGCCCAGATCTTTGTACTGGGGTGAATGTAAGACATTGTTCTGCATTCTGTCCATCAACTGTGTTTTTTGCAATTTTCACCACGAGTGGGCTGGGTATGCTCAGACGTGAGTCCCAGGCTCTCCACATCACTAGAGTCAAGCTATCCAGGCTGAAGAAGGCTGATAGCCAGAAACCGGTCCTTGGATGCTAGATTCCGGTCTAGGAAAGACATGGGTTGGTAGTTCAGGCTGGACTGTTCCCATGAAGCACAGGGTCAAGGCTGATTTGCATATAGCCAGTGTCTGACCTAGGGTGGTGTGGAGTGCAAAAAAACGATGGATTTAGTCCCAGATCTTTGTACTGAGGTGAATGTAAGACATTGTTCTGCATTCTGTCCATCAACTGTGTTTTTTGCATATTTCACACCGAGTGGGCTGAGTATGCTCAGACGTGAGTCCCAGGCTCTCCACATCACGGGAGTCAAGCTATCCAGGCTGAAGAAGGCTGATAGCCAGAAACCGGTCCTAGGATGCATGATTCCAGTCTAGGAAAGACATGGCTTGGTAGTTCGGGCTGGACTGTTCCCGTGAGGCACAGGGTCAAGGCTGATTTGCATATAGCCAGTGTCTGATCTAGGGTGGTGTGGAGTGCAAACAAACAATGGATTTAGGCCCGGATCTTTGTACTGGGGTGAATGTAAGACATTGTTCTGCATTCTGTCCATCAACTGTGTTTTTTGAAACTTAGACAACTTGCCAGCACCCCCAATCTTCACTGCGGCCACCATGGTACAGCAAATGCAGGGACCCCCACGGGCGGCCAGAGGGCTAACAACGCCACTGACATCAAGTCTGAATAGTCTCCTTCCTAAGATAAAAAAACAGCCATGGCCAAACCCAGTAGGTCTTGCCTTTGAGACCGATTGGCTCTGCTAATGCTTTTTGTTCATACTGCACAGCATTAATGCTGTACAGTATGAAAAAAAGGAGCATGTTGCGAGGCACTTTCTTTTTTATTTTCTGAGATCAGTTAAGAAATCGGAAAATAAAAAAGCAGGAAAGTGATCTTATTTCTAAAGCAGCAGGGCTGACAGAAATTTGCTTCTTAGCTCTCCAAAAAATATTAATAAAAAAAAAATTAGGACCAGAAAGTGTGGGAGGAGGCAACGGTGGAGTGGGTTAGGGTAGCACATGGAGAAGTAAGGGTAAAGAAGTGTATAATGAAGGGAGCAAGAGGGAGGGAGCAAAAAGGAGGGAGGGGAGACACATATGAAGCAGGGAACAACACAGGCAAAGGGAGACCCATACGGGTGAGAGCAACACAAAGCATGGTGGGGGAAGAGAAGCAAACAGACAAAATTGATTAACACAGAGTGAGGGGGGAAAGAAGCACATGAGGGAGACAGCTGGAAAAGACATGCACTTGCATGGGGTGATTAAGCAAACAGAAACAAGTAGTTCCCTTAAAATGAGCTGTGGAAGAACACAAGTAAAGAGGCTATTCTTGAGGGAAGGGACATACACAAGATGGACAAGACAAGTGATTGAATAAGAAGCAAGCAAATTAGAGTGACAATAAAGCCAACCAGTGGTGAGAAATGAACGGGCTTTAAGCCCACTGTATGTTCTTGGTAAGACGACAATAGGTCTTTTGCAACAACACAGGTTCTCTGTCTGGTAGGCTCGGCCTAAAAATAATGAACCCACATAGCTAACCAGGTGACAGTCCCTGCTCTGCTTGAAGTGAATGTATTTGTGCCATCCAATCCCATGTTGTCACGCTTGTAAAAAGTGCTCATTGTGTTACGTCCTGTTCAGTTGTGATGAACAAGTCCCATCTGCAGCCTCAAATTGGGGAAACAGCTGGGTTGGATTTCATTGCCTCTTCCTTGTTTCTCTACAGATACCAGCATGAAGAACATATTCCCTGAATCATCCCTGTATCTGTTTAGTTTTACACTCCACCCACAGATCCTCTGATGAATTTGAAAAGTGAGCAGGATTATGGGGAATCTGCAGGGCTTGAATCATTTAGGGGAAGGAAATTGGGGCATTCAATGCACACACTGTATTCCAATCCCACTCGACTTCTTTCTCATCTTTCAAGCAACTTGATAGCAAACTCATTTGAAGAGCTGTTCAGTCTCTGATTTTTCTAGAACGCCAATCAGTATACAATTATTCTGCCTACTTTGATTTTCTTCATCCTCGATCCTCTGCCGATACCTTTGATTAAAGAGCTCTTGAGAGATGTCCCTTCCTCTGGATGACTTACACACGTCTCACAATTCAAATTCTTCTGCGGCAAGATGCGCACGTCTCATTCTAGCCTTGATTTCACAAATGATGTGTTCACCTCTTTAAAAGTTTTCTCTAACTTATCCAACTTACCTGTATTTCTCCCTTCATTGCCACAAAGAAATCAGCAAACCATGCTGGTAGGTTAGCATGGGTCCTGATCTCTTATCAGGATCATTGATTTAAATCCTGATTAAAGCCTGAAGGACTAGCATCAAGCATGGTCTCGGAGAAGGATGGGGTAGGATGACCGATGACGGGCTGTAGAACACCCTCGTCTGCAGTAATGGACCTGCACTAGAAAGAACTTCCAAACCTTCCGCACTGCTTGCAGCATCCAACACGTCTGACTGACAACACCCTTCCTTGGTCTTGAACACCTTCAGTGGGCGAACCTTTGAGATTCGGTCGAAGGGAACCAGCTCCAGCAACAGATGGAATTGATCAATAAGAAATATATGAATGGGTGGACAATAAGGAGCTCATTGATTGACCAATACCAAGCCAGCATGTCTCATCCAGCAAATCTAATGTCTCGGCCACTTATACACACTCCGAGTGCCGACAGACAACGTGCCCTACTATCCTTACCTCAGGAGAAGAGGTTGTGTGAAGAACATGGACATTGCCTAAACTTGATTTGTTCTTTCAAGATAAACTAAATGGGCCAGAAAATGCAGTGAGTGTTTAGGAAAGACAGGTGCAAAGAATCAGGGCTTATTCACATTTAATGTTATAGTTTCCAGATGTTTTCTCTCTCGGCCAGGAGTCTCACAGTTCACTCTCAGCTTGCAAACAATTCCCATAGTGCCAGGGCAGCGTTTTGGTATTTGCCGCGCTTTATAAGTGAAATTAAAAGTAGAAATACAGTGTTCTCATTTTTCTTTGCCTTCTTCTCACTCCTCCACATGCTCCCTTCCTTGCTTACAGCATTTGTACCAGCATCAAGATCACTGAAATAAAACAAGGAGTAATAAGTACAGCATCGCCTGCCGTAGTTTTACCACCTTTGGCGTAAATCACTACCATGAACTTGTTCAGTGGGTAAAGCAAGGTTCTCAGCCCATGAGTCCACATCTGCCTCCCAGTTCAGCGCTGTCCTTCAAGGAGACATCCTGCTCCTGCTGGTGATTCACTGCTACCCAGGGCACCCTGGTAAATACGACTGCACCTTGAAATGAAAATAGGGTCCTGCGTCGAGGGTCCCCCAAATCCCTAGATGCCAGAGCAGAGGCCGGAGCTGAAAGGGGCACAGTCCTAAACTCAGGTTTTAGAATCCAATGTCCTCTTCTTTTGATCGCAGCCATCAACCTGCTCAGGTCAGGGGAACCACAACAACACCAGCACAAGGCCCCTGAAATAATGCGGCAGAATGATTTACGATACCCGATGATTTATGACCCCTGATTTATGATGTCCAAACAACACTGAGTGATACCCAATTTGTGATAATGTATGATAATGATTTATGACCCCGGCCCCAAGAAGATGTCCAGGGGAAATGTACAAATATGACGTACGTAATGAGTAATAAAACTGCGGCCAACAACCACCACAAAAATACAATGACTGTTGGCTGTGTTTAGTGATGCAGATACACAAGTATGGTACTGTTGCTGGAATAGGCACAGTGCAGCTGTTATGACCGCAGCCATCAACCTGCTCAGGTCAGGGGAACCACAACACCTGCACAAGGCTCCTGCGCACGCACCCCTTAACTGCAGAACCCCAAACAGAGGACCCCTCTTCAAAGGACCCAGAGGCAGAGAGAACAGAAATCAAAGGGAGCAACACTCGCCTTAAATCCCTTTGGGACAACACTCCACAAAAGAGTGACTTTAGTTTCAGACAACCTTATACGTTGTGTCCCTAAATCCAGGAATATGACGTACAAAACAGCAGCACAGACCTGCCTTTGGTGCAAACATCAGCGACACAGAGCTCCTGCAGCTGCTCTTCAGGGATCAGACAGATCTTTCTGAGCTACATACAGAAATATTCTGCACCTATTTTTGCACCTACCCCCATCATGTCACAACCTTTTAATGCTTATAAAACAGGTTGTGGGTGGCATCGTTGCAATGCCAAAGGGCAGCAGGGTGGGACCATGTGCCCAGGACTCAGGAGGGGAGCCCAGGGCATTGCAACTACCTTTGTCGTAGTAGGGTGTCATTTCATTTTTCCCTAAAAAAGTTCCTGCTGGGCTCAAATACCTGAGTTCTCGGATGAACAATGGGGAAAGGGTTTGGTTTTCCCTCGGCAGAGGAAGCCGGTGACCCTGTCACCATGACATTTATATCACATGTTAATGAAATGTAAAATATTCAGTTAGCAGGGCTCAGCAGACTTCAAACCTTACAATGTTGATGGGTGTAGGTTGCAGGTCGAATCTCGGCACTAAGAATGCTCATCAGTTTTGTGAGTGGACCTCAAAAACACAAACACATACTGAGACCTGGAGTGCGCTCAGGACTCGCCTGGACTGCCCCTCACAGCCCTCAGAAACGACCACAGTCAGCAGAGACAAAAGTTGTCTGAAGAATTATGGAAATACACATTTAATTATACTACAAACAATTATTTACTTTAGGTATTGTGTCTGGGGGATAATTTACATTTAGGCTTGCAGAACCTAATTAAGAACAGCAGTGGCAGCAGCGAAACGTGCTTGGCTAAAGCAATTGTTTGTTCGGCTGGGACTTGGTTCGTGTCTGTGCGCAGCCGGAGCTGCAATTCAAGTCACAGATATTCTCTTGAGTGCTCGATTCGTAAAAGTTATGAATTTTGTTTGCAGCAAATAAATCATATCAGGGTATATATATATACATATATATATATTTTATTTTGTTTTACTTTTATTGTTTGAATTGTTTTTTATGCAATGGTTTTAATTAACGAGCATAAATAAATGCATTTAAAAGTTTATCAGGAGCAACTCAAATTGATTCTTTAGTGGGACCTAACTGTAAAGCACAGTTATGATGATATGTGATTTCTTCCATTTGACAGGATAAATATTTTCCTAGCTGCTCACCACGGTGGACGAAGTCAAGTGACTAGTACTCACAGTTCCAGGGGATGCAAGTATCCATATATCAAGATGAACACAGAAGCACATAAAATGGAGGGGAGAGTAGTGCTTCCAGGGTGGAAGTTGCAGCTGCTCGTCAGTCCCACTGAGGGCTGTGTTCAAAATTGTTATTTTTAAATCTTCGACATTTCCCACAGGACAATCAGGGGCATATTATCAAGGGGGTTTATCTCTGCTTTTTTGGCTTTAAAAGCCAAGAAAGCGGAGATAAAATGATCTCCCTATTACCTAGCTGTCGCTAACACTAGTTAGCGACAGCTAGTAGGAGATAGCGATCATCTTGGGCCCCGCTTTGCATGTCAGTGATATTTATCACTAATGACATGCAAAGTGGGCGTGCCAAGATGTTAGCGACTGGAAACAGTCGCTAACATCGCTATCTCCTATTACCAACTTTTGGAGATATTCGCGCTTAGCGCGAATATCTCCAAAAGCTAACACCTGCCCTGAGTAGTTCTTAGCCATGTTATCCAATGGTAGGTGGATAACATGGCTAAGAGCATTAGCTCAGTAATGCATGAATATCGCTGACTTTTCAGCGATATTCATGCATTGCGGCCGATTTTTATCGCTTGGGAGATAAACCTTGATAATAGCAAGGTTCCTAAGCGATAAAAATCGCCGCAGCTCGGTGGTAAAAATATTGCCGCTAAGCCAACATAGCGATAATTATCGCTAGTTGTTGGTAATATGCCCCTCAGTTCTTCAGAGAGCGTTCGGTGGTTTCTTCCTTCGCCTGTTTCAGGGTTATCCGTGAATTGGTTCTGTTGTCCACGGGAGCTCTGTAGTGTGCAAACGTTCCTTTTGTGTGTCAGGGCACTTTGGGGCAGGTTTACAATAACAATAGAAGTGATGTGCCAGTTATTGTGTGTGATGTTAGGAACCCTTTGTGCCACCATGGATGCGCCACATTTTCACTGTGGCGCAAGGAGAGACAGATGTGTCAGCGTATAGGTGACACAGTGCTGGAGTCGTGTCGCAAGCGCAACACAACTCCAGCACTGCTCAGGGGCGGCCTATACTTGCTGTGCTGCATCACTTCTTACGCCTGCGATTTTAATTTTTAACAGAGCATGGACGTAAAAGTGACTCAGTGAAATCTTGTCGATTTCACTGCGTCACTTTTACGGGGCTTACTTGCAGCAGAACGCCCACCCTGCATACATTACACCTGATGCAGGTATAATGTAGCGCAGAGCTTTACAACGTGACACATCTCACTAGATGCGTCACGTTGTAAATCTGTTACATAGAGGCGCATTGTTTACGACGCCGCTGCGTCACAGACATGACGCAACGGTGTTGTAAAGATGACGCAAGAGGCTTGTAAATCTGCCCCTTTGTCTGTAGCAGGGAGAAAGATGTGTTTTGTCCCTTCCTCTGTGTACCTTTATCTATGTGATTTGACCTTTTTTCATAGGCCTCAGCCTCTTAAATTAATTTGACTGTCCGCAGCATTGACTCCACCCTGAAATAAATGCAGGGTCCTGATTGGGTGCTGACGCTATTAAAAATGAATATTAAGGTTGGTAATAATCCACCTCTACTCCTCCCCTTTAACATAATGGGCCATGACCTTTCACATTTTACTGGTGCCTTCCACTTGGCGTCTGTCACCTTCAGACATAATTAAGGCTTTTTTAAATATGTATATTCCTTTTTATTGCCATTTTGACAAGCATGACTGCACATAGACAGTATTCCAGAATAAACCAGTACAAATATACACCATACTATAGTGCTTTAGAGAGATTCTTCCATTTTAGAATGTCTAATAGCGTTGTGTTTCATAATCTCATTTCAAAAGGTGTATAACTAACTTTCTGTATTCCTTAAACTCTTGGAAATGTAGTTGTTAATTTCTCAGGATCTGAACAAACCAGGGAGTTCTTTTGTGGATGTAACTGGAGTTCATGCAGACACATGTACAGATATTGAATTCTCATAATGATATCTGATTATTTTATCGGGGATGTTTTCATAAATATTTCCCATGTGTTGTAACTTTGCTATTTGCCTTTTACTGATTAGCTGACCTATCTTAAAGCCGCCTGTGCAATTTAAATTATCCAGATACCTGCACTTTGGAAAATACCGGATGCACCACTCGGATCAGACCTGATTTTTGTAGCTCAATACGAATCCCTCATGTGGTATTTCCCAATATAAACCTAACAAGCACAGGCCTTTCAATGCAATATATATTGTGAAAAAGAAACAAGGGCCTAGTGTGTCAATTGTGATCAGGAAATGTTACCAGCAAACCTAATTTCAAATAACTATGGGGCATATAACCAAGCAGGGCGATAGGCAATTATCGCCGGTTTAGCGGCCGTTTTCACCCGCTAAGCGACGATAATTCTATCGCTTTATTAGCAAGCTGTCGCTAACAGCAGTTAGCGACAGCTTTAGGCGATAGCAAGCGGTTTGGGGCCCGCTTTGCATGTTAGCGATATTTATCGCTAATGAAATGCAAAGTGGGCGTACCCAACCTGTTAGCGTTTGAAAGCAGTCGCTAACGTCGCTATCGCCTATTAGCAAGGCGGGCGTAGCGATGGAAATATTCCCGCTATCGCCAAACACTAACGCCTGCTCCGACAAGTTCTTAGCCATGTGATCCAACGGGAGGTGGATAACATGGCTTAAAGCATTTAGTCACTAATGTGTGAATATCGCTGTAGTCTCAGCGATATTCACGCATTTCGCCTGATTTTTATCGCTTTTGAGATAAACCTTACTAATAGCAAGTTATCTCAGCGATAATTTCCGGCGATGCTTAGTGATAAAAAAATCGTTGCTAAGCCTAGTTAGCGATAAATATCACTAATCGTTGGTAATATGCCCCTAACTTCCTTCATGACCTTCCTAACAGTTTATATCGAATTTCCCAGAAGTTCACACACGCAGGGGATGCACCTGTAGATATTTTCAAGGCTCTAGAATTCCTTAGGGTCACCCACGTGCAAGGCAGTGTTTCCACTCTCATGCACGTCACTCCTACACATGAACCACATTTTCACAAGCAGCAGTGTATGCCTTTGTAATTTCATGTTTTAATTGGATGACTTGGCACAGTGCACTGCTAATGAATACAACGTTTGCGACACTCCTGTGAAAGGTTTGACACCTTCACTGTTTTAAGAAGTTGCTTGGAACATAAACATCCTTGCAGAATTGTGGGGTCGCGGTGAGTGTCATCAGCCAATAAAGCCCTCTTAGCTGTCCTAACACAATACATGAAAGTCCCAGTGCCTTCTTTTTACTGATGCAGACTTGAGACTTCCAAATGACAGAATTCGGTACCAGCCAAAGGCACCCGGAAGTGGTTCCCGGAGCAGGCAGGGGTTGCCTCATCAGGCAGACAGGAGTCGAATTTCAAGACAAAGATAGGGTTCCAGACCTTCTTCTATGGACATCTGACAGTTCTGTAGGCTGCAGGTTCTGCGGATGCTCCCGCCATTGCATTTTAACCAATCGCAGCACTCTTCAGCCTTCATGCTCACATGTAGACCCTCTGGTGTAACTCCACAGTTCCAGATTTATCAGGCTATACAGATAGCCCTCAAAACTGTGTCAGGAACCCTCACGCACGTACTCGAGAGGCACATGAGGGACAGAATCTGTTTCCTTCAATGGGGAGGTACCAAGAAGGGGAACCACAGAAAAGCCTTCATGGGGAACAATGGGTGGTACCACAAAGGGGAACCTCAGAACAACCTCTGTGGGTAGCAATAGGTGGTACCACAGAGGGGAGCCTCAGAACAACTTCTGTGGGTAGCAATAGGTGGTACCACAGAGGGGAACCTCAGAACAACTTCTGTGGGTTGCAATAGGTGGTACCACAGAGGGGAACCTCAGAACAACTTCTGTGGGTGGCAATAGGTGGTACCACGGAGGGGAACCTCCGAGCAACTTTGGTGGGTGACAATAGGTGGTACCACAGAGGGGAACCTCCGAGCAACTTCTGTGGGTGACAATAGGTGGTACCACAGAGGGGAACCTCCGAGCAACTTCGGTGGGTGGCAATAGGTGGTACCACAGAAGGGAACCTCCGAGCAACTTTGGTGGGTGACAATAGGTGGTACCACAGAGGGGAACCTCCGAGCAACTTCTGTGGGTGACAATAGGTGGTACCACAGAGGGGAACCTAAGAGCAACTTCTGTGGGAGATAATGGGGTGGTACCAAAAAGGGCAACCACAGAAGACCCTCTATGGGAGACAATGGGGTGGTAGCAAAAAGGTAAACTTCAGAACAACTTCTGTGGGTGACAATGGGTGGTACCACGGAGGGGAACCTCCGAGCAACTTTGGTGGGTGACAATAGGTGGTACCACAGAGGGGAACCTCCGAACAACTTTGGTGGGTGACAATAGGTGGTACCACAGAGGGGAACCTCCGAACAACTTTGGTGGGTGACAATAGGTGGTACCACAGAGGGGAACCTCCGAGCAACTTCGGTGGGTGGCAATAGGTGGTACAACAGAAGGGAACCTCCGAGCAACTTTGGTGGGTGACAATAGGTGGTACCACAGAGGGGAACCTCCGAGCAACTTCTGTGGGTGACAATAGGTGGTACCACAGAGGGGAACCTAAGAGCAACTTCTGTGGGAGATAATGGGGTGGTACCAAAAAGGGCAACCACAGAAGACCCTCTATGGGAGACAATGGGGTGGTAGCAAAAAGGTAAACTTCAGAACAACTTCTGTTGGTGACAATGGGTGGTACCACAAAGGGGGACCTCACAGCAACTTCTGTGGGTGACAATGGGGTGGTAGCAAAAAGGTAAACTTCAGAACAACTTCTGTGGGTGACAATTGGTGGTACCACAAAGGGGGACCTCACAGCAACTTCTGTGGGAGACAATGGGGTGGTAGCAAAAAGGTAAACTTCAGAACAACTTCTGTGGGTGACAATGGGTGGTACTGTTGCGAGGATTCTGCTCATACACAGAACTGTGCACAGAGACCCAGGACATCAGTGAATTGTGGTGTACCAAAAACTCACCTTAGTACCTAGAAAAACCCTAACCAGCTAGCATCAGTGTGCATTAGCTCTTCGCCCTATAGCAAAGAAACCAATAATTAGACAACCTAGAACATGCAACTTAGGACCATCTCAGGAATGGTGGGAGGTGAGAACACTCTTTTGTTATACTCTCATACCAGTCCACAACAGGAGTAAAGAAGAGACATGGTAAGGCTAAAATAATTATTTGCACGACGTGATCTCAAGTGCAGGATCTTGGCCAACATAAGCAGACATGATTAAAAATAATATGGTCAGCAAGATTACAATTCCATAAAGCACAAAAGGAGAAAGCATATTATAATGCTGGTGAAAAACAATTAGTATAACACCCTCCCTATATAGGAACTATGTATATAAACCAAAGAAGGTCTCTTAGGCTTGTTTTGGGGGACCCCATTTACCTTTCCGCTCAGCAAGAGTAAATTACATCGAGATCAGCATAGGCTCTCTCTGCATCCCTGGAAAAGGAATCTTCCGAGTGTGTGAAATCATGGCAAGTGTGGCATAATAAAAGCGCCAGAATCTCACTTGGCTCACAGCTGCCAGAATGTTGTGTCTAGAAAACGTTACACGGACATGTCGAAAAACAGCTAACATGTTTTGATAACCTTGACTGCTTTAGCACTCACCGTTCAGACTAAGGGCACGATGTAAGTCTAGAGAAGCTGAAAACAAACCGTTTCTCATGTGTAGACCTTCGTGAAGGCCAACGTACAAAAACAGCTATGCAGTGTCGTGTGCAAAAGCAGCAAAAGGTAAAATGGTGTTTAAACTTCTAATACGCCATGCTAACATAACATGCGTGCAAAAGCAGGCATTAGGCCATACTACAGTACCACAAAGGGGGACCTCACAGCAACTTCTGTGGGAGACAATTGGGTGGTACCAAAAAGGGCAACCATAGAACACCCTATATGGGAGACAATGGGGTGGTACCCAAAAGGGGGACTCACAGCAACTTCTGTGGGAGACAATGGGGTGGTACCAAAAAGGGGGACCTCACAGCAACTTCTGTGGGAGACAATGGGTGGTACCACAAAGGAGGACCTCACAGCAACTTCTGTGGGAGACAATGGGGTGGTAGCAAAAAGGTAAACTTCAGAACAACTTCTGTGGGTGACAATGGGTGGTACCACAGAGGGGGACCTCACAGCAACTTCTGTGGGAGACAATGGGGTGGTAGCAAAATGGTAAACTTCAGAACAACTTCTGTGGGTGACTATGGGTGGTACCACAACGGGGGACCTCACAGCAACTTCTGTGGGAGACAATGGGAGGCACTAAAAAGGTAAACCTCAGAACAACTGCTATGGGAGACAAATGGGGGTATTCGAGAAGGCAAACACTAATATCATGCCCTGCTCCACAGATAATGAAGTTCTTCCTTGAGGTTTGTGATGTGTCATTGTAGACCGCATGGATGCTTCTGTTTGCAGACTGCAGAAGAGGCTGAGGTACTAGTTGGACATTTTGCACAAACTATGTGACTACACAGACTTTTCCAATGAGTCTTCAAAAACCCTGAGGGACCACCTGACACAATCAGCGAATAACAGGTTAGCTTGGATTTTCAATTCATGCATGCTGTCAAATACACAAGTAACATGCGAATGAATGTACATTAATAATCATTGCCAATGCAGCAATAATGACTCATGATTATTCTTAAAGAAGTTTCTAGAACTGAATAGATTTGTTATAAATGACCATAAGCCAGCAATCAATGTATTTTTGAGCTAGTGCCTGGAAGCAATGTCTTAGCATGTCTTGGTACTGACCCAGTTCAGAGAGGCAGCAAACCCAAGTGCCACAACTTCAACCTCATTCGTATCACAAAGGAGGACATTGGTAGCAGTGCAATGATCCACCTTACTACGTCAGTGCCGGAATCAGGGTCTGTCTCTGTGGGTCGAGGTAGGCTATGGCTACATTACTTTTGTTTGTTTTTTAACACATTATGTAGCATTTAGTTACAGTTACAGCAATGCACTGGGACCAGAAAAAACATTTGGTAAGTACATGCAGGTAAAATATAACTCTCCCATGATACAGTCAACAATGCTGTGTTATTCGTACGCCGCCCCAAAGTACGTTCCTAAAATCCCCTTATTCCTAATGCGTTAGACATTTCAATCACATGTTTAACAGAAGTAGTTTACATACTCAAGGTCTGGGCATAGAGCAACTGTGGGAACGATAATAGAATATAATCGAAGAGGTAAGTAGTGACATGTGCCGTGTGACAGCTTAGCCCACACCGATGGAACTATACCGTTGTCTGCCTGTGTGGGGGGGGGGGGGGGGGGGGGCTTGTTGTTGAGCTTGCAGATATGCCCTGAATGGAAGTGGAGGGAGTGTTGTTGCATATATATCTCTGTTAGTAGAGCAAGATGCCATGCTCTTTAGCCATCCTTTTACCGAGGGTGTTGTCCTGCCACCCCAGTGGACTGCCATTTCCCTTTTGGCCAGAAGTAAACTAATAGCAACAAACCTGCGTGTAGCCTGTGGGAACCTTGTAACATATCCCAGTAATGCAATCTCAGGTAATGGAGTCATTGGTAACTTGATCATGTCACTCACCTTCCCAAGAATGGCCACCCAATATGAGTGTATGTTCGGACAGGTCCAGGCAAGGTGAGCGAAATCGGCATTTGGGCGTGGCATCTGGTGCAATGATGTGATCTGGTAGGGTCTATCCCATGGAGTCTGGCAGGGGTAATACACATCCTACGAAGGAATTTAAAGTGAATTAATTTGTGTCTGCTGTTGAGGGAGACCTTTTTCGTGACCGCACAGCGGGCATCCCATTGTTCATCTGAGATCAGGCCACCCAAGTCCTCCTCCCATGCTTTGCGTAGTTTGTCATCATTGACCGGCATGGTAGCAGCGCATGACCTTTAGAGATGGGACACAATGTGTACCCCTCTCTTGCTGCCAATCACCTTAGTAAGCGGGGGAAGGACAGGGGCTCCAGAGGGAAGTCTGGGAAGGTAGCCCGCAGGGAAGAACGTATTCGCAAAAGGACGAATCTGTCCATGAATGTGGCGTCAGAAAAGAGAGATTCGTCATCAGGGTCAAAGGCATGCCCGTTTGGGAATAGGTTGCCCATCTTAGCAATGTCAAATTTATGGCACTTCTTCTGTATTAACTTTTCGCTAGTTATGGGTATCATTTTAGGGTTTGGGAGATCTGAGGGTAGAGTAGTGGAGTGTGCGTAATACGACGCAATTGGTCAGAAGCCCAACTAGTGGTCGATGCAGGTTTGATATCTTTGGGGTCTTTGGGGAAACCCTTCAGTAATATTGCCGCTAGTGTGTCTGGTAGGACTAAGTCTGATTCCGGATGGAGGTATGGGATTCTGGCGTCTGGGTGGTACCACGCCTGTGCAAAACTACACTGCACAGCTAAATAATATAGTCTGAGATCGGGTACCCCGAAACCACCTCTATCGCAGGGGAGAGTCATCACCCTCCAGTTAACCCTAGGGTGTCCACCCCCCCATACTAGCCTTATTAAATGGGAACGAAGAGTTAAAAAGAATTTCTTTTTGAGTGGAATAGGGATGTTTTGAAATAAATATAAAAAATGTAAACAGCACCACCGTCTTAATGAGGGAGACTCAACCCACCATGGACAGTGGGAGTTGCAGCCATTTCTCGGTCTGTGTCTCCAATTTGGCAATGGCTGTCCCGTAATTACGACAAATAATCTGCTCTGTGTTAAGATGAATGTGTATGCCTAAATATTTGACCAAATCAGTATTCCATTCCAGAGGGAATTACAGATCCCATTGGACTGTGCTGGCAGTGGGTGGAAAAATTACAGATTTGTGCCAGTTGATTCCCAGTCCGGAATATACACCAAAACGCAAGATTTCCCGGATGAGGGGGTCTAAGTTAGTCTGGGGTTTGCGGACATATAAAACCATATCATCAGCATATAATGAGACTAATAGCGGGTCTGTACGAAACTGTAACCCTCTGTGCAAGTGTTTTTCTTCAAAGTGCCTTATAAAGGGCTCCATGGCTAAAATGAACAACAACGATGACAGCGGGCAACCCTGTCTGGTGCCGCATGATAGTGTGAAGGGGGGTCAATGTGCCGTTCAGTCTGAGCCGAGCCGTCGGTTGACTATATAGCAGGGCAGTAGTGGCAATGAAACCAAACAGCAAACCCATGCGCTGCATGATGGATAAAATTAAAGGCCATTCAAGGGAATCAAATGCCTTTTCCGTATCTAATAGGATGGCCGCCGCAGGGGTTTCAGAGTTGATTCTGTGTAACGTATTAAACAAAGTGCGTAGATTGAATGCAGTCGATCGGTGAGGAATAAATTTAGACTGGGCAGGGGAGATTATAGACTCCATTAAAAGAGACAGTCGGCACGCCAGAGCTTTTGCCAGTATTTTGTAGTCTAGGTTAAGAAGTGACAATGAACGATAGGAGCCACATAATAGAGGGTCCTTGCCTGGTTTGGGGAGTAGAATAATGACCGCCTCAGGCAGGGTGGGAGGAAACACCTGTCGTTCAAGGGCTTCTGCATACACAGCAAGGAGCTGGGGAATCAATAAATCTTAATAGGCCTTATAAAAGTCAGCCGTGAACCCATCGAGTCCCGGAGCAGAGGAACTTTTCAAGGAAGAGATTGCCTCATCTATGCTTTCCTCCGATATGGGAACAGCAAGAAAATCCTGCTTGAACTTGTCAAGGTACACTAACGCTACTTCGGATAGATAACTCTCTTGATCCGTTTTATCTGTGCCCAGTTTAGTAGTGTGTAAAGCCTTAAAGTAGGAAATGAATTCCCCCTGGACGTCCAGCAGATCAGTGATACGTTGTCCCAATGTGGTCTTCAACTCAGGGATATATGCCTTGCTATAGGGGGGTCTGATCATTTGAGCTAGTTTTCGGCCTGGTCACTTAACCTCGCCGTACACCCTTGCGTTATGATACTTTCCCATAAAGAGTATTTTCCTCTCAGCAGTGTCTCTGAATTCTGTGAGCAGAGAAAGCCTACGCTCTTCTAGGTCAGGGCCAGCCGCCTGAAGCTGTTCAGTGTCTAATGTTCCTAATTCTCGTTCCAGCCGAGCTAGTGAGATGTTCAAATCCGGTAAGACACCGGTGTTCTTGGATATGCATACTCCCTCATGTAGGCTTTGAAAGTAACCCTCCCACAGCATTGCCGCAGTGTCTACTGAGCCAGTGTTAAGGGAGAAGTAGTTTACTATTGCCTCCCGCAGATCCTCTCGAAATACTTAAGGCTACATTACTTAGGCGGGACAACTTGACGTCGCGCTGGAGAGAAGGTGTATCGAGTAAAGGAGTAGGCAGCATCAAAATGGCTGTGCTTCTATTTTTCACTGTCTAGGTTCCTTCCTTCTCCCCGTACTAGTGGAGTTTTTGTGAGGTGCACCCAACGAGGGGTATCATTGGAGACTTGCGAATAAGGGTGGGCGAGAAATTCTGCTCTGCCAGTGGAGTTGGGGGAGGTTTGGCCGCTTTGCGTTACACATGTAATACAGAGTTACTGACAAATTCCGGCAACTGCCACATGGCTGAGTTTTTTCTCGTGCACAGCAAGTTGGCGAGCGAGATTTGGCATACCCTAGTGTGATGTTCTGTCGATAGGAGGGCGCCCAGCAAGAATTCCCGAACGTGGGCAGTTATGACTATTCGTGGTCAGAAAGCTGCCGCGCGAGTAGAAGATCTACTTTAGTAACCTCAAAATCACCTTGAGAGGTTGCGCCCTCTGGCACGCCACATGATACCATTCGTACTGATTTTCATCCTGGAATGAGCTCCCAGCACTAAAAATCAGAGCGAGCAGTGCGTAGTGTCCAATTCCACCAGTCCACGGAACTCCGCGGAAATTTGGTGAGTTTTCAAGTAACTATGCTGAATTCTGCAGAGTAAAACTCCACAAGTTCTGCCCACCCCTACTTTGAGACCACTGAGAGACTTTTAATAGTTTCTGGAACAATGATGTTCAACACGCAGGCACTGGTCGGTCTGCCACCCTCTTGGATGATCCCTTCTGTTTCAAATGCCTGACACAGTCCATACCGTGCGCAACTCGATTTTAGGCAAAAGTGAAGCCGCAACCACTCACAAACTCTTTGTGCTTGTCTGTGTGTGGGAGTTTATGTTCTTTATTTGTTAAATGCCAAATGTAATAGTGTGGTTGGTTGCTACATGTACTGTTGGTTGACCCAAATGCCTGATCCTTGCCCAGGCCTCGACCTGTATGAACAATGTCTGGTTGCTGTCCACCACGGGTCTTGCAGGAAAAGTACTGGGGAACCCGGGAGTGATTCTACCAGTACGTGTAACCACGTGACCAGCCAGAGGAGGCATTGCTCAATTTAAACTGCTTTCGGATTGAGAACTGTAACTTTTTCCCAGACAGTGGCGTCGGAAGGGGGGTGCGCCGGGTGCGGGCTGCCCCGGGTGTCAACACTGAGGGGGGTGGCAAAAGGCAAAAATATGGGGGATATTCACAAGGAAGTGGCAGAGAGAGCCTCTACGCCACTTCGGAAAAGCAAGGCTGCACCATATTCACAAGGACAGCTTTGCCTTTCCCCGTGCGATGGCGCTAAATTTCACAACTTAGTGCCAACGCAGGCACCCTTGCACCAGTGTGCAAGGGTGTCTGCGAGCAGGGAGGTTTGTTTATGTACAGGAAGGTGTCCCTTCCCGCACATAAACAAACCTAAAATGCCAGTTTGTAACTTATATGCGTGCTGCTTTATGCAGCACACATGTAAATTACAAAAAAGGCAGCACACATGGAAAATGCAAAAGCGAGGAGAAATAAAGCATTTCTCCTCGAATCGCCAACTTAAGACCAGGGTTTTCCTGGTCTTAAGTGTGGTGTTAGATCCTATTTACGCTGCTCTTGTGAATAGGGGGCAGCGATGGAACACCCACTACAACACCCACTGCACGCGCCTTTCACGCTAAACACAGTGTGAAAGGAGGCCTATTCCCAAGGCAGCGTTAAGCCTTGTTAGGGCTTGTGAATATGCCCCTATGTGTTTTAAACACATATTTTTGCCATTTTGTCAAGCCGGGGTTGACAAGAAAATGTCTGCACCTGACCTTGCAACGCCACTGTTCCCAGAAACAAGGGGGCATATTACCAAGATTAAGCGATAATTATCGTTTAACACGGTTAGCGGCAATATTATTATCGCCGAGCTCCGCCGATTTTTATCGCAGATAAACCTTGCTATTATCAATGTTTATCTCAATAGCGATGAAAATTGGCCGAAATGCATGAATATCACTGAAAAGTCCGCGATATTCATGCATTACCGAGCTAATGCTCTTAGCCATGTTATCCACCTACCATTGAATAGCATGGCTAAGAACTGCTCTGGGCAGGCGTTAGCTTTTGGATATCTTCGCACTTAACGCGAATATTTCCAAAAGTACACCTTTGTAGGTAATAGGAGACAGCGATCAGTCGCTAACATCTTGGCACACCCACTTTGCATGTCATTAGCGATAAATATTGCTGACATGCAAAGCGGGCCCCAAGATGATCGCTATCTCCTACTAGCTCTCGCTAACTGGTGTTAGCGACAGCTAGGTAAAAGGGCTATAAAATTATCGCCGCTTTAGCGGGAAAAATTCCTGCTAAAGCGGCGATAAGGCCCTTGGTAATATGCTCCAATATGTCCCTCTTGGCAGCCTGAAATGGGGTTTCATGGTGCTCACCCTCCTCCCCTCCCCTCCCCCCCACCCACACCCCATCAAGGTCTGACATGAGAACCTGCTGCCTCTCCCTAATTATTATGAAAGAGGAGAAACATGTGACGTTGATTCGTAATCTGTGGATCACTCTCTTCAAAAGTAGAAATATTCTCGACGTCTGAGGAGTCTGCGCCCGGCCCCCCTCGCGCGCTGCTGCCAGCCCTTCACCTCTCAGGCGCGCGGGCCCTAATTACAGCTCCGACAAGCGCTGATGGAAAAAGAATTAAGAGCAGCCGCACCTCCGAAGCCCCGGCCGACACCTGCAATTTACCCGGGCTCAGCCTCTTCCCAGAGCTCGGCAGGTCTGTCACCGAAAGGGCGCACTTTGGATCAAGCAATTTCTGTAAAGTTATTGAAAATCCGGCCAGAAAATGTTCCGTTCAGGTTTCCAAACGCTGAGGGTGCGGAAGGGGGCAGGGGGTGCCATCTCGACGCGATGCCCCCTCCAGGCTAACCATGCGTCACCCACAAAAACATTTCATAAACCGAAACAAATCAGATATTACAATGTCACTAATGGATGCAGTGCTTGAGTCAAAACGATGCAGAATTAGAGGTGTGAACTCCATAATTCGAGGTATATCCTTCCAGGTAGGAAAGTTTAAAACGCGTGTTATTCGTTTTTTGCATAGCGCAGCGGTCTCCCTTCACTTGGCACTGTTATGACTAAGGCCAATGGAATTATGCGATTGTGTGGCCGCAGCGTTTTCGCATAATCATAGATTTGCCACGTGACCCATCATCTGCAGCATAATTTGAGCATTTAAAAATAATTGTTTGTAGCTCAAAGGGTTCAAAAGTTACTAAAAACGCAGCAACAGCTTTTCAAAACTTGACTGCTCAGCTTTCTGAGGTGGTAAAATTATAGTAATGAGTTGCAACCAATGCCCAGACACTTTTTTTAACAAGTGTAACAATAACATAATAATGAAGTAACACTATCATAAAACGTGCTGCATTACGCTGCATAGTTTGTCTATTCTTGCGCATAATTTACTCAAAGCTGCCACATAATTTGGCCCTCCCTGCAGCATAATTCCAGCAGCCCTGGTTATAACTAGGGCTCCCGGTTTTATGTTATATATATTTTTTTTACATTTCTGTCTGTATTTACTCATATTTATGTTTTGGACTTTTTATCTGTATTTGTACATATTTATTTTGTATTTTTTGTATAAATAAAGTTGTAAAACTGTACATTTCCATATTTATTTAATTGCTAGACACACACTCATACATTGATGTCTGTCATGATTTAGCTATTTAAGCTGCCAAATATTAGGTAACAATACAGCCACTAAATATTAGCATTATACCAGAAATGTATGTTTACATATGACATTATTTAAAGAAATGTCATCCTGTTTTTTAATTTCCCATGCTGTCCATCTGCTCAGATGTTAGGTTGCAATTCATGAAAGACAGTACGGAGTGTCACTTACAAGAAGCACCATTTTCTGTATTTATCCACTTTTAAAAATAAATGAAATCAGAAAACACATTATTTTCTGTCTATATTTATCTGTAATAATCTGTAAAAACGGAAAACAGGGAGTCTTAGTTATAACACAGTAGATCATACAGAATCTAGCCATCTTTACTGATCCATGACAGGACCCGCTCAAAAAGGCCACCCAATGGGAGTGAACACAGCCCATGATAAAGAGCTTCAGAACTCTATGGACCTTCTACCCAATGCCCGGGTGATGGATCAGTCTGACACCGATGAAGTTCCCAGCTGGTAGTGGGCTGTAGTAATTGTGAACTCACGGACAGGACAGTAAACGTCATTGCCTGCACCGGTCAGTCACTTCCTCGAACTCAGGAATATTCACAAATTAGGCAGGAAGTCTACACGGTTCTTTGGGGCTGCCGGCACTTCTACCTGTATCTGCAGGGACCACCTTTGAAAGGATTGACTGACCGAGACCACCCCTAGCCATGTTGCTGAACTCAGCACCTCACAAATCCACAAGTGTTTGGAAGTAGGCTCTGAAGCTGCAACAGTAGCACACAGCCACCAAATATATATCTGGTAGTGACAATATGGCAGGTACAAGGAAAACCTGAGGAACATTGCTCTCATAGCAAAACCAGAGGCAGTTAGCACAGAAGACTACGTGGAAGCGAACATTGAATCACCTTCCCTGAAGCAGTTACATTGGAATAAATGAGCAGAGAAACTGTTCGGAGGCCCTGGCCATGGCTTATTGACCAAACTCAGGGAAGACTGTTGCCAGGTAAAAAACATTGGACATCTGTGGGCAAAGAACATCTGGAGGTGTTCATGAAGATTCAGAGAATGGAAATCTCAGAGGTGCTAGACCCATAATCCCTAGCGCCCGCACTGATCATGAGGCTTACACACATAGGTCACGAGGTGAAGCATGGCCAGCCGAAAAATATGACAGTGAGCCTGGGTCCAGGGCATCGATGCCAAGGTCCAACAAGGGTGGCTGTGTTGTCTTACGAACAAAGCTGAAGGTAATCACCCAGCATCCCTTAATTCAACCCTGGGACAGTAGCGGTTGGTGGTGGGAGTGCTGCCGGGCGGTGACGTGGGGCGGGTGAGGGCATGGTGGGGGTAGTAAACTATGGAATACGGCCAAATGCAGGTAAGTTAACATAAAAATAAATAAAACGAATTTCGTTTCGCGCACTACATTGCATTTATTGGCCCGGCAGCACTTCCACCACCGACCGCTACTGCCCTGGGAAACCTCATGGCAGAGTGGGGTACACCACGCTCATCCTTGCATCATCTGAAAGACCTTTCTGTGTCAGCTGCTGAAATGGGCCACCTGAAAGCACTGGGCAGGTTTGGTGGGTAGTGACTTCTTATCGGTCCTCCAACAGACTGGGCACTGAGAACACAGGTGGGATCGCAGACTAGTTCAGCAGGTATGCACAATGCCACCCTTGGAAAGACTAACGGTGTGGGGGTACACTGGCTGCTTGTCTTTACAGATAGTGAGAACAAATGTCTAAGAAGGCTGTTGTCGTTCTCTTCCATCCTAGCCAACGAAGAATTAGGACCGCAGTATCTGGGAGACATAGCAAGGATGGTTCCAACTTTGCTTTGGCTTTCAGTTTGGTCCAGGCCTGAAGCGGCATTGACACAGTCATTGATTTCTGACTCCCTAAACTTATTAATTCATGCAACTGACAGATCTGAGCTGTTCATTAACCCAGTGTGAGTAAATACCCAGGTCAGACCACTGGTTAAAAGAGAACTTTTAAGCCAGGTAGCTGAAGAGAGGTGAAATGTCGAATTGGGAAAGGGAATGATGGAGGCATATTACCTCTTATGCACATCCCCCAATATCGCACCGTACCTCCTAAGGGTTTCTCGACATTACAGATATTATTTTTTAAGGTTTAGGCTTGGCCTGGCCCACTTTTTGGTGGCTTACCCTTCCAATGTGTATACTGCAAAAGAATTGGCACAATGTCCGTGCGATTTCATTCCACCTCAATCTCTACTATGCATGTTGTTCTTTTGTGAGCTGTATCATAAGCTGAGAGCTCAAATCTTAATTCTTCTTTTAGGGTCTCGAAATATCAGGCAGTGTAAAAAAAACATTAATGTACTTGTAACTGTTTCAAACTGACCAAATATGTGTTATAGTGTATTTATTTCTTCCGCAGTCAAAGTCAGGGAAAAAGTGTGGGAAAGAACCTTTTCCAATATATAGTCTACCTTGATTAGAAAGGACTACCAGTTGCATGCATGTCCGATTGAGGGGTTGGCTCAAAGAAGCTTTTATTTATTTTCTATTTAGACATCTGGCAAAATCATCTTCAATCTTCCCTCTGTTTTAACGTACATTTTGAATGTCTTGGGGGCTATGGAATTGATTTGAGGGATGTGTTTGTATTTAAGAATGGATTATGTCTACATTTTGAGACATTTTATCATTGGCTCTGATAAAAACGTGTATTTCTTGCTTGTTTACACAGTTTTCTATGAGGTTTAACCCCCTTTTTCAATTAGCGTTCATATATATGTATGCTTTTATTGTTTCTCTTTTAACTGAATAAAGCATATTTGAACATCAACTTGACTAGAGGTGTTGACCATTGACGGTCTTCAAAAAGATTGTTTGTGAACTATGGTTGGCCTGGTGGACCAGGAAAGAGGCTTCGAAAGAAGTCTGATCCCCGAAAGGAGGACCCAATGGGATATAGAAGACCCAAACAACTCTTATGACCTCATGGGGACATGTAAGGTAATGTTTCACCAGCTTCTGCTCAGCACAATTGAAGCCTTGAAGCCACATTAGACGATGAATGAAATGATGGGCGGAATGCTCAAATTAATCTCTGCCTACTCTAGACAGCCTTGGTCCTTCTTCAATAGGGCTAGTTCAGCCCAGAGTGCCAAGGCAGGACAAGTCTCTTCCACATAGAAGCACAAGCAATCCCACATCAGTTTTGTTCTTTTGTCCTTATCGGCAAGGCGCAACTCGAGTGCAATGGCAGAGCAAACAGTGAAGTAGACACTGAAGTAAAGCTGAATACTGATCTCTGGATCTCCATCGCCACCGTCCTCTGCTAGAGTCAGAAAAGCTGTGCTCTTTGGAGGTGTGACGTAGATTTTTGTGACGGCCAGCTGCCGATCACCAGACCCGCCTTGCATACCCTACAATCAATGCTGACCGTGCCTCTTCAGATACACCTTGCACTTGGCACACAAGACTGTCTATTTTGGAAATGTGAGGGCATATCAGCAAGGGCAAGGGGATAATTATCAGTCAGCGCTTTTAGCGCGTGGATAATTATCGCAGGCTAACGCTGGATTCTATCGCAGAGATAGCGTGCTATCAGCAAAGCTTATCTCCCAAGCAATAGGAATTCATGCATTAGCTGGGAAACGGTGCGATTATCACTGGAAATCCAGCACTAATCACACTGCAACCAGCGATACCTTGCTGATAGAGCCGGGTGGTTTTTAGCCATGTAACCCACCTTCCATTGGATTACATGGCTAAATCAGATTACAAGCAGGCGTAAAGAGAGCAGCGATAACTGTGGTTAGCGCTATATTTCTTAATGCTCTGCTTGTTAGCGTGCAGCTTGATAATTGGAGAAATGTTGGTTAGCGACTTTTCTCCAATTATTTTGGCACGGAACGCCCACTTTGCATCTCATTAGAGATGCAAAGCTGGGCGTTGTAGTAAGGGGCACTAAATCAGCAAAACACGCAATAGCGTGTCTTTGCTGATAAGGCGATGAAATTATCGCCGCTTTTCGCCCGAAAACGGAAGCAAAAGCGGCGATAATTTCATAGTGCTGCCTTGCTGATATGCCCCCTGGTGTGTTGTCACTTCTCCACCTAGTGATGGGAATGTGTTGTGTGTAGACGTTTCTTAAAGTTATTTCAGTAGTGTTGTGTTCTGAGAATGTTTACTTTCTGGATCATGGGAAAGTGTGAATTGTGCCATCCTTTGAGAATGGAAAATGAGTTGTGAGAGGGTGTGAAGGGTCTGCCTATTTCAACATTGGAGAGGGGTCATCAAGGTGAAAAGGGGTCTCTTTAGAAGAGTGCCACATTTCCTCATCCACGACAATAGGCCCCACACCCAGTACACTGGGGCACTCAGGCAGGCTGGGTACATACTTTACAACACTTGCTAACCTTGTTTTTATTTCAGGTCCCTACAAATACGAGCGCTTCGAGGCATGGGGGTGGGAGGGGGCAGCAGAGGAGTATGGGAGCTTAGCTTAGGGCGGCAGCTGAGGGCATTAACAGCGTAGTACTAGAGGTACTGCCCACCTGCTCGTGATCAGAGTGAATTCAAAGGTAATTCTGAACAGTAATGACATAGATATGTTTCATCCTCATTCTAATTAATCTATCAATACTACACATCCATTGTATGCCAGCCAAGCGCCTCCATTGCTAAATTGCAGCCTTCTTACCACACGATTTGCTGTGCCACATCAGCCCCACATTACAGTTCTTCCACCATGTCATATCTTCTTTCTGGCAGAAGCCTGGCTTTATCCTGGTGGCCGATCCAACACCAAGAAGCACCTCTTTACTCCATTATGTCAGAGGAAAGGGGGAGGCGTTGTGGTGGAGAGAGTGTTTACATCATATTTACAGTTCCACAGTCTCCCTATACCCTTAGGGGCAGATTTACAAGCCCCTTGCGCCACTTTTGCGTCACTTTTCTCATGTTAAAAGTGACGCAAAAGTGACACAAGAGGCTTGTAATCTGCCCCTTAGTCTGCCCTCTATGGGATGTCACCAAAAAAAGCACCGCTGCTTTACAATGTGACCCCCCCCCCTCTGCACCCCAACCATGGCCTCCCCCCGCCCCCTCTGCGCCCCAACCATGGCCCAAACAAGCCTTATTTGTATGCCTTCCATAAGGCGTCGGTAGCAATCTCTCCAGTATACAAGCCTGCCCACCCACAAACCATTGACGGACAACTATGACCTTTCAGTGGCATCTTCTTTAACACCAAGACCCATGATAAGCTTTTCTGTACTAGAACCTTCCAACTTTTCCCCACTGCTGTGAAAACCTTCAGGGATCCAGTATCTACTTTTTAGCTGTCCCGGCCACACACACATAAAGACTCATGGTTACATTCTGAACTCAAGTCACATAAACACATCTGCAGGAGTGTTGACTCCAAATGAGAACAAAGAAAAACTTCCTTCTTATAGAAGAACTTTGGCATAGATAAAGGTATAAAAGCTTTAAGGGTACGAAAAAGGGCACACAGGGATCAGGAAATTGAAAATGTGCACCAATTTTTAGATCAGTCAACTCTGCAATGCTGCGCTGGCGACGACAGCTTAGCGACAACATTTGGAAAGGTGTATGATACAATAACCATATATTTTACCAAATGAGACATTGTTTGGCTGTGTTGGCTAAACAACTACAGTTGTCACTTTGTTCAAAGAGAGGATTCACTTGTCAAATAGGGTTCAAATGGTTTCAGCTGCAACTAATCAGGCTAGACCACACTTGTTCTTTTCTGAGTAGCTTACTGCCCACTGAATCCATGCAAGATCCGGTAATCACCTGGCTTCTCAAGCTACACGCCTACATCTGAGATCTTTTTAATCTCTCCTTTGTGCTGGCTGCTCTTATGATTTGATAACATCCCTTAGAGAAAAAACAAATCTATCCACCACCATCTCATCTCAACCACTTTCCACACAACAACCACTCTGCCTGTGCTGGCAAAGGTCCTGTAGAATACTTTGTAGTCTAATTACAATCTTTTTCGGGCATCAATGATGTTCTCTCTTCCATCCAATCAGGATTTCAACCAATACATGGGACAATAATTTCCACTTCATGAACAAAACACAAACCTCCTTTTTGATCATGTTGGATCAATCTATTGCCTTTGACACAGCGGAAGGTTTTATCTTGTTGAAATGCTTGCCCGCTGTGCTGGATATTGTGCAAGATACCACAAAACCACCATCAGAGACACCCTTGCCTACACACCTCTTGGACCACGCACTGCCTTATGGGACGCCATCCCTAAATTCTTCGCTCCCCGAGCCATCGACACTGAACACTACATCGTCCTCGGAGATGTCAACTTTTAACTCGAGGATCCCAACAATGCAAACTCAGCCAACCTTCTTGAAAGCATGAACAACATCTCACTGGCGTAACCAGGAGCTCTCCTGCCAGAGTGCTTTGCTTAGGGGGCCCCGTGGAGCTTGGGCCCCCGCGCCTCGGGGGCCTGTGTTACACCCCTGCAACATCTGACTCACCCAGGTAGTCACTGACCCCATACACACTGCAGGACATCCGCTGGACCATCTCTTCACAGTCAGCAGCAGAGCCAAGTACAGCCATGCCCCCGAGCTCACCTGGACGGCCTACTCAATAATCCAGTTCACCTTCACAGCAGCCCCCAGCATTGCCAGTAGACCACCCAGGACCTCACATTGCAGCTGAAGCAAAGTATACAAAAGCCAATGGACCAATGCCCTCAACATCTCCCACCCCGACTCCACGACCAACCTTAACAGGCTGTTAAGAACTTCACCACCAGGATCTCCGACTGCCCCAACAGAGTCGCCCTCATCAAACCCACCAAACTCAAGAGATCCACCAAACATGCCAGCTGGTATACCCCAGAACTGAGAACTGTAAAATGCCCATGCAAGAAACTGGAAAGGAGATGGTGCATCAGCAAGGAGCCCACCAATCGTACCACCTTGAAGACATTGATCAACCAGTACCACCGACTCCTGAAAGAGACAGGAAGGAATGCTTAGCTGACCGCATCAAACCAGCTCCAACCACAGCAAAGAAATCTTCAGCCTCATCGAGGAGTCAGTGACTGAAACACCATCACCCCCTCCCAAGAACTCTGCAACATCCTGGCAGAATTCTTCCATGACAAGATGTCAGCCATATACAAAAACTTCAAATTCCAGCCTACCGCTGTGGGCACCGCAGGTTCCTCTCTCCCACAGTTGCAACCTCTGACCACCGGGTCACCACCTGGAATCTGCTTACCACACAGAGCAACACTGACATCATGCTCTCCATTCACTCAGGAGCACCCATGGACCGATGTCCCAACCACATGTTCAGCCTTGGCAACAAGACCATCAACGACAAGCTCATTGCCATGTTCAACACAGCCACCACATTGGCCACCTTTCCAGATGAGTGCAAACCCGATGAAATCAAAGCCCTCCTCAAAAAACCATCTTCCGACCCTGGCAAGCTCAAAAACTTCCAGTTGCTCCCCTTTCCCACCAAATTTCACTGAAAGACTATCAACCTCCAACTCAAGGAAAATACCTTGAGAACACTGATCTTCTGGACGCATCCCAATCTGGATTCCACACAAACCACAGCACCAATATCTCCCTGATTGCCGTCACTAACAACATCTTAACCCCCCTAGACTGTGGAAAAGCAGCTGCCCTGATCCTCCTCAACCTCTCAGCAGCCTTCAACGGTGTAACCACCACAACCTAATCAAGAGGCTTCATCAGATCAACTCCAAGAGGACACCCTCAAATGGATCGCATCCTTTCTCACCAGATGAACACAAAAGATCTGCCTTACACAATACACCTTGGAGCCCAAGTACATCATCTACGGCATCCCACAAGGCTCTTTCCTCAGCCCTACTCTGTTCAACAACTACATGACCCTGCTGTCCAACATCATCAGAAACCAAGGACAGAACATTATCTGCTATGCAGATGACACGCAGCTCATCCTATCTCTATCAGAAGACTGTTCTATCACAAGGGCAAACTTCCACTGGTGAATGACCAGAGGCGTTGACTGGATACAAAACAGTTGCCTCAAACTCATCACAGACAAGACTGAAGTACTGATCTTCGGGAACGACACCTCCCAGTGGAACAACTCCTGGTGACCTGCTGAACTGGGACATTCACCCACCCCCAGAACCGCATCATCTTGGACAGCAAACTCACCATGAAGAAACAGATCAACGCAGTCTCCCTCGCTGCTTACTCATTCTGCACATGCTCCCCAAAATCCTCAAATGGCTTCCAGTCTCCTTTACTTTCACTCAAACCCTCGTCACCAGGCGCTTGGACTATGGAAACACAATATATGCAGGAATCACCAAACACCTCCTGAAGAGACTGCAGACCATTCAAATTCAGCAGCCAGACTTCTCATCGACCTTCCCAGTTGACCCACATCAGCCCTTACCTGAAGAAACTCTACTGGCTATCCATCCACAAGAGATGCCAATTCAAGATTCTGACTCACGCCAAAGCCCTTATCAACTAAGGACCAACCTGCATTAACCACTGCATGAGTTTCAAACAAACCCCCATGCTTCTGTGATCCACCGCCCACTCCACGCTCACACCCCCATCATCCGCCAAAGCAACAGTGGAGGACAGTCCTTCTCTTACCTCACCGCAAAGTCCTGTGATAGCCTTCCCTCCATCTCTAGACCTCACGTCCCTTCAGGAGCTCAGAAGGGGACTGAAGACCTGGCTATTCAACTGATGACACCCGAGCAGCTTGGATATCAGTGCCTGGATACCGTGGTGGGTGATTTGCTGCGCTTTAGACAACTTGATTGATTGATTGATTGATTGATTGATTGATTGATTGATTGCCAAAGGATTCTAGACCTCTTTGACTGTGTGTAACCAACAAATGAAAGTGGGCATTTTTTGTGCTAGTTCCGCATGTCCATGTATGGCCATCTCACATCATTATTTCATAGTTACATAAGAACTTTATACAACCTTAGACTTGACTGCAATTATTTATCTCCAGTTTTAGAGATCTATAAAAGGTTCTCTCAGGATCCTTAACCTCTTCTGAATATGAACGGATTCATTTCGGAATCAAGAGTAAGACATTTCTGCAATCCCTCGAGACCCCAGACTTAAGCACAACCTAGCAACAAAAGAGAATATATAGAGAGTGTATATATGATGTAGACACAACTTTCAACCCCAGGTTCAGGCCAGAACAAAAAAGCTGCCTTTACAGCTTTGGTAGTATTAAACTGCTTGTGCCTTCATCGTCTCTGAAGAATGGTGCATTGGTCACGGGCGATGCTGTCAGCTCCCGCTTGGATTACTGCAAGCAGCTCTACATAGGGCTTTCAAAGGAGTGTGTTAGACTGACTTCAAAGAGCTCAAAATGCAGTCGTTCATGCCTGTAAAAGAGGAATTATATCTCCGGGGACGGTTGTTGCTTCAGTGGGTCCCAGGGCAGGGTCGAATTACATTTAAAATCTTATGTACATTATTTAAGTGTTACATAATTAGGCTCCAGTCACGTCTCATCTAAAATGAAATGCCAGCCTGTAACCTGAGAGTCCAGAGTACAGGTCAGATTTGGTATTAATCCCCAATTATAACCTGGTTACACACACATGCCGGTCTTTTCGATTCAAGCACCACCATTATGGAACGCATTATCATCATTGATGTAATGTAATGTAGTGTAATGATGTCTTGTAAAGCGCATGAATCACCCCACATGGGGTATCTCCGCGCTGTAGACCGCTGAGGAACCCGTCCTGGCTTTCCCTGTGAGATGTCCCTACTGGGTATCTCCAAGGTGAAACCAGGCATACCCGGCGTATGTGGGGATTAGGCTCTCAAGCAACCTACTGTTATTTCTAAACAAGCAAATGAGTTCCACCTGTGCACCATCTATGGCTTTGTCAATGCTTTTTACACATGTTGGAAATGGCCCTTTCTAGAGTGCTTTCCCTCAACTTTTTGCTTTTGTCCCTCCTGGTTTTCCACTGATCTAGGTGCTAGGCTTAGGACTTTGAGCATTTTTGACACTGCCATTCAGTGCCAAACCACTGTGATTGTCATATACATGCTGGTGATTGGTGTGTATATGATTGGCTGAATTGAGATAGCTGTAAGTTCCTTGTCTAGGGGTAAGACGTATACCTAGGGCATATAACTCAAATGCTCCTCCGTCGGTCTGCACCACGGTTTGTGCCACCCCTGGAGGTAGCGCTTCAAATGTGCCACAGGTTTGTATTAGTGTTTGCAGGTTACTGTTAGTCGGCTTGGCATTTAAAAAGCTACTTGCCAAGGTTCTGCATGTCTCTTGCTCCTGCGGACAAGGGGCGGCGTGGGAAGAGGTAGGGAATGTGCGTGGTTGTGCTACATGCAGGGGTAGCAAATGGCACTGGATGGTGTGTTCAGTCCGACGAGGCCTGCTTCTTGCATTTGAATAACATGGGGAATCAAGGGAAAAGCCATTGTGCAGTATTTCCTATGTGCAGAATAGTAGCAATATAGTGTTTGATATCGATGAGTTCATAATGGCGATTCTCCGGTAGTGCGAGTGGATTCAACATTACAAATGTTGAAATGTCACTTTGGGGAAGTGAGCATTTCAATGATCCTGGCTCTGTTTTCCTTTCTGTCTGTACACATCTGGGTGGTGGAGGGACAGGTACATCTGTGCATTCCTGATAGACGGCCATAAATTATGGGCTTAAGGGAAACTGGTGATCTCTGATTCAGAGGGGCTTTCCTGGGATGGATATGAGGGGGGGAATAGGCACTTGCATTCCAAGGGGCAGGGGCTTGGCCTCCCAAAAGATATTGGTCAAGCCTCCCTGGGTCGGATGGCAGACAGGACAACATTTAGACACGGCCTGTGCATTTTAAAGGTGGCCTTTTCACCTGATCTCATCTTCAAAGGCCAATGTAGGCATAACTACCGGGGCTCTGCCATCAGGAGTTTGAGACGCCATTGGGATTGGAACCATAATAACCTGGTTCTGCAACTGGATCATCTGCAGACCTGTGGTGGCCTGAGGCCCGCGTTGCTCCTAGAAAGTGACTATCACTTGGTGAATTTGCCCACATATTGCTGGCTTGCAGCTAATTGCCAACTGTTGTGGCCTATGCCCATAAGTACTTTCCAAGGACCAGTTGACTGGCCTCCTGTCCACAAAATCCCAGGGACAGAAACGACCTCCCCATTTCCACAAGATCATAAGGACTATGAAGGGCCCAATGGAAATGGGTGGAAGTGATCGTCGGTTGGGACAAGGACTGTCCTGACGCACGTTGTAATCACTCTTTGCAGAGGAGTGTTTTTGTAAAGATCAGCAGCTGTCCTGGGGTGCTGGAATACTTGGAGTTTGAGGAGTACAGGGGAAGTTTGCCGAGTAGGAGGGATCCGTGCTTGCAACTGGAGACCTGTGCTAGCTTACACTTCATAGTTTGTGGTGTCTGAGGGGTGTTGGGGCAAATTTCCCTAGTCCGGGGGACCTGAGCTGGGAGCTTAGACTGTCTCCAACCTCTAGATTGGGCGTATGACAATGCCTGACATTGCCTCCTCTGGCCAAGATTGCTGGCTCCCTCTTCCCAGACCCACACCACAAGGAACTCTGTTGTTGAGAACATTATGACTTGACCCGAAGGGTCTTCTTGTGGCTACCCACAGCTGGCTGCCTGGAGCAACTGCAGTTTGCATCTCCACAGGAGGGGAAACATCTCTCCAATTTGTAAGTGTGCTAGCTTCCTGTGTCACAATTTGTTGCCTACGGACGAGATAGCGATCCTACATTTGTGAAGGTGACGCCAGGTGCCTGGAGGCCTAATTTGAATGGACAAAACTAAGACATTGTTTCCTTCCAATTTAGGTGATCCTGACAATCTAATCAAGGTGTTGCCAGCGGGTGCAACGTGTATTGCTGACTGCTGTCAAAAACATGAGGTATGCAGTATTGGGAATGTAATGTTTGATGAATATCTCTGAATAGTGCACATATGTTCATACCATTCTGCTGCTAATGGGAGAGTTCTACAATTGCATATAACTTCTGAAGTGTATATTTAATGTGTATATGGTATTGATATCAATGTATGTGTAATACAATGACCAGTGTTTTATACATATGTTGTGGAGTCTTTTGTAGCATGTCCAGTGTGTTGCAAGGGTGGTGCTGTGCCATTACTTTACACTTTGACCCTGAGGATAAGCCTGACTGCTCTGTGCCAAGCTACCCAAGGGTGAGCACAGGCTACTGGGCAGGTGTATCGTACTCATCCTATCTAGGATGGTGGATTCTGACTGGCTTTGAGCATCCAAGCCAGTCGGAAACCGCTGAGTCTAACATTTGGTGATCAGCAGAATGTTTAGGATTTGTGTTGGCACAAGCCCTAGCAACACAGTGTTTCGCTACAACTCCTTTCTGTGTTCACAACAGTCATGTCTGAGTCTGGAGAGCCAGCAGGGGTACTTGCTGTGAGGAAGTTTGGGCAAGATGATTGGGAAGGTGACTGGAGGTGACCCAGCGCAGGAGACTCCGCACCGACCTTAAATGTTCTATTAAAGGGTGCCAGAGAAAGGGAGAGCTGCAAAAGTCATTGAGGGCCCGGCTGCGGGCCAAGAATGCCGCTGGGGCTTCAGACGAGGGTAAGGCTGTGGACAATGAGGAAAAAGTCCGCCTTTTGGTGCTGTCCAGTATCAGTTGTTGCGGGTATGGGATGTGGCGCCTTCCCCGGCAGGAAGCAGCATCGCCTTTAGGTGCCGATCCTCCAAAGAACTAGGGACAGGCGGGGAGGAAGGGGGCTCGAGCTGGAGCTCGGTAGATTCCAACTGGTACGAAGAAGGGCAGTAACATGTTTTACATGTGGTTTAAGCCAGGAAACTGGAATTTTAATGCACGTGTGAGAAACTGCTGCGCGTGAGTCGCCTTCTCACGATCTGATAACCATAATACGCGCTGAGTTGAATACTATTGAAATCAGTTACTGATTATGTAAGGTTTTCTGACCTTTTGTAATGAATTTGTATATACGATGTGTTGCCATTTTGGTTATTTGTACTGTTTTCAGCCCTGATGAAGTCATAGAGATACTTTCCAGCGATGACGAAACACGTGTGGGCCAAAAGGTATCTCTTCCACGGGAAGAAAAAGCGAGAAAATAAGCCCAAAAGTCAAGACAAGAATATCTCTGTGTTTATTGAAATATAATTTATTGAAATGTATATGATGATATAAATCACATGTGCCCCAAAAATATAACTATTGATAGTCAGTCGTAGAACTGACTTACTGACAATTAAGGGGGGAGGGTGTATCTTCCTAATTTGAGAGCACCATATACCTTCAGTTTTGATCATCTAAAAACAATATGCAATAGTTATATGAGTGCCACAGACCTCACAAATGCCCAATTGCTAGAATTTTTACCTTAAAATCTCCAACCCTTTCCTAGGTACTGGTGAAGGGCGTTCCACGTAATCCTCACTAGAGCGCCCCCTAAAGTAAGTAGAATTGGGGACTCCACGAACTGCCTAACCGCGCTGAAGGCCAGACACGTCGCCGCCGCGACGCCACGTCCTGACGCGATGGTGTTTTTACAAGAACGTCTGCGGCATAAAGGACGGCGGCTGAGACAGCGCCTAATGAGTTTATAAGTACGCCCATTAATAATGGGGGAAATCGTACTGTGGAGGCCTGCCTTCGAAAGTATGCAAACACAGACCGGGTAATCCCTAAGTATTTTTTAATCAGATCCGCATAATATGATTCTGAATTTAGAGCTGAACTCGGGGTGGGAGCATTAACTGGGTTTTAGCTAATTAGCCAGATTACTAGCACTTGCTTCTCTTGTTTTCATGCTTTGTTTTTCCCTGGGTTGCTAATGGAGTCATCAGCTAAAATGCCACATGAATAGCTTGTGTGGGGGGAGGGCATCAGGCAGCCTTACACCCACCCCCACCCTCTTCCTCCTATGAATATTCTCTGAATGCATCTAATGCATGAATTTCATGTATGGGCCTCGCAACAGGGAGAAAGAAAATCTTCAACTTGGCACAAAGGGTATGAATGAAGTTGTTGTCTGCAGTTAAAGCCATCAATACAGCTAGAGCTGGGTGCAAAAGGCGGCTAGAAGCCTTCACACAACCGGCTGTTTGTGGTTTATCTAGGTTGAGTCTCGTTGCTATCGGTTTCCAGTCTGGACAGGCTAGTGAGGATGGGGCAGGAAGCATCTTTGTTTGTTTGTATACTCTGCTGTGTTAATCGCACAAACTGCTCATCCTTAGATAACTTTGACCTTCTAAGACACCGTGCAAAAGACAAACAACAAAGAAACTACACAAATGATGAGGTGAGTACAAGTGTCATTGTGCACCAAGTGACCATGTCACGGGAACACAACTTTTGCAGGTCTGGGGTTTGATTTGACATGTCAGTTCTTCTGGTAGTTTTATTTTTAGTTCATCTTAATTGAGCCAATTGGACCAACGCACCCTATAATAACATGTAAAATCAAAGTCCAGAAAAAGGAAAGTGGACATGGAGCCATCTGGTCATCCTACAAATGACACACCCCTCAAATGACCATGAATCCTAGAAAGTAAGAACAGGAGATGCAAACAGTCCAGTCCAAAGAGCATGAGCAGAGACATTTGACTGTGGGATGCCATGATCATCCCGGGCCAATCAGCATGATCCGCAAAAACACAATTGACCAGAGACTACATTAATCGCCCACAGGCCTTAGTGTGTCTTAACCGTGTGTTCATGTCACTTCTATTTTTAAGCCCTGACGGAAAGTTCCCTCTCAGAGCAAAGCCGGATTGCTTTCAGTTTTGCACCTGTTGTCTGACTAGCGTGAAAGACATAGTAGAAAGACTACAGTCTGCTATGCTGGTGACATGCAGCAGCTGCTGCCACCACAGTTTAAGGGGAGTTATGTCAGCTCCCCTAGGTATACTAATTACCCTACTCTATATCCGTGCTTCATACCCCGACAGGGGGTCGCAAAACACTCGCAGTTTACCACCCTTCTCAGAATGGTGGCAAAGCACTCACGAATGGTAAAAAGTCCCCAGGGGACCCCTTTCCCCTTGTGAAGGAATGTGCAAATATTTTTTAAGGGCAGGTAGTGGTCTCAAGGACCACTGCTTGCCCTTAAAAAATGAAACTGAAAAGTTTCATTTTTATTTTTTAAATGCATCCCGTTTTCCTTTAAGGAACGTGCTGCATTGTTAAAAAAACTACTTTATTTAAAAGCCCTCCCAGACATGAAGTGCCCGCCATTCCCAATGGGGGTTGCAAATTGTGACAGCCTCATTAATATGTGATTCCAAATTTGCGAGTCACAAATTGCGAGTCGCAAATGCAACACAATTTGCGACTCGCTAATTGACAGGTCGTATATCTGGCCCCATGTCTCCTGCTCTCTATTGTGGTATGCTGCTCATAGGCAGTGCTCCTCCTCCACCACACCTTGTAGAAGCTCACACTCAGCGTTGATAGAGTCCTGCTACTCAGTAGGTTCACACTCAGCTTCTCCCTCCCGGCCAGAAGAGCCATCATCGGCCATGTTTTCTTGTCTGTGGCCCTCACCCAAATCTGCACAACTCAATGGAGCCCAAGCGTCCTTGCTTCTCCAGAAAGAACAATGCAGATGTGCTGTAAAACCATATTGCACCTGAAGCAGAAGAGCCTCAAAAGCTCCTTTGATGGCCTTTGACCCTAGGACTTTGTTGGGGTCATTGGACTTCATCTTGGATCAGTGTCATTTGATTTATAAGTTTCAAGAAATGAACCCCAACCCTGGAGAAATGCGTCTGTCATAATTCATCTGACGGGCAGACGGCATGACAGGACAGCCCACCTCCCTGTTGTCCTGATGCAACCACCACTGTGAAGGTTGAAGCAAGTGGGGTCCAATCACTCTAGCATCTTTCAGACTAACACTGGACACATGCTTTCTCTGATGCCACTGAAGTGGCACAAAAGGTATAGATACATGCAGGAAGCAATAATGTGGGTGTAGCTTAACGGCTAGAGCGGCCGACTCTGAAGCTGGAGAAGCAGGTTCGAGTCTGGAGGGAGGCTCAAACATCCTGTGATTCTGGGCAAATCCCTTAATCTCCCTGTTCCTAAAAATGGATGTGTCCATCTGTAATGCAACTGGTGCTCATGTAAAGTGCTCGGATACCTGCGGGTCAAGTTCTTGCTGTATAAAACTGCAAAAAATATGTCAAGAAGAAACAAAAATAATGTGAGCAGTTTGGTGAAGATAAGTCAAAGCATTGTAAAACCTCTGACTTACATGTATCACCCTGTTCTGAGGAAGGAAAGCCCAGAGGTAGAAAGTATCCATAATCTCTCCTGTGAACTGGGTACATTGCCACAGAAGGAGAGGTAACTTATCCACAATGAGCAAAGACCCCACTTCATGCAAAAGCATGACAATACGTAAAAAGCTTCAAGAAAAAACGTATAGTGAGAGGGGTCTCACCAACCTGTTGTCTGAACATGGACAGGAAGTGCCATGGCGATGGTGAGCGACAACCACTGTCATCGTCTATTGTTAACACCTCTAGTCATATGGCTCACCTTAAAGAATGCAACAGAGAAACCAGCCTTTTTACCAAGCAATCTTCACTCACCATGGCAAGTAGTTGATCTTGGAATTCACTGGAACATCTGGTAGACCCCAAACAAGAGTACCTTCTTAGAATGACACTTTACCCCCTTGATCAACACCCAGAGCCTACAATTTCAAATTGCATTATTTGTTTCAAATCTCTGGTTCTTTCCTTCATTAGATAAGGAAAATACTGCTTGCAAGATTCAGGTGGCTTTACTGTTGCCAGAAAAGCCTCTTACCAAAAAGCATGGGTGTATATAGCAAAAAGACATGTTGCATTGGAACTTCTAAGACATAACATAGAGGTAAAAAATATTGTGATACAAAACTATAGCAAGAAACTTGTGAAATACAAAAATACTGACTTTACATGTTAAGGGCCTCGTTACTTTGTTGGACGTAAGGCCATCCATCAGCTTGTTGGTGGCGGTCTGTCCAACATCTAAAGCATCAGTCCCACTGCCGTATTACGATGCAGGCGGTCCATCCAATATATGCGGGGGAATCCGCTCCACCTATGACGGGCTCAAGGAGTGTAATCCCCAAAATGGAGGCGGTGTCTTCTCAGGCACCACAGTGGGGATTACGATGCACCTTTCCGACAGCCTATTCATGTTGGTACTGCTGCCATGAAAATGCTGGCAGAAAGGGTCTCTTGGGGCCCCTACCATGGCCTTTGTCCCCCATGGCCCTCGGCTATGGGCCCTGGGGGCACCTTTGGTGCCCCACTAAACATCCATGCATTGTGTGGCAGGTGCAGCATGGAATCTACCACACTGTGCATGGATGTTTCAAAAGTGTTTGTTTTCCTATTGCAGATTGATCTGTGGCCCGCAGCACAAACTGCAATTGGAGAAACACACTTTCTGACCGATGTGAAGGTGGTCGCATCCAAATCATGGTAGCGGGACCGCCGGCTCCTTGTCAGGTGATCCCGTTTCTGCTACAATGCCGGTCGGACGCTCGTCCGACTGGCATCGTAATGAGGCCCTAAGTAAAGTACAAAAATACTAACTACAAAAATATAGTGAAAACATATAGGCATTAGCTAGCTACACTTATATGTATATTTACAAGTGTTTGACATTCTAACTATAAAAAAGATAAATTAGCTCAAAACCACACATCTGGTTTTCAGCTCACTGATCATGTTTGAATTTCAATCAGGCAACCATTTTTGTCCCTCTGGTAATGGGACAATGAAATCCTCATAATGTCACATGTTTTTTTGGTTCATGTGAAATCTATGCTGAAAAAAAGATTCATTACCTTCCATTTTCCACCTCAATGACCAAGGATTCAGAAGTACCAATTTTCAGACTCCATTAACTAATGTTGCAGAATCTATTCCACAGCCCCATCACTGTCCATTACATTATCACTAAAATTGCCACATCTTCTGGAGATTTGAAGAGTTCTGGGAATCACTGTTCTGTTTTTCTCCCTTAATTCTCTCCGATAAAGGCTCAATAATGGACATTCGGAAAGAAAAAGCAAGTGAAATGGCTCCTGGTCTGTTTATCCCTGTAATGCACGAGGGGTCCATTAGATGCCGTTGCGGCCATCATATTGTGCACTCTGGCATGTTTCCCATCTTAAGTGACAGTGTTTCTCCAGAGGTTTCAGTTTCTTTGGAAGTGTTACCCTCTGGGTCCCAATCCTCATGTTGAATGAGTTAAGCATGAGTAGAGGAGAGCACAGGGGATGTCTTTCTTATTCATTTTGCAGGCAGGAGTTCATGGTTGGTATCATGAAGGAAGCCCGATTAGGTCTATTATTTCTTCCACCATGAGCTATTCCAATGCTTGTTTAAGTGATTTCAGAAGTGTATTTAGTCATGTGACGTGAACAAATCACTTGAGTCAAGATTGTCAGAGGGGTCTCCCCATTGCCAGCTCCTTCCCACATGTGTTGCCGGTCACAGGTCGCTGCCACCTGTGGACCCCACTCTCTAATGGAAAGCCCAGTATTCAGAACTTTAGGCAGAATCCAGCCATGACACATCGGGTCCAGCCATGTCAATCTCTGGGCCGGCTTCCTCCATCTTCTTGGGCACTGACGCCAGTCTTCCATTGCCATGGCCACCACGAGCATTGCCACCTTCATTCTGCGTGCCCACACTGTTGCAGGGATTCTGCACAAATACAGAACATATCGCAGGAAATAGTCCCTATACACCAAGGTGTATAGGGACTGAGGGCCATATTACCAAGGAATAGCGATATTTATCTCTAAATGCGCTTAGCACATTTTTTTTTATCGCTGCCTAACGCTGGATATGTTAGCGAAGAAAACATGCTATTAGCAACGTTTTTCTCCATTGTGCTAAAATATCCAGCGATAGCGGCGAAATGCGTGAATATCGCTGAGAATACAGCGATATTCACGCATTAGCGATGAAATGCTCTTAGCCATGTTATCCACCTCCCATTGGTTAGCATGGCTAAGAACTGATCTGGGCAGGTGTTAGCATTTGGAGATATTCGTGCTTAGCGCAAATATTTCCATCGCTACGCCTGCCTTGCTAATAGGCGATAGCGACGTTAGCGACTGCTTTCAGTCGCTAACTGGTTGGGTACGTCCACTTTGCATGTCATTAGCGAAAAACATCGCTGACATGCAAAGCGGGCCACAAACCGCTCGCTATCACCTAAAAGCTGTCGCTAACATCAGTTAGCGACAGCTTGCTAATAGGGCGATAGAATTATCGCCGCTTAGCGGCCTAAAACGGCCGCTAAAGCGGCGATAATTGCCTATCGCCCTGCTTGATAATATGCCCTTGAGTCTTCTTATCACCTTAGTGCCCACCACGAGCCCAGGACCGACTAGCTATGGTGTCTCACTTGCTCTCCTACTCACTCATAGAGAAACAGATGATTGGACACCCCAGAACACAACACTCCCAGATGTCTCAGGAATCGTGGTAACAAGACACACCTTTTGGCTCACTCTCTTGTACTCGTCCACAATAAGATCTGACGGAGACACAAAACAGTTTAAAATATTTATTTGAACTAACGTGCCCTAACATGCAGTATACGTGCCACAACAAGAAGGAAAATGCATAGTACAAATAGTGTCAGCATAGCAGTCAGTCCATAGCTGCATCGCTATGTTTTGTCTAAGGGCTAAGGTCTGGCCAGAACAAAATAACAAGGGGCCTTGTTGTTGAAATTGCACTTAATGTTCAGTCAAAATCCCCGGAACATGCGGAGAGCAAAGATAGCGATGAGTTCTCATGTGAAAGCAGTCTTCGAAAATATTGCAAAAAATAAAGACTTGTAGTAATGTGTGCACAACAGCAGGCAAGCTGCAACGTGCTCATGCTAAGTTAGTGAAAAACGACAATGTCCCTAAGGGCCACGTGACAGCCCATGGAAGGTCCATTATTCAGTGTAGCCTAGGGCCCCCCTCCGTTCGTCCTGGCTGGTCTGTGTGATAGGCCAGACTCATACAAAGTATCCCACTGTTCCCCCAAAAGATTGTTTGAGCCTAATGCACTGGGGTCAAAAAAACACTGGATAGACTGCTGTCAGGAGAGCATCCTTACATTTGTGGGGTCTTTCATTCAGTGCCACAGCATCCGTCCATCTCTCCCCGTGCTGCGGGTCCATCTCTCCCCGTGATGCGGGTCCATCTCTCCCCGTGCTGCGGGTCCATCTCTCCCCGTGATGCGGTTAGAGTCACACCCCTGCGTGAATAGCATTGTCCTAAAACTGCTGCTAGTCAGTAATTAGCGCAATCCTTATTCAAATCATCTCTTTCCTGTAACCATGCGTTGTTTTATGTTATTTTATATATTCTGCTACTCTTTCTTCTTTTCTGGACTTCGTAGAAGATCAAAGTAATCTAGATGCAGACAATGGAAGGGGCAGTTGGGTTCCATGATTTTCTAATGTTTTTAGCATGCATCTTGTGAGTAGGATCCACCAGTGTATGCAGGAGCTGGCTAGCATGGGAGTCTACTTCTGATGCCCATGAAGCTGTGTCTGATGACGGCTGCGGCTCTAGGGCTGATTGGTTGGATCATGAAGCCGACCGGTATTCTCTTCAGGATGGAGGGACTGCATAGTCCAGATACAGTTGTCGCTGCTAACGGGATTATTTGGAGCATCCTGGGCGCTCCAAGTCATCCCTGAAACGTTTTGGTGGTGACCTTTGCCGCATTGCGGGTCCGGGTGAGCTGGGTGGGCTCACTTCCTTCAAAGGTGCATAGAAGGCCATCTGTCCTGGAGCTTTGCAAGTCTTCCACAAAGAACATTTTGGGATCTCAGAAGGACATCAATGGAGGGTTTGCTGGCCCTTCACTATACTTGTGAGGATTTAGAGAGTGATTGTTGCATAATGTAGCAAGACCATATTGGTACTATAAAGGAACAATAGGGAACCTAGGAAAGAATTTGAGCTGATGAAAGAAAAGTTTTGATTTAATAAAAAGGAAGAATGTTTTTGAAATAAAAGAGGTGTTTTCAAACCAATTTTATAGAACAGTGAGTAAATTGTGCATAATATTTTAGTATATTTCCGTTTAGTAAAGGAAGAGGTTTTCAGCAGTGGGAAACATCATTTACAACGATGTCTTTTCCACGCTTGACGTTTTTAACGATCCACTTACCCCGCAAACGTCTCTTCAACGAGGGAGCCTTCAACGACCGTCTTGACCACGAAAGTACGTTCAGCGTGGGTTGGGGGGAGACGTGGTATTCCGTCCAGTCGTGCTGGGGGGGCTGGGGGAGGGTTGGGAGGGGGGCTAGGGGGGCTGGGGGGGCTGGGGGGGTCTCCCCCCCAAAAAATAACAACAATTAAAGAGCGAGTTAGATAAATAAAAAAAACGCTCTGTGGTATTAATGAAGTAAAAGGAATGACCCTCCCCCAAAGACGTGCAGTGTACGTAAAAAAAACAGTCCTTTTTTTATTTTAGAAGACGTGTTTTGACGCTTGTTTCCATGGTAGATGGAAGTAAGGGGCTGCTGGAGAAAGACGTGCAGGTAAGACGTTTCTACCGTGGTACAATCCTTCGCTGTAAATTCCAGCGCGGTAAAGCCACTTTCGATGTAAAATTCGCGTGGTAATGCCATGCGTGGAACTTGTAATAGTTGACAAATCATATATTCTGCAGCAGTTTGGTTGGCAGTTTGGTTGTGCATGAAATGCAAAGCATGTTCAGTCTTTGGCCGAAACTAAGAAAGAGACGCTCTATGAAGTGTCCAAAAGGGGAAATGCAGTGATGCATGACGCGACTCAATAAATGCATATTTCAGTAGAAGCACCGGCATGTCAGTAGGTGGGCAAGTTGCACATTAGCCTATGCTACTTTGTTGATATTTAAGTTCCTACAGAACTTTGAGAGAGTGCGCCATCTCTTCCTCCCGCAGTCTCTGGGGGTTCGATGGTATATCGCCTTTTCTCCATCAGGAACTGGCTGAGATCCTTAGACGCCCGTCCACCTTCAACGCAGGTGGCCCTCAGCGGTGACAAGGGGACATCGGAGGCTGGAGAGTTCTGGGACCTGAAGAAGAGATGGAGCAGTCCACCTTCAACCAGGTGGCTCTCAGCGGCGACATCGGAAGAAGGAGTCGAGAGCTCTTGGACCTGAAGAGGAGATGGAGTAGTCCACCTTCAACCAGGTGGCCCTCAGCGGTTACATCAGAAGATGGAGTCGAGAGCTCTTGGGCCTGAAGAGGAGATGGAGCAGTCCACCTTCAACCAGGTGGCCCTCAGCGGTGACATCAGAAGATGGAGTCGAGAGCTCTTGGGCCTGAAGAGGAGATGGAGCAGTCCACCTTCAACCAGGTGGCCCTCAGCGGTGACATCAGAAGATGGAGTCGAGAGCTCTTGGGCCTGAAGAGGAGACGGAGCAGACCACCTTCAACGCAGGTGGCCCTCAGCGGTGACATCAGAAGATGGAGTCGAGAGCTCTTGGACCTGAAGAGGAGATGCCGCAGGCCGGATCTCCAGCAGGTCCTAAGCGAGGAGTCGTCACGACTTCTTCTCAAGCTTGGTCTTGTCGATGCTTCTCACCTCCTTCAATCCTCTCAGCCCTAATGGTATCCTGCCCGCTGCATCCGCACAGATGTCCTGACTCCTGACCAAGGCGGGCTGCGATTGGCCAGGCGCGCACGCTGCTTTCATCTTCCAATCCACTTATCGCGAGTCGTGCTTCATCTGAAATTGCACAGCTGCCGCGCGTGCCAGCTCCGGCTTGAAAAGGGCTTTGTTTTAGGATGAAAGTGTCACCAGCTTCCGAGCACGAGAAAGGGCGCCTTGGGTACCGGGACTTGAAGAGACGAGCAGCTTCCAAGATATTCCATGAAGGGCTCAAAGGCAGATCGTGTGAGCTTTTTTTCCAGTTGCCTGCTGCATGTCAGAGGAGACTTGCTGCTCTACAGTAACTTCTCATTAAATTCTTGCTGCATAAAGGTAAACGTTGTGTCGAGCAGAGATGACGTCATGTGCATGGCCGTATGTTCACTCTCTGGCACTTTTCTTGTACTTTAATTCTATTTATTTTCAGTGCTTTGCACAACATTGACATTTATTTATTTTAATTTGTATTTTATTTATTTAACACATTTCTGAAGTGCATCGGTCACCCAACAGGTCTCCTGGTGCTATTGTAACTGCTGTGGACGGAAGAATTGTCCTGTATTGTGACCATTTCAAGCCATGCTGATCAGCGTCAGTGTCACAAAGGGAAGAGCAAGGTTTTCAGACACTTCCTGATTTGCAGTAGGTTGGTAGATAGTCTCAGGGTGTCCGGTAGTTGACTCCAGAGTCGGGCTGCTCCAATAGGAAAGCCTCGTCCTCCTTGTCCAGTTCTTCCATATCTAGCCACGCGTGCCAAATGAACTGAGACATGATTATAACCGTTCCAGACAACATTCAACTTAAGAGCGAAAGAAGGCGGCAGAAGATGATGCGATATAATAAAAAAGATGGGACGAACAGGCCAAGGCACATGGGGTAAAACAATTACTTTAGTTCCTACTTATTGAGAGTTTGCAAATTTACACTTGTACTCACTAGCCGAGTAAAGATTTAGGGCCAGATGAGCTATTCACTAGTCATAAATTACTGGTCCAAATTTAGCAACCAGATTCTCGCATCCATTGGATTCTTTTGTGAACTGATCCCTGCACTAGTAGATCGAGTTGTAAAAACAGAACTGAATTGGGTCACAGTTTGACTTCACTAATTTAACTTCATTGGACTCAATCCAATTGGCCACACTCACAGGTGGCTAGCAGGCGTCAACCAAGGAAATGTTATGTTTTTTTTCAATGTATCCTATTTTCCTTAAAGGATGTAAAGCAGCATCAAAAAAATGTTTTGGTTTTGCATAGTACCCACCTTTAGCTTTCCATCTACTTCAAGGCGCACTGGCGTACCGGGTCAAAAACCTAGATCAGGAGGTCAGACAATACCCATCACCAAACTCGAAAGACAGGAGGAAAGGATAAAAGCAGAAATCAGGCATTTTCTCCTCATGCACCAAGGTTCAAGACACTCCCTCTCACATGAGGCGAAAACCATCTCTTCTGCAATGAATTAAAGGAACTCATGAGCCACCTCTTTCAAGAGCACCACATAAGTTAAAATTGATACTTGTATAGCGCACTACTCACCCGCAAGGGTCTCAAGGTGCTTGTACGAATACCACTGTGGAACCCACCCTGGCTTTCCCTGTGAGGCGTCCACTCCTGGGCACCCCCAAGGTGGAGACCAGGCATCCTTAGCGTTGTGGGGGCCGTTGTGGAGATTAAGCAAGCTATTGCCCAGGGTTGCAGAGTGGGACTCCATGATTGGAATAGGCACCGAGGTGAGAATTATCAGGTCCGTGGAATTTTTGAGCCCAAGACCCGCCAAGGCGGGGAATTGAACCCTGGTCCCAGGATAGATCTCTGCATCAGGGTCTGCCGCTCTAACCATTGAGCCACACTTCGATCACCAATAAGAGTCCCCAGCTCCTCCGGCCTCTGATCAAGCAATGCCAATGAACCCACCACACTGCGTGGCACTGTAAACAACAGGAAACTCTGACGCATCAAGAGGGGACCCGGATGGAGCACGTTTCCAAGCTCAGTTTGTCCTGCCCCTCCCCCCAACTCCTCTCTTCAGGGCATCGCCACCACAGCTGCTGAATGTGCCAGAAACAACACAGAACATGCACTGGCAAAGCCAATAAGTCTAGCATTGTCAGCTAGCTCTTGCCTTTGCCAATGTTGTTGTTGTTGTATGACTTTATTCGATATAAAATATCATAAAAGTATGAACAACCCAATTTCATCACTTTAGGCAGACCAATATTAAAAAAAGAGAGAGCAAAGTCTCATTGTCATACAATCATTACACAAACCACTATCATCTTATTTTAAAAAAACACGTTGTACAAAATATAAATGTTCCATAATATCTGTACAAAGATAAAAAACAGTTCATATACAATAAAAAAGCTGCAGTATAGGAGGGGGACCTCACTTATGTTCCTGGTTCTTAATAGTATTGTCCCTCAGTAGCTTACTTCTGATTATCCAGGAACAACCTAAATATTTAGCTGTCCCACAGATTGTACTGAGGGAGGGTGTGTCAGTTTTTTAAATACGCAACACCTCCCTGTGGTTCTTAGCTCCCAATTCAATACAAACGGGTTTCAGACATTTTCTTCTCGCATGTTTGTATGCCGGACAAGCAAAAAGAAAGTGGGGGATAGATTCAGGAGGGGAGCACAGCCGGGGCACATGCTACCTTTCACAGTGTCAGATTTCCACCCTACGGTGAAGTCGTTAAGTGGGAGTGTTCCAAACCTCAACTTCAGGTATAATGGCCTTTCTCGCGGAGATTGAAGGAAGTCGAGAAAGGGTTCCAATTTAGAAGTGGGCTTATGGTCTAGGAACTGCTCCATCAAAGTGCCCTGTTTGGAATTCAATGTGGCTTCTGCAATGACCCCCTCCCAAGAGGCTTTCTTTACTGCTTGTTTTGGTGGCGGGGTTTGGGTTTCCCAAGCCTCTGCCAGTAAATCTTTATTACAGATGCATAGAGAGGGTTGCAAAGCAAGACACATACGGCACTCTAAACGGGAATTTACAACAGCATGAGCAGAAGTCAGGAGCTGAAAAGGCTGCAATGTGCCCTGGGCCTCCACTTAAACACAATATGAAGAGCTGGTAAAAGAGAGTGTGCTGCTGTCATATCTGGACCTAAATAGAAAGAACAGGCAATATTGAAGCACTGAGGGGAACTACTTTGTTTCTTAGTGTGCTACTAGTGAAAAGGCAGAATGACGTCTCCCACAGTAAAGTTAGTCTGTGGTTCCAGTAGTGTAACAAAACTTCAGGGCCCCCCTGCCAAGTACATGGAGGGCCCCCCCACACTCCAGAACCAGTCAGGAGCTCTCCCGCCAGGGGCCTGCCACTCATGCACAGTGCCAGAGGGGACCCCCTGGAGCTCGTCCCCCCTGAACCGCAGGGGCTGCGGGGGCCATTGTTACGCCAGTGAGTGGTTCAAGTGGGCTGACTCGCTGCCCCATGCGATTTGCTGTAGTGGGTTGATGGAACATGTGACTGACATACCAACAGACCAGTGGATGACAAGAGCTGGCAGGAAGACCCTATAACTAAGTATATCATGCATATACATTTACTAAAATCAAGAGGTTTTGGATAAAGAAGACATTGCACTTTGCCACACATTTATTTATCCAACTGCCTTTCACTCCAAGCAGTGGTGCTTGCTCAATATGTGTAAATATTACTTTTTATATGTATATATATTCAGTTATAAACATACGAAGTCAGAGTTAAGCAAACATGTTTTTTACATAGTTGCCCTGCCAATGTTATCTGTCGCCCAAAGTGTGGCCCCTGCTTTACCCCCCCACCCCCTCCCCGCGGTAGGCAGTGAACATCGAGCATCAAAGGCTGGAGTGTGGACATGCATTGGGTGCGTGCATGGTGGTGAATGCCAAAGTGCTCCCAGGAATAACCCAGAGACTTAGGGGTAGATTTACAAGGAAGTGCCGCAGCGCGGCAACGCAAGCCCTTTGGCTGTGCCACGCTGCGGCACTCCAGAAGCACAGGAATGGAACATATTTACAATAATATGTTGCATTCCTGTGCTCTCCCCAGCGCTGGCGCACAAACTGCAGCATGCGCTTGCGCAGGCGTCCTTGCACCATGGTGCAAGGATGCCTGCGTCATGGGAAGATTGTTTTTGTGTAGAAAGGGTAACCTTCCTGCACAAAAACATTCACTACAGGCATTATCCACTTTCAATGCGTGCTGTAGAATATAGCACAAATTGAAAGAGGAAGAAACAAGGAGAAATTAAAACATTTCTCCTTGTTGCGCCTCGCTACGCCACCCCTAGAGTGGCGTAGCAGTCAGACGCATTTACAGATTTACGATTCCATGTAAATCTGGAAATGTGTCTTGTTCCATGGATGTTGGGTGGGAACACCCATGGAACGCCCCTTTCACGCAAAGTGCTGCATTTAAAGGGGCCATATTTACAAGGACAGTAAAAGCCACACAGGGTGGCATTTCCTGTCCTTGTAAATATGAAGCAGTAACATGTGCAACCAGTACATCACAAAAAGTGATGTACTGGTGGTGCAGAGGGGTTGTATATCTACCCCTTAGTGGCAGAGAAAGGAGCTCAGGCCACTGGTCCACCTGTTTGTTCATTCTTTTGTCTACTGGAGGGCCTGGAGACCAGCTTTACTTGTACTGTTGCCTTCCTAAACAAGCACAGGTGTTTGGAAACTTGTAATTGTTTCATTTTTGCCTACTCTGCCTTTGTTGCTCCTCCCCAAACCCAACTGTTTATCCTCCGCCCCCTCCTGCTGAGACACACCCAGTGCCAGCAGGGACTGCTATGTTTGCAGTCGAGTGCCTCTTCAGGGTGGAGAGAGACCCTATCAGAGCCCTGCTGTGGTTGGTAACATCTGAGCTCAGAGTTTCAAGCCCAGGCACTTTCATTGCAGTTTCTGTTTTACATTTTCTTCAGACCTTTCTCTCTGGTTCCGAGTGTAAATAATCCGCCCACTTAATTTGACACAACAACAGCAGCATCCACAAATTTAATCCAGGGCTTGTCTCCCTACCTGGAGGCAGAACGCCATTCAGTCTTTTACCACTTCTTGGGTCCCATCCCAGAAGGACCACAGCAGACAGCACAGCGCCCTCCTGCTGCCGTAAAGAAGAATGCACTGCTCAGATGGTGCTATAATCTTCCCTGCCTCCAACGGGGGGAACACCTGCACCTCACTCCTGCTGAAATACTGGCTACAGAGCATCTGCCCACTTGCCCCCAACATCAGCAACTTGACCCTCCTGTGCCCTGTATAACACTTGTCATGAACTCTCACTGCTGGTTTTATTGTTCCTTTAAAGTTGCACATTTTAGTCCATTCTGCAAAGCAAAGAAGTATAAAGCAAGTACAATATGGATGTCATTAAGGGGTCGCCAATAGTCCCAGCTGTGACCCCTTGCACCTCCTGCAACCCTTGGCCTTAGAGGCAACAAACTCTATGCCAAGAGCTCAGGTGCTGCTGCCCTAATAGGTGTCAGGGCTCCACCCTCCAAGAACTTCAGTGGGAAATAAATAAAAGAAATCATTTTTAGATGTATGTTGTGCATGGGTGGTTGGTGGCGGAGGGGTGGGGATTGGGGTTTAGAAATAAATAAAAAAGAAGACTTACCTGCGGGCCATCAGCCACTGCCTCGCCTTCGTCCCGCTGTATCCTGTCTCCCGGAGAATACAGGTTCCCAGACTCCCCTAACCAATCACAACACTGCCATATGACAGCGTTGTGATTGGTGTGAGCGCCGTGGTCGGCGCTCAGAGAGGTACGGGGAGTCTATGCATGTTTTCAAACCACGATGTACAATACTGCCGGTGCAGAAGAGGGAAAGTGCGCATGACTGTTTGGCCGCCCCAAGATGGCCGACCAAACCATCATGCGCGCATATGGTGCAGCAAGCACTCCTCCCTCTACGCCACACTATCCCAGCCCCGCCCAACCCTAGTTTGGAACTTGCAGCCAGACTAAAAGTAAAATGAGAATAATGTTGTTATCATCCTTTTATTTTTACTGTGCTCTGCTCTTAGAGCAGTGGGGCGACACGCCTTAGCGAAGGAGCCGCCCCTGACGTTGTGTACATGTGCTGGTGAGAATCCGTTAGTTTGACCACATGGGTCTTTTCATTAGTGTGAGACTGTGTGTGAGTGAGTGAAAGGGAGTGAGAGTGAGTAACAGGTGGTGAGTGAGAAGGAGTGCAATTGAGTTTCAATGAATATGAGTGAGTGAGAGTGCACGAGTGGCAATGCATGAGTGAAAGTGATTGAAAGTGAGCAAGCATGATGAATAAGAATTTGAGTGAGTGACAATGAGTGACATCAGTGACAGTGAGTGTAACTGTGAGTGAAAATGAGTGAGTCAGAGTGAGTTAGAACAAGTGAAAATGATTGAGTGCAAGTATGAAGGAGTGCTAGTGGTGAGTGAAAAAGTATGTGTGAATGAGAGTAAGTGAGTGCAAATGAAGGAGTAAGAATGAGTGAGTCTGTGTGAAATTGAATAAGTGGGACTGAATGAGACTGAGTAAGTGATAGTAAGAGTGAGTGTGAGACAGCGAGTGAGAATGAGTAAGGTTGTGCAAGTGAATGAGAATGAATTGAAAGTTAGAGTGCAAATGTTGTGTGTCTTCTGTTGGCACTGTGTAAGCAAAAACAATTCCCAACAGGTATCTTGTAAAGACAGTTTCAGTAATGTATGCAATATGCATTACACAAAGGAAGAAACCAAGGAGTCATTAGAGTTTTTTTTTAAAAAGGCAGTATTATTCACCAAGAGACAGGAGGGAATGGTCTTTCACATGGCAATACAGTTAAAACAGCACTGTACAGAGCAGATCATGTGACAACCCAGTGGCACTTGGTGCAAGGTGCTCTATACAATTGGTGATGGTGAAGGTGCAAGTGCTAAAGTGAACAGCGTGATTGACGCATGAACTCAAGTAGTTACATCAAATAATAGCTCTACATAAACAAGTTGTAATCACTTTAAAATAAGATTTGTCAAAATTTGAACAGGAGCACAAAACGTGAAATGCGTCATATAATTTCAGCTGTGAAGTTGACGGCGTTTCGATCCCCTTTAGTCGGGATCGTCATCAGGACAGGGTTGTCGATGGAACCAGTGAGTGGTACCCAGGCCGGGGAGCGTGGGTAGCCGAAGTGTAATGAGTAAGGTTGTGCAAGTGAATGAGAATGAATTGAAAGTTAGAGTGCAAATGTTGTGTGTCTTCTGTTGGCACTGGCATACTGAGAGTAATCCCAGGCTTATAGAAGCATGCCTATCAGAACGCTGGCGCTGGTGGACTAGAGAGCATGATGGGCACCTGTGACACAATGCTGGCCCTGGCATACATTAGGTCATTTGTGACATAGGGGAACTGGAGGACAAAAGCTGGTGCCGGCACACTCGAGGATATTGTCAGCATGGAGCACCCTTTGCAAAAGGCTGGCACTAGCACAGTGGAGGTCATTCTTGGCATTAGGGAGAATAATCTTGGCATCTGGGTGGGGGCAACAAAGACAAAATGCTGGCCCTGATATACCAGGGGTAACTTTTGACATGAGCATCACCAGGGTGTATGGACGGCATAAATGGCAAAGTTCTGGCACTGGTATATAGCATATCATTTTGACCTAAGGGGGTACCAATGGCAAATGTGGGGGCATCCATGAAAAGATGCCAGGCATGGCACACTGGAGGTAATTGTTTACCTATTTGGACTCCCAAAGCACATTTTGAGAAATGGGGTCAACACATGGGGCTCTCCAGGTTTTGTTAGGATGGCACATTAGAAGTAATTATTGCCGTAAGAATCAGCCAGAGTATATGGATGGCATTAACTGCAATTTTCCAGCACTGACATATTGTATAGAATGGCATATGGCAGGTTCTGATGGCACAACTACTGGATCTTGCACAATGTAGGTAATTTCTTACATATGGGGCACCAAGAGTACCTTCTGAAAAAAAAGTGGTCAACTTATAGGGGCCTCAACCTTATTGACCTGCCTCACTATAAAATAACTTTACTTAATGAGTGCCCTTTTAGACTTTAAAAGTATTTTTTTTAGCAAATTAATGTGAAAATTGTGCTTTGCAAGTATTTTACCTCATTTTTGTCAAGGTTTTCTCAAAGGGAGAATCAACCCCACCGAAAAACCCTCTCTAGAAGAGGTTGGACTCACTCACTTCACAAGCTCGCAAAAATTCAGGGCAAGTATTCTGCCCAACCACTTTCGAAATTCACTAGCCGCAACTGAAGGAACAGAGGATAAACAGTGTCTCTATGAGCACCTTTTACTTTCTGAAGCCTTCACCGAGACCAGGACATAGCAGTTCTGGTTTTAAGAAATGAATGCATTCTGCTGTGCAAAGTGCACTCTATAAGTTATTAAATTATGAACTAAAAACAAGTTCATTTTAAGACAACTTGATGTCCTGTTGTATTATTGTGAATACATGAAAAATTATGAGTTTGAATTAAACCTGACCACTTTGCTTTGCATGAGTGATTGTGCATTGCAAAGGATCATAAATCTAAAATATGAACAGTAATCCATAATATTTGCTAGTAAAAAAGTTATTTTTCATTACATTCTCTAGTTTATTTACTAAAAGTGAACATAACTATTATTGTTTATTGTTTAAATAATGAAGCTCCAAATTATTTATCAGTAGGCAGGGTCGGCTTTAGCTTTTAGTGTGACTGGTGCGGTCGCACTGGGCGCTGACCTGCAGATGGGGGCGCTGTGACCACAGGGTGTGGGGGCGCTGTGTTTAGCAATATCTTATGATAGGAGAGGTGAGGGGCACTTTTGCAGGTGGTAGTGAGAGAATCCGGAGGAGGCAGTCATGTGACTTGGGGGCACCAAAAGTGTTTCTCGTACTGGGCGCCAGCGCTGTCAATAGGTTTCTTGTTCAAGTCATATCAGGGGCCATATTACACATATGACGCACTTTGCCAATTTGTGCCACGGCGAACCTTTCAGAAACAGCACCAAGCGCAAACAAGGACATTGCGCCCTATTAGAAGGAATGCACTGCCCCCAGGGCAGCCCCTCAACATGCTCTGCCCTGAGTTGTATAGTGAACTAGGGGGCATATTATCAAGAAACAGCGTTAACATTATTGCTGCTTTAGCGGCAGAAAACTGACGCTAAAGCGGCGATAATGGGCTTGATAATACGCCCTTTTGAATTCCCATAAAAGCCCATGTTCTGGTGTGAACATGGGCTTCTATGGGAATTCTCTATGGCGTATTATCAAGCCCAATATTGTTGCTTTAGCTGCAGTTTTCTGCCGCTCAAGCGGCGATAATGTTAACGCCGTGCTTGGTAATATGCCCCTAGCAGTCATTGTCTGCAATGTTTCCATCCGTTTACAAACATCAGCTGCTTGTAACATATAGGCAAAATAAAAAATTACATATGTAAAACATGACAGACCTGTCTGTGAACGTGCACACATATCCTTATTCATGAAACCAGTGTGGTGGCAGTGTAGGGAATATCCAAATATCTGAGTGAAGTGCAAAGTGAGAAATATGTGCTTATGGTAAAGACAGTTACCTGCCCGTAGGGTGAAAAAACGGTCAAAAAAAATGTTAAAAATGTGAAAGCAATCCATGCAAGGGGTTTAGTCCTCTTATTTCACTGTTTCTTAATTTTGCATTCCCCAAGAGTGTTAGCTATTTCATCATGTTGTGTTTCTGTATTCTTTTGAGCAACCTATTACTCTTGTATAGTTCATACTTTGAGCTGTGCTCTGTGTTTACGAGGGGGCTTTGATTGAGAGCTCTGGCGCTGAGGTTAAGGTAAAGCTAAGTGCCTGTCAGCGGGTTGGCCTCTCTGCACAGCACACAGAACAATGGTCATGTATTCCAGTTGCAATTGAAATTCTATGAAAATGTGTGTGGAGAGGGTACACAGATGTCAAAATATTTACAAGGCAAAAGCTAAAGGAAATAAAATGCTTAAATGTGAGTGAGTGTCGTGTATGTTTGGAAGGGGTGATGTCAGGGAGATGCCAGGAAATGCATTCAGGGAAGAGTGAAAGGAGGGGGCTGAAGAGGAAAGAGAAGCGGTTGAAGATGTGCAGATGGACGAGATTTGCAGAGAGAAAGGACATACATATCTAAAATAAAGAGAACATAACTGAAGACTGAAACTCCTTCCACAGGTCTAAATACTATTTAATAAACAGACTCACAATTTCAGAAGTGAAACATTTCTAATGTTAATTATTTTTAACAAATCATTGTTGTTACTCGTGTTATTTTAAACAGCTAACAATTGGCAAAGCCAATCAGATTGATAGGTGTAATTTATTTATTTATTTATTTATTTATTGGGCTTCTAAAGCGCGACAGCTACCCAAAAAGGGTTTCCCGGCGCTGAAAGATACTAAATCAATGAGCAGATCATAAAACTCAGGGGAGAGGCAGGAGCAAGTTACTGATTAAAAAGCCATGTTTTTATGGCTCTGCGGAAATGGATGTAACGAGATTCCAGGAGTAAATTCAGAGGGAGAGAATTCCAAAGCTTGGGGCCCAACAGGGAGAACGATCTTCCCCCGATCCTAGCTCGGCGCACTTTGGGCACACAGAAAAGGCCTTGCGATGAAGATCTCTGGCATCGAGCCGGCGATTGATTGATTGATAGGTGTAAGGTGTAGGCAAGTTGCTGTATTATATATCTAGATGTAATTACATCTCAGAGAGAAGCCAAAATACCTCGGGCACTGCATTGAATCGAAATACGGAGTGGCTGCTTCAAAGCCGCTCCATGTTTCACAGTGCAGGTGGCATGCCGCCCACACTTTGAAGAAGGGAGCGCGAACCCTTTGCAGGCAGGTTGTTGGAACTAGAACTTTCTGGTTGGATGAGGCAATCCCCCAGCCAGGCAGAACCTCCCACTCCCACCAGGGGCAGAGGATTATCACATACACTGTATAACCTGCACTCACTCTTGGGTAGCTTGGCACTGAGCAGTCAGGCTTACCACAGAGACAATGTGTGAAGCATTAGCTCAGCACTGATAAATAACTGAAGCTTCACAAAGGAGGCTTCACATGTGATATATATTCAACACACACGAAATAATCAACACAACATGAGCTTTGTCTACTCCTAAATAACATTGGGAATTATATCTAGCAATACAAAACCCAGCCATGTTCTAATGAGTATGACATCAGCAATATGCACACTTGGGAAAGACTTGATCCGACCTCACCCCAGTTCCCTTATGTGGTGCAACAAACCCAGTGTCCACCCCAAGCCCACCCCATCAATTATTACAAGTCAACACCACACAGTTTTCAGGTCCAACCAGGGTCACAACGATATAAAAAATATATACATAAAACAAATTAAACCACCGTTTAGCAACCCTGAGAATAAGCGGGTAAAACCAAATGACAGTTAATGTTTTTCTCACAAGAAATCACGCATAGCGCAAACCACCGGCCAGTGTTGTGAATCACAGATGGTTCACCTGTTGTCACTCCACACACACACACTCACTCCTCACCGTCGCGTGGTGCAGCGGCTATCAAGCAGGCCCATACAGCACACGCTTGCACAAATAGGCAACCAGCACCTTAATGCGATGCTGATGATACCCAGCAGATTCATTGGTAACACAATGCAAACCCTGTGGCCCAAGCCTCCCTCCGTTGTCCAACACACGCGACCAAACTCACTCCCAGTCAGAGCGGGTGTGGGATAGGCAGCAAGGACAATTAGGAGACAGTCAGAAAAAGGGGTTTGGTAGCCACTCGAGAATTTTAATCACAGGATGCAGAGCAGGAGCGAGCTGAGGGCAATAGTCGGTCACGCCAAAGGGGTCCACAAGCCCAGTCAGTTCTCCAAAGCACACGGGGGTCACACCGTTTCTTGTACTGCTTCTGATCATTCTCAGAAGCATTCCTCCAGAACAGGCAATCACTCTCATCACCCTGGCCCTAGCTTGGCAATACTACCTGGCACCACAGTGCTGCCGAGGAAGGCAGGGTGAGGAGAGGGCAGCTTGAGGTTCCGTGACAATTGTAAGTGGTGTTTTCGACTCGTACGAATATGGTCGAGTCTGGTATCTATGAACCGCAAATGACGAGTTTAGTAAGTGTGCGCAGTTTCGCTGTGCTAACCTAAACCGTTCGTTTGTTTCGTGGGTCTCTTTATCCGAGCCTACGGGTTCCATCTTAGATACGGCATCCATTTTGTCTCTTGCCCTCAAGTAGCCAGCGAACGGACGTTGTCCGTTTGCGACCCTGGGATTCCCAAGACTCTTGCGGAAGACACATGTTCCTTTGAAAGTGTCTTTATGATGAGGGGGATGATACTGTAAGGCAGATGGCCCCGCTCGAGGCTCATCTTGCCGTGCCAGTCTATTGTCTTAGCCGTGCATCTCATTAGGCGCGTCTCTTTGATGCCTGTAGCTCGTGTTTCCCGAGACCACCCTCTTTACACCCTTTTCCGATCTCCCCACTGTCTTGTCTTCCTCTTCACCTGTTTATTGCTGATTGGAATGTACTAATGGTGGGAAGATGGGCTTTTACAGTTGGGAACTACCAAATGTTTCCGTACTTATGTTCCGGACCCTGAATACATCAAAGCGACCCCTCTTGGGGATAATGTTGGGAACCAAGTTGTAAACCTTTGTGTACCATGTTAACGTATGACAAAAATGTGTATAAAAGGAGCGACCTACAGTAGCAATTTGAAGCAGTCTCCTCGAACATACACACGCTGTACTTCCTGTGACTTCTGTGTTCCCTGCAGTAAATAAACCTCGAATCTTTGACGCCGAAGGAAGTGTCCCGTGTCTCTGTCACTTGTACGCCGGAACAGGTTACCCACGAAGGTTTTAGGTGTTGTCCCCTGGCACCGCTGGGTCTTAGAAAAACCCAGTCCTTCAGTTGGCGCCCAACATGGGGCTGCATCGGCGGTACCGGTCCAAGCCCGACGATCGTGAGGAACTTCGTGTGAAATCTCCGAGGGAAGGTGCACCCCGCTTCATCGATCCTGTTGTCGAAATAAGTGGCCCGACGACTTTTCCCGCAAAGATTCCCGCCTCCTGACGGTTACGACGGACTGCTGCCCTGATTGTAGACCTGTTTTGGCGCCTGGCGTAGACCTTGGTACTGCGAGACGATTGACGGGCCTTCCTGGTGACGCCATCGATCTTTGAGTTAAGTATTTGTGGGTCGCTCCCAGAGTCCTTAGTTGTGGTTGCTTAGTTGTTGCATGGTTCCATTGCATTTGTGGTTCTTAGTACTTGGTTCTTTGTTGTAATATTTGACGCCTGCAGATGCCAAAAATCGAGGGTTTTGTTCATTGCTGGGACTTGGTAAATCCCGTAACCCTTGAAGTTTGTGAAACTCAGCTAGTGTGCGAGATGCCTAGCCGTAGTACTTTGTTCAGTTGTTTTCGCCATTGTGGTACGGATTCCCGACTGGAGGATTCATGTCCGATACCTCCGGTTGGAACTCCCACTTATGAGCTCTACAGCAAACACGGACTAGGTCCGATTACTTTTAATGAATACTGGATCCGTTATACCAAAAAAGATGGTGTCCTTAGTTGGCCACCTCATGGTAGTTTCGAGACTCCGATCTTAGATAATCTCGAGACTAAATTGTTTAAGAAAAAATCAAGGCCGGCCATGTTTGATGCTTTTCGATTGTGGCGTAAAGAAGCCAAACAGAGAGAAATCAGACTGTTAAAACGTAGCCAGAGAGATGGTGTTGCTACTATTGCAAAGAAAGCAGAGCAGTTTCAGCGAGATAAGGAGGATAAGGAAAAGGAAGTCTTTGATAGATTACAACGTATGTCTGTCGATAAGTGCTATCCTGCTTTACCGGCGGATACGGACAAAAAGGAGGAAGGTATCGAGGACCCCTTAATGTCTTATCTTATGAAATCGCCACCTCCGTATGCACAGGATACCGCAGTTCCTGTGGTTCCTCCTGTACCTGTTCCTCAACCAGCTCCTGCCCCTGCACTTCCCGCTGTTCCTGCTCCTCTACCTGCTCCTGTCCCTACTGCTCCTCCACTTGTACTTCTTCATACTCCTGCTCCCGCTGTCTCTACTGTTCTGGTTTCTCCTGCCGTTCCTTCTGTTCCTGGTACTTCTCTTGTTACCCCTCTGGGCTATTCTTTGTCTCCGTCTGTTCGACGTCGTACTCCTTCTGTAGCTGCTAACTTCTTTACTTCTCTTGGACCTATTCTTGAGTCCGCTGGTTCGGACGGTCCTCAAAGACGTAGTCAGCTTCCTGATGGTAGGGAGCGCGACTTATTGTGTAATATGGCTATGGGTTGGGTGAGATGTCCTGCTAGGAATGCTCCACGTGCGGTATTGAAAACGTTTGAACAATTCAATATACCGACACAAAGATTTGTTTTTGAAGAAATGTGCAAAGCTTTGCGTGACCTAATATCGGCTGACGCATCTGACGATGTAATGACTGCTTTGACTGATCTGCAGCTTCAGTTCTCGAGTGGAATGATCATAGGTACCAATGTTCGACGTGCAGTTGAGCAATTACTGTCCCTTCGTCCTTCTATGATGCCTTGAGCATTGTTTGTTGAAGATATTGAGGGACCGCTAGATGTACCTGGTCAGTTTCCTATGCGTGAAGTTCCTCCAGTATGGATGCCAGCTAATCCTCAGGCTCAGCCCCCGATCTTGGCACATTTCCAGAGAGTGTGGATACACCTCCCATGGAAAAGATCAGAAGTTTTGCAGGTAAAGCAATCTTTGCCTGACCCTCGCAAAAATCCTGCAGGGTACTATAAAGAATTATCGCAGCTTGTAGACTCTACGATAATGAATCTTGCCGATATCGATATGCTGTTTGGCAATGTCGTACCACAGCCGGTATGGGCAAAGATTCGTCAAGAAAACCATGCGGTGGAATTAGGTGGTGATTGGGCTGCTCTTATCACGGCAGACACACGACAAGTTGGTGGGGCTAAACCCGAACAGCTCATTACCGATCTCCCTCAGAGAATAATTACTCTAATGAAAACGCTTATGCCAGCCATGAGGGTAAATTGGGACAAACTGTCCGCTTGCAAGCAAAAGAAGGATGAGAGTGTCTCGGATTTCTTCACGAGATTCGAGGAGGCTTTCATCGACCACAGCGGTCAAGATATGGGTACCGAAGGTGGTCAGAGGTTGTTTGTGGACAAATTTGTTTCCAATTTATTGCCTGACTTGAGTAACAAATTAAGAAATTCCGAAAGTGCATGGGCTGTTTCTACTTCCGCTCAGATATTGGCTACGGCTCAATATTATGAGAATAGGGAGAAAGAGGAGAACGATCTTGCTGACAAGAAGACGAAAGAACTCAAAACTAAAGTGTTATTGCAACAGGCGTATCCTCCGCGTTCGAATCAGAATGATTCACAGCAATGTAATAGATCGCAGCCTCAATCAAATAGGTCACAACCACGAAATGATTCCTCCTCACAAAGATCGTCGTTAGGGTACAATCAGTGTGCCTACTGTAGACAGGAGGGTCACATAAAATTCAACTGCCCCGTTTTGAATGAGCGTTATAGTGGTAACACATCTAGAGGAGGTCGTGGTGGTTCTCAACAGACATCACGTGGTAGGGGTCGCGGTGCTCAGAACGATCGTTCCACTAACACTACTGACTCCAATAATTGTTTTGATCAACGTGGATCGTCGCAAGGGCGATCTGCTCAGTACAATGTGGATGATTATTACGTCGATCAGGGAACTGACGACGGTAATTACTAGGACAGCCATGGACAAGGAGAGGGAGTGGTATCAGTTCCGGTTGATCAGAGAGGGCCTTACGTCGCAGTTGCCACCTCGGGCGTCGTTGAGCCTTTTCTGTTGGACACTGGTGCGGCGAAAAGTTCCATAATGCACTCGAAACTCCCTGGCGCACCTTTGTCTGGCTTAACAAATGTTTCCGTTGGATTCTCTGGCGCCCCTGTTAGCAATCCAGTTTCACGCCCTTTGTCTCTTACAATTGGGCCACGTGAGCTCGAAGCTCCGTTGATTTTAACCACTGGTTGTGGTGAAAATCTTTTCGGCCTGGATTTGCTAAAACGTTTGTATGCGACTTTGTATTGTTCTCCTGCGGGAGTGAAGCTTACTTTGGGTGAGAGAGTTATCTCTCCAACGTACTTGTCTCTCGATAAGCTTCCACCGAAATTGAGTTCTCTTCCTGCATCTTTGTGGGCAACAGGTCCCAATGATGTGGGCCTGCTTGACATCTCCCCTTATGTTGTCCATTTGAAGTCTAATGTGCGGTTGCCACGTATTCCCCAGTATCGTATCTCTCTTGATGGTGAACGAGCATTGTTGGCGATCATCTATGATTTGATCGAGAAAGATGTTATTGAGGAGACGCGGGGAAACGTGTGTAACAGTCCCGTGTTGCCTATTCTGAAACGTACTGATCCTTCGAAACCACCTGTCTATCGTTTTGTTATCGATTTACAGGAGGTAAATAAAATTGTGATTCCTCAGTTCCCTGTTGTGCCCGATATCACGGCGCTACTGACTCTAATTCCAGCATCGGCATCTTGGTTTTCGGTGATCGATCTGAAGAATGCGTTCTTCAGTATTCCGATTGCTGAGGAGAGCAGAGACCTTTTCGGTTTCTCTCTTGGTGGACGCAGCTTCCGGTTCAAGCGTGCTCCTCAGGGCTACTGTGAAAGTCCATCGATATACAGCCAAGCCTTAAAAGGCCAGCTAGATGCGTTTATGTTGCCGGCTGGTGCAGCCTTGATCCAATATGTTGACGACTTATTGGTTGCTGCAGACACTCAGGACATTTGCAAAATTGCTACGGTGTCGTTGTTGCAACATCTCTGTGACTTACATCACAAGGTGTCACCTTCTAAACTTCAATATTGTTGTCAAGAAGTAACCTATCTAGGTCACTTATTGTCAAAGGAGGGAAGAAGGTTGACCCCAGAGAGAATTGCTGCGATTGCCCGGATGACTGTGCCAACAACTCAGAGAGATGTGCTTGCCTTTTTGGGCATCACGTCATACTGCAGACAGTGGACCCGAATTTTTCACTGTTAGCGAAACCATTGGTGGCTCTTACGTGTAAGGACGTTCCAACTCCTTTACCATGGACGGAAGAATGTCAGAAAAGTTTTTCTGAATTACGTGACGCGTTGTGTTCGGCCCCTGTGTTAGGTACCCCTGACTACAGTAAGCCATTTACATTATACGTGCACGAGAGAGAAGGTTGTGCGTTGAGTGTTTTGACACAACCTTTTGGTGATAAGCAACGTCCATGTGCATATTTTTCCTCGACCTTGGACCCAGTAGCTAGAGCATTGCCGAGTTGTTTGAGAGCAACAGCGGCAGCTGCGGTGTCCATCCGACAATCAGCAGGATTGGTCATGGATAATATGCTTACGGTGATGGTTCCGCATGCAGTTGACACTCTCCTAAATCGTACGAAAACTCAGCACTTGACGAGTGCAAGATTGTCTGGGTACGAGTTGACGCTCTTGGCAAGTCATATTCAGATAAAACGTTGTAATGTCCTAAACCCGGCGACTTTATTGCCAATCAGTACAGAGTCAGATGAAGTAACAGCTCATGACTGTTATTTAAGGACCGAGGAAGAAACAAAAGGCCGCGTGGACCTTAAAAACACTCCTTTGGATGATCCCGATGGGACTTTGTATGTGGATGGTTCATGTTTTAAATTACCGAATGGTGATGTCACGACTGCGTATGCTGTGGTAACTTTGAACACTGTTGTGGAAGCTGCGAGATTGAATCAGAATTCTGCTCAGGCTGCGGAGCTGATAGCTCTGACTAGAGCATGTGTGTTGTCGAAAGGGAAACGGGTGAATGTGTTTACTGATAGTCAATACGCATTTGGCGTTGCGCATAGCTTTGGACGATTGTGGCGAGAGAGAGGTTTTATGACGTCGCACGGTACGAAGATTCAGCATGGACAACTTGTGAATGATCTTTTGGATGCACTTACGTTGCCTAAGCAGGTAGCGATTGTTAAATGCAGTGCGCATCGTAAGGTGACGGATGACGTTGGTTGTGGTAATGCGTTTGCGGATGAGACTGCTAAGGAGACTGCCCGGAACCTTAGCACTAGAATGTATGTTACGAGTTCGGTAAGGTGGCCTACAGAAACGAGCATGTGTGAGGATACCATCGAGAGTGTGAAAGCGATACAAAATGAGGCCACCGAGACCGAAAAGGCGAAGTGGAAAGAAAGTACGGGAAAGTTTGATGCGAATGGTTGTTGGACTGATTTGTCGGAGAACAAGAGGTGGATGCTGCCAGACGCATATGTGCTAGCTGTTGTGACAATGGCACATGGGTTAGCACATATTAGTGCGAAAGGTATTTGTAAGTTATTGTCCCCTGTGTGGAAGAATGATGGTATCACGAAGTGTGCTGAAAGATTGGTGAAGAATTGTATGATATGTATGATGTATAATCCTGGCAAGGGAACCCCTACACCTGCTGGCCATTTTGCACCCCCTTCATGTCCTTTTGAAGTGATTCAGCTAGACTTCATCCATATGGAGCGATGCAATAACCTGAAGTACGTTTTAGTTGTGGTTTGCGCATTCTCCCGATGGATTGAAGCCTACCCTCTTAAAGACAACACTGCTATGTCCACTGCGAAAATCCTACTGAAGGAATACTTCCCTCGGTATGGAATGCCGCGAATTGTATGGTCGGATAACGGAAGTGAGTTTGTAGGAAGTGTAATGAAGAGTGTGTGTAAGGGCCTTGGAATTACCCAGAAGTTCCATAGTGCCAATCATCCCCAGTCAGCAGGTTTGGTTGAAGGGTATAATGGCACCCTTAAGCTCAAACTAGCGAAGATTCAGGCCACGACAGGTCTCTCTTGGCCTGACGCTTTGCCTTTAGCTTTGTTGTCAACAAGGGCGACTGTACACTCCCGAGTAGGGCTTAGTCCCTATGAAATAGTGTTCGGCCGTCCTGCGAATGTTTGGGGGGTCCCTAGACCAAGTGTGTTTTCTAATCTTGAGTACCCGATGTTGATTGATTATCTTTATGATCTGACTGCTAAACTGAGGTTAATTCATCAACAGGTCTTTGAAGCATTGCCGACGCAGACGGAGGGTCCAGGCCACCAGCTTCAACCGGGAGACTGGGTGGTTACCAGAAACTTCACTCGCAAGAAGAATCTGGAACCTCGCTTCACTGGACCCTTCCAGGTCCTCTTTGCCACGAGAACTGCTGTCCGCTTGGAGGGACGCAAACACTGGGTGCATGCCACCCACACCAAGAAGGTACCTATACCTTTACCGGCAGACTCGTGGGTGAGGAAGGGCATTGCTTCATCTGAAACCGAAGGACTGCGGACCTTTGTACCTTTTAGCGACGCACAACCTGTTGGAGAATCCTCAGTGCAGCAGAAAGACATTGTTGAACATTCATCTTCACACGACTCAAGATCGGAACAATCGACTGATCAACAGAACTCTGTTCCCTCATCGGATCCCTTGTTTGATGAACAGACACGTCCTGGAAAGAGGCGATACTTTTTGCGATCCAATCCTAAAGACTAATAAAAGATTTGTTTCTATCCTTCTGACATCTACGTTACACCTTTGCCACGATCAGTCTAAACACACGTATTATTGTGACTTTTGTAAATATTGAGTTTTTCCACATGTGTTTTTGCTTCCACAGTTGAGAGACTTTTGTACATACTTGTATATAAAATACCTTACATCCAGGTGAACCGTAGGGCCGCGCGTGTACTTCCTTCTGGTTAGTAGGTCTTGACACTAGGTCTAAGGCCGTCGGTTCCTAGGAACTCCTAGGGATTGACTACTGCTACACAGAACGAAGTGCGTCAAGAAACGTTGCGGACGGTATTAGGGGATGGCGTTCTCAAAAATTGTGGATTTGGAAAAATCTCAGGCGCAAAGATTCAAACTGCAACAAATTACTCGTACCAAATGCTTTATGTTTCAGGTGTTCCTCCTGTTTCTAATTGTTTCTTTGTTATTGGCGGGTGGGGTGTATTATATGATGTCGTACTTCTTATCTTCTGCCATACCTACTCCTACTTCTGAACCTAAAACTACCGCCACTATATCCCCTCATTCCTTCCATATCTTACCCGAACACGAACAGGCTAGACGTGCAGAATTCCGAAATAATTCCTTTATTCAGCTCCTTCATCAGCACCAGTTAGTGGTTAACACTACTAATTGTTGGGTGTGTGGGTTAATGCCACATACAACGGATAAGGGAATTCCATATCTGGTCCTTCCTTATAGTTCCCAGGGTTCAGCTCGAGCATTTCAAACAATGTTTCGAAGTGCACTAGATTCCTCCCCCAATCGAGAGCCACGTTCTTCCTACCTCGGTCCTGGCTCGTATCACAAGCCTTTGGCTACAGCGATAGAGGATTTAGATAGGGATATCTATGACCCGTCGCTCATCCCGGAGGAAGAGGTACAAGCCTATAGGGTCCTGAGTAAGGTTGAGTATAGTGCGCTCGTGAGTGAAAAACAGCTTAGAAGCTCGCCCCCGATATGGGTCGTACCCCACCTTGGTAACCTTTGCTTAATGGGTCGTGGCCGAAGAGCGAGAGCTCGACTCGGATAGAGTGCTTGCTCCGAGTTTTACATTCTGCCGATGTCCTCTTCCCCTGTGTTTCTGGCTGCCAAGGGTACATATTTCGTCTGTCATGATCGTGCATATACATGGCTGCCTTCTGACTTTGTGGGCTCATGTTATATTGCAAATATGTTGCCTCCGACGTTCACTGTTGATGCAGACTATCACAAGACTAGAGTTGTGAGAGGCGTGATTAGCGAAGAGGACACTGCCGGTCAAGAGGCAGGAGACTTTTTCAAGGGTTTCTTTCCGTTTTGGGGACCTATGGTTAATAGTAGGAACCTGAGACAATTGACTCGAGTGGTGGAATCGACAGCTAACATCACCGCCAGTGCCCTTGGTAATATCACCACAGAACTTCAGGCGGACAGGCTTATGACGTTACAAAACCGTATGGTTTTAGACGTTGTATTAGCAGATCGGGGTGGAGTATGTAAGGTGATCCATTCGAGCTGCTGTATTTTCATTCCAGATAACGCTCCGACTGTCTATCAAGCCATCTCCAAGTTGCATAAAATCTCTGAGTCCATACACGTGGACGTAGGGGATTGGACGCTACTTGGTTGGTTTTGGGGCCTGATGTCGACTTGGGGTTGGAAGATTCTGATGATCGTCGGAGTTGTTGCAGCGTTTCCGTTCACGTGTTGCCTTTGTGTGCAGTGTGGTCCTGCCTTATATGGCCTTTGTGCTACGACGTGTATAAGACAGCCGCCTGTTACCAAAGCTGCTCAGTTGGATAGAATTATGTTGCAGCAACATCTAGACGGTTTGATGAATATCGAATATGATTCAGACTAGTGCTTGCCTACATGAGGGCAAAAGGAGCGTCTGAGGTTCCATGACAATTGTAAGTGGTGTTTTCGACTCGTACGAATATGGTCGAGACTGGTATCTATGAACTGCAAATGACGAGTTTAGTAAGTGTGCGCAGTTTCGCTGTGCTAACCTAAACCGTTCGTTTGTTTCGTGGGTCTCTTTATCCGAGCCTACGGGTTCCATCTTAGATACGGCATCCATTTTGTCTCTTGCCCTCAAGTAGCCAACGAACGGACGTTGTCCGTTTGCGACCCTGGGATTCCCAAGACTCTTGCGGAAGACACATGTTCCTTTGAAAGTGTCTTTATGATGAGGGGGATGATACTGTAAGGCAGATGGCCCCGCTCGAGGCTCATCTTGCCGTGCCAGTCTATTGTCTTAGCCGTGCATCTCATTAGGCGCGTCTCTTTGATGCCTGTAGCTCGTGCTTCCCGAGACCACCCTCTTTACACCCTTTTCCGATCTCCCCACTGTCCTGTCTTCCTCTGCACCTGTTTATTGCTGATTGGAATGTACTAATGGTGGGAAGATGGGCTTTTACAGTTGGGAACTACCAAATGTTTCCGTACTTATGTTCCGGACCCTGAATACATCAAAGCGACCCCTCTTGGGGATAATGTTGGGAACCAAGTTGTAAACCTTTGTGTACCATGTTAACGTATGACAGAAATGTGTATAAAAGGAGCGACCTACAGTAGCAATTTGAAGCATTCTCCTCGAACATACACACGCTGTACTTCCTGTGACTTCTGTGTTCCCTGCAGTAAATAAACCTCGAATCTTTGACGCCGAAGGAAGTGTCCCGTGTCTCTGTCACTTGTACGCCGGAACAGGTTACCCACGAAGGTTTTAGGTGTTGTCCCCTGGCACCGCTGGGTCTTAGAAAAACCCAGTCCTTCAAGCTGGTCTGCCGTGCTGCGGGTCAGAAAAGAATACCAGAGGAATGAGGAATGAAGCTGAGGAGGGCAGCCTCTTGGAAGGAGGAAGCACCCTGATAGGTATACGTTGATCAGATTTATACCCATGCAATCCATGCACAATGGATTGTGTGCAGTGATGCAAGTCACACCAAGCCATTCCGTTCAGACATGTAAACAATTGCAATTTGGTACCTCCCTGGAAATGAGTTACAACATCTGGTCACACATGACAGTTCCGGTCACACACACACTGGTGCAAGTTCAGAAATACCTTAAGAGGTAGAATGAAGCACTACTATAGTTAAACCCCCACCTCAGAGGAGCCCAACCTGTTAATCGGACACCGTCCACAATGACCATGCAGTTAGCGTGTCGCTAGAAAGAAATGCGGCACAATCAGCTAAGTGGATCATTTTGGATCCTACAACCTGTGAACAAGGCACTTATGCATGCCAAGGTCCCTGTGAAGCGGGGCTCAACACACCTTCGAAGTGGGCAAGATTTTGGGGCTCAAAACAAAGCAATCTGGTCTCGCGGCCAATGCTTAGTTCGATACACACACTGCGCTACCAGTTGGATTCCAGCCAGCATGTGTCGCAGGGAGAAGGTGTTGGTCCCTTGTAGGAGATCTTTGATGTCCCTGATACCTCAGAAGAACAGGGGGCTAGCTGGACAAGTCCTTGGAGAGTACTCTTTAGAGTCCCACACAGCAGCAGGTAGTTGGCCCAGGACAGCTACTGTTCAGGAAGGGCTAACTGTCCTTTTCAATTTAGGTAATCCTCCTTGTGTACAGCAGATTCCTCTGGCAGTGTGCACCTCGTAGGTCCAGGTTCGCAGGTCCCACATCCCATCAAGCGTATCTCACCCTTTGCTGTAGTGTGGCACGCAAAGTTGTACTAGAATGTGTCCTGGAGGTTGGGTGTGGACTGGAGTCAAACACAAAGGCACACAAGAAAGTTTTAGAGCAAAGAAATGCCCACCTTTTAGTAGTGGCATTTCCATGTGAATCTGAACAAAGCCAACTTTACCAGTGGAAAGGGGTTGTTGTCATAATTCAACTTAAATGATAGGAAACAAGATGAGGCTGCACCATTGCAATCCATGGCTACAGGCTACAGTACAAGTCTGCAGTGGCAGACTGGACACGTATTCCAAAGCACCATCAGCGCACCTTCCAGCCCGCAAGAACGAGCTGGATTCAGGTTTAGGCACACCCTCAGTGCAACACGCACTCCAGCCTGCAATGACAGGGCATCTACGGATTTGGGAATACAAGGGGTGCACCCATACAACAGTCTGCATTGGCAAGCTGGCCACGTATTGTAAAGTATTAACAGTGCAACATTCACACCCGTCTGCAACTGGCAGGCTGGTCACGTATTTGGATATGCCTGCGGTGCACACACGCACCAGTCTTCAATGGCAGGCTGGCCGCAAATGCAGAGGCACCTCTGGTGCAAAGTTCACCCCAGTCTGCAATGGCAGGCTGGATACATGTTCAAAAATACTTGTAGCGCAATGTGCACACCGGTCTGCACTGTCAGGCTGGCCACACAGGCATAAAGCACAATTGCCACCATTGCTCCCTCCCAGCCAGCAAGGGCAGACTAAACCCCGATTCTACAACTTAACATGTTTTAGTGTGTACACCGGCCTGCAGTGGTAGACTGTGCACCAGGTTATCACCACCCTAGGTGCTTGTGCGCACACACACAGGCCCGCACAGGCAGTCTGGACATATGTTCAGAAACTGTGTATAAGCACCCCCTTCTTAACACATGTAGGAGGGCTGTACACACTTCCACGTTGCCTTGAAAGTGGGAAAGTGCACCAAGTCCTGTGTCCATAATACAGGCTTCAGCCATACCCTAAAGGTGTCCCTTGTGGAGCGAGCTTACCCTCCCTAGTTAGGGTAAACCCACATGGGGGTTCATCCGTACCCGGGAAGTGCACACTCGATGTACCTAATCGGCACCTCACCTACCCCGGTGTGGTGCTAGGGAACAGCCCTCTCAGGGATGGCCACTAAGTGAGCCTGTCCTCCCATAGCATGAGACATTTTTGATAGACTCTTCTTGGGGGTGGCACACTCAGTGCTACATCTCCCCATTAGCCTGTGTCGCCCTACCCTGGGTAAGTGATGCACCCTTTCACCAGGCACCTACAGGTATGACTCCCAAACCAATCATGTAAGCACTCTATCCTGGCCTGTTTAGGAAGTGTGCACACATTTCCCACCTGCAAAATTCCACTAGAAGGGCCATGTCCAACCCAGGTGCAGTGAGTGATTGCATCATCCTGCAGGGGGATGTCTAGGGGCTCCAAGGGACTCCCTTTTCCCCCACAGATTGGTTCAGGAGGCACACAGAAAGTGTGCCATCTTAATGTGGAACACTTTCAGTATGCTTCCAAAGGGCATGCTTTCCTCCGCACCTTCATCCATAATAATGCTCTGGCACAGAGGAAGGTGATTCCCTCATTTGCCTTCGGCCACTTCCCGTGCAGATGAGGGAATGCTCTCTCATGATAGAGCTGCCGCTAATTGTGCACCAGTGGTATCAGTATTACAGAAGTCAATGCACAAGAGTGGTAGAGAAAGGGCTCATGGCCTCCTACCAAGAGGTAACAGGAGGGGTAGTTGGCCCCCAAGGACGTCCTTGAGGGCCAACAACCCCTCCTGCTAACTCCAAAAAGTCCCACACAGTGGGATTACAAGGAGGTCTTCAAAGGCCACGCCCCCTTTCACCCCTTTCACCTTTCACCACCACTCTGCAAACGAGGTTGGGAGATGAAGTCAGGATTCCTGAGAGCTGGTTGGAGGCCCAGACCCCTTTCTCCACCACTCTGCAAACGTGATGACTAGTTAAAAAAAAAACATTGAACCTCAGAAATGTTCTGATTGGAAGTTGGACATGGATTGGTGCCGATTGGAGAAAAAGTGGTAGCCGAGAGCAGGGATGCCCCGAAAAGGAGGAAAAAATGTGGAGCCCATGGAAGACATATAGATCCCAACAGGGGGAGGGGGATGACACAAGAGTGCAGGAGTGGGAGAGCTGGGTACCCAATAGTACAGCTGTATCATGCTTAGGGCTAACGGTTTTCCGTTTAATTGTTTTTTTTAGATATAAATACAGATGGAAAACAAGTTTTCCTTTGTCTGCATTTATATGTAAAAACAGGAAAATACTACTGCCATGCTCCCCGCAGAATTGCCTCGCCGCGCCCTATTCCTGATTCCAGGGCTGTGCCTGCCTACAGTAACATGAAACGTTTTTGTAGATGCCCCATCCATTTCCGCAGTGAACTCTACACCAGCCTTTTGTAAACAAAGTAACTCCCTGTGAGTGTTTGCTTTTTTCCAGTACACTGTTACTTTTTTTCAGGCAGCATATTACTCTAGTCTAGTGCATCATTTGAATTTAGTTGCTTCCAAGTGTTTATAGCGGGCGGCGCACAATTGGGTTGTAGCTGAAGGCAGTGTGTGTCTCTCAGTGGGGCAGTATGGTGTTCAGTTAGGGAGAGGATCTGGCACTCTGTGCCGATGACAGAAACTGCAAGACTCTGACACAAATGGCTTGTGATAGCACTTTGGGACAAATAGCAAATAGCAAATTTTTCAGATTAATGTAATGTGTTGGTCAATAACAACCGAGTGCATGTGTGAATTGTCAATTTAAATAAATGTGGAAAAATTCTAGTAGCAGCGTCAACTTTTGCTTCTGCCAAAAATAAATGTGGTTAAATACAGATAAAATGCCCAAAAAATAAATATGGATAAATACAGAAGGAAATGGCAAAAAAATAAATACCATAAAACCGGGAGCAGGGAGCACTAATCATGCTTAATATTGTCAAACCCTTTATATATATATATATATATATATATATATATATATATATATATATTACCTACTGGCTATCGCCAGTAGGTATATATAGTTAGGATTAATTCCCTATGGGATTTCTGAAAATTCTATGTCTAATAACTTTTGCGTTTGTGGACGGAATCGGCTGAAATTTTCAGGGAAATGGCACATTTTGTTTCTGAGCAGCCCCTGAAAATTTGGTGGGGTTTCGTCAAGGGGGGGCTGAGAAAAAAGGGGGGTCCCAAAACGCGTTTTTTGCATTGAGTTTTCCATAGGGCGGTTGGACTCACTTTTAGCTCGAACGGCTGAATGGATTTGCACGAAACTTGGCAAAATTGTAGGGACTGTTAGCCCGATGTGCCTTTGCTAGGTCTCAATATATGTGCTTCAGTGGATTTTGAGAAATTAACGTTTAAATCAAGATATATATCTGTAACAGCGCTCCGGGCAGCGATCCGGTCCGCTTACTTTTCGCTTATCGGAACTTTGCGCGCAGAAAGCTGATTGGCTCTCCGGTGTCTGTCAACATTCTAAACAGTCCGGAGCTGCCGCCATCTTGTCTCTCGGTAGGATCGAGAGAGAAGAAGAGGTGAAAAACGAAAGGGGAATTTAATGAAAGGGGGCAAGGTATCCCCCTCTTGACCCCCTAGGAATGTTGTTGGGGTTATTAAAGGGTCCCGTGGGGAAAATAAAAAAAAAATGATTTTTCACGGTAGAAGCGCTTCACGGGCCGCGAACTGGGCCGCAAACTGGTAGCGAAACGGGAATTCGCCATTTTGTGCTTCGTTAATTAAATTATTAGGTATAAGGGGGTGCGGGAGACGTATCCTAATCCCCTATGTTTCCTGAGGGTGGCTGAGGAGGCTGATATATGTTGATACATCTCTTCCAGCGGCTGTGCGTGAGCTTTTTTTTTTTTTTGCTGCGTGACAGTCCGGAGCGGCCGCCATCTTGTCTCTCGGTAGGATCGAGAGAGAAGAAGAGGTGAAAAACGAAAGGGGAATTTAATGAAAGGGGGCAAGGTATCCCCCTCTTGACCCCCTAGGAATGTTGTTGGGGTTATTAAAGGGTCCCGTGGGGAAAATAAAAAAAAATGATTTTTCACGGTAGAAGCGCTTCACGGGCCGCGAACTGGGCCGCAAACTGGTAGCGAAACGGGAATTCGCCATTTTGTGCTTCGTTAATTAAATTACTAGGTATAAGTGGGTGCGGGAGACGTATCCTAATCCCCTATGTTTCCTGAGGGTGGCTGAGGAGGCTGATATATGTTGATACATCTCTTCCAGCGGCTGCGCCATCTTGCCTTTTTTCCAATGCCACAATTTTGTCGTGCACGGCAGCCATTTTAGATGCCAGGCTGGTCCCAGGCTATCACCTACCCCTGCGGATGTAGTTTATGGCCCCAGCTGTAGAGAATTCAGACATGCCAACCCTCCCGATTCAGGCGTGTGACTACTGATTTCAGTGCTAGTCTCCCGCCTCCCGATTTCTGCAAGCAAAAACACGGGGGCATATTACGAACAACTAGCGATAATTTTTGTCTCTAACTTGTTTAGAGACAAAAATTATCGCCGCACATCGGCGATTTTTATCGCAGATAAACCTTGCTATTATCGCAGAAAAGTCAGCGATATTCATGTATTATCAAGCAAATGCTCTTAGCCATGTTATCCACCTCCCATTGGATAACATGGCTAAGAACTGCTCAGGGCAGGTGTTAGATTTTGGAGATATTCGCGCTTAGCGCGAATATCTCCAAAAGTTGGTAATAGAAGGTAGCGATGTTAGGGACTGTTTCCAGTCGCTAACATCTTGGCACGCCACTTAGCATGTCATTAGTGATAAGTATCACTGACATGCAAAGCGGGGCCCAAGATGGTCGCTATCTCCTTTTAGCTGTCACTAACTGGTGTTAGCGACAGCTTGGTAATAGGGAGATAATTTTATCTCCGCTTTCAAGGCTTTTAAAGCCAAAAAAGCGGAGATAAACCCCTTGATAATATGCCCCACGATTCCTTGGGGGTTTCAGCTGACAGGGCTTGGTATTGTGTTACATGGTAATTTTTCCAGGAAACGTCAGAGGGTCGATGCAGGGGTTCTAGAAGAGGTGATAAACCATTTAAGCCTCATGAACAAGCGCATGGTCTTTTAAAGATTTGTGAAGTACTCGGAGCGGCGGTGTGTGTGTGTGCCCCCTTTCAGGAGCGGGCGGGGGGGCACTGCCAGCAACTTGCCAGGTCAGGTAGTGTTCAACACGTGCATCACCCTTTCTCTGCTTGCTATTGCGCTCCATGCTTCGGAAAGGTAAGAAAAAGAACGTGCATTTGAGTTTGAAATGTCCGATCCTGCAGCAGCACACTTCCAAAGCCCACACATGACAATAACCCGATTCAAGGCCCCATTCACCCGTTTTAAAAAAAATAGATAGCACTCCAACAAAGTAAGGTTATAAAACTTTATTAACTATTAACTTTAACGAACGGAACAAAAACTAAAAACATTTAAACATTTCTCAACACAAAAAGCAACAATGGTTAGAAGCTGTCTTTTGTGCGAATAGTCCCAAGGCAGCACAACGTGCAGAGTTCTGGACGGCACCCAGGTGATGTCGCCTGGGTGCCGCACTGGTTTAGGGATCCTACAATGCAGCACAGAAAAACAGCGTGGGGCGTCCCGGGTGGTGCGGGGGGAGGCCTCATCAGTAGCGGTCTGTGTCCAGTGTCACATGGCTGACACAACATGTACGACAGGCACCCAGGTGATGTCCAGTAAACTGCCGCACTGGTTTTGGTATCCTACAATGCTGCTCCGAAAATTGGCGTGCGGCGGCCCGGGGGGGGCGTGGGGGAGGCGGCGTGAACGGGCCTCCCCAGGTGGCGGCCATCTAGCTGAGTTGCGCCCGCTCTTGCGGCTACAGCGTCTCGCTCACCATGTTGTTGAGTTGCTCCCACTCTTGCAGTGCAGCGATAGGCGGCTGCCACATGACTCTTAAAATGGCGGACGGCTCCTCGGTTTTAGGCCTGGTCCACTGAAATGGCCCTGGGACACTTTGGAACTCGGACGCTTGCCTGCTAGGGCTTGGGCTCCATTCTCGAAAAGCGTCCCCTCAGCCGTGAAGATTGTACAAAAGTCTTGGGGGCCCCCGACTCCCGCAGGCTTCCGGTGGGGAGCGGCTGCCATGATTGCTCGCGGAATGACCACGACGGAGCCACGAGATGGTGGTGCTCTCATGCTGACGCCAGCTTCAGTCTGAATGATCCAGAAACAAGGTGGGGCTTTCATCGTTTGGGAAAAAAAAATGTTCTAAACCAATGAAAAGTGTTATTTTTAGGTCATATGACCAAGCCTTCCATCTTTAGGAAACCAAAAGTAAAATGAACCAATGAAAAGTTTTATAAACAAGTCACATGACCTGTTATGCGGCATAGGGCTACAAAAAGTGTAGAAAATCCGTTGGCACGTGAGGCGGCGTCAGTAGCGGACCGATGTGCGAATAGGCCGAAGGCAGCACAACGGGCCGAGATCCGGATGGTACCGAGGTGGTGTCCAGCAAATTGCCGCACTGGTGTGGCCATCCTACAATGCTGCGCCGAAAGACGGCGTGTCCAGCTGAGTTGCGGTCACTGTTGCGGTACAGTGACTCGAACGCGCCGAGATCCGGATGGCACCGAGGTGGTGTCCAGCAAATTGCCGCACTGGTGTGGCCATCCTACAATGCTGCGCCGAAAGACGGCGTGTTAGCTGAGTTGCGGTCACTGTTGCGGTACAGTGACTCGAACGCGCCGAGATCCGGATGGCACCGAGGTGGTGTCCAGCAAATTGCCGCACTGGTGTGGCCATCCTACAATGCTGCGCCGAAAGATGGCGTGTCCAGCTGAGTTGCGGTCACTCTTGCGGTACAGTGAGTCGAACGCGCCGAGATCTGGATGGCCCCGATGTTCTGTCCAGCAAGTTGCCGCACTGGTGTGGCCATCCTACAATGCTGCGCCGAAAGTCGGCGTGGGGTGCCCCGTTGGCTTATGAGGTGATGTCAGTAGTGGACCGATGTGTGAATAGGTCGGAACCAGCACAAGGCGCCAAGATCTGAATGGCAAGTCCTGGATGTTGAGTGCCTCAGTTGAGAGTTCTGAGCAGTGCTTGCAAGACTGTCTGAAGCTTATTTGCACCTGCTGCAGCTTCACTAGGTCCGGCGGAACTTTTTGCCTTTTCCTTTCTGCTTCTTTTCCTACAATGCGTTTCATCTGAAGACACGACCAGGTCCCTGAATGTGTGCAGGGGGACGCTATTGATTGAATGAAAATGGCGGCTTGACACAAAGCTGACTCAAGCGTTGCTGTTGATGCTATACAGACAAAAATTGGTTTTCAGTTTGTACATTCTTCAGGTTTTTTTTTTCCATCCAAGTCTGATTGAGAGTTTGTAGAAAAATGGCTTCAGATTTTCCACATACTACTCTTCAACATTCTTCCTAAATGTAACAATGTGAAACTCACTAGGAGAACGGCTGTTTCTGTTTCCTTTCAAAATGCTGCCAACAATATTTTCTGAATGGAAGACACCATCTTGTAGCATAAAGGGCCGAAAGGGGTTCTGGTCTGGCCGATGGTTGGTGGAGACATTTTGACTATATCTTGGACCTGCCCGGCCTCGCCCAAAATGGCGCCGGTATAAATGGGACTCGTAACTCCTTGCCCGCAAATGTATATCTAGAAAATGTTATTGTAAGTGGCCCTGTTCTATTTTAATTACAAAATGTATGTCCACCGATTCCGCAACTGTTAGACACCTTAGTTCTTGCAACCTAATGGCCCGCTCGTTACGTTCCTCTACAGTGTAAATGTCTCCTCATCATATACGATTTCAGTTTGCTCCGTGGCCGGCCCACGTGGTTATAGGCCCGTATTTGTACACTGACATTTTCACAATAAAGGTTTTTAAAACAAAACACGGTAGTAGTATTTACATTGGTAAAGTTTTTACTTTTAGTCACTGTTTTCGAATCAGTAAAAGGCAAGTGAAATAAAGCAGTCCAATTACATGACGGATAAAAGGTATAATATGTAGGAACGCAGTAAAGATAAATGGTCAAGGGCAGTTGTGTTTTTCATGTCTGCAACATAAAGTGATCGATAAGAATCTGATAATCAGGCGTATCGGCGACTAAGACAGCAGGCCGAATCTCTTTTACTCAACGGCTCCGTCATGGAAGGAAGAAACGCCCTTTTTCTCGAAAAAGGAATATATTTTACTTGCAAGACAGTTGTAAATTTTCCGGGAAAGTACATTAGCCTGGAATATTATAACATATGTTTGAAAAAAAAATATTGTTCGAAAACAATAAAAAGCGTAATTTTTAGGTCATATGACCAAGCTTTTTATCATTAAATTAACAAAAGTAAAATGAACCAATGAAAAGTTTTATTAACAAGTCACATGACCTGTTATGCTTACGTTACGCGCTGCGCGCCGCGCCTCGGATCACTTCCGGGTGCGCTAACGCGGCGTGTCATAAAACGCATTACGCGACAACGTAGGTCAAGAATATAGTCTAAATGTCTCCACCAACCAGCGTTCAGAACACAACCCCTTTCAGCAGTCCAAAAAGTTCTGTTAAATGACAACAGAGGGGACAGGCAACAAGAACCATCAGTCAAAGAGGGGAGGGCAAGTTCTTCTCTTCCGGGTCATGTTGGGGCGCTACCGGAACTGATCGAATTGGTAGTCTATAGTGTTTCTGGATGTTTCAGACTAAAGCTGGCGTCAGCATGAGACCACTACCATCTCGTAGCTCCGTCGTGGCCATTCCACGAGCAATCATGGCAGTCGCTCCCCACCAGAAGCCTGCGGGAGTCGGAGGCCCCCAAGACTTTTGTAGAATCTTCACGGCTGAGGGGACGCTTTTCGAGAATGGGACCCAAGCCCTATCAGGGAAGCGTCCGAGTTCCAAGGTGTCCCAGGGCCATTTTAGTGGGCCAGGCCCAAAACCGAAGAGCCGGCCGCCATTTTGAGAGTCCTGTGGCAGCCGCCTATCGCTGCACCGCAAGAGCGGGCGCAACTCAACTACATGGTGAGCGAGACGCTGTAGTCGCAAGAGCGGGCGGTAAACAGCTGAATGGCGGAAGAGGCACAGTGTAGCAAAAGCGGGCGGAATGGCAACTAAAACGATAAAGGGGCGCCCCACTACAGCTTGTCTTCAGGTCAAACGGATTGTGGGACAAGGTCCAGAATTGAAGAGTCATCAAAAGGCAAAAAGTTCCGCCGGACCCCGGGAGCCGGCCGCCTATGTCGGGGGCGATCTCAGGCTACACCAGTGCTATAAGACTTGGGGAGGGTGTCGGAGCCAAGCGTCTTCTCCGAGTCCATGGCCATCACACCGCCCCTCAGGGGCCTCCGTCAAGCTGTTTAGGAAGGTAACATATCACATTGTTTTCTAATGCAGTCAGGTCCAGAAACGACACTCACTTACTTTGAGAATAGTGAAGCTGCAGTAGGTGGAAATAAGCTTCAGACAGTGTTACAAGCACTGCTCAGAACTCTTAACTATGGCACCCAACATCCAGAACTTATGCTATTTGAGAATGGCAGTGACATCAAAGCATCTCAGGGACCAAAACCATTAACGTACTTTCACGTATGAAAATCTTACTTGGGGAGGGGGCAGGAGCGAAGCGCCCCCTCCCAGTCAGCGCCACCACACCGTATGTTGAAAATCTGAAGCCATCGTTCTACAAAGTCAACCAAACTTGGATTGAAAAATCTAGAAAAATGTACAAACTGAAAACCAGTTTTGGTCTGCATAGCATCAGTAGCAACGCTTGAGTCAGCTTTGTGTCAAGCCGCCATTTTGATTCAACAAAGCACAGGCATTGAAAAAGGCTGAAATTCAGAACTCTAAACTATGGCACCCAACATCCAGGAGCTTGCCATCCGGATCTTGGAGCCTTGTGCTGTTTTCGATCTATTCACACATCGGTCCACTACTGACATCATCTTATAAACCAACGTTATGTAAATAGTTTTTTAATAAAATGTTTTACCCTGTTTCTTTGCTGGTGTGTTGTCTATATTTTTAATATTTGCATAGGGTTTGTCGTTATTTTGGGCGGGATGGGTGACGGAGCCGAGCTGTCTTGCAGCCCTCATGGTGTGGAGCTCAGTTCATCTCACTATTTTCGTATTTCTCATGAAGGGTTGTTCCTAATATTTCTATTTTAGCGAGGTCAAAAAGAGATCCAATTAGTGGCCTACTGATTTTGCTCGATTACTTTTATTTTTTTTACACGATTTTTCACTATCTGCAAAGACTAAACAGAGTATTGCGACTTTGTGCTTGTTTGTAAATAGAGAATGATCCAAAGAGAACCAATTCTAAAACAGTAAATGCTTGGACAACAATCAATCAAATGGAGAGACAAGCAGGCACGACGGATTACAACGGGGGCAAAGGCTTGCGTTAACTACCGTTCACTATCTGCAAAGAGAGAGTACTACTAAGACAAAAGAGGGGAGGGGGGGGTGCAGCGTTCAAAGCACATCAGCGTGCATAAATACGAAAATGTTTTTATCTATCACGTACTTGACATTTTAAAGCTTTTCATATTTGCTATTAAAAAACCAATGAAATTCACAGAAAAAACCATAGGTTATAGTGGATATATAGTTAGGAATTTGCATTTACAAAACCTTGAAAATTCAATGAAAAAACCATTGGTTTTAGGCCATATATAGTTAGGGATTTGCATTTACAAAACCTTATTTTACTCGCATAAAACCATTGAAATTCCATATATAGTTATAAGCGCTAACTATATATCGCGCACCCGCAATCCACTGCTGATGATGTCACATATTACATCATTCATGACATGGTTAGTGACATCACTGATGACATCACTGATGACATCTCAAATGACATCACTGATGACATCACTGAAAACATCTCATTTGACATGACTGATAACATCACTGATGATATCATTCATGTGATAATACGATGAACCTCTTCAGACTCTAATATAACCTTAGATACAATCAGTGTAAACAGACACTCACAGACTGTCACTCATCCATGGAGTTACTCACACACCTAGTCAGTCATGCAAAGAATCAATCACACCTCCATTTCCTCAACTATACAGTTATACAAACTTTACTTATTCAAACATATACTAACACATATTTACTCTATTATACAATCCCTGATACAAGTTCACAATGATCCATACAGCCACTCACACATTCACTGGCTCTTATGCACAGTTATTTATATATGTCAACTCTCACATGTACTGTGTTTTACATATGTACTTACTTTGACATGTAGCACTGAGATATCCATTCACTCACCAATACACTCATGCACACAGTCAACCGCCCATACAGCTGTTTGCACATGCACTTTTGAATCTATACATATAGTGAATTAACTACTCACACATCTATGTACAGAGTCACACACCTCCCAGCCACCCATACACACACACTCAGTCTCCCATACAAATACTTGGACAACCAATCAATAACCCATACAGTTACTCATATAGCTACGAATCAACATATGCAGCAGTTTGTAGAACAACAGATATAATGATGCACAAATTAAAACAGTTTAGTCACTAACCCATGCACTCAGTGAGACACATTTAATCACTCACTCAATCAGTCAGTCATGCACCTAGTAAATCCTTCATCCAGACACTTATACATCCACTCATTCTTCAATATGTAAAACATATTTTAACTTTACAGAAACATACAGTCACTGGATGTTGTCATCAGTGATGTCATCAGTGATGTCATTTGAGATGTCATCAGTGATGTCATCAGTGATGTCACTAACCATGTCATGAATGATGTAATATGTGACATCATCAGCAGTGGATTGCGGGTGCGCGATATATAGTTAGCGCTTATAACTATATATGGAATTTCAATGGTTTTATGCGAGTAAAATAAGGTTTTGTAAATGCAAATCCCTAACTATATATGGCCTAAAACCAATGGTTTTTTCATTGAATATATATATACACACACACACATACACACACACACACATATATATATATATATATATATATATATATATATATATGTATGTATTTTAAATGCCCTCCAAATGTTGAAAGCTGTACAAAACATCTCTGGTTGAATATTTGTTGCATGTATGAATTGATCGAAGATGTTCAATAAAAAGACTCATAAAAAAACATAGAAATTCACTGAAAAAGCCAGAAGTTACAGGGACATTGTAGTTAAGAAATAGCATTTAAAAAACCTTCAACATTCACTGACAAAAACAAAGGTTGCTGGGACGTTGTAGTTAGTCTCAGGTGTCACTCGTACAAAACAAGAGAAATTCCATCGTAATAATTAGAGAGCTAACTATAACTCATGACCCCCGCAATATACTGCTTATGACCTCATATATAACATCACTCTTGACATGGTCAGTGACATCACTGATGACACCATCCTCTGAATCTCTGATGTACCTAGTCACACCAACATATAACATTTAATACAGCCACTCCAACTACTACACTACCATTCTCAAACCCATTTACAGACATATACCATTACTTTTACAGCCACTCACCGATTCATAGATCAACACACACATCCACTCACTCCCCCATACAGCCACTCATACACCCACTCACCCACTGGCATTTCCACTCATACATCCTTACAGCCACTCAAACACTGAGTCAGTCCCCCATAGAGCCACTTACACACCTACTCACTCACCCAAAGTCAATCACACAGCCAAGTAGTCATCTATATAGTTACACACACACATTCACTCACTTTTTCATACAGTAAGGTGTATTCACTCACCTATACAGTCACTGACATAAGCCCACAATCACTCATACAGTCACTCTCACATTCACTCACTCATCCATACAGTCACTCATATACCCCTTCACTCACCTACCCGTTTACTCACCCATATACTACTGACACATCCATTCATTCTCTGACACAGCCATACACCCACTCAATCACCTATGCAGCCCACACTTATGCACTCACTAACCCATACAACCACTGGCTCACCCACCCACACAGACACTCAGACACTCATAGAAGAACTCAGACAATCACTCACTCACCCATACAGAAACACAAGTACCCATTCACCCATCCCTACAGCCAGTTAGACACCAACTGACAGACAGATACAGACATTCACACAACCAGTTACTCACTCATATATTCACTGAGATGCCTAATCACTCATGTATACAGTTAGTAATGCTCCCATTGAATCATCCAAACCGGCACTCTTGCACCCACTGATTCACTAATACACCTTGATAGATAATTTACCTCTCCAACTTTTTAAAAACACTCACAGTCACAGGATGATGTCATCAGTGAAGTTCTTTGAGATGTCAACAGTGATGTCACTGATTATGTCATGAGTGATGTAATATGTAAGTTCATAAGCAGTGCATTGTGGGGGCGCGAGTTATTGTTAGTTCACTAACTATAACGGCTGAATTTCTCTGGTTTTGTACGAGTGACACCTGAGCCTAACTATAATGTCCCTGTAACATTTTTTTCAGTGAAAAAATATGTATATATTCACTGAAAAACTGAATATATATATATATATATATATATATATATATATATATATATATATATATATATATATATCTTTTACAAATGTTCCCGTAGCAGAGGGAACTGCTTGCGTTGGTGCCCGCGTTGGAGACCGGGAGCGTGTCTCCTAGTAATCCACAAACAAAGGCAAGGACGCGGCACTCTTCTAGTCACGGTAGATTTATTAAGGTCTCAAGCAAAACTAGTTTATAAATCTACCATGACTAGAAGAGTGCCGCATCCTTGCCTTTGTTTGTGGATATATATATATATATATATATATATATATATATATATATATATATATATATATATACACATATATTTATTTATTTATTTATTTTTTTCACTGAAAAACCAAAGGTTGCAGGTATGTTATATTCAGGAAACTGATTTTAAAAAACCTTTGAAATTCACTGAAAAACCAAAAGGTTACAGGACATTATAGTCAGGCTGACATTTTTACTCGTAAAAAAGCCAGAGAAATGCAGCAAATATAGTTCGCTGAACTGATGCCCATTATGCACCCCAGGAGTCCCACACTATTGTCATATACACAGCTTGTTTCCACTGATGTTGCTCACTAGAACACAGTGGTAAAGCTACAGGTGATCATCTGCGAGTTAGCTAGCAGGCTGTTGTTGAAACTACATGTTTCAATCTGCATTTCCGAATGTTGTACTGTAGTTTGTGAGAAAAATATCTGAGAATACATCCAAAATGGGTCCCAATTTTCCTTTTTACAGCACTATTTATAATTTCTGACTAAGCAAACCTGCTCATTTTGTTAATTTTTAAAGGAAATGTTTTAAGTTTACAGCTTTGTCTCAATAAAGATGGCTTCTGGTGTGCCACACTTTGATCATAAATCGGAAAGTTAGCGCTCTGTTCGTGAGAACGCTGAGTGGGACTGAAATAGAACACTGGGGAATCATCAGACAGGTAGCGGCTGCTGTTTTACATAGTATATTAGGCTTTATCCTCACATGACTGAGGAAGAAAGAAAATGTGCTCTCATTTTAACTTCTGGGGCACCTTCTATAACCTCTATGATTAAATTATGAAAGAAAACAGGTTTCTTTAAAAAATGATCAACAATCCCAGCAGTTTGTTAGATTTTTACACAGTGTGAAATCACCTTGGAATACTCCACAATTCCTAAATTTAGTATGGTACCACCAACAAATGATTTTGATTGTAGCTACAATTTGTTATCACCCTTTATATGTTCTCATTTTTGTGATCATCTAAAACAGGCACTAATGCATTCCAATGGGAGTGGTAACCGGGTCCTGTGATGGATTGTACAATTTGTTGTCCATGGTTGCTCTTTGTAATCTTCCCACATGCCCCTGGGGGGGGGGGGGGGGGGGGGGGGGTGCGGGGGGAGTGCTCACCTTGCCTCCTTAATTTTTTTATTTACATTTCCAATTCATTCCCAGGCACATGGACCTTGTACCATCTCCCTAGGTCTTGCAATGGCTCCCACAAGATATTGTTCCTGTTGTGGCCAGCCAATCAGGATTTCCACAATCCTCTTTAAATTGGCCAATAAAAGCCCCACAGCTCTCAACGCCTAACTATTGTGAGGGTGCCACAAGTGGGTCAGGGGCACCCACCCAAAAAAAAAAATCTGGCGACTCCTATTGGCACCCAAGATGGGTGCTGGCTTGGGTGGGGGGAGAGGGTGAGGGGGCCTTGGGCCTTCTCTTGCTGACCCCAACAATATTAAACGATATGGGTGTGCAGGGAGGGAGCCTGTCACCCAGAAAACAAAACAACAACAAAATCCGTTGTAGCTTTATTGCTTTATTAACCCCTTCGCTGCGGTGGCTATTCCGCCGCAGCGCTAAGGGGGTGGGGCGGCCGCGCGGCGGTTCCGTCCTTGTGACGGAACCGCTCCGTCACGGCTCGCGGGTGAGCTGTGCTTGTGACGGAACGGTTCCGTCATGAACCCGCCGGCCCATTAATTCGTCAGCGCAGGTGCGGAATTCGCGCCGCGCAGGCGCGGCAAGCGGGCCGTGACGGAACCGTTCCCTCACAAGCACAGCTCACCCGAGGCTTGTGACGGAACGGTTCCGTCACAAGCATGCAACGGGTTAATGAACTATAAAACAGCTCACTGTATAGTCACTGTTCCCTCTGGGAGCACACCCCAATGAGCTTTGTGGGATTTTAAAAAATACATGGAGGAGCATGGGCACTGACATCTCATTATGAAAGTGTTGTGGGGCCAGCCTCCTCAGAAATAAAAGAAGCCAAACCCTGTAGTCTCCTGGGTCATTGAATGCATGGCCCCAGGAGAGTTTATCATTACTTTTCAAACACTCCAATCCAGAGGTCAATGCTCTACCTTCAGCTGGATTGCGGGGACCTCTAGTGGTGGGTCCCATGGAAGCATTTCGTGGCCTGAAAAGTACTAAAGAAAGACTCAAACGCATGTTTAAAGTTGTTTAAAATAGAAATGCTTTATTTCAAATATTTATGTGACAAATATTATTATGAAGCAATTCTATGTGTACATTTATAAGGAATACATTCAGATATTGGCTACTAATATATTATTGTGGTCACTTTTTGAAAAAGCCAATAGGTTTGCTTGACGTGTTGATGTACTGACTCCTTGATAAATTCAATAGGCCAGCCTTTTATATTTTGGTGTTACAACCCTGTGACAAAGTCAGCAGAACTGCCTTCATTGAAATGACACCCCTTTATATTGTTACTTTGTGTTACAAAACGTCAGAAATTAACTAAAAAAACAAAGGTTAAAGTGACATTATAGTTTGGTGAAAATCTGAGTTAAAATCTAACATTTTAAACACAATTAAACTCTGGCATTCACCTATGATAGTTAACTGAGCTAACTATAATAGGTTGCTTATGACCTCATATATTACATCACTCATGGCGATTGCCTTATAAGCCCAAAGGGCTTGGTTTTTAAAAGATATATTGTATTTTGGGAATTGTATGCCCTCACAGTAACCAACTGCCTACATGCTGTTTTCAGTGTGTAGGTAAAGTTTTGTTCCATGACAGGATCACTTAAAAAAAATAATAATTTGATATCTCTACTGGGGAAATTGCTAGAGTGATAACTTAAAGTTATTTTCCACTTAGGGCATGATTTAGATCTTGGTGGACAGGTTGCTCCATCAAAACGGTGACAGATCCTATGGCATTTATATTTCAGTGGATGGAATATCCATTACTGCTGTAACCGTAATTCATCCACCAAGAACTAAATCAGGCTCTTACTCTCAAAAATGAAATTCAAGATGATAATATATTTTTGATAATTTTAATAGTAAAGTAACTTTACCAATGTGTAATTTCTACTGTCTGAGATAAAATCAGTTTAGAACTGGCTTGCCTCCCAGCCCTACTCCAGAGGCCCCATATACTTCCTTGGCTCGCTGCTAGCGACTCTGGTGCTGCAGAAGGATGGCTTAGACCGTGGGCCCAAGAACACAGGAGTGGTGCTAAGAGGCAGCCAGTTAGTAGATAATATCCATCTAAGTTATGGGCAGGAACAATTCAAAAGGCAGATATTCCTTTTTCCTTGCAGCAAGTGGGCTGTACTGACTGCACTCACTTATTCAATAATACTTGCAGTCTGTCTGTGTGAGTGAGTCGGGTATGTGAGGAGAGAGGTACAGACCGTCTTCCAATCTCAGTCTGGAGAAGTGTGCAGGAACACCTCATGGTGGAGGAGGAAAAGGGGGATTCACTAAGCCAGACAGACACCAGAATCCAAAGTTAAAAAAAACACAACTTGTGATGATTTACTGATGCTTCTCATGGCCAACTTGAGTTCTGTATTCATATATGGGTTAATGTTTACAAATGCTTGTATTGCTTGTATTCTTCACAACTCCGGCCCAGATTTACAAAGATTTTGCGTTGGGTCTCTATCACTTTCTTGACACAGACCAACCAAAATATCAATTTTTGTATTTACAATGCAACGCAAATGTCATTGTGCATTGCTTTTTAACCCCTTCAGTGCTGATGACGAGCCCAGGCTCGTCATGCAGCACGGTGCTCGTGTGCTCATGACGAGCCTGGGCTCGTCATGAGCTGTGGAACGCTCACACGCGGGGCTAATTCCCCCGCTGTGCTGAGCGTTCCATTGCGCGGGCGGGTTCATGACGAGCCCAGGCTCGTCATGAGCACACATGCACCGTGCTGCATGACGAGCCTGGGCTCATCATCAGCACAGCGGCACCGTGCGCGCCCCCCCCCCGCACCGCGGGGAAATTAGCCCCGCAGAGAAGGGGTTAAAAACAAAAGTAACACAACGCAGCTCATTGTGTTGCTGTTTCTTAATTTGCATCAAGGAGATGTTCCATAGGTGTTCCCATGCATCCGTCCAGGTAGTTGGACGCACAGCCATATTTACAAAGAGTTGGAGACATGGGTCAGCACTGAAAGGTGCACTAGCGGACGATGGCTTAATGAGGAGAAATAGCCTTATTTCTCCTCGTTATTTCCTCTTATGTGGGGTGTATTCTGCAACAGACATGAAAAGAGGGAAAAGCCTGAATGGATAATTTTTGTGTAGGAAGGTACCAGTTCCTGTACTAAAACTATCTTGACCACAACGCAGGCACCCTTGCTCTTAGCCGCAAGAATGCTCGCCTTGGCACTAGGCAGGCCAAAGTTCACCGGCACAGGGAGGGAGAAGAACTGCACCACTTCTTAGAAAATATGGTGTGGTTCTTCTCTCTCCCTTACACACAACGCAGAGGAGCAACCTCACTTGCTGGGCTGCTTTGCCTCATATGTTTATAAACCTGGGCCTCAATTAAAGCCACACTTCTCTGTATATTCTATTACTGTTGCACTTTCAAATATCATCTATCAGATCACCATATTCTCTCTTACAAGGGGACCATTTTAGATTAATTATTGATTCTATAAACAGAACCCTGTCTGCTTTTAAAAATGTGTTTGATGCACATTTTATTTCCTTTCATGGGCAAACTCTTTGAATGTTTTGAACAAGATATACTGACATTTTACCAAGGATTTTATCAAGTAAGTTCCCACTGGGAATAATATAATAGATGCTTTTCTGTACTCTCTAATAAATCAATGACCAAACTCCAAAGCACCTTGAAACATGCTGCCAGTCTCATGTTCAGTCTGAGATATCATGACCACGTCATTCCAATCTGATAGCCCTCCGCTAATTAAAAGAAATACACATTTCATTACAAGAATGGAGGCTACATCATTTCCGACTGGCAAAATGGGTATACTGACCCACGCTGAACTGCAATTTGGAAGGGGCATGAAGGGGTTGTTTATTTCTAATTGCGATTCAGTGTTGTATTTATCCATGTTTTACAGCCACATTTGGGGTCACAAACCATTGATCAGTTACTGACACCTCAAGGAGGTGGTAACTGATTCACAAAGGGGAAGGTGTCTCCTTGGGACATCTTTGCCTTTCTGAGTGGTGTTGGCAGCCATAGAGGGACTCGGCAATGGTCCAGCTGGATTTTCCGCAAACAGCACAGCCTGCGATTTGGAGTAGAAATACAGAGATAGTGATCTGCTCTTCCTTGCATGCCACCATCTTTGTGTTTGTAGCCAATTACAGGGGGCCGCAAATAGTCACCTGACTAACTAACATTCACTAGACAGGTCATTTTGTGAGCCCCCTCCCTCCGACCACTGGTCACATTGCAAAATAAAAGATTGGACCCAGAAAGTCAGTGTTCAATTACTGAAACATTTTTGCGATCATTCTTTTGATAAATCTAGCCCTCAGGATGTCTAAAGTTTGCCAATCGTAACCTACACTGCAGAATCCGACTCATTAAAAGAAGTTCAGGCAAAGGATTTTTCTTGGTCTAGGCTCATTGTTGCATATGTCTCTACCTGTCTCTGTGAATGCAATCTTACTTTCTCAAATTCAGGACATGGCTAAAGAACCAATCACATCAAGTAGGGTGATGGCTGTCCCTCCTCAATCCTGACTCTGTGCTCTTTCTTTCCATTGGCCAGTTGGGCAGAGGCCTAAATTCGCCTTCCCTGTCCCCCTTTATGGGAAACTTCCATTACAACTCAGTCTTTACAATAACCTACCTCTACAACGCAACTGTTATAACGCAACTGCCTTTACATTAGAAGCCAATGCAATGCATGCCATTACAATGCATGCCACTACAACGCATGCCATTACAATGCATACTATTACAACGTATGCCATTACAACACATTATAAGGTAAGTAATGGATATTGTTTTAGTAATAGGGTGGGTATGGGTTTTGGGGTACATGGGAATAATAATTTTTACCCTACTCTACCCAAAACCTTCCCTACTGTTGCACTCATTGGAGTGGGAATAGTAATTATTACCCCTACACTATCCAACACTTACCCTACTGTTGCCCTAAAAGTAATATGCATTGTAATGGTATGCTTTGTAATGGTATACATTGTAATGATAGTTTAAAAAAATGTGTTGTAATGTCATGCATTGTAAATTCATGCAATGTAATGTCAATGTCAATGTCATATTTTTTTATAGAGCGCAGCTTGTCTCCGCAAGGTCTCAAGGCGCTTACAGCATAAGAACCGGCCAAGAAAGGACAAAAACAGAGCGAGCATTGAAGCAAAGGACAGGTAGTTGTGATGTAAAGCCTGTGTTGTAAAAGCATGCATTGCAATTGCATGCTTTGTTGTAACCTTTATTCCTGTAGCCTCCTCAGCTAGGCTTTACACCCTTTCTACCAGTGTAGACGATAATTGGATTTTTCCAGTTGATACTGCCACTCCAACAGTTCTGTTATGATCCAAACCTTTATCCATTTTTGCTCTTCTTTGTATCTGTTTATTCTATGCCACTGCTAGGGGGTTAGCAGCAATTATTTGAAACCTCAAGCAGGAAGGAGGAAAACCTGCCCAGTGAAGAGGGGTGGAGCAGCAGCCAGGGCATCTGACTTTGGAGCACAGGGCTCACGGTTTAATCCTCGGCTGCGGCAGCTCAGCTCAGCTCAGCACCATGTGACTCTGGGCAATAGCTCACTTAATTTCCACAACGGCCTGAGTACCTTGAGCCCCGTAAGGGTGAGTAGTTCACACTTTACAAATACGGATTTACATTTTTACATCAGTCAAATGACACAGGCTACTGAGGAGCACCTTGTGGGCGACAATGCAGCAAATTGATTGCGTCCTGCAAGCCGTGTGGTGAGATAGCGCCTTTGACTTATTTTAACATCTTTCTTGTGCTCTGCTTTGATGCATCACTTGGTGAAGGTTATCAGTGAACTATGTATTGGTTTTTAAGGGATTAAGGGGGTTGTGGGTCCACAAGGGCCTAGAGAATGTAATACACAATTTACTTCCTTTTCGATACTCACTAAGTTTTCCTCAGGAGTCTCCAAATGGGTGTCCAGAGATTCTAGAGGAATTTGTGGAAAATCAGCAGATTATTTGAGGAAAGGATGCCTTTCAGAGTGAGTTCAAATAAGCCAAGAGTGTCCATACTGGCAATGATATGTTGACTGTCCCAGTCAGTAGGATCATCGGCCCCAGTACTCATTCATGGTCAGTCTAGGGCACCATAAGCATGGCGCCAGTAGTTGCACAGTTGAATGAAAGTGAAATGCACACTAGCACAGCAAGGGTGCCATGCGCCCTAGCTAAAGTAATAAAGTCATTCACGCACGTCAAAGATTGAACTCCACATTAGACCACCTACAGCTCCACTGCGTTAGAGGTCTAATGCCTCTTCTCTTTGACGCCTCAGGCTTTATCTTCACCTCACTCCCCACCACCCCATCCGAGGTCCCTCCTTTACCCTCTGCCACACTTGTTTTTAGGGTGGCAGACATTCTTTGCCTACAGACTATTGAGGGAAAAGGAAGGAGAAAGCAGGTAGATGCTGTGCCACCCTCCCTCTTCCTCAGCAGCCAGGGTGGGGTGTGAATGCATTGGGTGTGGGAGCCCTACACCAATGGTGGTCAGCTGAAGAAGCCCCAGTGAGGACTCCATCCAGAAGTCCACTGGAGCTAGCTAGGGTCAGGGGGTAATCGACGCGTGTCCATTATGTGACCACCTATAGGGTTGCACTTGCGATGCCCTTGGTCATGTAGCACTTATAATAATTTCAAGAGACTCCGACTGTTAATTTATGGATGGCACATTCGCGTCAGAGCACTGAGCCGGGCAGTAGAGTTGGCAATGTGGGACGAGGAGACAAAGAGGGAATGAGGCAGAGGGGCCTATGAATGCTAGTATCTCCTCAAAGGCAGCATCACAGAGCAATAGCATGTTCTTGGGAGATGAGAAGGGAGTTATTCATCTTTTTATACTTTTGATTGGGTGGCAACACAATTCATTTGACTGCTGACTTCCTTAATTTTACCACTACCATTGCCAGCCTCAAGCACATATCAGTGGCATACCTCAAAATGATACCCCACTGCCCCCTGCAAAACGCGAAGAGGGGGGCCTTTGTCTCCCATATCTCACAGATATTTATCGGCTTCGGGCTGAATGGGGCCCCCTTGAAGAGTTGGGGGGCTGCTGAAAGTTCGGGACCCGCCTGCACTGTAGGTGTCTATGTCACACCACTGGTGCACACATGTGTCATCTCCCACATCTCATAGGCTACCTAGACTGCACATCTCAACAAGTTCAGAGTTGTTATGGTAACAGGGGGCGCTGCAATTATTTTTGTACCAATGTCCATTTTTTGTCCCAATCCGTTCTCTCCCAGTGTGCACACATACGTAGAAGGACAGAGGGAAATCTGACCTCTGATCCCTTCTGTAGGGTCTGCCCAGGACTAGGGGAGGGCATATCTATCATCATCCTCATTTGCGATTCTCAAATAGCGATTTTTTAGAAATCGCTATTTGAGAATTGCAAAAAGGGATGTATGTAAACAATCACAATTTTTTTGCGATTTCTTAATATTCTTTAATTGCGATTCGCAAATTGCGAATCGCAATTAAGGAATACTTTCCCATTCATTTCTATGGACCAGGAGGCCTATAGGAATGATAGGGAAGTTATTCTCAATTTGCGATTCGACATTTGAGAATCGCAAATTGACTCGAACATAGAGGACAAGCATTCAAGATCCTACAACTTTACGCTGAAACTGGTCTTGTATATGAACAGAAGAACAATACAAGTTTGGGGTGCCACGTGTGCCCCCAAAATATGAATTTTGTGAGGTCAGTCTGGAACTCAAACCGCATAAGGGGCATCATTAGATGGAGAACCATCCTTGCCCCTTGGTTCTAGATGCTAGACTGCATGCCTCGTGATGAGGGGGTGTCTGTGAAAGAGTCTGGGTGGTCACTAGGGATCTGCTGCTCAGGATTCACCTGCTACATGATGCCAGTTAGAAATGTGGGCGCAGGGTGGTCCTCTCCAGGGTTATGCTATAATGATCCTGGAATACAGAAATTATTGTGAGAAATTGATATTGCAATAAATTTTGCACCAGAGGTATCAGTAAAAGACTTGTTTATCCATAAGAAGAATGTTGACAAAGGAGCACTTTATTTAAACCAACATTAAATTGGAATAGCACTTACAGGATAATCAAGTAACTAACACATTGGTCACTACGGGGCATATTTACGAGCCCTGTTACCCCACTCTTGTGGTGCAAGATTGACACAACTGAAAAATGAGATGTATGAAACCACGCAAGGTCACCTTGCGTGGCCCTGAGTGGCTTAAAAAATCTCTAGTAAAGCAACGCAGTACAAATCGCTGCGTTGTCTTATTCTGCACCAGGTAGGAGTTCCATGTCAAGTCAAGTCAAGTCAAGTCAAAGGATTTATATAGCGCACTACATACCCAGAGGGTCTCAAGGCGCTTAAGGAGGGGTGGGGGATTACTTGTCAAATAACCACGTTTTAAGTTGCTTTCTGAAAGCTAGGTGGTTCTGGGTAAGGCGAAGGTAAGTGGGAAGTGAGTTCCAGGTTTTAGCTGCCAGGTAGGAGAAGGATCTACCTCCCATGGTGGTCTTGTTGATGCGAGGTACCGTGGCAAGGGCTTGGTTGGAAGATCGAAGCTGGCGGGAGGGGTTGTAGAAGGACAGTCGTGTGTTGAGGCATTCTGGTCCGATTTCGTAGAGTGCTTTGTGTGCGTGGGTTAGGAGCCGGAAAGTGATCCTCTTATTGACGGGAAGCCAGTGGAGGTTTTTCAGATGGCCAGAGATGTGTTCTTTACGCAGGATGTCTAATATGAGCCTGGCTGAGGCGTTTTGGATTCGTTGGAGTTTTTTCTGGAGTTTAGCGGTAGTCCCGGCGTAGAGGGTGTTTCCATAGTCCAGTCGGCTCGTGACCAGAGCGTGGGTGACCATTTTCCTAGTTTCGGTGGGGATCCAGCAAAATGTTTTTTTGAGCATGCGAAGAATGTTGAAGCAGGATGAGAAGACGGCGTTGACTTGTCTGTTCATCGAAAGTGAGGAATCCAGAATGACGCCCAGGTTCCGTGCGTGGTCTGTCGGGATGGGTGCTGTTCCAAGGGATTCTGGCCACCAAGAATCGTTCCATGCGGAGGGGGAGGTACCTAGGATGAGGACTTCTGTTTTATCAGAATTCAGTTTCAGACGGCTGTGTTTCATCCATTCGGCTACTTCTTTCATTCCTTCGTGTAGGTTAGTTTTGGCGGTGCTAGGGTCATTGGTGAGTGATAGGATCAGTTGAGTGTCATCCGCGTAGGAGATGATGTTGAGGTTGTGTTGGCGGGCGATGGCCGCGAGGGGGCTCATGTATACGTTGAAAAGAGTGGGGCTGAGTGAAGATCCTTGTGGTACGCCGCAGATGACTTCGGTGGCCTCTGATTTGAATGGTGGGAGGCGGACTTTCTGGGTTCTTCCGGTGAGGAACGAGGTGATCCATTCCAGCACTTTTCCTTGGATTCCGATGTTTCTGAGGCGCTGTAGAAGGGTGCTATGGCATACTGTGTCAAATGCTGCGGAGAGGTCGAGGAGGATGAGGGCGACTGTGTCTCCATTGTCTAGTAGAGTTCGAATGTCGTCTGTTGCTGCGATGAGGGCGGTCTCAGTGCTGTGTTTTGCTCGGAAGCCGGACTGTGAGGGGTCGAGGGATTTGTTGGCTTCGAGGAAGGCGGCGAGCTGGTTGTTGACAGCTTTCTCGATGACTTTGGCCGGGAATGGAAGGAGCGAGATGGGGCGGTAATTTTTGAGTTCGGTGGGGTCCGCTGTGGGTTTTTTCAGAAGGGCGCTGAGTTCAGCGTGTTTCCAGCTTTCCGGGAAGGTGGCGGAGTTGAGGGAGCAGTTGATGACATCTCGGAGGTGCGGTGCTATGATGGAGTCTGCTTTGTTGAAGATGTGGTGAGGACATGGGTCTGTGGGGGATCCTGAGTGGATGGAGTTCATCAGGCGGATGGTGTCCTCAGTGGAGATTGTCTTCCATTCAGTAAGGATGTTTAAGGGGGGTGAAGGTCCAGTAGATGGTCGGATGGGTTGGTCTCCGGGTTGGTTGTTGAAGCTGTTGTGGATGTCTGCGATTTTGTTATGGAAGAATGAGGCTAGGGAGTCGCAGAGGGCTTGAGAGGGGGTGATGTCGTTAGAGTTGGCCGAGGGATTGGTAAATTCCTTGACGATGTTGAAAAGTTCCTTGCTATTGTGGGCGTTGTTATCTAGTCGTTCCTTGAAGGCGGTTTTCTTGGCCTTACGGATCAGTTGATGGTGTATGCGGGTGGCGTTTTTAAAGGCGCTGGTGGTTGGGTCTTTTTTCCAGGCCTTCTCAAGAGAGCGGCAGAGTTTCTTGGATTTCTTAAGATCGTCGTTGAACCATGAGGCCTTCTTGCTGCCAGGTTTGCTTTGTCGTTTTTTCAGTGGTGCTAGGGTGTCGGCGCTGTTGGATAGCCATAGGGTAAGGTTGGTGGCGGCTTGGTCGGGGTTTGAGGAGTGGGCTGGGGGGTTTAGAAGAAGCGATGAGGAGATCTGGTCGATGGTGATTTTGTTCCAGTTTCTTTGCAGAGTTGGGTGGGGGTGGTTGTTGGGTTTGGGCTTGTTGTAGGAAAAGTGAACGCAGCTGTGGTCAGTCCAGAGGAGATTCGTGGTGTGGCTGAAGGAGACATGATTGCTGGAGGTGAAGATAGGGTCGAGAGTGTGACCTGCGATGTGGGTGGGGGAAGTGACCAGTTGTTTAAGTCCGAGGTTGGCGAGGTTGTCCAAAAGGGTGGTGGAGTTGCGGTCGTTGTTTTTTTCAAGGTGAAAATTGAGGTCTCCCAGAAGGATGTAGTCTTTGGAGGGGAGCGCGTGTGGAGTGATGAAGTCCGTGATGTCCTCACTAAATTGTGCGCGGGGTCCTGGTGGCCTGTAGAGGAGGGTGCCTCTGAGTGTGGTCTTGGGGTCGATGTGGATCTGGAAGTGAAGGTGTTCAGAGTTGGCGAGATTGACGTCAGAGCTGGTTGAGATGTGGATGGATTTCTTATGGACGATAGCAATTCCTCCTCCTGTGTGGCCGGTACGGTCCTTGCGTATGATCTTATAATCTTCTGGGATGGCAATGGTGATGTCTGGGGCGGAGGAGGCGTTCATCCATGTTTCTGTAAAGAAGGCGACGTCCGGAGAGATGGTGTCTAGTACATTCCATAGGTCAGTGGCGTGCCTGTGGACCGATCGGGTGTTGAGCAAGATGCATTGTAGGTGGTTGGGGTCGGGAATCTGAGGTGTGATCATAGCGGGGTTGTTGACGGTGCCGATGAATTTGCAGGAGTAGCATGAGAAAGGTCCATGGGTGTGTCCAGGAGCGGCTTGGACGCAGTTGGGGGAGCGGCCGTGGTTAAGGGCTAGGAGGGTGGAGGCAACGTAGGAAATGCGGGAGGGCTGGGCAGTGCGGGGGCCAGGGGGACTGGCGCTGGGCGCAGTCCAGGCGCGGACGGGCGTAGACGGGCTTACCTTTGGCGCACCTTCGGCGCGGCCGCAGCGCGTGGACGCTGCACGTTGGAGCATCTGACATTTGTGGACAGTGGAGGGGGCGGAGCGTGGGAGGGGCAGCAGGGAGGCGGTAGTGTGGCTGAGGGGCGGGCCTGGGGAGAACAACAACAACAAAATGGAGGGTCCGAGGGCAGAGGACACGGGGGTAGTAAATACAGAAAAACAGCGAGTGAGCACAATGTAAACAAGCAGCAATCCTGAAATCCAATGCGCAGACAAGCAATACAGATCGCAATATCGCTGGAGGAGGCTGATAATCTGCAGAAGCGCTATGCGTGTGAGGCGCCAAATACACAGGAAGCAGCAGTTCAGCGAGATATAACGATACCAGGAAGCGTCTAGCTTAGGAAGCGTCACAGCGTCACAGCAGAAGCACAGGAGGAGCGTGGTGAAGCGACCGTCCTGAAGCAGGTCCAGGTGGTCACAGTTAGGCTGGGAGAGAGGAAGGCTCGACGAACGTGGGTGGGAGGGGCAGCAGGGAGGCGGTAGTGTGGCTGAGGGGCGGGCCTGGGGAGAACAACAACAACAAAATGGAGGGTCCGAGGGCAGAGGACACGGGGGTAGTAAATACAGAAAAACAGCGAGTGAGCAACATGGGTGTTGCATGGCTGCCGCCACACAACTTCCAACATTTTTGACACATTACCAGATTTACCAGAAGTGGTAGACCTGACAATGCACCGAAACGGTATGTGTTCCTAGTGAGGTGCAATTAATAGAAATTTTTATTTCTCCTTGTTTTTTTCCTTTTTCAATCTGTGCTGCATTCTGCAGAACATATTGAAAGAGGAAAATGACGTAGGGATTGTTTTTGTGCAGGAAGGCGCCTCTTCCTGCACAAAAACAATCCTCCTTATAACATAGGCACCATTGTACCATGGTGTAAGGGGGCCTGTGTTGGCGCTAGCAGTCAAAACGGGGCCAGCGCAGGGGAAAGGCTGGAATGCACTGTATTCTTTTAAATACAGCGTATTCCCGGCCCTTCCCTGTCATGCAGGGCTGCTCAGGACGGTGACACGCTGCACTGTATGATAATCTCATAAATATGACATAAGGGTCATATTTATGAGACCAGCTGCGTCAAACTTGCACCACGCAACATGGTACATGTGCGACACAACAGAAAAATGTGATTTATGAAGCCACACAAGGCCACTTTGTGTGGCTTTCAATGGCTTCACAAATATCAAGTAAAGCAACACAGCGCACATCGCTGTGTCGCCTGACTCTGTGCTAGGGGTGCATTTCATTGGCGTTGCGTGGGTGTTCCCACATAACTGCCATGGTTTTTGGCGCATTCGCAGATTTACCAGAACAGTTAAACCTGGGAGTGAGCCAAAAAGATGCACCAGAGGAGTAACGAGGACAAATATCTTTCTTTTTCCTCGTTACTTCCTCTTTCTATGTGTGCTGCGTTCTGAAGCACACATAGATAGAGGAATATATATTTCAGGATTGTTTTTGTGCAGGAAGGTGCCTCTTCCTGCACAACCACAATCCTGCATGCAACACAGCCCCCCTTGCATTATGGTGCAAGTGCGCTTGTGTTGGCGCTAGGCAGACAAAATGGCACCAGCGCAGGGGAAAAGGCAGAAATGCACTGTATATTTTTAAATATGGTGCATTCCTGTCCTTTCCCGGTCATGCAGTGCAGCAAGGAGCCTTGCTACGCTGTGTGACACATCTCATGCATATGGCCTGATGTTTTTGGGTGAATGTATCAATCCAGATACACTACCCTCCTCCTGGTGTTAGGAACCAGTGACTTTTTTCCAGAAGGAGGGGCAAGGGGTCCAGGCCACTGCCACAGGCTTGTGGCAGAACTCAGGACCACACTGATACCAGTTGAACCTAGTTCCATTTTTTTAGGAACACCGCAGGGAGAACCCATGCCCATTAATAACTATAGGCCAGAGATACGTAGTTTGGGCTCCCCAAATAGCTGATGTTTCCGGCTTGCTATTTGTTCATTGCAAACACCCATTTGCACAGTGGGTTGCATAGAGACCTACCTCATGAATATTGATGAGGTAGGTCTCGGTTTGTGACCCATTAACAATCGCACAAAATCACAGGGATGGGGGACTGCTGGGACCACCAGACCACCATGTCTCTGATTTCATTTCAATAAACTAAAATGGGATGCTTTTCAAAAAGAAAAATGAAAAGTTTACTTTTCATTTTTTAAGAAGAGACAGTGGTCTGTGGGAACACTGCATTCTCTTAAAAATGTGTTTACAAACATCTGGTCCCAGGATGCTTGATTCCGGTCCAGGGAAGACATAGCTTGGCAAGTTCGGGCTGGACTGTTCCCATGAGGCACAGGGTCAAGACTGATTTGCATATGGCCATGTTTGAACTGGGGTGGCGTGGTGAGCAAAATAACGATGGATTAAACCCAGATCTGTGACTGGGGGTGAATGTTTTGCCTTTGTGCAACATTCCGTCCATCTCCTTGTGTGTTTTGCTGTTCACATTATGTGGGAAGGGTATGCCCAGACGTGGGTCCCGTGCTCACTACGCCACTGGAGTCAAGCTATCCTTGCTGAAGACGGCTGATAGCCAGAAACCGGTCCTAGGATGCTTGATTCCCGTCCAGGGAAGACATGGCTTCGCAGTTCGGGCTGGACTGTTCCCATGAGGCACAAGGTCAAGACTGATTTGCATATGGCCATGTTTTGAACTGGGGTGGCGTGGTGAGCAAAATAACGATGGATTAAACCCAGATCTGTGCCTGGGGGCACCTCCTTGAAGTAGGTGGCAAAATTTGAATGTTTTGCAACCGCATTTTGGCTGCAACGTTATTAGGAAGGGATGCCCTCAATAAGCCCCTTCCTATTACTAAATCGCAAACTCAATTTGTGATTCAGTAATAGGTTACAGAATCATAAACTGGGCCTTTGTACATTAAAAAATGTCTTTCAGCATTCACAAATGGTCTATTTCTGTCAATCGGCCGTTTGCGAACTGAAAAAAGCTTTGTACATCTGGCCCCAAAATGACTCTAGAGGGGTGCGGGCCCTTTCAAAGGAGTGCATTTTTTTTATTTTTCTCTTACATTGAGACATCAACCCCAGCTCAAGCACGAACTTGAGCGACGCTCCTTGTAATGGCACAGAGATGCATCTGCGTGACGTCATGCAGCCAGCGAGTGGTCCCTTTTCTATGTTTAGAGTACAGCATGTAAAAGGCTCCACACACCCTCTGGGCCATGTGCTGCGCTGTAGCTGCTCTATACTCGGCCTTGTGCTCCTTGTATGGTTACTGGAGCTGCCAGGTGAACATTTCCGTGTGCTCACGTGCAGGGCAAAATTCCTAAAAAAAGAAGTGGGGGGATGCTGACGTCACAACAGGAAGTGACGTCACGAAATGTGGCTTAGACCATCAGACTCATTGCCTCTCCTCGCTAACCCCTTAGATGCGATTGCATCAGAGAAGACAGCACGTGAGCAGAGTTCTGAATGGGCTCTGATCTCGCCTCAGAGAGGCCAAAGAGTGAATGTGTGGCTCCATTTGCTCCAGTTATCGAGCTCCCAGTAAAATAAGTGGGGGGACACCGTCCACCTGCGTGGTACCCCGACTCGAGCCCTGCAGTCACGTGCATCTTTCTGATTTTAAAACACGTCATTGGTTCTGGGTGTGTTTCTGGTGAAGCCAGTCTGTTACACAGACAGCGGGCTGGAGGGCTCCACATCGGTGGGTTGCACCTTGCCCCGGTGTTGTGTGTGTTTACAGATACCTAGCTCTTAGGGGATGGCAGGGTACACTGGGTGTGATACCCTGTACATTCGTGCAGTGAGAGATACCCCAAGTGGCTAGAGAGACCGCCTAACTCAATAGATTGTAAGGTGCTCCGGTGCCCCCTCTTATGCACTCTTGGCCTTTAGAAAATCGTCTTAATCTTGTAACTGTTGTGTTGCCTTTTGTTTTTACAGACAGAGGAAGGCGCGGGCTTCTTGGTTTTGGTACTGTGCGTTCGCTGTCTCAAGCCATCGATTGTGTACATGTGTGTGTCATGTATGCACGTGAGGATCTGTGTTTATGTCTGTGTAAATCTATGAATATGTGTGTATGAACGTAAGGTTGTGACTGTGTGTATGACCGTGTGTGTGGGCGTATGGGGGTGTGTGTATGCGTGTATGTGTGTGTGTGTGTGTGCATGTGTGTGTGTGTGTGTATATGTGTTCGTTGGACAGGTCACCGTGCTTCAGCGAGTGAAGATCTGTGAGCCATGATCCAAGGATGGAGAGAGGAAGGTTGCAGCTCCAAAGGGGTCTGTGTTGGGCCCACGTTGTTCTTCGGGCTCTGGTGTCTACTTGCTTTGTGTATTGCTTGTTTAAAGTATGAAAGGGATTTGAATGCATTGGAAAGTTGAAATCAATGGCCACAATCCCTGTGGGGTGACACATATGCATATGTCCTTGCTCTTGGTGTGGCCATCACCAGTTGTTGATTTTAATATGTCGATGTCAGCGTGTCCCATCCTGAGTGTGAAGCCCCCTCTCCTCACCTTCAGACCCTACCAGTGATTACATTCCCACCTGTCTTCACCCAATCATACCCCCCATCTCTGACAGCGCTGCGCACCAGCGACAAGCTCCTACGCGACGCGGGTAAAATGCACCTATTCCATTCAGATGTAAGACCGCGCTAACCTCTAATCTTGAAGCGCTACTTATGCCACGTCTCTTGCACACCGGCAATTCTCCTCTTCAATAGCTCTCAAATTGCTTATAGCAATCATCGACAACTCAGGCCTTGCGAGAGAATTTCTTTTATCTGTGAGCTCCAATTTGAGATCAGTCATTAAGTTGAGTAAGCTAGGGCTGTCAGAACATTCCCCCACCCTCCTCGCGTGCTCGAAGCAGAGAAAGAAATCAACTCCTCCAATGAATTTCTCGTCCTCTGGCTGCCATACTGTCTAATGGATCCGCGCGAACAATAGACGCTGCCGAAATAGCGCTGTCAGTCTCCGCCAACTCTGATGACTGCGGAGGAACAATCCAAGCAGGGACGTCAGACTTATATATATTTTTATATGAGGACGGGCTAATTGGCCCATTTGGTGTGAGCACCTTCTGTCATGACATCCAGCCTGCCACCGGGGCATGATTGCGCGGTGTACAATGATCCACGTGGACCAGCCTGCCGCACACGGCCCAACACACGTAGCAGCTATTGAAGGCGTGGTGGAGCGGTGAGGGTTGGTTGCTCACTCGTCAATGTGATGGTCCACTCCCACAGAGACAGGTGATGTGTGACTCATCCCATCCAGTGTAAATGTCCCATTAACAGATGACAAAGAGCAGAGTAGAAATTCTGGAGCAGCAATGCAAAGGTCTAGCAAATTTAGACAATTCAGGCAGCACACGGAGACAATCACCATGCTCTCTGACCACCGGTGAAGTCCAATCGATCAATTAAAGTGCAACCAATGGTGTAATGTTGACAGTGGACTTATCGGGTGAGCACATTGTCAAATGTGGACATAGAAGGAGAATTGGGAAACATAAATTTAAATTTTGAGAAACAAAGATTTAGGATAACTCTTGATGGCAGACGGCAGTGATGGAAGGCATTCATGTCTGGTAAATTGATAAAGAAATATAGAGATGGTGAAATATGGCGCTCGATTGAGCACCTTGCCAAGGAATCTTATAATCAACGATCCCCTTAGATAGGCGATCTCTGAAAGGCTGTGAATCGTTTTCCATCACATCCTCTGAGATCTGCCTTCACGTAATTTGAAAAATCTCCCATCTACCATGGATTTCCAACTGTGGCGACTGACCTTCCTGTCCTGAGAGATTCTGTTGAATCAGAGATCTTCTTTCAAATTGATTTCGCTCAGCATTTCATCATGTGATCCTAGTGTTATGAAAATCGATTTGAATTCCCACTTCTTAAGGGGTCACATTCAAGGACTTTATCTTGATCACGAAGAGCATTGTTAGGTCCTGTTCCCAAGTATTGTACGTTAACAAAATGATTTTTAGACCTAGGACAGAAGTACATTATGAATACACCTACCTGGTATTCCTCAAGACCAGGTGAGACATTCATCAGTGTCTTAGGATCCAAACTCCCTGGAACTCATCAACATTAGAATCCCTAATGGTGAAAACTTGCAAGAAGTACACAAAGCCTCATACAATCATGTCTGTCATTTAGTGATTTGTTTTGAGGGGGGCAGGGGGGAGGGATTCAAGTACAGATTTCAGATACGGACGAGGAGCACAGAAACCTTACATTATAGATTACGTACAGCATGTAGAGCAACTTTTGATATGCCTTCGCTGTGGAATTCTAGTTTGTGAGCTAAACATTATCTGCGCCAGCTTGTCACCCACGTACAACGTGCACGATCACCATTTTAGGCATCATGGTCTCCCTGTCCACGATCGATCGCCAGCGCGCCCCTCTGACCCAGCAAGCATCCTCCGCGCACCCTGGCTCCCCCTCCCTTCCCTCATGAACATAACCCTTCTGCATGACCCTGTCCTTGGGAGTCACGCCAGCGCCTGACCAACACCTCCTCTCCTCCCATGATCCTCCCATGAATGCCCCTCTGTTGATAAACCTCCCCTCCGCACTGGTCTGTCCACACGGCATGAATACCACTCCATTGATGACCCCTCACCCCGTGTCCAGCTGTCCACCCAGGTCCGAGGCCATCGCCTAAGCCGGGGATATCATTTACTGCCCCTTATTGTATGAGGTCGCTCTCCTTCAAAGGACCCTCTATTTATCCAGACCTCCCCACCCCCTGTGATATGATCAGGCGCACACATCCTAAGACTCGGCAGAACACTCAGCTGCGTGATGACCCCCTCCTCTTATCAGCAGGTTGAGGACCTCTATTGTGAAGGTATATGGGGGTGGGATTGACACGAGGATTACAGGGATGTCTTTTCCTTTATGCCACAATGTTCTGATTGTAATAAAGAAAGGTCACATGCCATAAACCAGTGTATAAGAGGCCAGGCCTCCGAGAGGCTGTTAGAGCACCTCGAGATGATACCTTGTTGTCTGATCTGATGTGTTCTGCTCCGTCGGAATAAAACTTCTGTTTCCTGCCTTCTGGTCTCCGGCGCCTGCCTCATTGCTTGGTAAATTTGAATGGTACAAGGGCGGTTAGCGCCGGGCAAATCTTGAGAAAGGTCCTAGCCCTACCTTTTTCCACAATTGGTGTCCCAAAGCGTGGGGCCCATCAGCGACACGTGGATCCAGTGGGAGAGGTCCCGATGACAGAGTGAACGACTGCAACGATCGGGAAGAGCTCGTGTCCGATAGACCCTCGTCTGACAGCCGATCATCCGACCTTCACTAGTTCTGAACAGACCTCTCTCGAGTGATCTACGGTCCTGACTGGGAACCATCAGGAGTGCCACGGGCATCACGAAGGAGAGAGGACGATCGGGCGCTGGATCCAGAGGACAGGAAACCGTCCATGCGGTCCGGGTAAGGTCGTGTAAACACGACAAATTGGAAAAAATATTGTTTTGTTTGGATAATACTAGTATTACGCTTTGTTGAAACCTCTGGAGATTCACTATCTGCAAACGGGGAAAAACAAACAGGCTCTCTCTTTGCAAACAGTGAAGGATAGGTAACGCAGACTTTTGTCCCCGTTGTAATCCGTCGTGCCTATCTTCCTCCCCCACTGTTTCCCGAACTGTCGTTCGTGGATTATTGTCTGGAGATTCTTTGTCTGCAAACAGGGAAGAACAAGGTCTCTCTTTGCAGGTAGAGAAAGAGTGGGTAACGATAACTTTTCGTGCCCACTTATTCTCCCCACTGGATTGTTTGATTGACCGATTATTCGGTATTGGTTCTTTTGAGGTATTCACGGCCTCCAAACAACGTAGAATAGAAATATTCTGTCTAGTCTTTGTCCGCCGTGATAAGATAGGTAGTGCAGACTTTTGTCCCCGTTGTAATCCGTCATGCCTGTCTTCTCCCCACTGGTTGGTAGCCTGTTTAGCCCGGACCGCTTATTAGAGATGAACCATCCAGCTCCACTGGAGGGCACCCCTAATAAGGACATGTTCACTAAGTATGGACTAGTGGCTATAGCTTACACTAAACTATGGCATAAATATACGAAAAAGAACCCTGAAAGTCAGTGGCCACTGATAGGTTCCTTCGATGAAAATAAAATAAAAACATTAGAAATAGCGCTAGAGAAAAATAAGACCACGCCCACTATGCTCGACAGTATCGGCATGTGGCGCAAAGAAACGGAACAACGAAAGAAAAGAGAAGAAGCAATAATAGGGAAAGAATTACGAAAGGCAGCCCACCTAGCCGCGAAGCAACTAGAAGAAGAAATAAAAGAAAGAAAAGATACTATGCGAAACCAAGAATCAGGGTCGACAGGCCAATGTCCTGTTAGGACCCCCTCCGCACTCTACCCTGAATTGCCCTCCAAACAACGGGCGAACGATGAGTTACTGCTAGGTCCCCCAATCATCTACATGCCCCCTCCATATGCCCCCTGCCGACAAAGCTTTCACGCTCCGAGTGTGAGCGAAAGCGATCTTAGTGCTAGTGCACCAGCCCTCACGGCCTTTGCACCAGCCACATTAACAACCTCATCAGACGACCCCGAGTCTAGCAAACAATCACCAGCCAGACTAAATAGGTTGAGCAAAGATGAGCGGGATGGGATCGACAAAATAGCAAAGACATTAGTAGAACGAAGGGAGAGCGAAGATTATACAATGAGCGTATATAATTCACATGCCGACAGCCACAGACGGCATTTCATCTTGCGATTCAGCTACTACACCCTGAACGCGTATGAAGATAGGTATCAAAGTAAGGGTCCCGCTAAACTAACAACACTGTATAGGAAAATTGATGTTGGAGATGGGACTGAACGTGAGGCGACGGAGCTCTTCATGCAAATGCTTGAGGTCTTCCGCCACCTCACGGAACAGAAACCAGAAGCCAAGGCTACAGTCCCTGAAACGACCTCGGTAGAAGTAGCCAATACTATGATGCCTATCAGAGAAGCGGCCCCTTACTGGATCCCGCCACGGGGCCAGGGAACGAGCGATGATATTAATAATGAAAATGCAAAGGGAAGGGTTGTGTACAATTGGGTTTACCAGCCATGGGACCGACAAGATATCCTAACCTTTAAGCAAACCCTGCCCGATTTAAGAAAGAACCCGACAGCATTTTATACCGAATTAGGCACAGCCTTGGGTTCGACGATAATGACTTTAGCAGACATTGACTTGTTCTTCGGGTTATGCCTGCCAGCTGACGTGTGGAAGCAAATCCGGAAGGCTGACCACACGGATCTGTTTGGACATACCTGGGACCAACTCGGTAAATTAGATAGACAACGAGAACCTGGAAGGAAGCCAGTAAAAGACATACTGGAACTCCCAGACAAAATAGTTCAGAACTTAAAGACACTGATCCCAGAAAGAAAGGTAGACTGGTCGATAGTCACGGCCTGTCGACAGAAACCGCAGGAAGATGTGTCAGAATACTTCTCCCGATTCGAGACAGTGTTCTCCGACTACAGTGGCCAAGACATGACCACCGCAACCGGACAGCACCTGTTTGTACAAAATTACGTAAAGGGTCTAACGCAAGAGGTCTCCCAAAAGCTGCAGACGAGTGAGAGTAGTTGGGGGGCCTCCAAACCTGCAGCTATCCTTCAGATGGCTCAGTATTACGAGCACCAAAAGAATGAGAATGATAGGGCGTCCGAGAAAAAGAAGAAAGATTTAAAAGAAAGGGTAATGATAGCCCAGATACAAGGTATAACAGTAGGACGGGAACATCAAAGGGGGAACTACCAACCAGCCACCCCCAGAGATCTACCTCCTAAAGATCACACTCCCACACCCCACACTGGACGTAGAGACATTAGCAACGACCAATGCGCCTTCTGCAAAGGGTTCGGCCATTGGAAATACCAGTGTCCGGTTATGCTAGAGATGAATAGAAATAGGGACTCCAGGGATGTGGCAAGTGGTCCAAGAAATGGGGTACAAGGACGAGGGCACGCCAACGGCACCAACAATGACAGATCAGGGAGACTGAACACATTTGACCGTCCCCGGCAGAACCAATATCAGCTGTCCGAAGGTGAACATGCCCCCGACTTTGCATAGGACTGCCAGGGGCAAGGGAGGGATCCAGTCGAGCTCTGTGTTGACCAGCAAGGTCCTTATGTCACCGCTAAGGTCCTGGGTACAGAGTCTCCATTCTTGGTAGACACTGGGGCGACACGTAGTGTGTTATCAAAACGACTGATTCCAAGGGCACCCTTGTCTGGCTCGCACATAACGTCGATAGGTTTCGATGGAACGCCCTCCACTAACCCCCTGTCCGTACCTATTTCCTTTGATCTAGAAAACAACACCACTGACGCGACATTCCTGCTTTCCTCCAACTCTCCTGACGCCATTATGGGCATTGACTTACTGAAACATTTTCGAGCTACCATTAGGTGTTCCCCAGATGGAATACGAGTCATCCTGTACGACAACCCAGACTTGCCCAGATCCCGTCCCCCACGACACATGTGCTCCATAACTGACGCTGACATGTCCTTGCTTGACACCCTGCCTCCGTACCTGTGGGCCAAAAATGACTCTGATGTGGGGCGAATGATGATTGATCCTATTCACATAACTGTACGACAGGACGCTATGCTCCCGAAACTCCCGCAATATCGGATATCGCCAGAGGGTGAGAAGGCACTGGTAGCGATCATTCAGTCTCTGGTAGATGCAGGAGTGGTTGAAGAGGTGGTTAGCAACGTCTGCAACAGCCCAATCCTACCTATTGTTAAGAAGCAAGGTGAAGGAGATGAGAAAGCGTACCGCTTCATCATCGACTTACGAGAGATTAACAAAGTGGTTGTACCACAATATCTCGTAGTCTCTGATATCACCACCATTTTGACCCTCATCCCGTCCACCGCCACCACCTTCACTGTTATCGACCTTAAGAACGCGTTTTTCTCTATCCCCATCCATCCAGACAGCCGTTATCTCTTCGGCTTCACTTTAAAATCCCGCTCGTACCGATTTTGTAGAGCTCCCCAGGGGTACACTGAAAGTCCCAGCATTTACAGCCAGGCCCTCAAAAGACAGCTGGATGCCTTCCAGCTACCAGAGGGAGTGGTGTTGATCCAATATGTCGATGATATCCTTTTGGCGGCCGACACCACCCCGCTTGCAACGACAGCCACCGTCCAACTCCTACACTTTCTTGCAGAAAATGGCCATAAAGTCTCCAAAAAGAAGTTACAGTTCTGCCAGCCACAAGTGACTTACCTAGGCCATCTTCTGTCCAAAGAAGGGAGGAAACTTACCCCTGACCGAATCCAAACCATCCTAGACACCCCCATCCCAAAAACACAAAAACAGGTCCGCTCTTTGGTTGGCCTAACCTCTTTTTGCAGACAGTGGTTGCCTAATTACAGCCTCATTGTGAAACCATTACTTGCCCTGCTGACCAAAGATGTCCCCTCCCCGCTTCCTTGGACCACTGAGTGTCAAGCCTCCTTTAAGGAATTACGGGATGCACTCTGCTCAGCACCCGTCCTCGGAACGCCGGATTACTCCAAACCCTTCTCCCTCTTCACCCACGAAAGGGAGGGATGCGCATTGTCTGTCCTAACTCAATCGATTGGTCCTAAGCAGCGCCCTTGTGCCTACTTCTCCGCCACTCTTGATCCTGTAGCCAGAGCTTTACCTGCCTGCCTTCGAGCAGTAGCTGCCGCTGCTGTCTCTATCCGTCAGAGCGAGGGAATCGTACTTTCCAACTCCCTCACTGTATTAGTGCCTCATGCAGTTGACACCCTTTTGAACCAGACAAAGACCCAACACCTGACTAGCGCACGACTGACAGGGTACGAGTTGACTCTGCTTGCACCCCACATCACACTAAAGAGATGCACGACTTTGAATCCTGCCACATTGTTACCCCTGCCTGAAAACAACCCCGACGTTCCTCCCATACACGACTGTGTGACCCTCACAGACGAACAGACTAGGAGTAGGGTTGACCTCCGAGACACTGCTTTTCCTGACCCCGATTGAGAGCTATGGGTAGACGGCTCATGCATCAAACTCCCAGATGGCACCACTTCAGCTGCCTATGCAGTAACGACAGCCCGAACAGTAGTTGAGACAGCCTGCATCACACAACGATCTGCCCAGGCAGCAGAGCTGATAGCCCTCACCCGAGCATGCATCATAGCCGCAGGGACCACCGCGAACGTATATACGGACAGCCAGTATGCCTTCGGAGTGGTCCACCATTTTGGGCTCCTGTGGAGGGAGAGGGGATTCCTGACGTCCCACGGCACCCCAATCCTCCACGGAGATTTAGTGTCCGCTCTGATTGAGGCAGTTCTCCTCCCCAAACGATTAGCGGTGATCAAATGTCAGGCACACAAAAGGGTGACAGACTTAGTCGGACAAGGGAATGCATTGGCCGACATCACTGCACGAACCACAGCTGAGAATAGGACGGTGACACGCATATATGTGACCAGGTCACAAGCAGAAAAATGGAGTGACACAAGGGAAATGATCAGAGACATACAGTCGGCCAGCACCCCTCACGAACTGACTAAGTGGGCGAGGGTGGGTTTGAAAGACGAAGAGGGTTGCTGGCGAACGAAGGATGCAAACAAGTGGTTGCTGCCCGACTCATATCTGATCCCCATACTGACAATGGCACATTCCCCGCACACATAGGATCTGCACCCATGATCAAACTCATTTCCAAAGTCTGGCACAATGACAAAATCCCCGACTCAGCCAGACGCCTAGTTCAGCAGTGCCTTATCTGTCTGCAACACAACCCCGGGAAAGGAACTGTAGTACCCCGGGGAGGGTTTGGGACCCCCAATCACCCCTTTGAGGTCCTTCAGATGGACTACATCCAACTAGAGAGATGCCAAAACCTGAAGTATGTACTAGTCATCGTATGTGCCTTCAGCAAATGGGTGGAGGCCTATCCAACCCGTGACAACACTGCCATGACTACTGCCAAAGTACTACTGAAGGAATTCTTCCCTCGCTATGGCCTTTGTCGAATTTTATGGAGCGACAATGGCCCCCACTTCATAGCTGAGGTTATCCAACTAATCCTAAAGGGGTTGGGGGTGAAGCAACGGTTTCATGCGGTCTTCCACCCCCAATCCGCCGGTCTAGTGGAACGCCATAATGCCACACTGAAGCTGAAACTGGCAAAAATAGTGGCCACCACTGGACTTAACTGGCCGGATGCCCTCCCACTGGCTTTGTTATCGATGCGCTCCACTCCCACCAAGCACCATTTGACCCCCTACGAGGTCGTGTTTGGGCGACCGATGAATCTCTGGACTGCTCCCAAACCGACCTCCATTCATGACGTCCCAGACGTCCTGCTATCTGATTATTTGTGCAAGTTAACTAAAACGTTGTCTGTCATTCATCAACAGGTGCAGCAAGCCATCCCCGATGCTTCCAGGGGCCCCGGCCATGACATCCAACCGGGAGATTTCGTGTTGATACGAAATTTCCAGCGAACCAAGAGTCTGGAACCTCGGTGGACGGGCCCCTGGCAAGTGCTGATCACCACCCGAACGGCGCTCCGAGTGGAGGGGAAGAAGCACTGGCTGCACGCGCATCATTGCCGGAAGGTCTCTGCAAACCTAACCACGACAGAAAACGTCAGCGCCCAAGAAGAGCTCCTGAGCAAAGACCGACCGATATTGGACTGTTATCCCGATACTGAGGCACTCGAACTTGCAAAATTCTCTGATCCCACTGTGCCATCCAGAGAAGGGTATTTCCTGCGTCGAAAGGAGGGAGTTTCGGCTAAGTAGGCCACGGACTAAGTTAAAATCTCAGAACGGTGACCTAAACACAATCAAGGGTTACCGGGAGAGAAGCTAAACGAAGTCTGTGGTTCTGCCCACTACCGAGCCCCTTGAAGGTGATGGAAGCGCCAGATAAGAAGATGATGGAAGCGCCAGATAGGAAGATGATGGAAGCAACAGGAAATACCCAGTATAGAAATCCAAAGACTGACAACTTGCACAAATCAAAGACAATCGCACTCTTCATTGTCTTCCTCTTCTGCCTCCTCCTCATGACCTCCTTCTGGATTCTGGAGGAAAGCACACCGGCTCATGAGGCGTTGCTACCTACTGCACGACCGACACCCCTGAAAGAGCATCACCTAATCTCTCTGTCGCCTCAGCTCCGAGAAAGGCGCAGGGAATTTTGGAACAATTCCTTCGTGCAACTGTTGCACCAACACAACCTTGCTGCAAATGCTACGAACTGCTGGATCTGCGGGTTGCTCCCGCATGCTACAGGACACTCCATCCCCTTCATCCCTTCTCCTTTCTCAGTTCACGGCTCCTGCCTCGCCTGGCTGATCCTCATGCAAGAGAGCCACAAGGACAACGCCACCTCCAGCCGGACAGTGTCGCACTTCTACTCTGGGTTCTGGCTGAACAAAACCGAAAAGACCTCTGTTGCTCTGTGTCCTGCGCTCACGGGCGCCACCTTCCTTAAAGACATTCCTGCCAAAGAACGAGTCGAAGTACAGGTGCTCCACAATCCAGCCAGGACCACCTTCTCTCATCTGCAAAAACAAACTACCGCTACTCTGACTGTGGCCCTGTCTGTTATCAATGTCACAGGTCTTGTGTGTCTCGAAGGCCATGGAACGCAGCTGGTGGGTCACAGTGCCTGCCGAATCACCAGAACATTGGACTCAGTTGACCCCCCTTCCTTTGTTGCTTCTCCGAATATGTACTTTGTGTGTGGCACCAAAGCTTACACCTGGCTCCCGAGAGGTTGGAAGGGCGCCTGTTACATTGCCTTCGTTCTTCCACCCACATATGTAGCCCCTGCCAACCATCACCGACAGAGGCGTGCAGATGACATTGGACAAGCCGACTCCACCGGAGCACAGTTCCTAGATGCAGCGAAGGGACTTGTTCCTCTGTGGGGCCCAATGGCAAACAGCCGCGCTATCCGACACCTGACCCAGGCAGTAGAAACAACGATCAACATCACGGCTGGCATCCTCGCCAACAACACTGCGGAGCTTCAGGCGGTCCGCCTTGTGACCCTTCAAAATCGCCTTGTCCTGGATGTGGTCCTAGCCGACCGAGGAGGAGCATGCCGCATCATCGGATCTAGCTGCTGCACCTATGTGCCAGACAACTCGCCTTCAGTCTACAAAGCCATTGAACACCTCCACAGACTTTCCTCGGAGGTTCACCAGGAGCAGGAAGGATGGTCGCTTGGGAGCTGGTTTTGGGACACTTTGAGGAACTGGGGTTGGAGGTTGTTTTCCTTCGTGCTGATACCTGTTGTGATCTTATGTGGGTGTTGCTTAGGTATCCAATGTCTACCATCTTTGTGCGGCCTTGTTTCCAACTGTATGTGCCCAAAGACTTTGGACTTCCGAAATGAGCACATGAATCCAAACTGACAAGTTGGCGAGATATGTTAAAAGGGAGGACTGTGGAATTCTAGTTTGTGAGCTAAACATTATCTGCGCCAGCTTGTCACCCACGTACAACGTGCACGATCACCATTTTAGGCATCATGGTCTCCCTGTCCACGATCGATCGCCAGCGCGCCCCTCTGACCCAGCAAGCATCCTCCGCGCACCCTGGCTCCCCCTCCCTTCCCTCATGAACATAACCCTTCTGCATGACCCTGTCCTTGGGAGTCACGCCAGCGCCTGACCAACACCTCCTCTCCTCCCATGAATGCCCCTCTGTTGATAAACCTTCCCTCCGCACTGGTCTGTCCACACGGCATGAATACCACTCCATTGATGACCCCTCACCCCGTGTCCAGCTGTCCACCCAGGTCCGAGGCCATCGCCTAAGCCGGGGATATCATTTACTGCCCCTTATTGTATGAGGTCGCTCTCCTTCAAAGGACCCTCTATTTATCCAGACCTCCCCACCCCCTGTGATATGATCAGGCGCACACATCCTAAGACTCGGCAGAACACTCAGCTGCGTGATGACCCCCTCCTCTTATCAGCAGGTTGAGGACCTCTATTGTGAAGGTATATGGGGGTGGGATTGACACGAGGATTACAGGGATGTCTTTTCCTTTATGCCACAATGTTCTGATTGTAATAAAGAAAGGTCACATGCCATAAACCAGTGTATAAGAGGCCAGGCCTCCGAGAGGCTGTTAGAGCACCTCGAGATGATACCTTGTTGTCTGATCTGATGTGTTCTGCTCCGTCGGAATAAAACTTCTGTTTCCTGCCTTCTGGTCTCCGGCGCCTGCCTCATTGCTTGGTAAATTTGAATGGTACAAGGGCGGTTAGCGCCGGGCAAATCTTGAGAAAGGTCCTAGCCCTACCTTTTTCCACAATGCGATATCCCCCACATTTTACAACACACACTCTCCTCCTTATGGCTGAATCCACCTAAGGCCTAATGCGAGCCTACACAGCTCGATGCACTTAGAAGCCACATTTGATAAATCCAACACGAGAGACAAATGCTACATACCAGGTCTTGGAAACAGATTGCGTCTCCTGCATTGACCCCTAACAGCAGATATACACTTCAGATATCTTCACAGGGTTTCACTCTCCACCCCATGAGAGCTGAAGTACACTACGGACTGCTCTAAGTCCGGCGTACCTGATGCTGGATTTTTGCATTTGGTGTGGCTATGTCCATGGATCCTGCTCTGCTGGGATACTATAGTCAAGGTGATAACTGTGACAATGTCCCACCTGCTTAATTTGAACCGAAAGGTTTTCCTTCTCAGGTACGTTAAGCACATTCCTGTAGGGATAAGGAAACTCACAGCGTTTCTCCTTGCAAATCGCAGAGTAGCCATCAATTGGCGTAGGAGCTCCACACCCACGTGAGCAAAATGTTCCTCCTTACGTCACTCCCCAGGGACACGAGGGCTCCAATTGGGAACCTCCACACTCAACCATGGCCGTCCTTCAACATCAGTTTGGAAGCCTATCCCTTCCCACAGAGTGGATGGGGGACGTAGGATGCTGCGATGTGTCTTTGCTACTACTGGTACGCAGCATGGGGGCATTTATTCTCCTTATGTGATGCTTGCTGCTATGGTAACCTCTTGGGGCTTGATGGTGATCCAATTACTGTTCTTGCCATATCGCTGCACCAAACCATGCCATTGGCTATCAAGTGTGGTGTATGTTAAAGTTGTGTTGAGATCTAAATAATAAATATTAACAATATAATAGGCAAGACCCAAATTCTTGAGCTAAGATGCTTTCTGTTCTCTTTAAATATCAATTGGTTGAACTGGATGTCCCTGCATCATGGCGCCGGAGCTTGACATTGACAAAGTATAAAAACTATAATCAATTATTGACCCATAGCCCTACTAGATGCTTCCATTAAACTCTTTTCAAACATTATAAATAGAGATCGAGAGAGAATTTGACCTTCTCCTATTTCATCTCCCCATAACAGGGCGGTCGTTAACCTCGATGCTGTGACTGATAATGTAGTGCTTTTAGGAGCTATCACCAAGAAATGTGACGCTACCGGGGACCAAATGATTTAGCTACTTTCATGGGTTTCTCCAGTGCATCTGATCTTGTGAATCATACTTTACTCTGGTCAAAAATGACTAAATGGGGCAAACTGACTTACTTGCTGTGTTTCCTAGTTGTGCGCCATACTGACAAGTGGATAAAGATATCAATTGGCTCCTACGATGAATTTACGAAAGAAAATCTCTGTTCACAATTGCTTAAACAGGAGTGCATACTGTCCCCCCTGTTATTTTTACCTAAATTGCTGATCACCTAGACCATTTAAAAACTGTAAGATCATTTCCATCTAATATTTGTGATAATTCAATGTTGTTAGTTATGTCAGCAGACAACCTAGTAATGTTTCTTCTGATACCTATTGGCCTCCGGTGACAACAATAGGAATCTTTAGCTGATGGTGGTAAAAATGGATTCTAAACAAGGTAAACAAGACAACCCCCAAACTATACCATTCAGGTCCTCCTACCAGCTCCCCCTGCGATGGTCCTCAGGTCCACCTTGCCAGCAGTCCGCCACCCTCTGCTGCCTTTGGTTTTGTGCCTCCTTTGCTTATTTTCTGCTAGTTATTCTACCTCTTCTACCTCACTCTATTTTGCCTCCTTCAGTGCGTTTTGCCTGTTATGTTGCCTCTTTCTGTTATCACCTTTATTCAGCCTTTTTCTGCTTGTTTCTGATGTTTATTTTGTCTCTTCCTGCTCTTTGCTGACCCTTATGTTGCCTCTTTCTGCTCGTTTCTGACCTTTATTTTGCCTCTTTCTGCTGTCTCTTTCACCCGAGAAGTGACAGTGCTGTGCTATACAATTGCTGATTGATTGATTGATTGATTGATTGATTGAGGATCCAACAGAGATCAGTTCTTGTGGCACATGGTGGAGGGATTCTCCTTGATCTAGGTTTGACAGACAGGTATCAGAGTTTAGCTGCAGGTGTTGGTTAGTACCCAGTGGTTGATGGTTTGGCGGTATTGACACTGGACATGTGGCAATATGAATGAATGTTTTTTTCATGTTTCAAAGCAAGACTTGCACACTCCACTCTGGGGCCCCTGGGGGACTATCATAACATTTGCATTAGGTTTTCTGTCTTCAGAAGGGCTTGTATGACCAGCGTGTCTAACAGCTGCAGCACTAACACATTCTGCTTTGAGTGCAGGCTCATGTTGAACATGTAAAGAAACTCTTTCAGTCTGTCAAGGAAACATCTCAGGCAAAAGCTTTCTGTGTGCTGTGATTTAGTTACATGTACATGGCCAGGTTAACAAGTGATGTTTGTGTAGGACCCTCAGGGCTATGAGTTGTTTCATCGCACACACAGCCCTTAGAAGCCTCAGTATGGCAGACATGCTTTAATTATGAATTCAGTTTTAGGCTCCTCATCCAACTTTAATAGAACAAGACACATCCATTAGACCTTTCTCCATGCTCCACAGCTGATGCCGAACATACCTAGCCTCTGCCTCCTCGCTCAGATATGTTTCCTGTCCACTAATGTTTTTTTTGCACAACTGGGGGCATATTTACAAGCCCCTTGCGCCGCCGGTGCATCACATTGCGTGACGCACCGGTGGCGCAGCCTGCTAAGTGATATTTAAAAGCACAGGTAAAGTCCCCCTGCATAACTTAACCTGTGCTTGTAAATATCGCCCCTGTTCACACAACACTTTGCGTGTTAGGAGCATGGCATGGGTGTTGCTGTGAGTGTTCCCACACCCCATGTCCACTGATGCAGTTCCAGATTTACCAGAAATCATAAATCTGGAAATGCGTCAGAATGCTACGCCACCCTAGGGGCGGCGTAGAAAAGTGCAAAAGGAGAAATGTTTTCATTTCTCATTTTTTTTCTCTTTCAATGCGTGCTGCATTCTACAGTACACATTGGAAGTGGAAATCACCTTAATTGATTGTTTTTGTGCAGGGAGGTGCCCCTTCCAGCACAAAAACAATCTCCCCATGACGCAGGCATCCTTGCACCATGATGCAAGGGTGACTGCACCGGCGCATGGCAACAGTTTGTGCGCCACCACAGGGGAAAGCACAGAGATGCAACATATTGTTGTAAATATGCTGCATCCCCGTGCTTCGAAAGTAACACAGCACAGCAAAATGACTTGCGGAGCTGCGTAGCGTTAGTTTATTGTGGATCTGCCCCATAGTATTTAGGGATGCAACAAATCAGTTTATCCCTACCCAGAGAACATTCTTCAACATATTGATTATATCTGCAGGAACCCACGATGACACCAGATGAAGAATTCTTATTTGGAGTCTGGTGGACGGGCATTCTATCAGAAACGTGACGTATATCCCGTCCATCTTCTTAGGAGATAACACACTTATAATAAGAAATACAAGCCTCAGAAATTTAAATCAGCCTTTTAAATCAAAGTAGGCCATGAATAGCCACCAAACCTGAGATAAACCCCTGTGCAGGTCATCTATTCATTTGCCCATCCACAGGGGAAAATACGTCCTTGGCAAAGGCGGGCGGTTCCAGCTTTGGTACCAGGGGCGGCTCCTCCGTTATGGCAGAGGAGTGCTGTCCCCCTGCTGAAAGCCAGCGAGGCAAATGATTAACATTTTATTTTTCATCTTGCAGGCTGCCAGCCAAGCTGAGGGCGTGGAGGGGTGGGGCCATCCATACTGACAATGCAGCAAGAGGGAGGAGCGGAGGGCACTGCTAAGTGATATGTCAGTCTGGCCGGCTCTCTGGGGGCCGGCCAAACCGTCATGCGCACTTATCCTTTCTCCACCTGAACTGTGCTCTACCGCCGCGTGGAGAACCAACACAGGCACCCAGTCCATGTTTCAGGGTCGAACCAGGGCACTCTGACCAATAGTATTCCTAGCATGAGAGCAACGCTGGGATTGGCTCCCGGTCACCTGCGCAGTGTGCATCCGTTCCTGAACATCCGAGAGGCAATGATTGGGAGCTAGGAGGAGGCCATCGGAGCGGCAGGTAAGTGCATTTTTATATTTTTTTATTTCTGTATTCTGTACTCCTGCCCCACCACTTCACAATGCGAGCTGCTGTCACTGTCTGGTACACTATTTATGTGCATACCACGAGACAAGATCACTCAGGTCACCATAGTTATCCTCTCTAAGAAGGTATCTATCTACAGAAACAAACCATTGAACTGTCAGCATCAGTGAGGTTTTCAGCCAGGAACTTCAAGTGAAATCATAGACAACATGCACAGTGCTTCATTTGCGGGCAAGAGGGTTTCCAGCAAGAGGCCTAGAGCCTGCCAGATTACTGAATGTACACGTGTGCTATTTGTGTAGAGCAAACCTAGCGTGAAGGCAGTGGGTGCTGTGTAGTGTTCAAGCCAAAGATACAATCAGCAAATGATTGGAGGGGTAACAAAGGGAGAAAGCAGGAACCTGCAAGAGTGAGATAAAAGGACAGGGAGTGTCTGGTAGTGGATTAAAGACTCATGAGGTGGATTTTTAATCGCGCCAGCCGCGGGCATCCGAACAGTGCTTCGGGCACCAGCACTCTTTTTTCTACAAATTAAGTACTGGTGTGAACACATCATCCCGGATGAAAGCGAGGCTCCTGCTGGGGTGAGATGGGAGAAATGTTTGTTTTGCAGAAACAAAAGGCCCTCTTTTCCCCTTTCCTGATTTCAGAGAGAAGCTGTCAGCCCTACTTTCACTCCTCTTTTCCTGCAGGTAATTCTCTTACAAATACCTCTCTGATGCATTCAGGGTCCTTATAAACATGATGTGCACCTACAAGGCATTGCAAATCGTAGAAAAAGAGCAGAAGAGAGCACTTGTTCGGTGTACTGGTGCATGCTGTGCAGCCTGCTGTGACAGCCAATAGCTAGAGTGTTACATCTGCCAACTACTTCAAAGTCTCATTTGCTTTTGTATTTGCTTCAGTTTGCCACCTTCATCAGACATTCTCGGCTCAGATCGAAATGCCCAATATTATTGTGGATAACAAAAACACATTGTCCCTAGAGGAAACATTTGAGAAATATTTGTAATTTGTAATGATGTCACATACATGAACATTTAGGCTGTATAACCACAGGGAATGTATGCACATATGCCTGAATGTATCAAAACAGTATATTTTTTATTCCACTTGGAGTATCATCAATAAATTAACATCTGGCAACAAACATACTACCGAAGGTCATACATAAATTCACAGTAGTATACATAACACCTTTTGCATGAGTTATGGATAATCAAAAAACCATATTGATGGAAATTAAACACAGCATATAATCATGTTTACAATCAGTGTATTCAACAAGTACGCGAAACTGTGCTGAGTGTCGACGTTTTGGTCCCCCATTGATCTAACAGATCCTTGGGACCATCTTCAGGATGGAAAAGTTGCACATACACATCTAATGTAGTAAAAAACAACATCAATACATGTCATCCCTGTGACTAAAAGAGGTTTTAGTCTGCTCAACACATAAGGAAATCAAAAGTGAAAAAAATACCACTTGTGTAAGCCCAACTACATGAATGTCATGCTGCCCAACCGATATCACCATAAAAGACACGTGTAGCTGGGCTGATCGGAATACGGATTGCGGTCAAGGCGAGGGCTCTACGGACTACCTTCACTACAGGACGATTTATTACGATCAACCTGACTGGCTACCAGTGCCCACATCCTTGCTCTAGTGGTTTACAGAATTGAACACCTTGAGGACAATACAAACCGAGACAGCCCTGAAGAAGCCCCATTGGGACGAAACGCATCGGCTGTAAGGTGTTAATAATTGAAAATAAAGAACTTTGAAAGACAAGAAAACATCATCTTTTTACGACTCATTATAGTGATCATATTGTTGTTTGAAGAATTTTGTGGTGCACCTTTGCGGTTGTTCACTTGAATTTAGTTCCCTAGGGAATAGGCACAGTAACGGTGGGTGCCAGTCAGTGTGCACCCATACCCCAATTGTAATTTGAGGGGAAGACACATTTTTATGGAAAGGAGGTCAGGTGCTGCTAGTAGAAAGGGTTCATCGTTAGGCCTTAGTTTTTACACGTTTGTAGTAGTTCAAGTAAAAAAAAGGAAGCCTTTATCAAACCAACAGAACTAAGAAACTTAGAAACTTAAGAAGCACTCACTCACTTATCGTTTTCAAGGATATCAATCCTAATATCAGTATTCAAACAATGCGTCTTAATGAAAGAGCAAGTACAAAGACATTCATGTGCTAGGACTCCAAAAGACACCTTCTGATAGCTAATAATTAACCAACCGGCTGTCCAGTCACCAGAGTTCCTGTGGGAGGGGTAGGTGTACAGAAGCCTGCCACCGGCGACACTTGAGGTATTCCTCAATCGCTGCTGGCCCCACCTGGACAGCTCGTGAGGCTTGAAAGAGGTATCCCAACGGGAGGTCCCTCATAAGGAATCATTTGAGAACGACACTACACAGGTCGTATACCAGTGTCCTCCCAAACCGGGGGATGCTAGCAATCATATGAGCACAAGGTCCTGATGAATCGCCCTTAGGGCGTGAAACATGTTGACCGTTTTCCACAACAAGGGTTGAATTAAAGGTTTGGTCTCATTGTTCACCACTCCTTAATACCCCTTTATTTTTTAATAAAGCAGTGAGCCTGATCATTAAAAACTTTCTCCACTTAGGACTCCACTGATTTTTTTTAAACACCCCACCACGCTCACTATTGCACCCCTTATAGGCCCCTCACACCCACACACCCGTTGGCTCGGAATAGAAGATCTCCGCTAAAGTGCAGCTTCACTCGCTGCCCGACGGGCATTGCACCGCCAGCCTGCCGTAGGAGCAGGATACCAATGATGACGCTGGACGGTCATCGGCTGGGACAACAGTTGTGGTCCTGCCGTGAGCCTGTGTGAGGTATCCTTACATTCTGAAGAGGGTCTACACCTATGCACTAAACCCCCACTTTTTTATTGAGTGAGAGAGAAGAGAGGCTGAGAAAAAAAGTTTTTTCTTGGCTCTCCCCTGGGGAACTCTGTACAACACTGTTGGTTGCAGCTAATAATTAACCAACAATAGTCACGTGTCTAGTAAATCAGACATCGCAGAATCTGTAGACATAACCAACCAAAAACAGAGATGTAAGCTAAAAAGTGACTTCTAAAATGGAGCCCCTGTTCGGTAAGTACACCCATGTGTGTTAAAGAGTGCAATGCTACTCATGTGAGAAACAAGCCAAAAGATCGTCTGTAAAGTAGCATATGCCATACGGTTAGCATCAAGATGCCTGATAAAGATCAGGGTCAATAACGATAGATACACCCATGTGTTACATAATACAATGCTACTCACGTAAAAGACAAGCCAAGAGATCGCCTGTAAAATAACATATGCCATACAATTAGCGTCCCAATGCCTAGTCAAGATCAGAGTCAGGACGATAACTTTAGAAGCGGACACATGAGGCGCTGGTTGCACTTACTTGTAGACGGAACCAGCCACACTTGGTCCAGGGACGCCCGACTGCAAAGTTCGAGAGTGGCATCTAATCGACAACGTTTCAGTAATAAAGACCAGTCTTTATGGGTATGATCTTTTGACCAATTTGGATTGCAGAATTTTCGCTTCCCTGAAATAATCCTCCCTTTTGGTGCAGTTGCGTCAAAAGGGAGATCATCCCGTAAGTAACGTGGATGGTGGCTGTTATATTTTAACAACGTGTTCCTGGCCGTGGGCTTGGTGTATAAACACATAGATAGAACACCTTCATCATGTGCAATTTTCAAGTCAAGGAAACTGATAGAGCTAGTACTGCTTTCCAAAATGAATTGTAGATTAGGATCTTTCTGATTCAGCCACACATGGAAGTGTATTAATTCCTCATGTGACCCTTCCCACACTATACATACATCATTGATATATCTTAAGTATTTGTGTAAGTGGGAACTGAAAGGATTGTCAACATAAATCACCACTTACACAAAAACTTAAGATACATCAATGATTTATGTATAGTGTGGGAAGGGTCACCCTTTTTTAACCTACCTGCCCCCCTAATCCTGTAACACACCTCACAACCTGACCCCAGATCATTGCCCCAACTCTGGCTACGTAACTGATCCATTGCCTCTGGGAAATCAAATAGAATTGGCAAGACATCAAGGGTCCCCCAATAATTTCCTAAATTAACAAAAAGACAGGGGGACTATGGGCCCGATGTAGGTAAACGCGATTTTCCGATTTCAAAATACCGAGGCGGGCCGAATCGGTATTCTGAAATCGGAAAACGAGATGTAGGAAAAAAATACCGATTGAAAACCGATTCGGTCGGCATCGGTAATGAGAATCGGTACGTTCCGATTCAGCTCGGTCCGAATCGGAAATTACCGAATCGGCCAACAACGAATCGGAAAACACCGAATCGGCTACCACCGAATCGGATATTTCCGATTCGGCGAATACCGATTCGGTAAAAGCCGATTCGGTAAAAACCGATTCGGCAATCATAGACCCATGGCGAAAAAGCCCATAGGAATGCATTGCATGAACCGAATCGGCTTTTACCGAATCGGATAATACCGATTCGGATTTTACCGATTCGGATTTTACCGAATCGGTAAAAGCCGATTCGGCAATAGGCGATTCAGCCAATGAGGTGGCTCCCCCTCCCCCACCCAAACAGGGAGTGGCAACCCTGGCAGGTGCAGCCAATTAAGAAGTTTCTAGAAGTTTCTGGAAAGCCTGCCTGAGCCCAACACACAGTTAGCAGCAGTGGGAGAAGGAGGTTGCAGACTGAGCAGGAGCAGGAGAATATGGCAGATCAGGCAGGAAGCCAGAAGTCCTCCCAAAAGAGGAAGCCCAAATTCACCACCACAGAACTTCAGGTGCTGGTTGAGGAGGTGGTGAGGGTGCACCGCCAGCTCTTTGGCAAGCTGTCCCTCAACGTGCCAGACAGCACCAAGAGGAGATTGTGTGCCGACATCGCCCAGAAGGTCAATGCTGCTGGAGTCACCCCCAGGTCCATTGAGGAACTTAAGAAAAGGTTTTATGACCTCCGCAGCCTCACGAAGAGGAAGCTGGCCGACCTCCAAAGGCAGGCAGGACACACCGGAGGAGGCAAGAACCCGGCGCCACCCCTCACCGAGCTGGAGGAAATTGTCTCCAGCACCATCGAGAGGGCGAGCATCGTAGGGATCGGGACCCTGGACAGCACTGCGATGGCCACAGCTACAGGTAAGAAGCATGCGCATCATGACACACCCTACCAGACACCTCCCCATTAGACACAATGCATAGGCAAACACCAGCACTGTACTGTCACCAACATACAAGAGACAAGCATCATGGTACATGTAGTCAGCAGAAGTTAGCCAAATATGTCAGTGCAGAATCACAAGACAGGAAACAGTGTGACACGGTGTAAGGAGATGCAAGGACATGTGGAATGCCATAATTGTACTGACTGTAATACATCGGCACTCAGTTTACAAATGCTTCTTTGTACCTAGGGGCACCATCAGGCAGCACCACTGTGGCAGCAGAGGGAGCTTCGACTTCAAATACTGCAGTGGCAGGGCCGAGCACCAGCCAGCCTGGCCAGGAGGAGGAGGATGAGGATGAGGAAGGAGACACCCCAGGGCTTGGAATGGAGGGAGTCCTGGTGATTGATTTCCAGGCAGTGCACTCCCCAGTACTGCCCAGCTCACCCCCCTTGCAATTTTCACCATACAACTCCCCTACAAGGCAGACCATTCCGCCGACAACAGCTCCTGCCACAACCGTGGCCTTGCCACCCGTCCAACCTGTCGTGGGAGCAGGGGCTCCGGGACCGGCCAGCACCACACCACCACCAGTGGCACCCCAGCCCACTCAGCAGGCCGGAGGCAGCAGTGCCAGACGCTGTGCCACCACCACCACCACTGCTGCACCAGCACGGGAGGGCAGTGTGTTCCTGGGCCTGGAGGGCCAGATGGTAAAAATCCAGCACCAACAGGCCAAATCCACCATGGCCTGCCAACGCCAGCTCCTGCAGCACAACCTGCAGATGGGGGAGTTGGTGAAGGGGTTCCAGGCTGTTGTGGACAGCAACAAGGAGGTGGCAGCAGGGTTGGGCAGGCTGACCACTGCCATCACCCACTCCTCTGCCAGGCAGGAGGAGCATGAGGTTGCGCGCAGGAGGGATGCCCGGGTGCTCAACCGGGCCATGGCCCGCCTTGCAGCGGCGACCGCACAGCTGTGCCATCGCAGCTCAAATCAGGAATCGGCACTCAGTCAGCATACAGCTGAGCTGACTAGGGGGATGGCCAGGATCACCACGGCCATGGAGGCCATGTTAATATCAAACGCCGCCTCCAATCCTGCCCTGGACCTGGGTGATGCTGGAGACAGCAGCAGCCGCAGCAGCCCGGCCAGCGCTGCTTCAGAGCCAAGGAGGAGCACCAGGCGATCCGCTGATGCTGCTGGCCATTCGGAGGGGGCCGAGGGACACCCCAGTGGGTCTGGAAAGCGGGCCAAAAAATAGGCTGGCAAGGGGGGATGAGCACACCAGAACCCTGGACTTTATTTTCGTTAACAATCTCCATTATTTGATGCACATCAGTGCTGTAACTGTGGTGCATCATTATTAAAACTTTTTTTTTCCAAGCAACATTTAGCTGTCTTTGCATCTGTACTCAGTCAGAAATAGTTCTCAGTGATCTCCTCACGTCTGTATCTGCCATCACATGGCGTACACACCCCAGCTGGCTGTGTCAGTGGCACAGCTTCGTCGTCGTCATAGTCCTCGTAGTCAGACAACTCCACCTCAGTGCCCTTCTTGACCGCAAGGTTGTGTAACATTGCACATACAGCTATGATCTTGCAGCAGGTGATGGGGGTATACTGCCTTGCACCTCCACTCTTGTGCAGGCATCTGAATCTACTTTTCCAGATGCCAAAGGTCCGTTCAACAACATTCCTGGTGCGTATGTGGGCCCGGTTATACCTCCTTTGGCTGGGTGTGGAGGGGTTGAGGTAGGGGGTGAGTATGAATGAGCGGAGGGCATATGCACTGTCGCCTGGAAGAGAAAGGGGTCACATTAGACACATGCATACATGTATTACACCTACCTACTATGTGTTATGGGGGTCTGATGATGTGGCTCACCTAGGAGGTATCCTTCTCCAAAATCGCCAGCCATCAGCCGTGCATATATGCCGCTCTGTTGGAATATATATGAGTCATGGGTACTTCCTGGAAATTTTGCTACCAGGTCTGTGATGGTGCACTTGGCATTGCAGATCACCTGCACGTTGATGGTGTGTGTAGATTTCCGATTGCGGTATATGTATTCGGTGTCCGCTGGTGGGCAAATCGGAATATGCGTGCCATCTATGCAACCGATGACTTGGGGAAAGTGTGCCATCTGGTAGAAGTCCGCTTTGGTTTGTAGCAGTTCTGCGTGGGTTGCAGGGAATGAGATGTATTGGTCCATCCTGTCTATCATGGCGTCAAGGAATATGTGGAAGAACCTTGACAGGCTGCTCTGGCTCACCCCTCCTGCTGCTGCTACTCCACTTTGATAGCTGCCAGACGCTACCAGGTGTAGGCTGCATAGCACCTGGACGTGCGCAGGGATGGCGTGTGCCCTTGGGGTGTGGTGGTCCAAGTATGGCTTAAGGTCCCTGATGAGCTCAAGTATGGTGTCAGAGTCCAGCCTGTATCTCTGTAGGATCTCAGCCTCAGTGAGCATGAACAGGGTTATCCTCTGTCTGTACACCTGTTCATTTCTTAGCCATTCCCTCTGTCCTTCCTGCTGTAGCCGTAGCCGCCTCGCAATGACATAGAAAGCTGCCATCCTGCAAGTTGCAATGCATTTTGGGACTGTTTATATGGGTTGGAGTTGGTTACCACCTGATTGCAATCCATGGTAAATACCGAGTGAATTCTACCGATTTTGAGCCGATTTCGGTGTTTCTGTGCCTCCCTACATCTCCCCAACTGTCGGAATCGGGGAATTTCCCGATCGGAGATTCATACGAATCGGCATGTTTTCCGATTCGGATCATGTCCGAATCGGTATTTTTTCCGATTCGGTACATGGACCGAATCGGTGATTTTCCGAATCGGTGTCACTAACGATTCGGTAGTAGGACCGAATCGGTGATTTTCCGAATCGGTGTCACTAACGAATCGGTAGTAGGACCGAATCGGTGATTTTCCGATTCGGTGTCACTAACGATTCGGTACATGGACCGATTCGGTCTTTGTAACCGAATCGGTGTTTTTCCGATTCGTTACATATCCGATTTTCGGTATGTACGTATCGGATTCTTTCACATTCGGTACACATTCCGATTCGGTTTTCTATCCGATTCGTTCTGTTTTTGGGTCCCTACATCTCGATGGCTGTTTACCGATCGGTAAGGGCCAAAAATCGGTATTTTCGGCCGATACCGATCGGTAAAGCCCTACCTACATCGGGCCCTATGTCTCTGTTGCCCTTCTATTAGATCCACCACTGGCATTTAGAAAAGGCAGTAGGGGCTGCAGGCGTACAATATAGTTCTTCTAGGCAGCTACGGCAGGTCAGTGTCAGGGGGCACACTGGGCAAGCAGCTGCGATAGGGTGCATTGTAAGGACACGGGGAACTTGGCAGAGTCTGCAGACACTGAGAGGTGCAATTGGGGTAGAAGAGTGAAAAGCAGTTTATTAGTTGTAGGTGACATCTAAGAAACAAAGAAAGGAGGCTGTTTGTTGGGGGACATTTAGCAGGGAGCATTTAGAGCTGAAATCCAGGGTTACCTAGAAGGACAACTGAAATTGGGGCTCTGTGTCTGCTAGTACTTGGTCAGGCTATGGAGACAATGCGTGAGGCCTAGAGAGGGAGGGACGTGGGTCAGAGGACAAAACGAGGTGATTAGGTGTTCACTAAGAGAAAGTGTGTGGGTAGCCTGTGCACACAGAGGGGTGCTACTGATGAGAAGGTGCAAAAAGAACAATTGTTCACAGAATGCAGAAAAATGTCATACATTCACCCCAGTACAGAGATCAGGGCCTAAATCCATTGTTTTTTGGCTCACCATACCATTCCCGTTGTGACCCTGCGCCCAATGGGAACAGTTGGGGTGACAAATGCAAAAAGAACAATTGATGGACAGAATGCAGAACAATGTCATACATTCACTCCAGTACAGAGATCAGGGACTAAATCTATTGTTTTTTTGCTCACCATGCCATTTCAGTTTAGATCCAGCCATATGCAAATCAGTCTTGACCCTGCACCCAATGGGAACAGTCCAGCCTGTACTGCCAGGTCCTCCCTAGACTGGAAACAAGCATCCAGGACCGGTTTCAGGCGTTCAGCCCTCATCAGCCAGGATAGCTTGACTCCAGTGGAATGGAGAGAATGGGACCCACTTCTGGGCTTACACATCCCATTCGGGGTGACAAATGCAAAAAGAACAATTGATGGACAGAGTGCAGAACAATGTCATACATTCACCTCAGTACAGAGATCTGGGACTAAATCTATTGTTTTTTTGTTCACCATCCAATTCCAGTTTGAACCCAGCCATATGCAAATCAGTCTTGACCCTGCGCCCAATGGGAACAGTCCAGCCTGTACTGCCAGGCCAGGTCCTCCCTAGACTGGAAACAAGCATCCAGGACCTGTTTCGGGCTTTCAGCCCTCATCAGCCAGGATAGCTTGACTCCAATGGAATGGAGAGAATGGGACCCACTTCTGGGCTTACACATCCCATTCGGGGTGACAAATGCAAAAAGAACAATTGATGGACAGAATGCAGAACAATGCCATACCTTCACCTCAGTACAGAGATCTGGGACTAAATCTATTGTTTTTTTTGCTCACCATGCCATTTCAGTTGGAACACAGTCATATGCAAATCAGTCTTGACCCTGTGCCCAATGGGAACAGTCCAGCCCGAACTGCCAGGCCAGGTCCTCCCTGAGGATTTGTGAGTGAGTACTCGAGACATCAGTGGTAAGAGTAAAGCTGGCTAAGGCTCTCATTTTGAGTCTCACAAACCAGGCAGTGTTCACGCGTGAGCTTTTTTCTTTCGAATCCCCAGCACACCACGCTTGAACCCTCGGTGTTATGCCAGAACACTCCCTGCAGATGCAGGCTAGGGGACGTTTTCCTGTGTGCGTCCTGCCCATGACGACTTTTACGTGCGCCTAAGAGGGAAAACATACAGTCATAGCGTGTGGTAAATATACATCCACGAGACACTCGCTGGACAGACTTCCAAAATTGGGAACAGAGATCTAAAATCATCTTGGAAGGAAAAAAACGACGCAGGAACTTTTTGGGGGTGAATGAACAGGCAGAAAAACTGCAGCCCTCAGAATGAGGATGTAAAGCCACCAATTCAAAAAATCAATCCATGATGCGTCCTTTCCATGGGTTTTCAGGCAGTTTCTGGACAGTGGACTTCTGACTGCTGCTGGACCCGCAGAAAAGGACTCACACAGGTCATTCGGTAAGACAATAATGTGCCTCAGGGACACAAATCCATAAGTCATTATCCTTCAGGGCAACAAGTAACCATGCTCAGCCTTTACTCCGCATCTTGGGCCTCATTAGAGGCCTTGCGTCAGTTTTGCGCTTCCGATGCGTCACTTTTTGTGACGCATCGGCAGCGTAAAACGTGCCTCCTGTTGCGCACTATTTAAAAAGTGACGCATCTAAGCAGATGCGTCACTTTGTAAACCCTTGCGCTACATTATACCTGCGTCAGGTATAATGTATGCAGAGGGGGCGTTCCCTCGCAAAAAGCTTCGTAATAGTGACGCAGTGAAATCTATGAGATTTCACTGCGTCACTTTTAGGATGCTGTTGCGTCAAAATCTTGCGCCTGCCTCACAGCAGGCGTAAGACTGACGCAAGCCCTTTCATATGGGGCTTGCCCCATGCGAAAGGACGCATTGCTGGAGTTGCGTCACTTTTGTGACACCCCAGCAATGCGTCACTTTTGCGCCATACAGATACGTCAGAAATACTGATGCATCTGTAACTCCTTGCGACATGATGCATCATACATTAAATATGATGCATCAGGAATGTCGCAAGGAGTGCGCACTGAGAAGTGACGCATCGCTGCTTTCACGCAGCGATGTGTCATTTCTCATAAATAAGGCTCCTTATCTCTAGCGGGGGTGTTGCTGCGTGAGGGACTTTTAACAGAAGTCTCTTCTTGCCTTCCTCTGGCGCCTCTCCGCATTTTATCACTTGCGATGATACTGCTTTCAGAGTGACATTTCAAGGAGCTCTCCTCGGGACTTGCTCTGCATGTTATCTCTTGCGTGAGTATTGCTGCGTGAGGGCCTTCTTCAGACCCTGCTCCGCATGTTATCTCTTGCGTGGGTGCTGCTGTGTGGGGGACTTTTAACATATGTCCCTTCATGGCTTCCTCGGGCGCTAATCCGCATTTTATCACTTGAGAGGATGCTGCTGTGACCGTGTCTGGCCATAGAGGTCTCCTCGTGCTGAGGCCCTGCTCCGCATGTTATCTCTTGCGTGGGTGTTGCTGCGTGACGATCTTCTTCAGGCGATGTTGCGTAAGTTATCTCTTGCGGGGTGCTGCTGCATGAGGGCCTTTTTTTAAAACAAGCATTGGAAATGCAATAGGTCTCTCAGTAGGAAAGTTAGAGCTATAGGTGTTATTTATTTTTTTGTTTTTTATTTATGTGTTGTTTTTTCTAAATAGCAAAATTAATAGCTTTCTTCTTTACAAAGCCAATAGTTATAATTTTTGTAAATGTGACACCTCTAGCATTTGTAAAGCAACATGTTTTGTATTAACGGGACTTATATGTGACTTATATGTATTGATATAAAAAAAATCAATGGCTTTAAAAAACAATTAATAATTAATACGTAAATAAAATGGATTTTATTTTATATTGCCAATAGCTTAAAGTTTATTAAATATATTTAGTGAAGATGCTGTGGTTGCGATGAGTGAGGGTGAGTGAGGGTGAGGGTGAGTGAGGGGTTGAGGGTGAGGGGTTGAGGGTGAGTGAGGGTGAGGGTGAGTGAGGGTGAGTGAGGGGTTGAGGGTGAGTGAGGGGTTGAGGGTGAGGGGTTGAGGGTGAGTGAGGGTGAGGGGTTGAGGGTGAGTGAGGGTGGGTGAGGGGTTGAGGGTGAGTGAGGGTGAGGGGTTGAGGGTGAGTGAGGGTGGGTGAGGGGTTGAGGGTGAGTGAGGGTGAGTGAGGGTGAGTGAGGGTGAGTGAGGGTGAGTGAGGGTGAGTGAGTGAGGGTGAGTGAGGGTGAGGGGTTGAGGGTGAGTGAGGGTGAGGGATTGAGGGTGAGGGGTTGAGGGTGAGTGAGGGTGAGGGTGAGGGATAGATCAAGGGAAGACCTATCCAGGTTTTGCAGATGGATTTTTCTAGTTCCTGTGTTACGGTGACAATGAATGCAAGAAACAACCTAGAAAGACCAGAGCAGTCTTTTGTACATGCTTGCTGGAGGTGCTGGGGTGTTGATGGCTGGGGAGTGGGTGATGGCTGCTGCAGGCTCGGTGGTGGATTCTGTAGATGGGGCTTGCTGGAGGTGCTGGGGTGTTGATTGCTGGGAGAGGAATGGCTGCTGCAGGCTCGGTGGAGGATTCTGTAGATGGGGCTTGCTGGAGGTGCTGGGGTGTTGATGGCTGGGGAGTGGGTGATGGCTGCTGCAGGCTCGGTGGTGGATTCTGTAGATGGGGCCTTGCTGGAGGTGCTGGGGTGTTGATGGCTGGGGAGTGGGTGATGGCTGCTGCAGGCTCGGTGGTGGATTCTGTAGATGGGGCTTGCTGGAGGTGCTGGGGTGTTGATGGCTGGCGAGGGAGTGATGGCTGCTGCAGGCTCGGTGGAGGAATCTGTAGATGGGGCTTGCTGGAGTAGAAATGCCTTAAAATGCCATGTTTTTAATGTAATTATTCATATGGGACGTCAATGCGTAAAGTAAAATACGGACAGAGTAAATGTCAGGGCGAGCTCCGTTATTTGGCCACATTGTGAGGTGCCCGTTAAATTGCTATGCTAGTTTGTGCATCTATATAAAGCTTGTCCGAGTTTAAAAACGTAATTATCGTCGTTGTCTGCATCCTGCCTGCGTCCACATCCTGATTAGATACCATTACTTTGTAGTAATCTTACCTTGGTTTTACGTTCAGGTCGTATGTTGAAGCGCCGAGTAGTGTTTCTTTTCCTGTTTGTGACCGTCTTCGCATTCCCGCCACTAATAAACTATGGGAAGCCGCCTGTGCTATGATAGAAACAAAAAGCGGACTTTGCCGTTAGGACTATCGGCATATGTAAGCTCGTAGCTGCCATTAGTGGAGGTTAAAAAATTGGTGTGTTTACAGGCAGAGATCTATGTATTTTCGATTAGTGTACTTATTGGGTCAAAGTTAATTAAGAGAAGTTAATTATGAACATAGTATAGTCCGGTTTAAAATTGTTTATAGAAAATTATTACGGCACAGATTGATTTAAAAAAAAGAACAGAAATGCTTTCTATTTTCTATCTCAGCAATACGTTGAATAGGGGATTCATTTTAAACTTTGATCAACGTTTATATCTAGAGATATTGTTCCACCAGCATAAGTCACGGACACAAGTAGTCTAGAGCAGACGCGTCTCGGCCGGAGCAGGGGGCGGAGCAGGGAGAGCGGGCTTTGAAATGCACTTCACACGGCCGGCCGGTCGTGAAACTGAAAGCATGGCCGGCCGGCCGTGAAAGCCTTTGATGCCACAGGGGGTGGAGCGACACCAGCTGGGAGAGTAGGCAAGGCAGGCGGCTGGGGACATGTGCACGCGCTTTTAAGCTCAATGTGCATGCGCATTGATCTTAAAAGTCACGGGCACTGCAAGGAATCGCCACGATTCCTTGCAAGTTGGATAAAGAGTGGATAAGCCACCATAGTCTCGCTTGCTCGATGCGCATGCGCATCGACAGGCGAGACCTAAAAAGGCCATCATGCCTTCGTCTGGCGCTGCTCCGAATTTTGTCACTTGAGAGGATGCTGCTGTGAGAGGGCCTGTTCGGAGAGGTCTCCAGGCGCCTCCCTCAGTCCCTGATCTCTTATGCGTGAGAGGGACTGTTCACAGAAGTCTCTCAGTTCCTCAACCTGGGTGGTCCTGCACACATCAAACAACCTCCATGGAATCAGCAGTTAACAATTGTTAGTATCAACTGCAAACAAACATTGACAAAGACAATCGTTCTTCATCATGGGGCCACTTGCTAGCGGGGTTACTGCACATGATGGGGCAAACCTTCGCTGGTTGCAGCAGCCACTCACAGGAAAGGGCAAGCATCTAAATCCAGTGGCAGTCAGAGGAGAACACACAGGTCCCACCTCCTCTCAATCAATCAATCAATCAAAGCATTTATATAGCGCACTACTCACCCAGAGGGTCTCAAGGCGCTAGGGGAGGGGGGGTCCGCTACTGCTCGAATAGCCAGGTCTTGAGCTGCTTCCTGAAGGCAAGGTGGTCCTGGGTCAGGCGGAGGTGGGTCAGGAGGGAGTTCCAAGTCTTGGCGGCCTGTGGTGGCTCTTCGGATGCGGGGGACGGCGGCGAGGGCGTGGCCGGTCGATCAAAGCTGGCGTGTGGGAGCGTAGAAGATGTTGAGGTATCCTGGGCCTTGGTTGTGTAGGGCTTTGTGTGCGTGGGTGAGGAGACGGAAGGTGATTCTCTTGTTGACCGGAAGCCAGTGCAGATCTCTCAGGTGTCTGGAGATGTGGCTGCGACGGGGGATGTCCAGGATGAGTCGTGCTGAGGCGTTCTGAATCCGCTGGAGTCTCGTCTGGAGTTTGGCGGTGGTTCCGGCGTAGAGGGAGTTGGTGTAGTCCAGACGGCTGGTGACGAGGGCCTGGGTGACCGTCTTCCTGGTCTCGGTGGGGATCCACCGGAAGATTTTACGTAGCATGCGCAGGATGTTGAAGCACGACGAGGAGACAGCGTTGACTTGTCTGGTCATGGAGAGGGAGGAGTCCAGGATGAAGCCCAGGTTGCGTGCGTGGTCTGTTGGTTTGGGTGCGCTGCCCGGGGGGGGCCACTAGGAGTCGTCCCAGGCGGAGGGCGAAGATCCCAGGATGAGGACTTCCGTCTTGTCCGAGTTCAGTTTCAGGCGGCTGTTCATCATCCACTTGGCTACGTCTGTCATCCCTTCGTGTAGGTTGGCTCTGGCGGTGGCGGGGTCGTTGGTGAGGGAGAGGATCAGCTGGGTGTCGTCGGCGTAGGAGATGATGTTGAGGTTGTGTTGGCGTGCGATGGCTGCAAGGGGGCTCATGTAGACGTTGAAGAGGGTTGGGCTGAGCGAGGAGCCTTGAGGAACGCCGCAGATGACTTCTGTGGCTTCTGATCTGAACGGGGGAGGCGGACTCTCTGTGTCCTTCCGGGGAGGAACGAGATGATCCATTCCAGTGCCTTCTCCTGGATTCCGACGTTGCTGAGGCGCTGTACTAGGGTACGGTGGCAGACAGTGTTGAAGGCCGCGGAGAGGTCTAGGAGGATGAGGGCCGCTGTTTCTCCGTTGTCGAGCAGGGCTCGGATGTCATCCGTGGCTGCGATCACGGCGGTCTCGGTGCTGTGGTTGGCCCGGAAGCCAGACTGCGAGAGGTCGAGGGATCCGTTCGTCTCGAGGAAGGCGGCCAGCTGCTTGTTGACGGTCTTCTCGATGACTTTTGCAGGAAACGGGAGCAGTGAGATGGGGCCGTAGTTCTTGAGGTCGGTGGGGTCGGCTTCTTTAGTAGAGCGCTGAGTTCGGGGTGCTTCCAGCTCTCCGGGAAGGTAGCGGTGTCGAAGGAGGTGTTGATGATGTCCCGCAGGTGGGGTGCGATGACAGCATCGGCCTTGTTGAAGACGTGGTGAGGGCAGGGGTCTGCTGGAGATCCGGAGTGGATGGAGTTCATCGTGCGGATGGTGTCTTCGGTGCTGATTGGGGTCCAGGCGCGGAGGGTGGTGGTGGGGGGCGGTGGTTCAGTCGTGGCTTGCGTCGGTTGATTGCTGAAGCTGTTGTGTATGTCCGCGATCTTGTTGTGGAAGTAGGAGGCGAGGGAGTTGCAGAGGTCTTGCGAAGGGGTGATGTCGTTGTTTCCGGTGTTGGGGTTGGAGAGCTCTTTAACGATGTTGAAGAGTTCCTTGCTGTTGTGTGCTTTGCTGTCCAGTTGTTCCTTGAATGCAGTTTTCTTGTTGGCGTGGATCAGTTGGTGGTGTTTTCGGGTGGCGAGCTTGAGGGCAGTCATGTTGTTCAGTGTTGGGTCTCTGCGCCAGGCTTTCTCGAGTGCTCGGCAGTTCTTCTTGGAGCTCTTGAGTTTGTCGGTGAACCATGGGGCTTTCTTGCTGCCGGGTCTGCTAGGCGGGGTCTTCAGAGGGGCGAGGTCATCTGCGCAGTTGCTGATCCACTTCGCGAGGTTGGTGGCCGCCTGGCTTGGGTTCGTTGCGCTGGTGGGAGGGTTCATGCTCAGGGAAGTCGCAAGCTGGTCGGCTGTGATCTTGTTCCAGCTTCTGCGTGCAACCTGTTGCTGGTGGTGGTGGATCGTGGTCCTTCTGAAGCTGAAGTGGACGCAGCTGTGGTCCGTCCAGTGGAGTCCTTTGGCGTGGCTGAAGGTGATGTCCTTGCTGGATGAGAACACGGGGTTGAGTGTGTGTCCGGCATAGTGGGTGGGGGTGGTCACCAGCTGCTTGAGACCGAGGTTGGCGAGGTTGTCCAGCAGGGTGGTGGTGTTGCAGTCGTTGTTGTTCTCCAGGTGGAAGTTGAGGTCCCCGAGGAGGGTGTAGTCAGCGGAGAGGAGGGCGTGCGGACTGATGTCGTCTGCGATGTCTTCGCTGAATTGTGTGCGTGGTCCCGGGAGTCTGTAGATGAGGGTGCCTCTGAGGGTGGTCTTGGGGTTGATGTGGATCTGGAAGTGCAGGTGTTCGGCGGGTGCGAGGGTGTCATCGGTGTTGATCGTGATGCGGATGGTGTTCCTGTGGATGATGGCGATGCCTCCTCCTGTCTGGTTGACGCGGTCCCTCCGTTGTAGCCGTGCGGGATGGCGATGGCGATGTCAGGTGCTGAGGAGGTGTTCATCCAGGTTTCCGTGAGGAAGGCGACGTCTGGGGCTGTGGTGTCGAGCAGGTTCCAGAGCTCGACGGCGTGTCTGTGGATGGAGCGGGTGTTGAGCAGGATGCACTTGAGGTGGTTGCTGCTGGTGCTCGGCTTGGTCAGAGCTGGTGTAGTGCAGGTCCGGATGCAGGTGAACTTGCAGGAGTGGCAGCAGAAGGGTCCGTGGGTGCGTATTGGGGTGGCTCGATAGCAGCCCGGGACACGACCGGCGTTGAGTGCGTAGAGTTCGGTGGCGTCGTAGGTCCGGCGGGTGGGCTGGTGTCTGCGGGAGCCAGGGGTCCTGGCACTGGGCGTGGTCCAGGCGCGGACGGGTGCAGACGGGCTTACCTTTGGCGCGCCTTCCGCGCACAATCGGCGCGCCCACTGCGCGTCAACGCTGCACGTGAGCACGGTCGCCATTTATGGCGAAGTGCAGGGAGGGAGGAGCAGCTGGGAGGCGGGAGCGGGGAGGGTACAGAAGGAAAGGGGGCGTGTCCACACTCAGGGCGGCGGGGAGCGGGGCGGGTGAGCGCAGGAGGCACTGCAGGGGACACTGCACAGGGGGGACAGCAACACAGCAAAAGGAACAAAAATAGGTATCAAAAAACAATTACAATACAATTACACTCTAAACAGAACAGCAAAGAAATGCAGGAGTACGAGCGACGGCGGGGGCGTGGCCAGGAGGAAGGAAGGCTCAGCGAGGCTGAGAGCAGCGACATGCGGGGGGCACACACGACAGCTGGTGGCCGTGCGGCGCGGGGGGTGTCCTAAGATTAGGTCTCTCCAGGCGACCAGTTGGAGTCAGAGGAGAACAAACAGGTCCCGCCTCCTCTCCAGAGGACCAGTGGGAGTCAGAGAATACACAGGTCCGCCTCCTCTCCAGACGACCAATGGGAGTCAGAGGAGCACACACAGGCCCCTACTCCATTCCAGAAGACCAGTGGGAGTCAAAGGAGAACACACAGGCCAATCTTCCTTTCCAGAAAACAGTGGGAGTCAGCAAAGAACACACATGTCCCGACTCCTCTCCCGACGACCAGTGGGAGTCAGAGGAGAACACACAGACGCCTCCTCCTTCCAGAGGACAGCTGGGAGTCAGAGGAGAACACACAGACCCCTCCTCCTTCTTTCCAGAAGACAGGTGGGAGTCAGAGGAGAATACACAGACCCCTCCTCCTTTCCAGCAGACCAGTGGGAGTCCGAGGAGAACACACAGGCCCCTCCTCCTTTCTTGACGATTACAGAGCGACAAGCAGACCACCAGGTTTATTTATGCATTTATTTATTTATGCATTTTTATATAGCGCGGACTTTACCCGAAGGTGTCAGAGCGCTTCACAAAAGGAACAGAAATTAAACATAATAAGAAACATTACAAAAGAACAGATTACAAAAGCATACGTTACGTTACATAAGGTAATAGTGACATTTGTGAGCAAACAAAATACATGAGGTAGTAAAAATTGTGAGCAACCAAAAATACATGAGGTAGTAAAGGTAATAGTGACAATTGTGAGCAAACAAAATGCATGAGGTAGTAAAAATTGTGAGCAACCAAAAATACATGAGGTAGTAAAAAGTGCACAGGAGGAAAAAGTGACAAGTGTGCAGTTACAAGAGAAAACAAAGTATAATATGAGGTATAATACTGCAATAGGTTCTAGACACTCAGGCACAAGAACAAGCCTTATGTAGGCAAAGGTGGCACTTGTGCAAGTATCAAAGGTAAAAACATGTGAGAGGTAGCAAACTGTGTGTTACAAGGGCAAAGTGGTGTGTGCATGTTACAAAAGGGAACCAAACACAAGTACATGGAAAATACTCCAAAGAGGCAGACACTCTAACCCCAGGAATACACTGGGAAGGCACTTCCATGGTCATGGAAAATAGAAATTATCAGTAGTGGGAAGTCTTCCTCCAAATAACAAGAGGACGTGAATTACTTTTGGAGGTGTCTCTGGAGGAGGAGAACTTTGAGGTCCCTTTTGAAAGCCTGGGAGGAGGCGGTGGTCCGGAGCTGAGGCGGAAGGGAGTTCCAGATTCTCACTGCGTTGCCTGAAAAGGATTGGACCCTTGTTCTCTCCTTCTTGAAAGTGGGAGGTTCAAGTAGTAGATTCTCCGCATTGCGTGAAGGTCTAGAGCCTCCAGAGAGTTTCAGTTTATTCACCAGGTAGCGAGGAGAGGAGGAGTGCAAGGCTTTGTGGGTGATACAAGCGGTCTTGTAGATAGCTCTAGCCTCGAAGGGAAGCCAGCGGAGGGTGGATAACATCTGTGTGATGTGATTGCTTCTTTTGGCCCCATAAATGAAGCGAGCTGCTGAATGGAAAACAGACTTAAGTGGGGACAGGTGAGATTTGGGGAGGCCAGTAAGAAGAGAATTGCAGTAGTCTAGTCTGGAGAGGACCAGCGATTGCACCAGGGTTATAAGGTCTTGCTCCGGGAAGAAGCGTCGGATTCCCCAAAGAAGGCGCAGTTGGTAACAAGCAGATTTTGCAATAGAATTGATGTGGGGAGTTAGATTGAGTTTTTTGTCTAGAATGACTCCAAGGGATTTTGCGCTGTCAACAATGATGGGTTTATTGTTTGGTAGATTCATCTGATCCATCCATGATTGAACCGGGGGAGGGGAGAGTGAGGAGGAAAAGAGGAGGAATTCAGTTTTGGAGGGATTCAGAATCAGTTGATGAGTTGACATCCAGTTTTGGATGGAGTCCAGAGTAGAGCTTAGGAAGGAGAGATCATGAGTGGAGGCAACCTTGAGGTAGAGTTGAGTGTCATCTGCATAGAGATGATAGTGAATCCCGGATTTGCTTAGGAGGTTTCCCAGTGGTTCTAAGTAGAGATTGAACAATGTGGGTGAAAGTATAGAGCCTTGAGGAACACCCTGACCTACCGCCACAGGAGAAGAAAGACTGTTCGCTATTTTGATCATTTGGGATCTGTCAGAGAGGAAGGATGCAAACCATTTAGGCACAGTGCCCTCCATGCCCATTCTCTGTTGAAGGATATTGAGGAGGGTGTTGTGATTGACAGTGTCAAAGGCTGCAGAAAGGTCAAGGAGAATTAGAAGACAGGACCCCCCCGAATCGAGTATCCTCAGCGCGTCATCAACCACTTGCAGTAGGGCTGTTTCAGTGCTGCAGTTTTGGATGAAGCCAGACTGACAATTGTCAAGAAGATCATTGTCCTTGATATGGCGAGAGAGTTGTTTTGCTACACATCTTTCTGTTATCTTCGCAAGGAAGGGAAGGTTAGTGATGGGGCGGAAGTTGTTGAGGTCCTTCGCATCAGCAGTGGGCTTTTTAAGCAGAGGGGTGACCTGCCCAGTTTTGAAGGAGACAAGAAGGGAGCCTTGCCAGAGGGAGAGGTTGATCAGAGTGGTCCAATAGGAAAGGGAATGGGTATAGAAGTCCAAGGCAATGGCACTGGGGATAGGGTCAAGAGAATGGTTGGAGGGCTTTGTTTCGCGTATGCACTTGAGAAGGGCATCTTCAGATATGGGGTCAAAGCTCTGCCAAATGGGTAAGGATTTGCGCTCCTCTGGAGGTGTAGGATGAGCGACCTGATCCACAAGTGATTTCACTTTTTCATCGAAGAAAATAGCGAAATCCGCTGCTCTCTTAGTAGAATCCTCCACCTCGGAGGATTGGGGAGAGCAGCTCGGAGTCTTGATGAGATCGAATAGTTTTTTGGGTCTATTTTTGGCGGAGTCAAGGAGGGTTTTGAAGTGCGCCGCTTTCTCAAGGAAGATATGCTTGTGGTACTTGGATCTTGCTGTGCGAAGCATGGCTAAATTGCCTGTGGAGGGCACTTGCCTCCATTGCTTCTCCAGGAATCTTAGCTGCTTCCTTTCCTCATAAAGGGATTTGTTGAACCAAGGTGCTGAGGGAGTGGGCCTTATCCTTTTGCTTTTGAGTGGAGCAACGTTATTAATTTCAGCTGCAAGAACTGTCAGGCATTGGGAGGTGAGATCGTCAACAGCTATGTTCCGGGCTAGCCTTGGAAGTGATAGCAAAGCTGATTCACAGAGGGGACCGACATCAATATTTTTGGCATCACGGAACCAGGAGATGGCCCTCTTGGGTTGGCCAAGAGTTATAGAGTGTGAAAGTTGAAGAGAGAATGGGATGAGGTGGTGGTCAGACCAATCTACTTGGATTGGGGTAGAGGTAGAAAGCATGCCTGCTTTAGAAATAACAAGGTCCAGGATTGCGCCCTTGGAGTGGGTTGGTTCAATGCAGTGTTGGATAAGATCATTTGTAGAGAGGAAGGTGGCCAGAGAGTTAGCAGAGGAGTCTTGCGGTACGCCCCAGTGGAGATTGAAGTCACCCACGAAGGTCTGATTGTCACTTTGTGTGTATTGGTCGCTGATGAAGTCAGTGAGATCTTCTATAAACGAAGGGCCACTACGAGGCGGGCGGTAAATGATATGGAATCTGAGCGGTGGACGGTGTTTCAATTAAAGCTCAAGAGAAAGGCATTCAAAGGTGAGGGAGGAACTGATTGGTGAAGCCTTAAGTTGGAGGGCGTTTCTAAAGATGACTGCAACACCTCCCTCCGTGTTGTCAGTTCTCGTCATTCCTAAATATGGAATAACATGTGGGTAATAGGATATCAAACATAGAGTGAGAGGTATCTTTGAACCAGGTCTCGGTGAGGAAGAGCATGTCAAGTTTGTGAAGGGTGATGGTATCGGAGATTTCAAGCTTGTGTTTTACTGCAGATCTGCAGTTGTGAAGCATACAGCGCAGCTCTGTCAAGACTCTTTTGGTGACGGGGGCACTGGGGCTCTGAAGGGTGATCGGGATATTGTACTTATGTGGGGGTGCTCGGGAAGGTTTAGGTGGATGCTTTGTTCTGACAGAGGTGATGGTCGGAATAGTGTAGATAGTGGGGTTGCTAGGGTATGTCTGTTGAAGGAGGGTGGCGTTCAAGGGCTTGTGTGAGTTAAAGACGTTTGCAGACGAGAGGTTGGGCTTGGCTGTAATGGGGTGAAGGGCGAGGTGCATCTCATGGGAAGTTGGGAGGGAGTAGAGGTGCATGGATGGGTGGAGATCTTAGAGCATAAAAGTGAAATGGCAGCTGTAAGCTGGGAGATGGAGGTGATCAGAGAGCCTAGCGTATTTTCCAGTGAGAATGAGGCAGAGCACGGAAGGTTGGGTGGCTCGATTGAGACAAGGGGGGTGGTATTGGTGGTGGGAGGCAGGGAGAGGTGGGGGACAGGAGGTAAGTTGGGGAGAGGTGGGGGGCAGGGGGTATGTTGGGGTGTGGGGTTCACAGGTGGAGTAAGTGAATTGGGCGTTAAGGGAGAGTTGTCATTGTTGGTGTTGCAAGACGGAGAGGAGTTAAGGACAAATTTAGAGGGAGAAAGGTGCGGAACACGGCGGTAGGGAAGTAGGAGGGGGGAGGCCTGAGTGGCATCATGGGAATGTAGGAGGTTTGGGAGGAAGCGAGGTGCAGTGGTTGTGGAGGTCCTGTCAGTTAGGAGAGGTGGCAGTGAGGGAACGGTAATCTGGCAGAGTGAGGGGGATTGAGAGAGAGGGAAGTTGAGGAAGGGAAGTGGTCCTGCTGGGCCCGAGGGAGGGAGATGGGAGGGGTTACTAGGAGGGGAAAGGGGGTAGTGCAGCAGTACTGGAGGAGTAGGAGGGAGGAGAGAGATGCAGTGGGAATGTGGCGAAAACGGGATGAATGGCGAGGGGATGAAGGGGTGGAGAGGAGGGATGGAAGGAGGGATAAGGGGAGCATAGGGAAAGTTAATTGGGGGAGAGGGTTGGAGGAGAGGTGGACTAAGAAGGGGGGTGATAGGGAGAAGTATGGGGGAGGAGAAGAGATTTGAGTATCGCGATAGTGCAGATGGGACGAGGACGTATTAGCTAGTGGTAAGGCTGAAGTCATGTGGGAGGGGACATACTGTGAGGGGGGAGGAATAGGAGATGAGGTAAGTTGGGGCGGGGAGGGAAGAGGGCCGACCTGTGCTTCTCGAGAGTGCAGCCAATTGGAGTGGGGTGGGGTTGGCGGGGGAGAAAGGGAGTAATGGGTGGAGCTGGAAGGAGAGACAGGGGGAAACCCGGTTGCAGAGGAGGGGAGTAAGGAGGGGAAGAGGTGGTCAAAGAGCGAGAGGCAGGTATCTTTGCCTTGGATCATGACAGTACCGTTGTTATAGAGTGAGATAGTGAGGTAGCCATTGAAGCACTCAGAGGGGGAGATTTTTAGTTGTTTCCTATAAGGGATAGAGGAGGAGGAGGTGACGTTGAGGGAATTGTAAAAACTGTTGGACCAAGAGGGGGTGTCGCGAGTGAAGAAAATGAAATCGTTTTTGAGCCTCCTAAGAAAACCATTGTAAATTTGATCAACAAAAAGGGAGTCCAGGAAACGTTCAAAAGTGTTATGCTTCAGTCGTTTTATTGTAGCTTTAGACTAATCGGGAGGATAAATGATTTTGTAGCAATTGGCTCCAGACTTAACTCGAGAGGTGGCCATGTTGGGAGGATGAGGCGAAGAAGGGTGGGGGAGGGATGAGAGGGGTGTTATTGGGAAAGCGGTGGTGAGGAGAAATAAAAGGGCAAAAAGGGGGGCGCATAATCCAAGCGTTTATGGTGAGATAACCGAGTTAATGTGCCGTCAGGGAAGTGAGGTGGGAATTTGTTGGACCCTTCATCTAGGAGCAGGTTCAAAGGCATGGAGATCCACCTCCTCTGTTGGGGTAGAATTCTGAGCGGCCATAAAAACAAGTAGCCCCAAATGCCAATTCAAGAGTCAGCAGATAGTCTTTCTTCTCTGTCCATGCAATGCGTCCGGTTAGACCCAGTTTCAGTGTCGTCCATGAAACCAAGACATTACAATGTACTGGGGTAACCTATAAAAAAAAAGGGTATGAGTACAATACAATACAATAAACAATGGTCCCAAAGGAAAGTGAGGATAGAACAATTAAATGGCACTACCCTGAGTTAAAATTCAAACAGCAAAAGCAGGGAGAGAACATATGAGTCAATAATCATCACACAAAACACAATGCTATTCCAAAACATAGATTTCAATTTATATTCATTATTTTCATACATAAGTTGCACCAAAAAGCCATAACAATGTGCTCAAGAAAAAAGAGAAGGAAGGCAGGGACCCATAACATCAATAAACGTATTTAATCGCAGTCTGTCCGTCAAACATTTTTTACATCTCAAATATTCTGCGGCAAAATTAAGACAATCCATGCAATTCAAAATATGTCCAGGTATTGACACATCACTGGGGTGAGGCGGCCAGTTGGTGCCTCACTTGTGGGCCTTCTTCAGGACAGGTAAAATATTACCGACAGGAGCAACCTATCAAAAAGGAAAGGGTATACTTTAAAATCAAATAAAATGTAATGCGCATGTAAAATAACTCATCTCTGCTGTTTACCTGCAGAACTTTGTTTATACACTCTAGACTCGTTTGCTTACAAGCAGTCCTAAGCCTGGAGGGTGGAACAGCCACAAGCTGTGTATGTTTTTCCAAATTACTGTGGCAATTTCTTTCTAAAGAAAATTATAAATCAGCATTGGAACTTGATATCTTTTTTGTAGATTAATTCCCAAGCCTCCTTTGCTGAGTGGATCCTGGGTGTTGTTCAACACGAGAACTTATAACATCTATCACATGGTTTGCTCTAATTTTGTGAGGAGCACAACAGTTCTTATAATACAATATGTATTAAATTGAGTAATGCATGCCCTTCAAAGCTATAAGAATTCACAAATTGCACATTCGTCATAACTTGCGCGTTTGAGTATGTTTACTACTTTCCGCATCCACAAACTACATTTTTGTAGTAACTTAAGTCCCTACCTGCATTATTATCAGTGGTTGGCCACATGTAGAGCTGGACTTTCTACAAAAGTGTAAGTTACTACAAAAGTGTACATTACTAAAAAAGTAGTTTGTGAATACAAAAAGTAGTAAACTTACTCAAAAGTATAAACTTACTCAAAAGTGTAAACTTACTCAAAAGTGCAAGTTACCTTTGTGATCAAGTAACTAAGGGGCATATTTACAAAGAAATGATGGAGCACGGAGCTGCAACAAATTCGGCAGCACCATGCTCTGCCTTTCCAAGCCGCAGAGATGCGATGTATTTACAACAATACAGTACACTCCTGTTTTTTCTCTAGCACTAAAAATAGCTGCATAACACCAATCCAAACACCCTTGCGTCATAGTGCAAGGGAGCATGCATGGCAGGGAATGATTGTTTGTGTGCAAGAAGGCAATTTGCTTTTTCTTTGTATGCTACTTTCTGCAGAATATTTAGAACTAGCAAACCGTCATCATTTAATTATTGTTTGTGTGCAGGAAGGGATACCTTTTTGCACATAAACAATTGTTAATGGAATTTTGCTCTTTTCATGTCTGCTGCAGCACACATAAAAAAGCAAAAACGAGGAGGAATAATAGTATTCCTCCTTGTTGCGTCATTTTAATGCCTGCTATTGCATGTCGTTAGTTTTTGGAGCTACCACAGATTTACAGATCCATTTAAACTGGGGGCAGCATCAAAATGCCATTGGTGTTGCGGAGGAACGCCCACAGCAACGCCCATTGCATGTCCCTTTCACGCATACACCTATGTGAATGGGTACCATATTTACAAAGCACCTTAACGCCACTTTACAAGTATGATGCAGGACATTACGCCACCGGAACTTCAAAAAAAGTGACATTCCGGTGGTGCAATCGCCTTGTGAATATGCAACACCCTTGGCTTGCAGCCCACTGGGTCATTCACCCAGTTGGCACTGTGCTGCTTCCAGCTCCATGTTGTCTCCAGCTGCTTTTTTCCCTGGCCTACCTCATAGTTTCCAAGGGTCAGTTTTCTTTTCCTCTCAGTGACCTCACTTGCACTTGCATTCTGTCCCCACCTGTCAAGAGGCTCTTTCCTTTCCTTGGCCTGCTCGTGTTGCGGCCCTGGACTCGTTAGTTACAGTGACTCATGCATGCCCGCTGGGCAACAGAAACAGCGAACCAGAGTATCACTGATTGAGATGCATGTCATCTGCATATTTAATGAAAGAAAATCTACATGAGCAGCCAATGTACTGGGACAAGTAGAAATAATAGAACCAAAAGTAAAAAGAGGATTTAAAGGGTAGAAATCTACATGGTTGAACGTAGACCTTCGAAGAGCGCACTGAAATGACTGTTTCCCTCTAATAAGTTGATCACTTACCATTCCACGTCCATCTTCATCCCACATACCCTCTCCTCTACTCCATACTGTAATAGCTGCTCACGTTCAAGTCCTTTCTCCCTCTCCACCTCCCTCCACCATCCCCGTTGCAGCCCCTGGGTTTCCCCTTCCACCCTCTTGAATCCCACTAGCTTATACCCCCTTCCATCTGTATATATATATATATGGGAGCAAGGGCACAGCCTGTGCCGGAAACGCGTTTGACGAGGCTTTGCACCCTGCATGCACGAATAAACTTCATCACGTGAAACTATTGCAAGTCTGGCTGTGGCGTCATTTTGGTGTCCCGTTTTTCTTGTCTGCACGGAAAGTGCTTTGGAGACAGATTGGAGTTCATTTATTTATATATATATATATATATATATATATATATATATATATATATATATATATATATATATATATATATATATATATATATATATATATATATATGCAAATCCAACCTGTCACCAAAGTGCTTCGTGCACCGAAGGGTACGCAGACTACAAAATCAGCACTCCAAGGCGATGTCGATACTTTAACTGCTGGTGTTTATATATATATATATATATATATATATATATATATATATATATATATATATATATATATATATATATATATATATATATATACATATATATATATATCCTAATATAATAAAGAGAGAGCCCAAACCTTTGAGGCGGGTAATCTCAGGAACCACAGCACCAATCACAACACCCAATACAGCGTTGGAAAGGGAAGTTGCAGCAGAAGGACATAGGCTATGCAGACGCCCACCATATACATTTAAAAGGTAAAAGAACCGTGCCAGCAAAGTAGTCCCTTGTGGGTGTGTCTGCGTTGTGCTGTGGGCTTGTGCTGGGGGCGTGACAAAGGCGGGGGGCGTGTGGTACGTTCCGCTCTTCACGCCATGTCTCATATCGTGTGCTAATCCCACCCTGCTCCCTTTAAATACCCCTGCACCCCATAATCATAACCCACCCTTACTCCTTAAAATACCCCAACACCCTTAAACACTAACCCATCTTAACCCTATAAATATGCCCTGTACCCCAAAACCCAAACCTATCCCTAAACCCTAAAAATACCCCTGTACCCCAAAACCCAAACCTAGCCCTGAACCCTATAAATACCCCTGTACCTCAAAACCCAAACCTACCCTTGAACCCTAAAAATACCCCTGTACCCCAAAACCCAAACCTAGCCCTGAACCCTAAAAATACCACTGTACCCCAAAACACAAACCTACCCCTGAACCCTAAAATACCCCTGTACCCCAAAACCTAAACCTAGCCCTGAACCCTTAAAATATCCATGTACCCCAAAACCCAAACCTACCCCTGAACCCTAAAAATACCCCTGTACCCCAAAACCCAAACCTAGCCCTGAACCCTAAAAATAACCCTGTGACCTGAAACCCAAACCTACCCCTGAACCCTTAAAATATCCATGTACCCCAAAACCCAAACCTACCCCTGAACCCTAAAAATACTCCTGTACCCCAAAACCCAAACCTACCCCTGAACCCTAAAAATACCCCTATACCCCAAAACCCAAACCTAGCCCTGAACCCTAAAAATACCCCTGTACCCCATAACCCAAAACTATATCTGAACCCTTAAAATACCCAAACACCCCAAAACATATACCTCAGTACCCCAAAACATATACCCCTATACCCATACTTACCATATCCAAACATTAAAAAAATCTATGCTTTTACCATTCATGCATTTACAACGAATTTCGTTGTAAATGTATGCGTGGTAAAAGCATATAAAATGTAATGCCATGCGTTATAATGGCATTGCGGAGTCATGGTACTTTCGTAATTAAAGTATGAGGAGTGATGGTATGCGGAAAGAAAGTTGCGGAATAATGGGTGTTTACTCTCCCCCAGTAAGTACATTGGTGGCACGGCGGCCCACATCTCCAGCAACATACTCATATTTTTTCACCACCCATTTGAAAAATGCACAGGTCTCTCTCATTGATGGTGGGCACTGACATATACTTTTAGACACACCTCCCGCCACAAGTTCTAGAATTGCGAACTTTCGAGCTGGGGAGCTACGTTCGAATCTCGGCATCAGCTCAACATCCTGTGATTCCAGGCAAATCGCTTTGGCTCCCCGTGCCTACCACAAAAGAATGTGTTCTTCTGAAATGTAAATTGTGCTCATGCCATGTTGTTGAGTTCGCGCTATATAATATTGCAAGGACAAATAAGGTAGGGAAACTCAAGTTCACACACTACTGAACGCGCACTCTTAAGTGCATCAGCAGTGCACTGTGACAGATAAGAAATGCCATCAAAATGAAACCCTACAAAACAATATACTACTGGCCGGCAGCAATTCATACCCAGACAACGTCGGGACGGGCTCCTAATATATATATCTATATATAAATATGTATTTTAAATGCCCTCCAAATGTTGAAAGCTGTACAAAACATCTCTGGTTGAATATTTGTTGCATGTATGAATTAATCGAAGATGTTCAATAAAAAGACTTATAAAAAAAACATAGAAATTCACTGAAAAAGCCAGAAGTTACAGGGACATTGTAGTTAAGAATTAGCATTTAAAAAACCTTCAATATTCACTGAGAAAAACAAAGTTTGCAGGGACGTTATAGTTAGGCTCAGGTGTCACTCGTACAAAACCAGAGAAATTCAAACGTAATAATTAGAGAGCTAACTATAACTCATGACCCCCCGCAATATACTTCTTATGACCTCATCGGAGCGTTTCACAGGCCTGTCACAAAACGAAATCCTACAAAACAATATACTACTGGCCGGCAGCAGTTCATACCCGGACAACGTTGGGACAGGCTGCTAGTATATATATATATATATATATATATATATATATATATATATATATATATATATATATATATATATATATACATATATATACATATATATATATATACATATATATACATACATATATATATATATATATATATATATATATATATATATATATATATATATATATATATATATATATATATATATATATATATATATATATTGCGAAATACCGCATCTCAATGTCAGCAATCAGCCTTTCCTTCTCTGCCACAAAGATTCTTCAGACACGGACCAATTCAGTGCAATTTCTGTTTATTGAAGCAGAGTATGCTGCATTATATATAGATATTGAATACCAGTCCAAACTTTCAATCAAGAGCAGCGCTGACTCCGTGAATTCATATCCAAAGTAAGATTTATTCTCAGTTGCTGCTCAGACATGTTTCGGCGGTTAGCCCCCGCCTCGTTCACTACATCTGCTCAAACACATATGTCAGTTTCTATATACATACACACAAGCAAATACAACTGGAATCCGTTGCCATAGTAATTCTGTCATGACACTCCTGACAGACATAGAAGAGTTCTTTACATTTTTCACGAGTCATGGTTCACTCCATTACTATTGGTCACAGTGCCTCCTGTTTAGCACATATGTTCCTAGGACAAATCTATATACAAAATAATATGCAACAAGACAGATTAAATTAAATTAAATACACAACCGGAATTAAAATAATACCGTAACAATTAAAAGTCATTGTATGAAAATATTTGATTTGTCAAAACCGGGTGTCTACGCAGAGAACAGACACTCAGGGGTCTAATGGCATTAATGGGATATTGATTAGGTACCCCAATAAATTCCTCATTTGTAGAGAGCAACAGATATGAAATACACCTTCACCATGTCAGTGACATGTAGTTACCCAGTGTGGTATTTGCGCAGTCGTCTATAGTTACGCCACGTGGTCTAGCCACATTGCAAAGGTTTGAATACACTGGAAGGTTATGTAAAGTCTGTAAGCTTGATTCCTCTTGCGGTCTATTACATAGAATGTATATTACCTCATCTCCAAGTGGACAAGAGAGGCTAAGCTAGTTGTGGACGGTTTGTGCTAAATATGTAATACTGCATGTGTCGTATGTCTCGTGGTGCTCTCACTCTACGTGATTCATATAAAACATAATAAAGTTATAACTGTGAGTTATATTAAACAAAAAAGTGTGTTTAACCATGACAAATTTAGAAAGTGCTCATATGCACAAGTGTTGAAGGTTCAATTTACTAGTGAATCGCAGATGTTTCTAAGAGTTGTACACGGGTTCGGGACAAGCAGACTGGATTTACAAGTGTACATTAAGCGCCTCATCTGCGTTCAACCCATTAGGTATCTTAGAGTCGAGCAAGATTATGTATCTTGACTCTAACCATCGCAATGCTAGTTGATGGTTACCTCCCCTGATGTTTTTGGGTATGTTGTCAATCACGAAACATGTCAGATCTTGAGTGTTTCCTTCGTGTTGTGAGTTTATATGTCTGGCTACCAGGTATGCCTGATCATCATTGGTTATCTCCGGAGGTGCTGAAGGATTCTCACGTGTACTTGGTGGATTGTACTTCCCACGTATATATATATATCACAGCTTCGAACATCCACGGACCATCTGTCCGTAAAGAAAGCAGCACACGCAGGGGGTAGTTCCACGTTAGATTTTATTCGGGAACTTCACAGCATACGACGCGTTTCGCCAGAGGGCTTCGTCAAGATATGCAAAGAGCGGAGGCGCTCAACTCATTTAAATCAAATGTCTTATGGTCTATAGGACTATTGTTGCCCATCATGGGGGGGATAACAAGCTTCCATGCTTCACTGACTGTGAAATTTGTAATTATGTTCACTGATTGTACATGCACTTAAGATCGGGCTAAACAGGGATTTACCGCTCCATCTTAAGATGGCCGATCCATTTGTAATTATTGTTTAGTCCTTTTTTGATCTCCATTGTAATTGCGGAAGTAAGACATTTGATTTAAATGAGTTGAGCGCCTCCGCTCTTTGCATATCTTGACGAAGCCCTCTGGCGAAACGCGTCGTATGCTGTGAAGTTCCCGAATAAAATCTAACGTGGAACTACCCCCTGCGTGTGCTGCTTTCTTTACGGACAGATGGTCCGTGGATGTTCGAAGCTGTGATTAATACAAACGGGCACACCCCCGTTCGGCGTGCACCCGCTCACGTGTGCAATCGGCTGGTGTTTGGAGCTCTGGAAATATATATATATATATATATATATATATATATATATATATATATATATATATATATATACAATAAAATCCCAAGACTCCCCAACCTCCGAACGGCGATGGAGAGACACACAAACTCCAACTGCTGTGATTTTGGTTATTTTTTATTTATTCTTTTATGCTTGCTGTGCTCCCACATCCTGTCATTACGTGTTTCGGCCAGCCAAGCTGGCCTTGATCACATGTATGTATTTATATATATATATATATATATATATATATATATAGAGAGAGAGAGAGAGAGAGAGAGAGAGAATACATAATGAGCTATCGTGCAATATGGTCCAATATTTTAATTTGTGCACCACAGTTGCACCACTTTTTGTGATGGAGAGGCAGCATAAACAATGCGTCACATTGCGGCCCATTTACAACGTGAAGCATCCAGGGAGATGTTTCACATTGTAAAACCCTGCACCATATTAAACCTGCATCAGGTATAATATATGCAGGGTGGGCGTTCACCGCATCAAAGTCTCGCAGAACTGATGCAGTGAAATTTACAACATTTCACTGCATCACTCTATGCCTTCACTGTATCAAAATCCCTATGCCTGCTAAGACCAGGCGTCAGGAATGACAGAGGGCTTTTTGAATGGGACTACTATGAGACCCCACGCAAACGTTGTATTATTCCTCTTCTTCGGCAAATGGGCCTGAGAAGATGTAGGCCCGCGCTTTTGGCTTTACAGTTTTTAGAAACCCAATTTGTTGCTAAGTCAATAGCCTGTTTTTTAAAAGCATGTTCGAAAATCCGTTAACAATTACCTGAGTTAACTGCGTAATTTTCATCAAATAGATATCAATTTGTCTTTTTTATACTGAAATGTTCTTAACTCATTTGTGAAAAATGCGTATGTGACAATTTGTTTTATACGTGTTCCGATGTAACGTTTTTTACTATGCACTTTTTATGATTGTAAAAAAAAAATTCAATCGAAATAAAGACTTTTGATTATGATGAATGGGACTCACCTATCTGTTGTGATGCAGTTGTGTCACTTTCATGAGCAACTCCAGCAATGTGTCACTTTTGTGCCAACAGATGCGTCAGAATTCCTGACACATCTGTTAATCCTTGCGCCATGGAGCACAGTATTGTAAATACAGTGCATCCATGGTGGTGCAAGGACATTTGGCGCAAGGAAACTGACACATCTATGCAGATGCATCCGTTCCTTGCAAATGAGGCCCCCTGCCGCTCCACATAGATTGTCAAACAACCTGTTTGCATTTCTCAGGAGGCGATTATTAGTGTTGAAGAGGAGCGATGGTATAACCACTAGCAGGCTTATATTCAAGCGGTTCCCTTTGACCTTAGCGAGCACTTGGTATGCGCGCGGCAGTGTATCCGGCCTTCAATAATGCCGTGAGGACAGATCGATAATGGAGGCCACAGAAGAAGACCGCGGCGTGTTCTGCTGACGGGCCCGCTCTACAGAGCTTCGGAGACGGGCTGCTCATCAAAGGGTCTTCTGACCGACCATCCAAAGACAGCCTCGTGCTATTGGTTGTGACAGTTCTGAGCGGTTCCACCGTGGAGTGTGAAGACCCCGTGGGCGTTGAGTCTACGGGTCGCTTTGAAATGCTGATGGTGTTCTTTTGCAGCCTGCATGGTGTGGGCTGCTTATATCTCAAGGACAGTCTGTCTTCTCACATGTGATCAATGCTCTCCCGTGCCTGGGAGTGTGAGATTTCTCAGCCTAGTTCTACCTTCTTGTAGATTCTCTGTAGGAGTTGCGCGGGCGATGGAGTCGGGCCTCCAGGTAGATGCTGACACAAGGTAAATGTCGGCACACCATTTTACATTTCCTCATCAAGCATTTTTTCCTGTTTACTGTGCTGGAGGAGAAGCAAAATTGGTTAGGGTGGAAATGCAGCAAATGGAACGAGAAACTGGTTGGTAACGCATAAACAGAATTAAAAACAAGCATTGGCAAAACCAATAGGTCTCGGCCATGGTAGAGCTCTGAGCTATTGCCACTGTCAATGGTATAGGTTGCATAGAAGCTCCAACAAAGATCACATGTTCCTGTGCATTTCACTGTAGAAAAGCAGATATTTGATTGCCCCAACACAGTCTATACGGGCGAGCACGCTGCTGGCAGCAGAATTTTCACCAGGACATTCTGTTATTGTTGTGGTTGTCACCTACAGCTGTAGATGGTGTTGTGAGGTCAGAGGAGAAGCTGGGATGTCACTCAGAGGCATTCGAGCAGCCCCTGCTGTATACCAATGGGAAGTGATGCAATGCACTAAGACACACGAGCCGCTAGAGGGCAGTGGACACGGCTAGCAAAGTGAAAAATAAACAAAGAAGTATGCAGTATGGGGAGAGGAGGGGCCGGCAAGCAATAAAAGAGTAGAAAGGCTGTGAGTAGACCGGTGTAGGGGGGTTGAAAGAGGCCTCAGGGACAGTGCAGGCATGGGGGTATGCGGGAGAACAAGCATATGACTGAGAGACCAAGGAAACATGCAATTCATTGGAGTGCTGAAACCTAAAAGAAAAAGTAGTTCTATAATGTGAGTAGTGGAAGGATACAAGTCATCCAATCAAAACATGGTAACAAAAAAAAGTAGAAGAAGAAATGCTGCAGGAGCAGAAGAGACAAGAATGAGGGGAAAAGGCATCAAATAAGGACCAGTAAACTAAGAAAGCCATCAATCATGAGCAAGAGGCTGGCCCAAAGCCCACACTGTACTGCAGAAAAAAGGTCTTCAAAGAAAGTCAGTTGAAGTGGTCTGTATTTGATATTTATAAATGGCACCAGCTTTCAATAGCGCACAGAAATCACGCATTTTGTCTCTTTTACGAATCTCTGGACCCTCCTGTTTGTGGACGGAAAAGGTCGCCTGCATGGCTCTGAAGTCTGTGCACCTCTGCTCTGCATTTCCTGCAACACGTCTAATGGTTTTTGGATTTTTGTCCTGAGCCCTCACCAATTGTATGTGCCCCGGAAGCCCACGGTAACATGGACTGCAACCAGAGCGGCCCAGTGGTCAGGAGGGACAAAGCAGGAGCATTGGCCTTTTATGAACACAACTACTGTCAGCAAACCAGGCTCTGGAGGACCGACAGTGGTGATACCAACAGACTGCAGCCGCAGAACAGACCTCTGCATCAGCCACCTGCAACGCAGAATTGACTGGCCTCCTTGAAGCTGGTCTGAGAGTCCAATGCGATCAGGTAACGCATTGGGCAAGGGTCTAGGCAAAAACAAAGAGTACAAATGGACTCAGGAATGTCAGCAAGAATTTGATGGTTTGAAATTCAATGCTACATTTACTCAATTTATGTGCAGTAGATGTGAGTGGGAGTGTGTGCTATGTGTGAACCCATTAGGATTCCACGCACCTGTGGAGTCACTGACAAAAGCTGGCAACATCTGCTGTGCACCCAGAGTGGAGGCAGGGACTGTGGTGAGCCTTTGGTGAATTCACTTTCTAGATGACTTTACATGAACAAGCATTGCTAAAGCCAATAGGATGTGCCTATTTTGGCCAACATGCTTTGCAATGCTTTTTCCCAATCCTGTGGAGCTTCATCACAAAAAAATGTATGATGACGCAACATGTGTATGAGCGCATATGCGCCATGGTGCTCCTGGTATCACATCCCACAGGTGCATGCATATGTGATAACATATGAACGGGCATGAGTCACGTCACATGCTGGGCCCTAAAGTGTAGAGATGGAGAAGATGCTGCAGCACCCCAAAAAAACCTGCCAAAAGGTAAAAAAGAGCAAAGAAGCAGCCTTTAAAAAGTGTTTTTATCTCTTGACTGTGTTGTGCTTCAAAGACTCAGATCAAGCGTGAGGCAGTGTCTGATAAGTTGTGGCTTATTCTTTTAACATGGAGATTGCTGTTCACTTTCCCTTTCTCTAACTTTAAGGGGCGTGGAATTTGTAACGCAAACCAAGTGCCAGGTTTGCTGGGTAGAGGGGGTGTGAAAGGAATGGCTCTCAAATATTTTCTAACACACAATATCCTTTAAATAGTTACATATGAAGTGCACAAATATTTCAAAGCATATCAGCAGTAAGGAAAGCATAAATGAGGCATGTTGGATTTTCTTATTCTAAAAGAAACAAAGATTTTAATAGGATCACAAAGCAAACCAGACACTTTACTTTACTGAAACCCAATTCCCCTATGTCTGATGCAAATTTACTGCCCATTTCAGGAGGCCTTTTCATTGGAAGATCTGAAGTCTGTGCATGTCAGTACTCTACCGCACCATGCATTAGTCATTTATACAAGATAATGTGCTCCAACAGATACTTCTCCCCTACAGCTTTCCTACTGAACGGCCATGGCTCATTTGCTAAACTGCGTAACACTTGGATTTTTCACTGTTCCTTTGACCTCAGTGAGGTAACATTGATGGCTGAAGCCCCACTCTGAAAACTGGTGCATCACTATTGCTGGCATAACATGTCTAGGCAATGATGCGGCCACCATTGTATTCTTTTTTAGGTCGAGGACTGTAGGCTGCGCTTGCGCAGTCTTGGTCCGAGATTTAATGTTTCTTAGTATGGGGGCTTGAACCCGCCCCTCTTTTTCATTGGCTGGCTTCCTAAACGGAGGCCAGCCATTGGAGGAGAGGGGTGTCACTCTGTTCAAGCCCCGAATTTTTCCGATTCGGGGGCGTCTTTTTTCTCTTCTTTCTTGTTTTCTTTCTATCCTCTTCCCATTGGCTGGAATTTTACCTTCCAGCCAATGGGAAGAGGTGAGAAAGAAAACCACGCCCCCGAATCAGAAAATGACGATGCTTTCTCCGAGGCATTTCTGCCTTGCCTCAGAGAAACATGGTGGTGCTGCTTGGTTTCCCGCCCGCCTCTCAGCCACAGGATTTCACACAGGCAGCCGAGGAAGTCTCCGAGGGACTCCCCCCCTGAGCCGGTAAGTTTTTTTCTTGCCTCCGGTTCCCTGATTGTGCCCGTTTTCTAGTTTTTGTGCCTCTGTTTCCCTGCTTGTGATCCGGTTTTTTTGCCTCTGTTTCCCTGATTGTGCCCGTTTTCTTGTTTTCGTGCCTCTGGTTCTCTGCTTGTGATCCGGTTTTTTTGCCTCTGTTTCCCTGATTGTGCCCGTTTTCTTGTTTTCGTGCCTCTGTTTCCCTGCTTGTGATCCGGTTTTTCGTGCCTCTGTTTCCCTGCTTGTGATCCGGGTTTTCGTGCCTCTGTTCCCTGCTTGTCGTCCCGGTTTTTCGTGCCTCTGTTTCCCTGCTTGTCATGCCGGTTTTAACTGTGCCTCTGTTTCCCTGCTTGTCATCCCGTTTTTCTGTGCCTCTTTTCCCTGCTTGTCATCCCGGTTTTTCTATGCCTCTGTTCCCTGCTTGTCATCCCGGTTTTTCTGTGCCTCTGTTCCCTGCTTGTCATCCCGGTTTTTCTGTGCCTCTGTTCCCTGCTTGTCATCCCGTTTTTTTCTGTGCCTCTGTTCCCTGCTTGTCATCCCTGTTTTTCTGTGCCTCTGTTCCCCCGGTTTTTCTGTGCCTTTGTTCCCCCGGTTTTTCTGTGCCTCTGTTCCCTGCTTGTCATCCCAGTTTTTCTGTGCCTCTATTCCCTGCTTGTCATCCCGGTTTTTCTGTGCCTCTGTTCCCCCAGTTTTTCTGTGCCTCTGTTCCCTACTTGTCATCCCGGGTTTTCTGTGCCTCTGTTCCCTGCTTGTCATCCCGGTTTTTCTGTGCCTCTGTACCCCCTTTTTTTCTGTGCCTCTGTTCCCCCGGTTTTTCTGTGCCTATGTTCCCTGCTTGTCATCCCAGTTTTTCTGTGCCTCTGTTCCCTGCTTGTCATCCCGGTTTTTCTGTGCCTCTGTTCCACCTTGTCATCCCGGTTTCTCTGTCCCTCTGTTCCCCCTCGTCATCCCGGTTTTTCTGTGCCTCTGTACCCCCTTTTTTTCTGTGCCTCTGTTCCCCCAGTTTTTCTGTGCCTATGTTCCCTGCTTGTCATCCTGGTTTTTCTATGCCTCTGTTCTCTGCTTGTCATCCCGGTTTTCTGTGCCTCTGTTCCCTGCTTGTCATCCCGGTTTTTCTGTGCCTCTGTTCCCTGCTTGTCATCCCGGTTTTTCTGTGCCTTTGTTCCCTGCTTGTCATCCCGGCCTGCTTGTCATCCCGTTTTATTTGTGCCTCTGTTCCCTGCTTGTCATCCTGGTTTTTCTGTGCCTCTGTTCTGCCGGTTTCTCTGTGCCTCTGTTCCCTGCTTGTCATCTCGGTTTTTCTGTGCCTCTGTTCCCTGCTTGTGTTCCTGGCCTGCTTGTCATCCCGGTTTTTCTGTGCCTCTGTTCCCTGCTTGTCATCCTGGTTTTTCTGTGCCTCTGTTCTCCCTTGTCATCCCAGTTTTTCTGTGTCTCTGTTCCCCCTCGTCATCTCGGTTCTTCTGTACCTCTGTTCCCTGCTTGTCATCCTGGTTTTTCTGTGCCTCTGTTATCTGCTTGTCATCCCGGTTTTTCTGTGCCTCTGTTCCCACGGTTTTTCTGTGCCTCTGTTCCCCCGGTTTTTCTGTGCCTCTGTTCCCTGCTTGTCATCCTGGTTTTTCTGTGCCTCTGTTCCCCCTGCCATCCCGGTTTTTCTGTGCCTCTGTTCCCCCTCGTCATCCCGGTTTTTCTGTGCCTCTGTTCCCTGCTTGTCATCTCGGTTCTTCTGTGCCTCTGTTCCCTGCTTGTCATCCTGGTTTTTCTGTACCTCTGTTCTCTGCTTTGATCCCGGTTTTTCTGTGCCTCTGTTCCCCCGGTTTTTCTGTGCCTCTGTTCCCTGCTTGTCATCCCGGATTTTCTGTGCCTCTGTTCCCCCGGTTTTTCCGTGCCTCTGTTCCCTGCTTGTCATCCTGGTTTTTCTGTGCCTCTCTGTTCCCTGCTTGTCATCCCCGTTTTTCTGTGCCTCTGTTCCCTGCTTGTCATCCTGGTTTTTCTGTGCCTCTGTTCCCCCGGTTTTTCTGTGCCTCTGTTCCCTGCTTGTCATCCCGGATTTTCTGTGCCTCCGTTCCCTGCTTGTCATCCCGGTTTTTCTGTGCCTCTGTGTGTGTGGCTCTGTCTGTGTGCGTGGCTCTGTCTGTGTGTGTGCGGCTCTGTCTGTGTGTGCGTGGCTCTGTCTGTGTGTGTGCGTGGCTCTGTCTGTGTGTGTGCGTGGCTCTGTCTGTGTGTATGCATGGCTCTGTCTGTGTGTGTGCATGGCTCTGTCTGTGTGTTTGAGTGGCTCTGTCTGTGTATGTGTGTGCGCGGCTCTGTCTGTGTGTGTGTGCGTGGCTCAGTATGTGTGTGTGGGTGGCTTTGTATGTGTGGCTCAGTGTGTGGGTGCAAATGCAATAGGTCTCGCATTTGCGAGCGATTAAGCTATTGGCATTGTAAATGACAATGCCATTTATTTATATGTTTTAAAAACAAAAAAATAAATAAAAATAATGTCATGAGCAGTATCAATAGCTCTAACTTTAAAAAATGCCGAGACCATTGCATTGTAAATGCTTGTTTACTTACTGAGCCAAGGTGGCTGATGCTACTTGGAAAGGTAAATAACAAAATTAAACTTTACTGTGCAAAAGCGCTTTACGGAAAGCAGACTCGTCCAGCCGCAAATGGAAGCTGCCGGACTGCAAGGGATGAAGGAGCAATGGAGCAGGGGGTGGTGAGAGTGGGTGGGGGAAGAAGCAATGGGAAGTAGGAGGGTGCAAATAAAGACATTTAAAAAACACAGGGTTGGAGGTGGAGGGAGCAGCACAGTTCATGGGGGGTGCGGACAGGTTTTAAACAGACTAGGAGGCACACAAGGGATGCAACAAGTGGGGGAGGAGGGAGTAACAGAGAGCCCTAGGTGAGTATTTGGGGGGTATGCAACACACGAGGCACTGCCAACAGGGTACTGACACAGGCAGATTTGTGAACTAGTGATGCAAGGACCCTGACAGGAGGAAACAAACAGGTACACAAACACGCATGCAATAACACTGACATGGGGACACTGACTCAGAAACACTGATAGATCCCTCTCCAGGACTAGTACACTTACACAGTGATGTTTCCACACATGGATACTGGCACTAACACTAGAAAGTGACACAACACAAGGGCACCAGCACAGAAACACAGAAAATGTGTCGTTGACACCATTCAATTAATAACAATAGTTGTTATAAAAATGCGCTAAGAAATACATCTGCCACACTTTTATCGAAAGCTTCTCTGAGGAGGCATGCACACCCCCATGCATTATTAGTTGTATGTTCTATTTAACATTCATCAAGATTTCTGGGCAAAGGTCCTTTAAAAACACCATTTGACACACATTCTAAAAATTCCAGATGTTCCTGACTTACTGTGCTTTAAAAGGCAACATTTCATGCTAATCAATTATCACGAATCTGCATAAAGGGAGAATAATACCAAAACTTTAAAAAACACAAAAGGTGTTGTATTTTTCAACACCTCACATTAGCATGGTATTTGTAAAGATGTTGTGCTGGGGAGGAGACACATACTATATCGCTCCTTTTATGCTGTATGTTTGTGCTTGAGCTCATCTCCCCCAAACATCTGCCTCTGGCACAGGAGACTCTGTGAACCCATCTTCCTGTTTTCTTCTGGAACATTTACCCCTCAATCTGCCCGCAATAATACCCACTGTTGATACTTATCTGTCTCGCTCAGAAGCTCTCTTACACCATCATATTGTTTGGGCGAGGCTGGCCATTATGGCTACATAACATAACACGTGCACGTTCACCCAGAAGGGTATCTTGGCACTGAATAACAGATGCTTATTGTTACCCAATCCAAGGGTACCTATTTTATCAACCTCAGAAGGATAAAAGGCTGAGTGGACCTGCCGGGATGTGAACCTGTGACCATGCGGTCGAACCCAGGTCCCTATAGTGAACGCATTGGTCCACTAGGCTACCAGACCCAGCAGGTTAACTCTGTTGGCTGCTCTTTCACATATGTACCTCTGGTGCCAAGCATCATGTGACAGACACATTAAAGGGTTTTGCTGCACTTGAACTGAAGTGAAAAGAAGACAGTGGCTGGGATTGTATCACTGTGAAACTTTGCAGATTCTAGCACATGTCCACCTGCACCTATACTGTAACCAACGACCCACACCGCAACTATAAATGGGGCATGTTATGAGGACTTGGACAGCTACACAGCTATTGTCAATGATAGTGGCCCCACAGCATATGGGTGAAAGTGGGCGTTTTCTAATGAATTGATACAACCATTTCCAAAAGCATGTCTCACCAACCCTAAAAAAAATCTAAAAAAAAATTGAAGCGGAGAATATGAATGACATGGTTAGAAATTCTTCTAGCTGTTCAAGGAGTTGGCTGGGCCGATAAAAACAGTCTGGGCACACACACACCTACCTAGAGAGAGGAGGTGTTTATTACAGACGTTATACTCACTTTGGAGAAGGGTAAGTTATAGCAGAAATGGACCTAAAACCTGGTGACATGTGACAGCCGCCTCACCTTCACCCACCTTCGTACCTCAGCTCCCTCACCCAACATACCGACCCTCACAGCACCCAAGCCTCTCAAGTGCATCCTACTCAACGTACGATCCCTCTGCAAACACGTCACTGAGATCTCGGACCTCCTCAATGCCGCCTCGCCCGACATCGCCTTCCTGAGGGAAATCTGGACAAACTCCAGCTCAGCGCCAGACATCGTCACCGCCATCCATGACGGCTTTAAGAGCATCCGCAAGGACCGTCAGGTGGAGGCATAGTCATCGTTCACAAAAGCTTCCCCAACCTGACCACCCACTCAGACAAACCAATGTCCCAAGTGGAACATCTCCACTTCCAGATCCAGACCAACCCGAAAACCACCCTCCGCGGCACCCTTATCGACAGATCACCCGTTCCCCGTACCTCTTTCTCCAACGCCATTGTCGACCTCATTGCACCCCAAGCCCTCGTATCCACCAACTCCATCCTTTGTGGAGACCTCAACTTCCAGCTGGACAACCAAAACGATCCCAATACCTCCTCCCTCCTTGAGAACATCGCCAATGTATGAGTTAAACAGCTAGTCAACTCTCCCACGCACACAGCAGGACACACACTCGGCCCCATCTTTCCCGCAGGAAACAGCATCTCCTACAGCCACAATACTGGACTCCTCTGGACAAACCACCAATGCATCCACTTCTCTTTCAACAAATCCACCGTACAGTCGCACACCCACCATTTACCCTGCAGAGGCTGGAACAGAGTCACAGATCAACTCACCACCTTCCTCAACAACACATCACCACCGACATCCTCTGACGTCAACACCACAGCACGCAACCTCCACCAATGGATGGCAAACTGCACCGGCACCCTTATCCCCTCATGATAGCCACTGGCAAACAACATGTCAAGAAAGCAAGCTGGTTCACGGCAGGGCTTCAAGAGTCCAGGCATACATGTAAACGGCTTGAGAAGACATTGAGGAACAGCAAAACCATGGAAGCCCACGCCGCCTTCAAAGCAGACACCACCGCACAACACCACCCCATGAAACCCATAAGGAATAAGGCCCTTCAAGACAGGATCACCAACGACGCACACAGTAGCAAAGAATTCTTCAGCATCATCAAGAGTTCGCCAAACCCAACAGCGAGGCCCAGACGTTCCACCCTCCCAAGACCTCTGCAACAGACTCAGCACCTTCTTCTACCACACGATCAAGATATCTACTACAACTTCGACACCCAGGACCTCAACAACCCATGCTAACCCACCACGACGACGCTGCACAGCTGGTCCCAACTCACCACAGATGACACTATAAAGACCATGAATAGTATCCACTCTGGAGCACCTTTGGACCCTGCCAGCACTTCCACAGAGCCGCCTCCACCATTGCACACGATATATCTTGAACCATCAACTGCTCCCTAGAGAGCGACACCTTCCCGGACGACTGGAAAAATGCCGAGATCAACTCCCGCCCGAAGAAACCCTCAGCAGACCTGATGGACCTCAAGAACTTCGTGGCCATCTCACTGCTCCCCTTCCCAGCCCAAGATGTTGACGCATTTGCGTCCTAGAAGTGACGCAGTGAAATCTCATGGATTTCACTGCGTCACTTCTACGAGGTTTACTTGAGTCAGAACGCCCACCCTGCATACATTATACCTGGTGCAGGTATAATGTGGTGCAGAGGTTTACAAAGCGACGCATCTACCTAGATGCGTCGCTTTGTAAATATGACTCGACATGGCGCATTTTTTACCCTGCAGGGGCGTCACAGTGACGCACCGGCGGCACAAAGGTGACGCAAGGCCTCATAAATAAGCCCCTTAATCTCTCCTAAAATAAAATGAATGTGTCCTTGTGTAATGCAACAGGTGCTAATGCTAATGTAAAGCGCCCTGATAACTTCGGGTCGAGTTCACGCTATATAAAACTGCAAAAAATGTTTTAAAGAGAAAAACAGTTTCATAACGAGAGTCTTCCTTAAGCTGTGATTAATAACGACAAACAAATGCAGTGTAACCGGCTCAAAACGTGAAAAGAGTCTGGGCAGGCAAGGCAGAGCAGGCAGCTGGTGCCGGGGTGGCACGTGCCCCTGGGAGGACTTAGCCCACTTCATCATGTCGTATCTATTCCCGGCCCAGGGACGAACGAAAACAGATTATTGCAATCATAACAATAGCAAAAAATAGCATCCGGGCCGCGAGGGAAGCCGCGAGATTCCTGCTGCCAGGGGGCAGGGGCAGCGGGCAGTTGTTGGTTCCATCCTGGAGGCGACGGGAGACGTGGCGCGCGCACGAGGATTGAGGGAACGGGGAAGGGAAGAGGCGCGCGCACGAGGATTGAGGGAACGGGGAAGGGAAGAGGCGCGCGCGCTCACAGGGACCCATGAAGCATATGTGAGTCTGCACCGGGGGCGCGCGGAGCCAGACTGCATATTCGCATATAGGGCAGAGCTGGGTTCGTGAAATTGCATCAAAGTTAAATACTTTCAGATACATTTACTCCAATAGGAAAATATTTCTCCCGTTAAAGATTCCCTTTGCCTTCTTCTCCCCTACCATTTTTTTGGCCTGGGTAAAAGGATTTACTGCTGCCCTCCATGCCAGCGAATTTCTAGGGTCATAGCTACCAACTTTTCGGATGATTCATGTGTGAAATTTACATGGTTTCAGCCTGTGAATGAGTGTCGTTCCACTGCCAAATGCGTGACACTTAGAGTGACACTTCCTCGTGAGTAAATCAAAGCAACGACTAGCATTTGTATGTCTGTGTGAATTTTATATTATTGCACCCAGACATATAACACAATAACCAATGTACCTCTAAAGTCAGAAGAAGTGAAAGTGAAAGGACAATTTAAAGAGTGCACAGCTACCCCTGGGCCTCTCCCGGCGCTAAGGACCCACAGCTACAAAGAAAACACCATGGCACAGTGGAAATGAACGTTTCCAATGCTTTCCGGAACTGTGCATCGTTGTGGATGCCACAAACTTTACGGGGTATCTGGCGCGAGGCATGAGCGGCGAGAAAAAAGGACAAGCGCCTCTCTTCAAGCGTCTAATTCTAGGGACCAATGGGAAGAGCTCAAAGCCCTCTGGATGGGTGTAAAGGTGATACAGGGGGTCTGACTCATAAAATAATTGATGTACCCAGTGCTTACGTTGTAAAGGAAAGAGTGTTGGTGCCCAGGCAGGGGCAGTTAAATGTCTGCATGCTGAACACCCAGGCTGAGTAGTTTTAGTCCACCTCATGCCTCTTTAATCCATTGACAGACACTCCCCGCCTGTCGATCTTACTCTTGCAGGTTCCTGCTTCGTCCCCGTGTGCCACTTACTTCGTCTTTCTTTTCTTCCGTCTTTCCAACCCATGGGCCTCATTTATGAGGCTGTGCGTCAGTTTTACTACCGTTGCGTCACTTTTTGTGACGCACCAGTGGCGTAAAAATGTGCCTTGTTGCACCATATTTACAAAGTGACCCATCTAGGTAGATGCGTCACTTTGTAAACCCCTGCGCCTGGTATAATGTATGCAAGTGGGGCGTATTGACGCAAGGAAGGGTCGTAGAAGTGACGCAGTGAAATCTATGAGATTTCACTGCGCCACTTCTAGGACACAAATGCATCAATTTCTTACGCCTGCCTCACAGCAGGCGTAAGACTGAGGCAGGCCCTATCACATGGGCTTTCCCCATGTGAAAGGGCGCATTGCTGGGGTTGCGTCACTTTTGTGACACACTGCAGCAATGCGTCACTTTTGCACTTACAGATACGTCAGAAATACTGACGTATCTGAAACTCCTTGCGACATGATGCGTCATACTGTAAATATGACGCATCATTGGTATCGCAAGGAGAGCACAATGAAAAAGGACGCATGGCTGTTTTCAAGCAGCGATGCGTCACTTTTCATAAATGAGGCCCCATGTGTTTTCCCTCTTTTGCATTTTAAAAACAACTAAAGCAGAAAAATAAGGTTGGTCCTCAAAAATGTGTGCCAGTGTCCCCCATCGGCAACCAGCAACTCAAATTAAGCCCTGGATATACCAGCACCAACGGTTTAAATAATATTCTCTTCTTGATTGGTAACCAATGCAGTGACGTGAGGTGGGACGAGATGGATATCGGATGGGGCAGTTTAAGCTCAAAACGAGCAGCCGCATTCTGTACCACTTGCTAGCGCGTGGTAAGACAACTCATCAGACCCAAACAAAATGTTAGCGTAGTCCACCCTTGAACTAATCAAAGCATGGGTCAGCCTTTTCCGAGACTCGAGTGGTAGCAGAACGAGAAATTTCTTGATGGAACTAATCAGACCAAAACATGAACCCAACACTGCTGAAACCTGCGGCTGGAAAGAGTTGTTGGTCGAAGCTGACTCCCAGATTACCGGCCACCACGGCAGGCAGGTGACGATGGCAGCGCATCTGGCCAACAGCTCTCCCACCACAGGGTAGGATCAGTCCCAAACAGAAGGATTTCCGTCTGACCGGAGTTACATTGCAGGTTGTTGTTCCACATCCAGTTCATCAATCAATCAATCATTTGTAAATCACACTACATACCCACGAGGGTCTCAAGGCGCTGGGGAGGGGGGGGCGCTACTGATTGAACAGCTCCCAGGCAGGACTTAGAGGACTCCAGGGCTGCCGAAGAACAATTCTCACTTGAGAGGAAAAGCTGTGTATCATCTGCATAAGAAACTATCTTAATACCAAAGGTCTGCCAGCGGGGAGGGCCATAGGAGACATATAGATATTAAATAAAGTTTGGCTCAGACATTAGCCCTGATGCACCTCGGGGTAAGAGCCGTGGAGGCAGATGAATAGGGAGCCATCCAGACAGAGTGCCCTCTGTTTTCAAGGCAGGAACAAATCCGCTCCAATGCCGGCCTCCCTCTTCAACATCTGAGAGGCGCTGCGGAAGGATGGCATGTGCGACCGTGTCAAATGCCACAGAGAGGCTTAATAAAATCAAGGCAGCATGTTTTACTTAGTCCAAAGTTAGCTTGATGGAATCAGATACCTTCAAGAGCGCTGTCTCAGTACTATGTTGTGGCTGGAAACCCTAATGGGAAGGGTGACATAGCCTGAATTTCTTCAAGTAATCTGAAAGTTGGATAATATTCGTTTTCCCAATATTTTGGAGGTGGTCAGTAGAGGAGAAACTGGTCTACGTTCGGATAGATGACATCTACCTGCTCTAGGCTTTTTAAAAAAAGGAATCACGTTGGCCTGTTTCCAAATGAGTGAGGCCTGTACCCTCTGACGGGGACGTTAAAAGTTGATTATCGACTGGATGAATAATGTCTATTGCCTGAGCTAGTATAGAGGGAGGACAGGATTGGTTTGCTACCCTGACTTACAGCTCAGGAGGAACTTTTTTTACTCCTGAAGGGAGCCTGATTTAAATTCGGAAAGAGCACAAGTGGATGACAAAGTCCAACTGACCATGGTGGCCTCCTAGAAGATGACATAAGCAAAGGCTGAAGATTAAGCTGTATTTTTATGTTTTTTTCTTCAAACAAATCAGCTAGCTTGGTACTCCGGTCCGAACAGGCCATAATCAATGGAATACATGCAGTAGGCCGTAGAAAGTTTATATTAAATTTAATAATTACCCACGGCCTGTTAGATGCTGCAGAAATTTTGTTCTCAATGTAGGTACTTTGGGCTACCCAAATCGACACATGATATTCTTGAAGGCTTCTTCATAGATAACCATTGCATCCTTATTTATGCTGTCTACAAAACTCAGAATGGATTAAGAGGGCAGATTATCCATCTCAAGGTGTTTGTTTTAATTTCAGGCCTGACACAAACTGGATGGGTTGGGAATCTCCTGCATGGGTGCATCCTTACTGAGTCGGTGGAAGGGAATAAGAAAGTGGTCTAACCAAGTAACTAACCACCATAGGATCCCCGATTACTATTGCGATATTAGAGAAAATATGGTTAGTGGCGTGCCCTGCTGAATGTGTGGTGGCAGAAATACACAAAGTTAGATTGATAGAAGCTAATATCTCTATTAACCTGATAGTTAAGTAATTGTTAGAGTTATCAATAAGCCAAACCTGTTTGTATTGCCAATGCTTGTCAGTAGCATCAAATGAATGAGTAAAAAAAGGTTTTGTTCTGAATTAGAATTACAAATGCTTTAAGTTAAAAGTATTGGACTGTGAATTAAACATTCCTAAGGTCTGTGGAAGGGGCGTGGTCTACAGAGCGCTTCCTTCAGCCATGTTTGTACATCCATGCTGTCCTCTGCAGTTTCTCACTCTGATTGCGACTTTCCTTCTTTCTCTCCCCACAGCTTTCTGAAATTCTCCATCTGCATGTCTCACGCGTCATCTCTTTCCTCTTCATTATTGTCCTCATACTCTGTCCTTCTGAGTGCACTTCCTTCCGTGCCCCTCCCCCTTCAAAGTGCTCTCGCCCACCCATGACCCACACTCTCCTCACCTATAAACACATTTCCTTTTCCTTTGGCGTTGTCAATGTTTCAACAGCTCTGTACCTCCTCCACATGCTTTCAGTAAAATGGTTCTTACGTGTTGGTTTATGAATTCCCACAAACTTGGAAGCTCAGGTATTCATTATCCACAGGAGTAGAATAGCACACATGGAGACTTCTGTGTGGGTCAGTCTATTTACAAATGCTCAACCAACTTTCCTGGCCTGGAAGCGGGGTCTTGCACTAAAAAATCGGGCTTTTTGCACTTATGAGTCTGATGATGTACACTCGCGCAATAAACAGACCACGCAGTTTTAAGCGTAAAAGGCCATTTATTAGACCAGAACTGCGCATAACAATAATCAACAATAACAGCAAATCCCCCAATCATACTTCCCCCCATTCGTTTCATTCATCCATGTCATCACTGAGCCCTAGCGGCTCCAAACACCCTTCTCTTGTCCGTCAATCACCCTTCCAGCCCCCAGTCATTGCAAACTTCCAATCAAACTTCGGTCCGTCCTGCCAAGTCCCCCCCCAAGGGATGGGTATGCCCGCTCTTGACCCCCTATCCCTTCGAAACCTGCCTACCGCAACTCTGGCCTAAACTGGCAACGCAACAGACCGTCCCAAGAACCACCTCCAATTGCCGGGTGGGTGGGCGGCCTTTCGAGCTCCCTCCCGATGGTGCCAGGCGCAGAAAAGAGGAAGATCCCTTCCTCCCCCGCGCTTAAGTACCCACCCCCTAACTCCTCCCCTTCCCCTGCCTGGACTATCCCCTGCGCGAAAGACCCCGGGGAAAGACTAGTCTGCGACTCTGCTTTCCCCGGGGCCCGGCATCGCGCAATAAACAGACCACGCAGTTTTAAGCGTAAAAGGCCATTTATTAGACCAGAACTGCGCATAACAATAATCAACAATAACAATAACAGCAAACCCCCCAATCATACTTCCCCCCCATTTGTTTCATTCATCCATGTCATCACTGAGCCCTAGCTGCTCCAAACACCCTTCTCTTGTCCGTCAATCACCCTTCCAGCCCCCAGTCATTGCAAACTTCCAATCAAACTTCGGTCCGTCCTGCCAAGTCCCCCCCCAAGGGATGGGTATGCCCGCTCTTGACCCCCTATCCCTTCGAAACCTGCCACCCAGTGGACCCCCTGTAGGGCGGTACACTGCCCCACCCCCCCCACCAAGGGGCCGTCCGTCCGTCACTGCAACGTCACTCCCTCCGGCACCAAATCGACTCGTTCCACAACTTGCTCACCACATCCCTCAGCTCCATCATATACCACGCATTCCCCAGTTGAGACAGATGCACACCGTCCTCCCTAAAAGCTAAAGGCTCCTCCAGTCGAATCCCAGGATGCGAAATGACTTTCACCCCCCTGTCCACACAGTACAGTCTCATTGCCCGATTCAGTTTCCTCCGGGCCTTTTCAATAGCCCCGTGTTTCATGGCCCCCCTCCAAACTTTCCGGGGGACCAGCTCCGTCCAGGCAATGCAGGCCCCCGCCATCCTTGACTTCAACACATCCAAGTCCCTCTGCATGAGTTGCAACAGAGCCAGTCCAGACAATTGCACCAGGTCGTTCTCGCCCAAATGAATGATCAACAAATCCGGGCATCCCCTCTGTGGGACCATCTTCGCGAGCCAGGGCAGTAGTGCCCCCATCGCATTCCGCTCTTTCCCCACCATTTCACCTCGTGCAATTGTCCTTTCAGTCCCAGGTTACGGCCGTAAACCTGTTGGTCAGCGTACTTGGATGCCCAGTGCACAAATGAGTGCCCAACGATCCACGTCACCGTCTTACCACCCGGGCCACCCACGCAACCTACGGAGAAAAAAGATGTTAGAACAGGCAAACAAAACAGTGCAACACCAACAAACCTGCCTGGGACCCCAACTACTTCCTCACATACCGCTCGCAACAGCGCGACTTCCAACGACCAATACTCCTGATCCTGTCCCAGGACCAACCCAGCCGGGCTGCCGCAGTCGCAGCCCCAATACGGAAAGAATGAGTACCAAAACCAGCTCCATCCACCCCCAGGCGTCCCAAAGCCATCCGCAACACCGCCAGCAACTGGCCAGCCGACACTCTCGCACCAGAAGCATGGCGAAAAATCTCACCCCCCCCCCGCGGGCCCCCCGCCCCGCAGAAGGAGCGCCATTCCCGCACCGGGCAATCCGCCCCACCAGATTCATTCAGCCACACCCACGCACCACGTCCCACTTGATCAGTCTTCGAGCGGCCCAGCCATATCCCCAAACGCCCCGCATCAACCCGCACATCCTCAAACAAACGTCCGGCCCCCCGCCTTGTGCCCAGCAATTCAGACACCCGAAACGCCCCAAAAAACATCCACACCATGCACAGGCGAAACAGGCCCACCTCGGCCCCGTCATAGCAACACTCCGGCAACACCCCAACCAGCCGGACCAACAGGTCAAACGTCACAGCCTCCCGCAGGCGCCCCCTCCCAGTGCCCCTCTCCCGGCCCCACCCCCGCAACATGCGAGCCAGCACCACATCCTTGGAGGGATCGAAACCCAAAAACAAAACGCAATAAAAGGAAATGCCTACCAATTTTCCAGAAATCGTAGCAGCAGTCAGGCCCGGTCCATACAAGAAAGCACATAGCCCCTCAAACCCTCCAGCACATCCGACTCCCCACTCACCACACCATCCACCATCCAGCCCATAAAAGAACTAAATTCAGACCATGCCAGTCGATATGTCCTCCTCGTGGACGGGGCCAACAAACCCTCCACCAGACCAATCATCCTCACTCCCCCAATGCCCAGATGCCGGCCGGAAGCTCGGTCTTGCAGGCGTCCGCTCCCGGCGCCAGATGTCGGAACCGCTGCCACTGCGAACGAGACAACGCATCCGCAATGTCATTATTCGCCCCAGGGACATGCTTGGCCCGAAACACCACATTCAACTGCAGACAAGCCAACATGAATCTACGCAACAGCCTCAGCACTCGCAGGTCCCTCGCCCTTTGGTTATTCACAAGGTCCACCACCGTCATGTTGTCAACGTGAAAGAGCACTGTCCTGTCCCGAAAGCCATCCCCCCACACCACCAGAGCCACCAGCAAGGGGAAGAACTCCAGAAAGGCAATGCTCCTGCCTTGCTTGATCCAGGAGGCCGGCCAGCTCTCCGCACACCACCGACCATCCCAAAAGACTCCAAACCCCGCTGACCCAGCCGCGTCAGAGAAAATCTGGCATTGCCACACCGCCCTCTCCTCATCAAACTCCAAAGGCACCCCATGGAAATCCTGCAGGAACGTGATCCAAGTCCTCAAATCCGTCCGCACCCCCAGCGAGATCCTCACCCGGTGATGCGGAAGCACTGCCCCCGACATGGCCATGCCGAGCCGCCGACAGAACGTGTGCCCCGCCCGCACCACCCTGCATGCGAAGTTAAGGAAACCCAGCAGCCTCTGAACCGCCCGCAAAGGAATCCGCCGTTCCCCCACAGCCCACTCCAGACACGCCAGAATCTCCTTCACCTTAGTCGCCGGCAGGCGCGCCAACCATTCCACCGAGTCCAGTTCGATCCCCAAAAACGTGAGGCAACAGCTGGGACCAGCCGTCTTCTCAGGCGCGAGAGGCACTCCAAATTGCACAGCCAAGGCCTGGAAACGCGACAGAGCCCTGCCGCAATCCCCCGACCCCGCCCTGCCCAGAAAAAGGAAGTCGTCCAGGTAGTGAGTGACCTCGCGGCACCCGCTCACCCGCACCATGACCCACTGCAGAAACGTGCTAAACAGCTCAAACAACGCACAGGAGATGGCACAACCCATGGGAAGGACTTTGTCGACATAGATGGCACCCCCGAACTGCATGCCCAAGAGCCCAAAATCCGCCGGGTGAATCGGCAAGAGCCGGAAAGCCGACTTGATGTCACACTTCGCCAGCTCCGCCCCAGGACCACATGAACGCACCATCCGGACCGCATCGTCCACCGACGCATACAGCACCCTCGAGTCCTCCTCTGCAATGAAGTCATTCACCGACCTCCCCTCCGGCCAGGACAAGTGGTGAATCATCCTGAACTCCCCCTCCTCCTTCTTCGGTACCACCCCCAGCGGGGAAACGAATAGGTCCGGCAGCGGCCAATCAACAAACGGCCCCGCAACTCTCCCTTCCGACACCTCTCTCTCCAACTTCGCAGCCACCACACCCGGCAACTCTTTCGCCGACCTCAAATTTTCGGCCCACCGCCGCTCCCTGGGACCCTGGTAACCCACCCGAAAGCCTTCGGTGAAACCCCAAAAGAGCCGCGCCGCGGCCTCGCGGTCAGGATAGCACATGAGCCACGGGGCCATCGCCTCCACCTTAACCGGAGTAGGCGCCCTTCGGGCCAGGCTGCCCCCGTCCCCTAGCATTCCGCCACTGTTCAGAAGGGGTGGCGAGCGAGAGACATTGAGTAATGGGGTGCTTCCCTCCGCACCTAGAACACTCATGTTTGAATTTGCATGGGTACCTTGAGCAGAAACCCCCGACTGTAGCTCCAACACACCCCCGTGGTGGCCCCGCCCGGTTTGGGCGGCTGACCGGACACAATGGTGCTGGGCACAGTTCCGCCCCCCGCCCCGCCCTGGGCGGGACGCGTCGGAAAAGACCGATACAACACCGGTAAACCGCTGGCCGTATGTGTAGAGGCAGACGAGTGAGAAGACGCCATCCACTGCATCCAAAGCTCCTGATCCACCTCCCCCCAGCTCTTTTCCGGATCGGCGCTGACACGGGCCCGAAACTCCTCATCATAGCTTAGCCATGCAAAACCACCAAACTGCATCTGGGCCTTACGAATGATATCCATGTATTTGAACAGCGCAATCGCCCGGTCAAGATACTTCTGACAATAGACGCTAGCATATATCAAAAAGGCCGAAGTCCAGTTTTCCATAGTGATCGGCACCCTAGGCCGCCTCGTCAACTCCCACTCCTCTTCCTTGGAACCCTCCTTCGCCTGAACATCCCGGTGCAACAACTTAAAAACATCCACAAACTCATGTTTCCAAATCTTCTCCCTCATTTTCTCGGACAAATGTGACCCCAACGGCATCGCCAGCCCCATGTAAGGCATTTTCTTCGGGACCTTCACCCCCTTTTCATCTGTCCCATCACTTTTGTCAGTTTGCACCCCCAAAGTCACCGACTTACCATCCACCTTCTTACCATCCACAGGTGGACCGCCCGAAGGCGCCCCCCCTCCCTCACAGACCCATCCCCCACTCCCACCGACCTGCAGGCCCGCTTCCTCCCCTCCCCGCCCCGGGGTGCGTCATCCCAAACCGCCCACCAGGCACTCTCACCTGTTGGTGCCTCCGTCCGCTCCCGGGGCCGTCCTCTGGACTCCTTTCCACGGGCCTTCCCAGTTCCAGTCTTCTTCCGCGACCCGGGGTTGACCTGCAACACACCAAGGTCGTCAACCCCTGCTGCGCGGCCTACGCCTTCCAGGTCATCCCGCACCTCCCCTTCTTCCAACTCCTCGCTCTCTTCGCTGTAATCCAGTTCAAGCATCGGTTCCTGATCCACACCTCCACTCGAGACACACTTCACAGCACGTTTCACACCTTTAGGCACACACTCGCGGCCACGCGATCCGGTGGCGCCACCAGTAGCCGTTGCCCGATCCCGCGGAGGAGGGACAGCCGCCGCGGACTGCCCTACTTCTTCCGGCCTGCGTCTCGGAGCCGTGGTGCGCCCCGCAAGGCCCCCCTTGGCTCTGCCGACAACCGCCGACTTGGATCCCCTCCCGCCCCCCAGGTCGCTCGAACCTGGCAGGGCCCCGGCACCATCGGGCCTCAAAGCCGTGCTGGCCGTCCCTACCCCGGCCGCGCTCCTGGTAAGGTGGGCGGCCGGGCCTGACTTCCTCAACCTCGCCTGCCGAATCTCCTCCTCCTGCCTCTCCGCCTCCCTCTCCTCCTCAGAGGTGGGGGTGGGAGGCCCCTCAATGTCGGCGCCCCACACCGAGCCCACTCTGGCCCTCGTCTCCTCAGCCCACCTGACCTCCTGAATCTGTTCCAAGATACGCTCCCCTCTGGACCTCTCCTCCCAGGAAACGGAACCCCAAATCGGGGGGGGAGGGGCTGCCCGTGGCCAAAGAAGTCTCCCCCCCCGGGGGAAGAAACCCACCTGTTGGAAACCCTGTACCCAACCAGGGCCGCCAATGGGAACCAGAGCGGGGGAAGCGCTCCTGCCCACCGTAAACCCAGGCACCAGCGGCCGAACCACAGCCGGTGTGCCCGCCCTAGAGCCCCGGGACAAGTCAATCGGGCCCCCCCCGGACCCCACCCCTGAGTGGCGCAAATCAAGCCCAGGCCCATCCCCACCAAAAGGGGCCTCCCCCAAGCGGGCCAAGGGCCCGGGGGCCCCACCGCCACCCACCGTCTCGTCCAGGCCCGAAGCAAGCCCGGCCTGGGCGTCTCCTAGCTCCATCCCCCGCGCAGCGCCGTCCGGCGCCAACAGGGGACCGTGGAGCGGAAGCGCATCAGGCACGCCCCTCACGGCCGCCCCCGAGGCCCCAGGCAAAAACTCCAACTGGGGGAAGGGGCGCGCGGAAGTCGTCCAGCGCTTCCCGCCCCGCGCAGTATCCTTAGGAAGACCCCCCCCCTCCTGACCCCCGGGCCACCCTCCTGAACCTGGTCGTCCTCCAAGCAAGCGAAAACCGCCGCATGCACCCCGGCCGAGGCAGCCCTCGTGCCTCTGGTGGCCTCCACCCAGGCCTGGTCCATGACCCCGGGCCTAATCAGGTCCTCGCGGCCGGCCCTAGCGAGCAGTAACAAGGCCTCACGGACCTGTTCCGCAGACACACCAGACATTCTACCCGAATCAGCAACAAGAACAGGAAAGCAAGATAAACCCCAGCTGCCGTAAAACAGCTCCGAGTACAACTCCAAAAGTAGCACTAGGCCTCAAACTACACACTAACTACAACTCCTTTCGAGCTCCCTCCCGATGGTGCCAGGCGCAGAAAAGAGGAAGATCCCTTCCTCCCCCGCGCTTAAGTACCCACCCCCTAACTCCTCCCCTTCCCCTGCCTGGACTATCCCCTGCGCGAAAGACCCCGGGGAAAGACTAGTCTGCGACTCTGCTTTCCCCGGGGCCCGGCATTGCGAGACGTTTTCGAATGAGGTCGAGCGACAGAAAGATGGTGCAGTGAATAGGAAATGGTGGGTAGTTTAATCGAGCATCAGGCCACACGCAGCTGGGATAACGGGGCACAACAAAGTGCAAACTGAAGGGGCATGAGGAGAGTGTAAATGGACAAGAAAAGAAACATTTTAACAGACCGCAGGTCAATTTACATAGAAGGTCTTTAATCTGCAGCTAAGAGTTTCTAGAACTTACAAGCACTTAAGGCAAGACATCTGGGAGGCTGTGACAGCTGCAGGCTTCCCATCGAACTGCACAGACATGTTTATGAATTATTTTTTCACTTCTAAGTGCTGTCAGTTATGTAAGGTGAAATTCCCTCGCTTTTATGCTTTGGCACATTTGTATTTTATTTCTCCAAGGGGAATTTTTGCTCCCTTGGTACAGTCCTTTGGGTTACATCCCCCCAGTTGTTTTTGGAGGTTCTCTCACCTTCCCACCCAGGAAATTCCTGCTAATGCAAATGCTCACCATTATGGGGAGGTCCTGGAGAAGATTATGAGAATTCCTAAACTTGCCACCGAATGCCCGCCTTGGAGCGCCCACTCCCACTTCCTGAGTTCATGTGCAACATTTCCCCAGTGTAGGGTAAACCAAACCATTACTGAGTGAAAGTTGTCCATACGTGCTTACATGGGTGAGTGAAAGGGCCCTCAAGAGTGGAAGAGGAGAAACATGAAACATTATAAGACTGGGAAAAGCTACATGTAGAATAGGAGGAGCGGTAGCAGAGTACCGGCTGATAGGAAGGTAGGGGGGGGTCATCTATGGACCGGCTTTAGCACTGGAGGTGCCTGCTGCGACAGTCAATCTTGCCCCCCTCCGTGCCGCCTCCTTGCCCCCCTCACTGCCACCTCATCTCTCTATAGCTCCTCTCTCAAATATATATATAATTTGTTTTCGAGCTCTGGTAAAGGCTGGCTTTACTAATCCACTCAGCTATCCACATAAAATACAGATCTGTTCTTTGCAGCCGGCATATTAACCCTCTGTGCTACCTTATGGTAAGTTAAAACTGCCAGCAGACAAAACTCTGACCTTTCTCTCTAGCAAGAACATTAATCGAAAGCAATTGTATTGCAGATTGAAAGCTTGACACACAAAGGACTTTGCAGCTGCTGCTTTTAAATGGTAAGTTTTGCTAAACACAGCCCCCGTCTAAGTTCTGCGTGCCCTAAAGCCAACCCTGGGTTGTTTTGAGTGTGGCAGATGCTGGCCCAGCCCCAAGAACGTGAACATCTAGTTGAGGGCGGGCCTTCCGGCACTGATTTGTGTCTCTCTGGGCTTGCTGTGTAAAATGTTCGTGCGTACAGTGAAAAAGCTTCCCCAAAATGAGAAGCTTTTTGGGTTGTTCGTTTGGGGTGATGTTTCTAAAAAATAAACACTTGCCCTGTGGGCCATCATGACTTGGTCCCCCACCACGCTTTCCAATTTCACCATAAGTCGCTCCACCGTGTCATGCTGGAGCTCTTACTCTGAAAATATCTTGCCAAAGCCGCAAGGAGGCTGGCAACGGTGAGTCTTCCTCTAATGGGGAAGGCTTGGCAGCCCGTCCTTCAAAGTTTAAACGACTCCTCCAGGGTCTATAGGGTGCCTCTTTAGGTTCCCTGTGAAGATGGTGAATGAGGGGGTGGCCTTATATTTGAGGGGACAGCGGTCCATACTTTAGGATCCTTACGCTGTGAAATTCTTCTTCAAAGGTGGAGTCTTGTTAATGAATGAGACAAAAGTGGCCGCTCAATGCCGTGTTCATGCCTACAAGCTCTAATGTAAAAAAAATGTAAATCCAGTATTTGTAAAGCGCAAACAGCTACCCAAAGGCATCCTGGCGCTGGGGGCCGTCGGGAAGATTAAGCGAGCTATTGCCCAGAGTCACATGGTGCCGGGCTGACCTGCCACCGGTGCTGGGGATCGAACCGTGAGCCCCAGATTCCAGCAGCAGTTGCCCTGGCCACGGTACCACACCTCTTTCCCTAACCTTGCTGAGAAAGACGTTGGCATGGCAGAGCACATCAGAGCACCTGTCCCCCACCCCCAGGTTATCGGAATTGGTTTCCCACAATCTTCAGTTGAAATTGGTCCTGATGGGGTTTTAAAGATCTAAGGGGTGCTAAGGTCTGTAGTGGCCTCAAATGTCTAACGTGTACTCAAAAGGTGAAAGTATAGACTGTGAGGGTGAGAGAGCAAAGCAGAAGTGAACCCATCAGCCCACCCATTGGCGGAACTTCATCATCTGGGTTTTAGAAACACCAGCCTGGTATCCACTAGGTGTCTCACCTTGAGAGGAATGTGAGTACAACAGCTAGTGTATGATACACCAGTGATGGACATCTGGGTAGTAGTGTATAAAGGGCTGTGGGAAGTGAAGAACGTTGCAGTGTACAAAGCATATGTGCTATTGAGAAAGTGGTGAGATAAAATTGACTAGCATGGTGCCTAATAAACCTTTATTCAGACGGTCACCATGGTGCCAAGATTAAAAGCAGAGTGTGAATGGATGTAAGCATATATTACCATTCATAGGTGAATCAATCAGTCGACATGTTTCAGCCTAAGAAGGCTTTTTTCAGGACCTAATTAGACACTACTGCAACTGTGGTAGTAAAGAAATATCTGAATGTCTAAATATAAGGGTACATACCATGCCAGTGACAATAACCTACCATTCTTGTGTGGGTAAATTGGTAGGAGATGAAGTCATGGTATATTGAAACTAACTTCTCCCGCAATTTTGCTAGGAGATGGCCTCACCTCGCCTGGCGCTCGCTCAGGACAATGAGGCCCTGCTCTGTCCGTCGGTACCTCGAATCCCTTCTGAGTCGAGGGTCAGGGAGTCAGAAGGGATTCGAGGTACCGACGGACAGAGCGGGGCCTCATTGTCCTGAGCGAGCGCCAGGCGAGGTGAGGCCATCTCCTAGCAAAATTGCGGGAGCAGTTGGTTTCAATATACCATGACTTCATCTCCTACCAATTTACCCACACAAGACTGATTTTCGCAAAATGGTATGTATCAAACAATTTGGGTGCAAAATAAGGAATCGCAAAATTTGCCATTCCTTATGTTGCAATTGCATTTAAGGAATCGCAAATTTTGCGATTCCTTAAATGCAATGTATCAAGGAAAAAAAAAATCAAAAATGCCCTTAAGGAATCGCAAATTGCCACCAGCTTCTAGTTGGTGGTAAGTTGCGAATTCTTTAAAAAAAACATTTTTTTGAAAATCCAATGGTGCCATGTGACGCTCATACATGCCCTTAGGGCATGTATGTGCGCCACATATGCACCCATGCAGATTTCAGGGGTGCAACAGGGTGTCCTTTGGACACCCCCGCACCCTTGAAGATATTCTCAATTTGCGATTAGCAAAATTGCGAATCGCAAATTTCTCCCTTCATTCCTTTGGGCCTCCTGGCCCATAGAAATGAATGGGAAATTATTCCTTAATTGCGATTAGCAATTTGCTAATCGCAATTAAGGAATTTTAAGGAATCGCTAAAAAGAAGCGAATTTCTACATACATACCATTTTGTGATTTCTAAATAGCGATTCCTTAAAAAGCGCTATTTAGAAATCGCAAAACGGGATGTTGATACATGGCCCTTAGTCTTAAGTTAGTTCTGTGAATCGGGCCCCGTCTGTTTCACTCCCCTTTTCTGGTTTCACCCTGTCTGCCTCACCCTGTCGTGAGGCAAAAAAGGTTAGCGAGGGTGTGGCAGGGTCTCTCCTTGCAGAAGCTGAAGGCGGAGAAAGGGCAGGTTCTGTCTGATGCTTTTTGCCTCCATATTTGTGCGTGCGTTGGCGTGCGTGAGAGAGAGAGAGGGCTCGTGGTGCTCAGGAGTTTCAGCTGATGTAACTCTGAGTCAGTGCAGGAGTCTTTACTCCCACAATGGTGCATTCGGCATCAAGGTCCCGTAAACGCCGTCTTTCGGTCGGCCATCTTCATTCACTGCTCTCTTCACTTGTGTCAGTTGCTTTTTTACATCTGTTCAGCAGCAGAGATGTTTTAAAGCATGGGCAAAGTGGGGTCTGGCCCGGGGCCCCCTCCTTCCAGGGGAGCTCCTGATACACCCTGCTCTGTTCTACAGGGAGTCCTCCCCAGGGGACCTTGAATAATTCTTAAACAGATTGTTTTAAATACCGTTGTATTTAAAATACCGTTGTCTCTTGTATCTTTTTAGACCCCTGGCAGAGCCTTGCGCTCTGCCAACAAGAACCTCCTGTCCACTCCCCGGACGAAGCAGGCTAGATGGGGAGGGAAGGCCTTCTTTGCTCTTGCCCCGAAGCTCTGGAATCTCCTCCCTGACAAGCTCAAGGGCCTTGCGTCTCTTGATCAATTCCGCAAAGCCTTAAAGACCTGGCTCTTCACCAAAGCATACCTCTAGTTTCCTCCCTGATCTTTGCTCTGCTTTCAGCCGTTCCATCTGATGCGCCTTGATGCCCTTGGGCAAAGTTGCGCAATACAAAACTTTTTTCATTCATTCATTCATACTTTAATTTACTTTTAATGTGGGTGGTGTCTACTCCAGGCATCTTGCAGAGAAATGTTGTGTCCGTTTCATGCAGCATCCATAAAAAAGTTCCTTTTAGATCAAAACGGAATCTTATATGTGAGAAATAGGAGGTTGTCACAAAGAATATTTGCAGTAATATTAGTGCACTGCCGCTGTTTTACAATATTAAAAACACATCATTATCCCTGAATATTAGATGTAAACATATTTAAAATGTGGATGAGTGTGACTGTGCACTGTCAGTGACCTGGCCGAAGAGGGCACGAACGAGCTGAAACTGGATAATGAATTCACAACTGTTCCAAACAGGGGCCCCTTAATATACGTTTGGCCCAGGGCCCCCAAAAGCCTTAAGATTCCCCTGCTGTGCAACCTAAGGCACGGGCACTGGGTCAGCTCACTTCTGCCATTGACTGCGAGTGAGGGATTTGACAGGAAATCCTGAACTTTGCTGCATGACACAAATAAGAAATGAAACAAATATGGACAGCCCTATCCAGGTCCAAGTGCAAAACCTACAGATGACGTGTCACCCACACCCAGGGTGGGTCAGGGATAGAAAATAAGCCCACTCACCAGACTAAAAGTGGCAACCACTAGTGAGTTAGATTGCAAAAGCAGTGGCCCATGTTTGCATATCAGGTCAGCTTTAAACTTGCAAAGAGATGCTGTATGGGTGATTTGCACGGAATGGTAAAATGCATGCCTTGGTGCTTGTTGCAGGCAATGTTTGTGGTAATATCAGTAAAAACAACTCTAAAAAGCAGCCCACTGACCCTGAAACAGGCCCGCAAACAGCCAAAAAACAGGCCTGATTTCAACCTCCCCCCCCACCTCTCCATTACCAAAGAAGGAGCTTTCGGAAACTTTTGAAAACTGAGAAATGACAGTTTCACTTCACTCTTTTTTATTTTCAGCACAAACAAGATGATTACTCGGTTGTTGGGAGAAAAACCATCCCCCACACGCCCACTCAGAAAGCAGAGCGTGCTTTCATGTGCTTCTAGAGGCAGCATCACTCTGTAGCACCGCCGCAGCGCACAACGCAGGGGAGCACGCGGCAGGGACTGCAGTGCCGTGAGGCGGCCAGGGAATAGTGCCGACGAAGAGGCCACAGAGGGGAGGGCCTGCCTGTTAGTGTAAGAAACACTAAACTACTAATAGGGCACAGAGGGCCTTAGGACCTCAGTAAAGACCCAGCCCACACTACCAGCCGGCACCAACAAGCACGCACAATCACTGGTTTGGAATGAACCAGTGAGCAAGCATTGGCAAAGCCGATAGCTAACACCTTTGAGACCTATTGGCTTTGTCAATGTTTTTTAGTCACGCTGTACGTCATCCACAGCAGGTTGAATAAAAAAAGAAATGCCTATGATGATGTCATTGTGTACGCCTGCCACCACGCACACGCTCCTACGCAACGATGAGAGCGTTTTGTATTTGTATTTGCTCATCCAGTTGGATCAGCAAATAAAAAGAACAAATGCAAGAAAATGTTTTTTTTTTTGTAAGCACGGGTGCGGGGAGCAACACAGTGGGGTTGGGTGGGGAAGAGAAGAAACAGATGATAGCAGAGAAAAGGGCTTGTGTGGGGGAAGTATTACAGAGAGAGCAGGGTTATGGAAGCAGCATGGAGGAGGTGGGGAGGCCAAGCAACGGGCGACAGAGAGGTGGGTGTGGGTAGGGAGAAGCAACACAAATGGTGAGGGTGGGGAGGAGAGAAGGAACTGCTAAGAGAACAGCATGGAGCAGGTGTGCAGTAGCACAAATGGTGGTGAGTACACTAGGGCCAGCGCAACATGAAGGGGTGGTGGGGTAAAGCACATGTGTGACCGACAATAACATGGATTGCAGGGAGAGTGAAGAACATGAGGGAGACCTCTGGGAAACACATGCGCTCCGATGGAATGTTTGACCTTCAAAAAATGTGGGGGCAGATTTACAATTACTGGGCATGCATATCGGCAGGGATGCGCCAGTAATTGTGCGCCGCAGCTCCGCCACCCTTGATGCGCCGCATTTACAATGCTGCGCACCATGGGGCAAAAACGACACAGATGCGTAACGCATCTGTGCCGTAAAAGCGGCGCATTGCTGGAGTTGTGTCGCAAGCGCGATGCAGCTCCAGCAATGATCAGGGGGGCCCTATGTGCACAATGCTGCGTCAATCCTTTCGCCTGCTTCAAGCAGGCGCAGGGTTTTGACGCAGCATGGGCCCAAAAGTGACTGAGTGAAATCTTGTAGATTTCACTCAGCCACTTTTGGGAGGCATTCCTGCGCAGGAACACCTCCCCCTGCGATGGTACGCCTCTTCTGGTGCAGGGCTTTACAATGTGACGCTTCTGGGAGATGCGTCAGGTTGTAAATACCCAGCACCATGGTGCGTCTTTTGCGCCGCCGCTGCATCACAAAAGTGACGCAACGGCGGCGTAAAAGCGCCTCAAGGGGCTTGTAAATCTGCCCCGTGGTGCTTCAAAAACAATCAGAGGTAGCATAGAAACCAGACAGTCAAAAGAGATGGTAAAGAGGCTGTGCTCCGTGGGCGGGACAAACACAAGATTGACAAGCTGAAAAACTAGAGTTACAGGAAAGGCAACCATTGCTAAGCACAAAGGAAGGGCTCCTGGCCCCTGTATGTTCGTGGTAAACCCCTCCCCCGTATGTTTCGCAACAGAGGCAAGTAGTTGAGACCTAAAAATGAACTAGCTGTTAACACTAGAGTATGGATTGCACTGTCAATCTCTGATAGAGGTCCCAGTCTGGAGATAAGATGTAAGTGACCTGCTCCACCACCCAGCAGACCCTTCTTCCTTTTAAATTAGTGTAATCCTTGCTCACCTTGGGTAACAAGGCCTGATTTACAAATGGAGTCTTGGAAGAGGTGTGCAACAGTGGCACTCAAAGAAAAAAAGATCTGAAGCTCACCCCAGGTAAACTACTTTAGAAAATTAGCATCGGAGGTATACTAATATGAAGAAAACGTAACCCATAAAGGAAATGATGCAGCACACTAGCAACCAAAAACAATGTGAATCTAAAGTCCAATGTAGAAGCAGCAGCGCACCGCGAATATTCACGAAGCCTCAACAACGATGGATGAATGTGTTTTCTAAAACAGCACCTTAGCTGGGGGTGGAGAGAGGGCCTGGCTCTAGTTCTGTTTCATGGGTTTCAGGTTGATTAAAATTGAATGTTTTCTGGGGTGGATTTGTAGGGTGTTTTAATTTGTCTTTGGCGAGACAGCAGCTGGGAAGATTTAGACATATCCCATATCATCACTAAACAACTCCTGCTGATGAGGGACTGTGGACCACTCCCAGAGATTTAGCATCATATCCTGGAACATTCATGGACCTAAGGACATGATCACGTGGAATGATGTCCTAAAGGTGATACACCCATCCCGTGTCTTTATGATACAATAAAAAAGAGCCACCTATTGGACACCAAGGGGCAGATTTACAAGCCCCTTGCAACACATTTACGCCGCCGTTGCGCGGCGGCGTAAACCATGCACCATGTTGCGCCTTATTTACAACGTGACGCATCTAGGGAGATGCGTCACGTTGTAAAGCCCTGCGCCACATTAAACCTGAGTCAGGTTTAATGTATGCAGGGTGGGCGTTCCGTCGAAAAAAGCCTCGGAAAAGTGACGCAGTGAAATCTACAAGATTTCACTGACTCACTTTTCCGACGCTGCTTGAAGCAGGCCTAAGGCGTGACGCAGCATGTTAGGTATGGGCAGTCCCTGAATATTGCTGGAGTTGCATCGCGCTTGCGACATGACTCCAGCAATGTGCCACCCTTATGCCATCAGATGCGTCACGCATCTGTTTATTCTTGCGCCACGCCATTTACAATGCGGCGCATTTTGGTGGCACAAGGGTAAACTTGCATGACGCATCTTACCTGGCGCATCCCTGCTGATATGCAGGGATGCGCCAGTCCTTGTAAATCTGCCCCAGAGTGCACATTTCATGACGCTACTACAGCTGCATGTAGGTATCTCAACCCAGGTTCTCTATAGGTCCTCGGAGGGTAGATATGACACTTTAGAAGTCCTTCATTCTTACAGATACTAAGGTGTCATGATTGAAGGTGTGTTGGGGGTACACCCAGTATATTCATGAATGTTTTGTTCCCTCTCTGACGTCACAAACCATCTTGACGGACCATGATCATTGGTGGAGATTTTAAGTTGATTTGTCCGATCTGCCTTATCAGTGTTGAGTTACTCTGGCCATCCAAATTATTAAATACCCTAACATGTCCTCATCTAAATGGCTGCAAGTTGCAACAGGTGATATAGGGCCAGATGTAGGTGGCCCATTACCGGTCGGTAAACCCGAAATTTGGTAAATTTCAGGTTTACCGACCGGTATTGAGCCATTTGCTATGTAGATGAGATTCAGTAAATACCGAATCGGTATTTACCGATTCTGTATTTACCGAATCATCATTTACCGATTCGGTATTTACCGAATCGGTAAATGACATGTAGGAAGCACTTTGAAGAGTGCTTCTGTGCTTTAAGGATTCGTTATTTACCACCAACTATTAGTTGGTGGTAAATAAGGAATACCTCTGTAAATGCAAATCTGTGCATTTACACCAGTGCCATGTGGCAGACATACATGCCCTTAGGGCATGTATGTGTGCCACATGTGCACACAAGCACTATTCAGGGGTGCAACAGGGTGTCAATGTGCCACCCTGCCACCCTTGACTCTTTCCCTATTTTACTGAATCGGTATTTACCAATTTGGTAATTCACATTCATTCCTATGGGCCTCCAGCCAATAGGAATGAATGTGAATTATCGAATCGGTAAATACTGATTCGGTAAATACCGAATCTTAACGATTCGGTAATACTTACCGAATTTGTTGTCCTACATAGCATTTACCGATTCTAAAATACTGAATCGGTAAAATTCGGTATTTTAGAATCGGTAAATGTCCTTTACCTACATCTAGCCCATAGTCATAATCTATGCAAGCTAGTCTTGCACTTGCCCACACACACAAACTTCCTGTTTCAGCTGCTGTTATCTTCTGTTGAATTCAGAAAAAGTCTTGTAAATGTAAATAAAGAATATAAATACATAAAAGCTGGATTCCAGTCCTGGGGCTAAGGTTCAAGTCAGAGAGAGGAATCCTTCTTTCATTGGTTCTCAAACCGGTGGTTGCAAGACCTGCTGCAGCAGCTGTGCTTCCCCTTTTCCAAGCTGGGTCTGGCACAAGTTATTGGATAATTGAGTTATCCAATTATCCATCCCTCGAATGGCACTGGAGAGTGGCCTGGCACAGCCTATCGTCCTAGGTCTCTTTAGCTGTCCTGTAAGCCTGGCCCTCTCAGCTGGGGCTGAGGCTGCCACATTTATGTGACTCTCTTGTGTAGGAAGGTGGAATCTGACTATATGGTTACCCCCACTTTTTTTTCTGGTGTTTTGCTGGTTTTGACTTAGTTGGCCTGGGACCCTGCTATTCAGGGCCCCAGACTATCTGTTTTCTCTATAAAATGGACTCCATGTGCTTTAGTTACATACCAGATTGGTTACTGGGTCACCCTTGTGAGCCCCTGTATAGTGTACCATAGGTACCCAGGGCATAGGTGCACCCCAGGCCTACCAGGGGATGCAGCATGTATTGTGCCACCCCTGGTTTGCCTTCCAAACTAACACCACATGTCTGTTCACACAGCCTGGGTAAGGTGGTATAATCACCCCTTACTTAAATATAGTATACCTATATCTACCTTTACATATAGACACATATACACCTATAAGCCACTCCTATGGTAGGCCTCGACAATCCTGGAGGCAGAGTGCTTGGTTTTATGTGAGAGGGTGCCCTAGCATGAGCTGAGCCCCTCTGCAGCTTTCGGAACCATCTCCTTATAGCTATTCAATGATATACCCATACCATATACTCTTAAGTGCATTATAATCATCGCGGTTAATGCTAACTTTGGTTTGGCTTTATCAAAACATGTCGTGTAAGGTGTCAAACACTTTGGAATACTAACCCCCCCCCCCACCAGTCCTGGTGGCGGGGTTAGCATTCCACCCTTCTAGAGGGAGAAGACATGTAGTTACTGCTTTACCCGGTTAAAGTTAAACAGAGCCTCAGCATCACAAAATGGATGTTGCTGCCACAGACACGAGTCTGACCGCCTGTTGCTGGATGAAACTCCAGCAGGGGAGGCCTGGACAATAGGTTTCCTGTCCAGGGAGGTGCTGGCACCTCCCCAGACAGGGGTTTTGTGTATTGGGGCAAAGAGGGCTGCATTCAGTGAATGCTTCTAGACACTGCCTGGGGCACACAAGGTGCTCCATGCATAGCCCAGTTCAAACCGGTTGCTGGGGCACACAGCCCCAGCTCTGGTGCAAAACTGGACAAAGGGAAATGGGTGTAACCACCCCCTTCTCAGGTCCACCCATAGGAGGGACCGAGCCAGGTAGTCCAGCCCCCATCGTTAGTATAAGTATAGGAGCTGTTTATTACCCTGGATGAATCTTTGAAAGACCTATCCTGGACCTTTGACATTCCATTCTGATTGGAAGATGGGAGCTATCTCCCTTGTGGTCAAGGAGTGACCCCCCTGTGCAAACAGGCACCAACAGCAACTTCGCCGGCCTGCATTGTCGAGGCTCCCGTCGGATCCTGAAGACTCTGCAAAACAAGAACTAGACTTCCAGACTTCTCTGACCCCGACCCACATCCACAGCAAAGCTGAGACCCGTGGTGGACATGAGAGATGTGGGACCGGACATCTTGGACATTCTGCATTTTCCTACCTGCACTCCTTTCCTGAAGCCTCAGTAAGTTGTGCATTGGGGTACGAGAAGCCCCAGCCCGAGCACCATTTGCACCGAAGCCCAGGCCCCAAACTCCGCGAGTGTCCCGTGGGCCCCGCCTTTGCATTTTAGCTCGACATGTCTTTGTGGTTCCTTGCACGTTGGCTAGTGAGCCCCCTGAAGACCTTCCTTTAAACTTTACTTGCTTTCCTGGTTGCTCCAGGCTTGCTCCAGCTTCCCTAAAAAGGAAAAGCGCCACAGACCTTGCGGGTCTGCAACTGAGCCAATCTCGACATCCTGCATGGGTTGCACTTGCCAAGGCTTGTTGGGTCCAATCCGGATACCGATACCGCAGTCATCTAGATCCATCCTGACACAGCTCGAATCCAGCGCCTGGTCATCGTCGATGCCTCCTGGACCTCGTGACTGAAGAGACAATTTGACTACTTCACCTGAAATCACCCGACATCGACTGGTTCCTTCCTGGTTCCTTCCTGGTTACTGGCTAGTGACCCAGACTCTGTCCCTTCTGATTTAAGGTTCTTCACATCTTCGATCCATCCTAGGATCCACCCGGACACTGTTCCTCTGGTGCCTGCAGCACTTCTTTGCAACTCTCCATAGAAAACGATGACGAAACCCGGCAATAAAAGACACAAATGCATCCGCTTCCCTAGGTGAGGTAACAGGAGTACTCCGGTGCTCCCATGGGTCTTGACTCTCGAAGTAACCTAGTTTAAATGGGTTCCATCCTAGTCCGTTCTGAAGTGTCCGTAAAATTGTATATTTGTAACTTCTACGATCTCCATATAAAGTCAATAGTAACCAGCGGCTGTGTTAAGACACTGCACGTGTCTCCCGTGTGCCTCCTACTTTCTTACCTTTGGTTGATTAGTGTAGCCCCAGCGATTCCAAAGGCCCCAGGCCTGCTTTCTAATTCTCTGGTGGTACTTATACCACTTTCTTAGTATATGGTTTGTGAGGTCCCTAGGGCATAACGCATACTGTGCAACTTATCGTATATTAACTGTGTGACTTGTATTGTATTTTTACCTCTGACCTCATAAAGAGTGCAGAGGGGTTGTGTTTAGATAAATACATATATATTTGATACATACCTTGTGTCGTGTCCTTTCATTTGGTATTCAAGGGATTATAAATGGTAAAACAACTTGCTTAACTCGCCTACTAAAGTCTTAGCCTGAAGACTGCTGGTTCATGCTACCACTAGGATAGCTTTCTATAAGGTTGACTTTACAACCACCATCAATAAGGGTCGATTAGACTGGTGCAAGGTGCCCACTAGAACTAGTGGACATCATATGCCAGGCTAATATCTCACATCTTGCACCAGCTCAATCAATCAATCGATCAATCAATCAAACAGGACTTGTATGGCGCAGCTAATTAATCGTGAGGGTATCCAGGAGCTGTATGCCAGCTTGCTAAGTACAAAGTGATGTTTCCAGCACCTGACACACACTTCTTCTTGTTACACCTCTCTTGCTAGCCCAGGTCATCTCTGCGCCCTTCGAAGGCATTTATAAGCCATCAGAGATGTCTCCCAAGGTCTAATCTCACAGCACAGAGAAGGTGTGACGTTTGGTGTGAGACCACCTCTTGTGGCGGGCGCGTTGGTAAGAGCACCCCCAGTCAGAGACAGGTGTCGGTCATGGCCCATCATTTGTCTCCCACCCCCCACTACATAGTCTGGTGTAGAATCCCCCCAGCCTGGCTTGTGCCTGTCAGAGTTGGTAGGAAGTGACAATGGAGGCAGGGCGGCCTCCAGCAGCAGCTTCAGTATGCACATTGGTTCCCTGAGCTGTCAGTCAAGCAACATCCCATATTTCATACCAATGGGAAACAGATTCCGCCCATATCTAAACACACACTGGCATCCTGATGGAATCTACTGATAGTATTGGGGTTTATGTTTTCAGCAGCCTCCAAAGCCCACTGGAGCTCACCCATTCCTAATGAACAACACCAGCTTCTATCCAGACTGAGGATCATATTCAAGGTCTGCTCCTCGAATGTAAAGGGATCCATATAACATTTGGAAGGGACCTCTGCCCCGAAAGTACGTTCGAGCTAGAACCACATGTACACTCAGAAGAGTTAGTGTAACCATTCCCAGCCAAAGTGAGGCTGGTGCCGCGACTCTTGCACCATTCTCCAAATATATTGGCGCTTCTCACTCAATCATTCAATCGGGACTTGAGCTCCTTTCTTTTTGGCCTGGTCTGGAATGAGGGCTGGGGTAAAGTTGCGCTTCATAAACTCCAATTATCATTGGCCACCTCTGTCCTAGGTCCAATTCTGAGCTATACTCAAGGCAGATGGAATTATGCAGCAGGGAAGGTCCAAATTATGTGGCAGGGTTGAGTAAATTATGCAGCAAGAAAAGACAAATTATGCGGCACATTTTGAGATAGTATTACCTTATCATTTTGTCATTTTTTTGCTTATTAAAAGTATCTGGGCATTGGTTGCACCTCAGCTTAACACACAAATATAACTTAAAAGTAACAGAGATCTGACCAGTCAAACTTCGCAAAGGGCCTTCCACTGTGCAGCAACTCATCACTGCGTTTTTAGCAACTATTGAACGATTTATGCTAGAAACAATTTTTTGGGTGGTAAACATCTGCAGAGTATTCAGCAGATGATCGATTATGTGGCAAATGCAGCAGATCTATAAGTATGTGAAAAAACACCACACCCGCACTATCACATCATTCCAGTAGCCCTGGCTACACTGTCACTCCCATATGGTGCCTATCCAGAGTTATAGGCGTGGACTCTACATCAACAGGCCTACATGGTCAACACCGTGTGTTCTCTTTGTTGGTGACCTGTGTGACTCTGAAACTCTACACACAATCTATGGCTTTATAGGGAACCATGACATGCTGACAGGACATTCTGACGTCCAGGCTGATCGCACATTTCACACGATTGACGTGGACTAATTAACGCTGAAAGCGGACTAAGGCGGCGTGCAGTGAACAGTGCTGCGAAGGGTGTGGCGAGGATAAAAACAGGTACTCAGCGCAAAGTGTGATGCATGGTCCAAGGATGTAGAAGTAGATTTCTTCTGTTGAGGAAAGGGTTAAAATAATGCCTAGCCTTGCAGCTGTGTTCTGCAAAGCCAGGTTTAAGCTAGTACAATGTTATTTCCTCTAGGACGTAGTCCTAGATGGGCCTCTGAAGACCCTGTCTTCTTTCACTCTGTGTGGGGGTGCCCCAGTGTTCACCCCTTGTGATGGAGGGCAGAGGGTGGGGCTTCAGCCCTTTCAGGTGTATTTCATGCCACAGTCCTGAGGCATGCCTGCTGGCCAGTAGCGGCTCCTCGAGGGAGTGCTGCGGGGAGGGCGGGGGAGGGCCAGGGTGAGGGGTAGTAATCTCCGGAATGCCACCGAACGGAGTTGAGTAAAGAAATAAATAAATAAAATGAATTACAATGCGCGCTGTATCGCCAAATTGGCGTTGCAGCACGAGCAATGTAATTCGTTCGGTGGCATTCCGGAGTTTACTACCCCCATCCTGGCCCTCCCCCGCCCTCCCCACCACCCCGCAGCACTCCCTCGAGGAGCCGCTACTGCTGCTGGCTATATTCAATCACCCTGGAATAGAGGCTGGTCGACTTTGTTGAAAAAGCGCAAGATTGACAAGGATTGACCTAGAGTTTTGGACTGGATGGTTGGCTTGGGTCTACATCCAAGTGTGAGCCTCTCAGGGCCCTCAGAACCTGCACAGGAGTTCTGTGTGTGGCTAGAACTCACTACACACAGGGGTGATAACCAGAGGCCCAACTAGAGCCACATATCGGTGGGGAGGGCTAATACAAATTTCGGAAGGGGGGGCTAATTCTTCCAGCAATAGGCAGAGTGGAGATGCAGGTGCTCTAAGAAGGGGTGAAAGCACAACAGAGCCTCGTTAACAAGTAAATGGTCTTTGAAAGACCAGTGAAGTCCCCGGTGCAGCTGCGATAAGACCGACGCCAGACCAGCCAACCTACAACAGCTCAAAATCTGTCGGTGTGTGTGCCTGGGAAGCTGTCTCGTCTGGGCTAACAAACACGACGGAGGCGTGGGGCCGAAGCCCTTTGAGCCCTATGGGCGTTGTGCGCCTGGTGATAACCCCCATGACATGCTAGGCCTCTGTGCATGAAATGTGGAAGCTTTTGCAAGGATGACCACTATTGCGACATATAGTACCGCGTGCAGGTATCACAAGGCCGGTCACATGATGCGCTTGGGTGATGCTGCAGAACCCCCATTCACCATAGAGCAAGAGCGCGGGTTAGGAGCGTGTAACAGTGTTGGAGCAGTCTGAGGGGGCTGGTATGTGCTGTACTGAGTCGAAAGTGATGTCATGTCTGTGGGTTGTTTGAATGATATAGATGTGATTACTGACGCCCCAGAATTAATCCCGCATTGTTAATGTGATGCATCCATTAGTGAATAATTATTGTTTTCTCCTGCGTTGTTCTTTCTGCTGTTGTCTGCTGGAAAATAAAAGAACCCTGTTTAAAAATACATTGCAAACAGTCATCTGTGTTCTACAGAAAACATGTTCGTGTTCGTCTCAGAAATCGTGAGGCAGATCTACAAGAAAGTGCTGCAGCGCGGCACCGCAAGCCCTTTGGCTGCGCCACGCTGCGGCACTTTCGGAGCACAGGAATGCGACATATCTACAATGATATGTCGCATTCCTGTGCTTTTCCCTGCGCTGGCGCAGAAACAGCTGCCATGCACCGGCGCCCTCTTGCACCATGGTACAAGGATGCCTGCGCCATGTGGAGACTGCTTTTGTGAAGAAAGGGGCCTCTTCCTGCACAAAAGCAATCACTGCAGACATTTTCCTCTTTCAATGCGTGCTGTAGAATGCAGCACGCATTGAAAGAGGAAAAAACAGAGAGGAATAAAAACCTTTCTCTTCGTTTTTCTTGGCGCAGCAAACGGATGCATTTCCAGGTTTCAGATTTCTCGTAAATCTGGAAATGCATCAGTGGACATAGTTATTGCTTGGGAACACCCACACCCACATCCATTTCCCGCCCCTAACACGCAAAGTGTTGCATGAACAGGGGCGATATTTACAAGGACAGGTTAAGTCTCGCAGGGTGACTTTACATGTGCTTGTAAATATCCCTTAGCAGGCTGAATCACCGGTGTGTCAAGCAACGTGATGCACCGACGGCGCATGGGGCTTGTAAATCTGCCCCCATGTGTTTGAGTTTGTCTCATAAATTCTCCCCTGCTGCATCCCTCCACACTCTCCCCCAGTGACACAGCTATCCTTGTAGCAGCTCTGGTGGTGTTGAGACCCATTAGAGTATCTGGCATCTGCACGTGGTCCCTCAAAACACCCCAGCTGCAAATCACCAACTCCACCCGCAAGTTAACAAGGGATCTGCATGTGATTGTGGGCTCAGATCTTAAAGGGGTCTACTCTGCCTTTCATCCTGCTCTCGTCAGTAGAAAGACTCCCAATACAATTCCAAAATAATACTGATGTAGAAAATATAAAAATATTCAAATTTAAAAGGGCTTCGGGTAAAAACATTGTACAGTACAATATCAACCACCACAATATGGAGTTACCACAATGTCAACCGATAAATATTGTTAACCAAAAAATGGTCACCCTATACACAAACAAGAAATACAAAAATATCGCAAACCAAAATATTACCTGTAAAAATATCAAAACTACCATAATATTAAATACAAAAAAATATAGTAATAAAATCATTAGCACGTTATATATAAAATAACAAAAATATGGCTGGGTCCAAACTGTGTAGGTGTAGTGGGCAAAAGAACGATGGATTTAACCCAGATCTTTTGACTGGGGGAAAATGTTTGCATTGTCAGTATTCCATCCATCATTTGTTTGCTGTAACACTTTTCGCTCTAAGTGGGATGGGTATGCCCAGATGTGGGTCCTTTGCTCACTGTGCCACTGAATTCAAGCTCGCCTGGCTGAAGAAGGGTGACATACCCTGAAACCAGTCCCAGGTTGCTTGTTTCCGGTCCAGGGACGACCTGGCCTGGCGATTCGGTCTGGACTGTTCCCATGAGGCACAGTAAAGACTGATTTGCATATGGCTGGGTCCCAACTTGGGTGGCGTAGTGGGCAAAATAACGATGGATTTAATCAAGATCTTTTGACTGGGGGAGAATGTTTGCATTGTCAACATTCCGTCCATCATTTATTTGCTGTAACACTCGTCAATAGAAATACTCCCAAAACCATTCCAAAATAATACTGATGTAGAAAATATAAAAAAAATCAAATTTAAAAGGGCTTCCGGTAAAAACATTGTACAGTACAATATCACCCACCACAATATGGAGTTATCACAATGTCAACCGACAGATATTGTTTACCAAAAAATGGTCACCCTTTACACAAACAAGAAATACAAAAATATTCCAAGCCAAAATATTACCTGTCAAAATATCAAAACTACCATAATATTAAATACAAAAAATATGGTAATAAAATCATTAGCACATTAAATATAAAACTAGGTTACCCGTTGCGGGTTGCTGCGATCTTAGAAGAAAGAAAATTCAAGGAAACTCGTTATGATAACATTCAATTTACATTGTGTTTTACATTGTGTCCTTTTTATTGAAACTGATTCATTTTAATATGGAAAACATTTGAAAGAGTCGCTTGAGCCGTGCATACTCGATCAGCTTCCAATCTTGATTCTCGTTGCTCTCCTGTTTCATTCGAGTGGGCTTGAGCAGTGCGTAATTGATCGGTTTCCAATCTTGATTCTCGTTGCTCTCCTGTTTCATTCGAGCGGGCTTGAGCAGTGCCTAATCGATCTGTTTCCAATCTTGATTCTCGTTGCTTGTTCGTTTGAGAAGAACGGGCTTGAGCAGTGCGTACTCGATCGGCTTCCAATCTTGATTGTTGTTGCTCGTTCGTTTGAGAAGAACGTGTGTTAAAAGTTAGGCCGCAAACGTCAACATTATCGGCGCCATCTTGCCCTTTTTGAGCCCATTCGTGCGCGTAAGCGGCAGCCATTTTGAGCACCATGGCCTCTCTGCCCCTCGCTGATAGCCAGCGCGTCTCTCTCTCTCCCTCCTAACCTCGCAAGCATCCCCCGCACGCTGACAACCCCCGCTCTCACATGCCTTGGGTCATAAACCCCTCTTCAACGCAGCTCTGCCTCGGAATCCCATCCTGTTCCCAGCGCGACACCTCCCTTCATTCCTTTCATCCTTTCATGGTCCCGGGTCCTTTGATACAACCCCCTTTTCCCGTGTGCTCGTTTGTCTTCCCCGTTCCCAGGCCACCACCTGGCCCTGCGGATACTGTTTATTGCCCCCCTGTACAGTAGGAAGCTTCCCCCATCAAAGGACCCTCGAGTTGATCAAAGCCCCCACCCTATGAGATCCGATCAACCCCACACATTGCGTGAATCGGCGGAATGTCCAGCTGCGCGATAATCATCACCTGTTGTGACCGGGGTGGGGACTTCAACTGTAAATGTGTGTGGGAACGGGCCTGAAAGGGGGATTCCGAGGATGTCTCTCCGTACATCAAAGGGTTGACAGAGATGTGTTTCATGCAATAAAGTAATAAACTCGTGTATAAGAGGCCAGGCCTCAGAGATGCGGTTAGAGCACCTCGAGAAGATACCCTGTTGTCTGATTTGATGTGTTCTGCTCCGTCGGAATAAAACTTCTGTTTCCTGCCTTCCAGTCTCCAGCGCCTGCCTCTTTGTTTGGTAACTTGAGTGGGTATAGAGGCGGTTAACGCCGGGCAACTCTGAAAAAGGTCATCGGCCCTACCTTTTTCCACAATTGGCGTCCCAAACGTGGGGCCCATCAGCGACTCGTGGATCCAGTGGGAGAGGTCCTGACGACAGAGTGAACGACTGCAACGATCGGGAGTGCACCTGTCCGATAGACCCTCGTCTGACAGCCGATCATCCGAACTTCACTGGTTCCGAACAGACCTCTCTCGAGTGATCTACGGTCCTGACTGGGAACCATCAGGAGTGCCGCGAGGATCACGAAGAATAGAGGACGATCGGGCGCTGGATTCGGAAGACAAGAAACTGTCCATGCGGTCCGGGTAAGGTCGTGTAAACACGACAAATTGCGAAATGATTGTTTGATTGTTTGGAAAATACTAGTATTACTCTTTTGTTGATTTGTTTGGAGATTCGCTGTCTGCAAACGGAGAAACAACAGGCTCTCTCTTTGCAAGCAGTGAAGGATAGGTAACGCAGACTTTTGTCCCCATTGTAATCCGTCGTGCCTATCTTTCTCCCCACTGATTGATTGTTTGCCCGAAATACTGTTCGTGGATTGTTCTCTGGAGATTCTCTGTCTGCAAACAGGGAAGAACAGGTTCTCTCTTTGCAGGTAGTGAAAGGGTAGGTAACGCAGACTTTTGTCCCCGTTGTAACCCGTCGTGCCTACTTATTCTCCCCATTGATTGTTTGATTGACCGAACATTGACTGTTCGATATTGGTTCTTGAGGTATTCACCGCCTGCAAACAACGTAGAATAGAAATATTCTGTCTAGTCTTTGCACGCAGTGATAAGATAGGTAGTGCTGACTTTTTGTCCCCTTTGTAATCCGTCATGCCTGTCTTCTCCCCACTGATTGGTAGCCTGTTTAGCCCGGACCGCTTATTAGAGATGAACCATCCGGCTCCACTGGAAGGCACCCCTAATAATGACATGTTCATGAAGCATGGACTGATCGCTATAGCTTATAGCAAGCTGTGGCATAAATATACGAAAAAGGATCGAGAAAGTCAGTGGCCACTGATAGGATCCTTCGATGAAGATTAAATAAGCGCGCTAGAAACAGCCCTTGGTAAACACAAGACAACGCCCACTATGCTTGATAGTCTCGGCATGTGGCGCAAAGAAACCGAACAGCGTAAAAAGAGAACTGAGAGTAGGTTGGGAAAAGAGCTGCGAAAAGCAGCCCACGTAGCTGCTCAGAAACTAGAAGAAGAGATTAAGGAAAGAGAGGAAGCCAAACAGAAACTAGAAATGGAAACATCAAGCCAGTGTCCGGTTAGAACACCCTGCACGCTCTACCCTGAATTACCCTCGAAACAGCGAGCCAACGATGATCTGCTGTTAGGTCCTCCGATCATCTACATGCCCCCTCCATATGCCCCTTCCCAACCCTTAGCGCAGCACCCACCACCCCTAAGCACAGGCGAGAGTAGCACCAGAGCTTCTGCCCCCATGGCAGGCTTGGTGGACAATCCATTTCTGTTAGAGCAGCGAGAGCTTGGAATACCCTGCCTCTGCAACTGAGAACAGCCCCTTCCATCATGGCATTCAGGAAAGGCTTAAAAACCTACCTTTTTAACACCAATGCCTAATGGCTGTCCCTCTTTTGCATTTACTGTGATCTGTCCCCTTCTTTTTTTTCCGCGCCAGGATACTATACTATTTAGTAACAGAGCGCGTTACAAAAGCCTCTATAATAATAATAATAATAATGGCCTCTGTGCCGACCGAACCCCTTGTATTAGGTACAGCACAAGCAACAGTGTTGAATGACCCAGAGACCCGGAAGGCTGATTCTGCAAGGACGAACAGATTAAGCAAGGATGAGCGAGCAGGGATTGACAAGGTAGTGAGGACATTGGTAGAAAGAAAGGAGAGTGAAGAGCACGTCACGGACATGTTCAACACGTATACAGGGAGCCACAGACGACATTTTACCGTACGACTGTGTTACCATATCTTGAATGCGTACGAGGACCGATATCGAGAAAAGGGTCCCGAGAGCCTTACGACTCTATACAGAAAGGTCGATATCGGGGATGAGAGTGAGTGTGATGTGACGGACCTCCTTACGCGTATGCTTGAGGTTTTCCGCCACCTCACTGAACAAGAATCGGAAGCTAAACCCCCGACACCCATAGCAACCGAACCCCAAACTGAGCGAGCTAGCACCATGATGCCAATTAGAGAGGCTGCTCCCTACTGGGTTCCTCCATGAGGTCTAGGAACTCACGATGACGTTAACCACAAAGATGCAAAAGGGAGGGTAGTGTATAATTGGGTCTACCAGCCATGGGATCGGCAGGATATTCTGACGTTCCGAAAATCTCTGCCTGATTTACGCAAAAACCCCACTGCCTTCTATACTGAATTAGGTACAGCCCTAGGTTCAACGATCATGACCCTGGCTGATATCGATTTGTTTTTCGGGCTATGTCTCCCAGCTGATGTGTGGAAGCTAATCCGGAAAGTCGACCACCTTGAGCTGTTCGGACATACCTGGTCACAACTCGAAGACATAGATAAGCAACGAGAGCCTGGACAGAAACCCTTGAAATCTATTTTAGACCTCCCAGATAAGATCGTACAGAAATTGAAAACCCTGATTCCAGAAAAGAAAGTGGACTGGTCGATAGTAACGGCTTGTCGTCAGAAACCCCAGGAGGATGTATCGGAATACTTCTCCCGGTTTGAAACGGTGTTCTCCGATTACAGCGGCCAGGACATGACCACTGCAACCGGACACCATCTGTTTGTCCAAAATTACGTTAAAGGTTTGTCACCGGAGGTCTCCCAGAAACTGCAGGCCAGCGAGAGTAGTTGGGCTGCCTCCAAACCTGCGGCTATCCTCCAGATGGCCCAATATTCCGAACACCAGAAAAACGAAAACGATAGGGCGACAGAGAAAAAGAAGAAAGACTTAAAAGAGAGGGTGATGATTGCGCAATTGCAAGGGGTGACTATAGGACGAGAGCAATACAAAGGAAACTATCAGACGAATGTCCCTAAGAACGCACCTCCTAAAGACCGCACCTCGACACCCCACATTGGACGTACAGACATTAGAGAGGACCAGTGTGCTTTCTATAAAGGTTATGGCCATTGGAAATCCCAGTGCCCAGTTCTTTCAGAGATGAACAGAAATAGGGAACCCAAGGACGTAGCGGGTGGACCAAGAAATAGAGGACAGCAGCGGGGGCTCACAAATGACATGACTAACGATAGATCGAACAGACCGAATACATTTGACCGACCCAGACAGAATCAGTACCAACAGTCTGACTGCGATAATGCCCACGACTTTGCATAGGACTGCCAAGGGCAAGGGAGGGATCCAGCCGAGCTCTATGTTGACCAGCAAGGTCCTTATGTCACTGCTAAGGTCCTGGGTACAAAGTCTCCATTTTTGTTAGACACTGGCGCAACACGTAGTGCGTTATATAAACGACTGATTCCAAGGGCACCCTTGTCTGGCTCACTTGTGACATCGATAGGTTTCGATGGAACGCCCTCCACTAACCCTTTGTCCGCTCCCATCCCCTTCGACCTAGAAAACAATACCACTGACACAACGTTTTTGCTTTCCTCCAATACTCCTGACGCCATTATGGGACTTGACTTACTGAAACACTTCCGAGCGACCATTAGATGCTCCCAAGACGGAGTTCGAGTTTTCCTGTACGACAACCCCATTCTGCTTAGACATTGCCCTTCCCGACGCATGTTTTCTATCACTGACGCCGACACATCCCTGCTTGACACTCTGCCTCCGTATCTGTGGGCCAAGACGGATTCGGACGTAGGGCGCATGATGATTGACCCAGTGCACATTACTGTCCGACCAGACGCAACACTCCCAAAACTTCCACAATATCGGATATCGCCTGAGGGCGAGAAGGCATTGGTAAAAATTATTCAGTCACTGATAGACGCAGGAGTGGTAGAGGAAGTGGTTAGCAACGTTTGCAACAGTCCTATCTTGCCCATCATCAAGAAACAGGGAGAGGGGGATGAGAAAGCATACCGCTTCATCATCGACCTTCGAGAGATCAACAAAGTGGTTGTACCCCAGTACCCCGTGGTCTCAGACATCACCACTATCCTGACCTTGATTCCTTCTACTGCCACCACCTTCACTGTCATTGACCTCAAAAATGCATTTTTCTCTATCCCCATCCACCCAGACAGCCGATATCTCTTCGGCTTCACCCTGAAAGCCCGCTCATATAGGTTCTGCCGAGCACCCCAAGGATACACTGAGAGCCCCAGTATCTACAGTCAGGCCCTCAAGAGACAACTGGATCAGGTCCAGTTACCCGATGGAGTGGTGTTAGTACAATACGTCGATGACATCCTTTTGGCGGCCGACACCACTCCACTAGCAGTCACAGCCACCATTCAACTCCTGCACTTCCTTGCGGAAAATGGCCACAAGGTCTCCAAAAAGAAGTTGCAATTCTGCCAACCCCAGGTCACTTACTTAGGCCACCTCCTGTCCAAAGACGGAAGGAAACTTACTCCCGACCGGATCCAAACCATTCTTGAAACCCCCGTCCCCAAGACTCAGAAACAGGTTCGCTCCATACTAGGCCTCACCTCCTTCTGCCGACAGTGGTTACCAAACTTTAGCCTCATTGTCAAACCGCTGCTTTCTCTGCTAGCTAAAGATGTCCCCTTCCCACTCCCTTGGACCCCTGAGTGCCAAACCTCCTTCACGGAACTACGAGATGCCCTTTGTTCAGCCCCTGTCCTAGGCACCCCCGATTACACGAAGCCCTTCTCTCTCTTCACTCGCGAAAGGGAGGGGTGCGCTTTATCTGTCCTAACCCAGACCATTGGCCCGAAGCAACGACCGTGCGTTTACTTCTCTGCCACTCTTGACCCTGTAGCCAGAGCCTTACCTGCCTGCCTTCGAGCTGTAGCTGCCGCTGCTATCTCTATCCGACAGAGTGAGGGGATCGTGCTCTCGAATTCTCTCACGGTACTAGTACCCCATGCAGTTGACACCCTCCTGAACCAAACCAAGACACAACACCTGACGAGTGCACGACTGACTGGATACGAGCTGACTTTGCTTGCACCCCATATCACCCTGAAAAGATGCACCACACTGAACCCGGCAACTTTGCTACCCCTACCAGAGAACGATCCCAATGTGCCCCCTGTACACGACTGTGTGACTCTTACGGACGAACAGACTAGTATTAGGGTTGACCTCAGAGACACGGCTTTTCCTGACCCTGACGTAGAGCTGTGGGTGGACGGTTCTTGCATCAAACTCCCCGATGGCACCACTTCAGCTGCCTATGCAGTCACCACGGCCCGAACTGTAGTAGAGACAGCCCGCATCACACAACGATCTGCCCAGGCAGCGGAACTGATTGCCCTGACACGAGCATGCATCCTAGCAGCAGGTACCACAGCGAACATTTACACAGACAGCCAGTACGCCTTCGGGGTGGTTCACCATTTTGGGCTCCTTTGGAAGAAAAGGGGATTCTTGACCTCACACGGCACCCCTATCTTGCATGGAGATTTAGTCTCCGCCTTGATCGAAGCTGTCCTACTCCCCAAAAGACTTGCGGTCATCAAATGCCAGGCACACAAGAAAGTGACAGACATTATTGGACAGGGAAATGCACTAGCGGACCTCACTGCCCGAACGACAGCTGAAAATAGGACGACAACACGCATGTACGTGACCAGGTCACAAGCAGAAAAATGGACCGACGCTAGGGACACTGTTAGGGACATTCAAATGGCTAGCACACAACGCGAACTGATTGAATGGGCACGGGTGGGAATAAAGGACGATGAAGGCTGCTGGCGGACAAAAGACGCAAACAAATGGTTGTTACCTGACTCATATCTGATTCCCATACTGACTATGGCACACTCCCCTGCCCACATAGGATCAGCCCCCATGATTGAACTTGTCTCCAGAGTTTGGCACACCGATAAAATCACGGACTCCGCCAAACGTCTGGTCCAACAATGCCTGATATGCCTGCAACATAACCCTGGGAAAGGAACTGTGGTCCCCCGGGGAGGGTTTGGGGTCCCCAATCACCCATTCGAAGTCCTACAGATGGACTACATCCAGCTAGACAGATGCCAAGGCCTGAAATATGTGCTTGTAGTAGTGTGTGTATTTAGCAAGTGGGTGGAGGCATACCCAACCCGTGATAACACTGCTATGGCCACTGCGAAAGTACTGCTAAAAGAATTCTTCCCTCGCTATGGCCTTTGTCGAATTTTAAGGAGCGACAATGGCCCCCATTTCATAGCCGAAGTCATCCAGCTCATCTTAAAGGGGCTGGGTATAACACAAAAGTTCCACGCAGTCTTCCACCCCCAGTCTGCTGGACTAGTCGAGCGACACAATGCCACACTGAAGTTAAAACTAGCCAAGATAGTGGCTACCACAGGACTGAAATGGCCAGACGCTCTCCCACTGGCATTGCTATCAATGCGTTCCACCCCCACCAAACACCACCTGACACCATACAAGGTCGTTTTCGGCCGGCCCATGAGCGTCTGGTCTGCACCCAAACCCACCTCCATTCATGACGTCCCGGACGTCCTAATGTCTGATTATTTGTACAAGTTAACTGAAACTCTGTCTGTCATTCATCAGCAGGTGCAGCAGGCCATCCCCGATGCTTCCAGGGGTCCGGGCCACGACATCCAACCGGGGGACTACGTGCTAGTCCGAAACTTTCAGCGGGCGAAGAGTTTGGAACCCCGGTGGACGGGCCCCTGGCAAGTGCTGATCACCACCCGGACGGCGCTTCGAGTGGAGGGGAAACAGCACTGGCTGCACGCACACCACTGTAAGAAGGTCTCCTCGACCCTGGCCACGACAGAGAACATCGACAACCAAGAAGAGCTCCTGAACAAGGATCGACCATCACTGAACTGCTATCCTGACACCGAGGTACTTGAACTTGCCAAATTCTCTGATCCCACTGTGCCAACCAGAGAAGGGTATTTCCTGCGTCGAAAGGAGGGAGCTTCGGCTAAGCAGACCACGGACTGAGTTAAATCTCAGAACGGTGACCTAAACACTACCAAGGGTTACCCGGAGAGAAGCTAAACAAAGTCTGTGGTTCTGCCCACTACCGAGCACCTTGAAGATGATGGAAGCGCCAGATAAGAAGATGATGGAAGCGCCAGATAAGAAGATGATGGAAGCAACAGGAAATACCCACTACAGGAACCCAAAGACTGACAATATGCACAAATCAAAGACAATCGCCTTCTTCATTGTCTTCCTCTTTTGCCTCCTCCTCATGACTTCCTTCTGGATCTTGGAAGAAAGCGCACCTGCTCATCAGATACTGCTAACCACTGCACAGCCTACCACCATGAAAGAACATTATTTGATCTCACTATCTCCTCAACTCAGAGAAAGTCGAAAGGAGTTCTGGAACAACTCTTTTGTACAGCTGCTTCACCAGCACAATCTCGCCACCAATGCCACCAACTGCTGGATCTGTGGGTTGCTACCCCAAGCCACTGGACACTCGATACCTTTCATCCCTTCACCCTTCTCAGTTCACGGCTCCTGCCTTGCTTGGCTGATCCTCCTGCAAGAAAGCTATAAAGACAATGCCACCTCCAGCAAAACCATGACGCACTTCTATCATGGGGTCTGGCGAAACAAAACAAAGACACACTTCTGCCCACAGACCTCCAACGACTCAATCCACATGGACATCCCTGCTAAAGAACGAATTGAAATGCAGGTGTTCAACAATCCAACCAGACCCACCTTCTCGTACCTGCGGAAACGAACGGCTGCCACTCTGACTGTGGCCCTGTCAGTCATCAACGTCACAGGCCACATGTGCATAGAAGGGCTTGGGACACAGCTGGTAGGCCGCAGCGCCTGCCATTTCACCAGAACTTTGGACTCCACCGATCCACCTTCCTTTGTATCCTCTCCAAATATGTATTTTGTTTGTGGCACAAAGGCTTACACCTGGCTCCCCAAAGGCTGGGGGGGCACTTGTTTCATCTCCTTCATTCTTCCTCCGACCTATGTGGCTCCAGCAAATCACCATCGACAAAAGCGAGCCAAGGATATTGAACAAGCAGACTCAACAGGAGCACAGTTCCTCGATGCTATGAAGGGACTTGTCCCACTCTGGGGCCCGATGGCCAACAGCCGTGCCATCCGACATCTGACTCAGGCAGTCGAGACAACGATGAACATCACAGCTGGTATTCTTGCTAATAACACATCCGAACTTCAAGCGGTCCGCCTGGTGGCTCTCCAGAACCGCCTGGTTCTAGATGTGGTTCTTGCGGACCGTGGTGGAGCATGCCGCATCATTGGGTCCAGCTGTTGTACATATATACCGGACAATTCGCCCTCAGTATACAAGGCCATCGAACACCTCCACAGACTCTCTTCAGAAGTCCACCAGGAACAGGAAGAATGGTCGCTTGGTGGTTGGTTCTGGAACACTGTTAAGAACTGGGGCTGGAGACTGTTTACGATTATCCTGATTCCTGTAGTTGCTATCTGTGGGTTGTGCTTAGGAATCCAATGCCTGCCGCCTCTGTGTACCTTATGTTATGAATTGTATTTGCCCTAAAACTGTGGACTTTGGAAATGAACGCATGGGAGCATTATATGATGCCGAGGTTAGGAACTTGATGAAGATTGACATTGAGTAGGCAAGTTGGCTAGATATGTTGTAAAGGGAGGACTGTTAAAAGTTAGGCCGCAAACGTCAACATTATCGGCGCCATCTTGCCCTTTTTGAGCCCATTCGTGCGCGTAAGTGGCAGCCATTTTGAGCACCATGGCCTCTCTGCCCCTCGCTGATAGCCAGCGTCTCTCTCTCCCTCCTAACCTCGCAAGCATCCCCCGCACGCTGACAACCCCCGCTCTCACATGCCTTGGGTCATAAACCCCTCTTCAACGCAGCTCTGCCTCGGAATCCCATCCTGTTCCCAGCGCGACACCTCCCTTCATTCCTTTCATGGTCCCGGGTCCTTTGATACAACCCCCTTTTCCTGTGTGCTCGTTTGTCTTCCCCGTTCCCAGGCCGCCACCTGGCCCTGCGGATACTGTTTATTGCCCCCCTGTACAGTAGGAAGCTTCCCCCATCAAAGGACCCTCGAGTTGATCAAAGCCCCCACCCTATGAGATCCGATCAACCCCACACATTCCGTGAATCGGCGGAATGTCCAGCTGCGCGATAATCATCACCTGTTGTGACCGGGGTGGGGACTTCAACTGTAAATGTGTGTGGAAACGGGCCTGAAAGGGGGATTCCGAGGATGTCTTTCCGTACATCAAAGGGTTGACAGAGATGTGTTTCATGCAATAAAGTAATAAACTCGTGTATAAGAGGCCAGGCCTCAGAGATGCGGTTAGAGCACCTCGAGAAGATACCCTGTTGTCTGATTTGATGTGTTGTGCTCCGTCGGAATAAAACTTCTGTTTCCTGCCTTCCAGTCTCCAGCGCCTGCCTCTTTGTTTGGTAACTTGAGTGGGTATAGAGGCGGTTAACGCCGGGCAACTCTGAAAAAGGTCATCGGCCCTACCTTTTTTCACACGTGCTTGATCAGTTTGTGTTCGAACAGCTTCTAATCTTGCTTCCCTTTGCTCGTCTGTTTCTGAAGCTTGTAATGCCTTTTTCTTTCGTGCTTCAGATGTAGATCGACCAATCGATTTTCGTTTTGGGGGCATAACTGTCGACGAGGCTCGGAAATTTGCTGACAATTTCAGTATTCGAAAGATTATGAGGGACCTGGGGGGCCAATATTTTAAAAATAAATATGCCAGAAACCTTCGCGGGAGTGTACTCAACAACATCCCAAAGTTTCATGGCGATCGGATAAATGGTGTAGTAACGCATAAAGGACAGACAGACATACATTCGTTTTTATATATATAGATGACAAAAATATGACTGGATCCAAACTGGGGTGGTGTAGTGGGCAAAAGAACGATGGATTTAACCCAGATCTTTTGACTTGGAGAATGCATGCATTGTCAGTATTCCGTCCATCATTTGATTACTGTAACACTTTTCGCCCTAAGTGGAATTGGTATGCCCAGACGTGGGTCCCTTGCTCACTGTGCCACTGCATTCAAGCTCGCTGGGCTGAAGAAAGGTGACATACCCTGAAACTAGTCCCAAGATGCTTGTTTCCGGTTCAGGGAGGACCTGGCCTGGCAATTCGGTCTGGACTGTTCCCATGAGGCACAGGGTCAAGACTGATTTGCATATGGCTGGGTCCAAACTGGGGTGGCGTAGTGGGCAAAAGAACGATGGATTTAACCCAGATCTTTTGACTGGGGGAGAATGTTTGCATTGTCAGCATTTCGTCCATCATTTGTTTGCTGTAACACTCGTCAATAGAAATACTATTCCAAAATAATACTAATGAAGAAAATATAAAAAAAATCAAATTTAAAAGAGCTTCGAGTAAAAACAGTGTACAGTACAATATCAACCACCACAATATGGAGTTATCACAATGTCAACCAATAAATATTGTTTACCAAAAAATGGTCACCCTATACACAATCAAGAAATACAAAAATATTGCAAACCAAAATATTACCTGTAAAAATATAGAAACTACCATAATATTAAATACAAAAAACTATATAGTAATAAAATCATTAGCACATTATATATAAAATGACAAAAATATCGAAAACAACAATGTTGACTACAAAAATAATGTTTAAATACATTTAAAAAATATTCATCCGAATAATTTTGAACTAGTAATTACTGTTAAAAGCCCATCCATTGACCAAACACAAACAAAACTTTTTAAAATTATACATTTACCAAATAAACACAACAACCAGACAAGGCTGCTTTCAACCAAAGCATTTAGAGACAACTCCAAAAATCTGCACCAAGGCCCTGATTACGAGTTTTTGGCGGAGCAGTGGCACGGCAGTGCAAACCACTGTGTCACAACTCACTAAAGCTCGCCCCGCCCGCCTGCCAAATTGTAACTTTTTCGTAGTCTGGCAGGAGGGCGGCATGGTGGTCTCATAGCAGTGCCTTTTTTGAAGGCGGCGGTGCCATTGAAAAAGGCACTGCAATGGGACTGGACTACATGGGTACTGCACGGCGTGGATGCAAAAGTCCATGCCGTGCAAGAACCTATGTGCATGCACACAGGGGGGCACATGTTATGCCCCCGGTGTGCATCCACATATGTTTGAGGCACAGGGGTGCCTGTAGGGCCCCCTTTGTTTCCTCTCTGCTAGGGTTTTCATGGCAGTAGAACCGCCATGAAAAGCCTGACTGAGCTGAAACATGTAATATGTTTGGCGGGACCGTGGCAGTCCCACCAAGCATCTTGCGGCCTCTGATCACCACTCCTATGCCAGGGACCGGCAGAGCAGGTAGTCTCTGGCCGGTCCGACTACTCGAGTCGTAATCGGGCGGTTGGACCACATATGTGGCGGTGGCTGGACCGAACATCGCCACACCACCACGAGTCCACGGACTGCCAGACTTGTAGTAGGACACTAAGGGGTCTATTATATGGTGGGCGGATCGCCACCGCCCATATGGCAGTGGCTATCCTCCCGCCATTATACTCCACCTGCATGCAATTTACCCCCTGCCTGATTATGTTGGCGGAGGTACCGCGGCAGACGGGAAGACGGTCCGCCGCTTTTCCGCCCGGTTGATGAGTCGACCGGGCGGAAAAGGTTTGAATATGGTGGCGGTGTCTGTTAGACACTGCCATCCATATATTATAAAGCATGCAGAGAAATGCCTTTCCGTGGTGGTGTTGCCGCCACAGAAAGGCATGTGGATTTTGCAAATGGGGGCCCGTTGCGGGCCTCCAGGATGTTGAGGGGGAGAGGGGTGCACATTGTGATGGACATGGTAGCAGGCACTGTGCGGTGCCTGTCACCTTGTGCAAGACAATGCACAACATGCCTACCCAACATTGTGGCAGGCGGTGCTGTGAGCACCGCCTGCCACAATGCTGGGAATAGAGGATGCCACCGCCACCGTGGCGGTGGCATTCTAATTGTCATGGCGGGACCCCCGCACCACTGGTGGCCGGTCCCAGCTCTGCTAGGGTGACGGGTGGACAAAACTCCGCCCGCCATCCTAATAGGCCCGAAGTGTAGAATATGCAACAAACAGACTATTCTCTTATAGAAAAAATAAACAATAATAGCCCTTGCATGTGTACCAGTCACAGAAGTAGGTAAACACTATCATCTCCTCATAGAATCCTACTACTACCAAACCCAGAACAAAAACTTAGGGCCTGATTACGATCTTGGCGGTCTTCCTGCCATCCCACCGGGACGGTGGTCCTCAGTACTCCTTCGAGTCGACGGTCTCTCACCCGCCATATTTAGATGTCTTCTCTGACCCTGCAACTGTGTTTCTGATGGAGGGGGACAGGCACGGGACACGTCAGCAATTTGAATATCTTTTTTCATATGTGTTGATGCAGGTGTGTATATTTTGACTAAATAAGTGTAAAATATACGCATATGCATGACACATGTGAAAAAATACTTATACTGGTACTTTATGTTTGCTAATGCCCAGACCATATGTGCTCAGTCCAGTCAAAGAGAGAAAAGTGCCAATTATTATTATTATATTTAAGTTTATAAAGCGCTCAGCTACCCGTAGGTTTCCCGGCGCTAAAGAGAAAAGTGCCAAATGGACTTGCCTGGATTTTCGCTCCTACGGCATCGCTTTATTCTGAGTCAAGTTGCTGGTGTTTAGGAAGGGTCCTGGATAAAGGGGTCCACATCAGAGAATGAAGGGAAAAGTAGGAAATGGGTGACTTTGCACCCCATTTCCTTCTATTCTGCCGACTTTGAGCAGGTGGTTTCCCCGCCACAGTCGGCTCTACAGATAGGCACTTTGTAATCTGGATGGCAGGAACCTTGGGGCATATTATCAAGGGATTTATATCCGCTTTTTTGGCTTTAAAAGACAAGAAAGCGGAGATAAAATTATCTCCCTATTAGCAACAGGGTGCTAACACGCAAATTTGCATGTTAGCACCCTTTTTCTCTAAGCTTCCCCTTGCATCTCTAATGAGATGCAAAGGGGGCGTTCCAGAGAAAAATAATAGGAGAAATGTTGTTAAGCGACATTTCTCCTATTATCAAGGATTTCGCTAACCCTGTTAGTGATAAAAAAAGCAGCCCTAACTGCGGTTAGCACTGCTTTTTTTACACCTGGTATTTTCCTGACTTAGCCATGATATCCTATGGAAGGTGGATATCATGGCTAAGTTTGTGAGCCCCTATTATCAAGCTAACGCCAAACTTCGAGAGATTATCGTTGGTTTTCCAGAGATAATGTCTCAATTGGCAGTTAGCCCGAGGATTTTTATCACTACTGAGATAAACCTTGCTAATAGCAAGTTATCTCTGCGATAATTTCCGGCGATGCTTAGCGTTAAAAAAGTCGTTGCTAAGCATCGTTAGCGGTAAATATCGCTAAACGTTGGTAATATGCCCCCTTGTCTGTACCACCCTCTGACAGCTGTTTTTCCCCATGCCACTGTCGCGGTAGTCAGCAAATGGCTGACAGAGTTGGTGGAACTCTGGCGGTCTTTCGTTTAGCAACCCGCCTTCATTGTAATACAGTGGGCAGACCGCCAAGTAAGCAGGCAGAGAATCCAACGCAGGGCTGGATGAGGGATTCTTTCCACCAAAATCATAATCAGGCCATTAATCCCCTAATGGACTATTTCCAACACACTTTGGTTCGCAGGTGCCACTCTGGCAACAGTCACCAACCCAGATTTCGAAATACCACATGATAGCACCAAGACCCAAGAAGCCAAAACCTAGTGGCAAGATGGTACAATGCCTTCCAAGCCATGCAAGGCTAATGTCATCATACCCTATGGCAATTATAAGAAATCCTAAAAAAACACTATTAACAGCTTAGATTAAAGCAAACTTCAACCAAAAGTAACCCTAAAATATTCAAAGAGACCTAAGAAATGTATGAAATGCTACGAAGCTAAGTAAACCCTTTATAAATGACAATGGACTCCCCTACCTCTTTATAAATAACAAAGGGGCATATTATCAAGCCTGTGCGCTAAAATTAACGCCGCTTTATCGGCCGAAAATGGCCGATAAAGCGGCGATAATGGGCTTGATAATATGCTCTGTGGAATTCCAATCGAAGCCCATGTTAGATGTCTTCACATCTAACATGTGCTTCGATTGGAATTCCATAGAGCATATTATCAAGCCCATTATCGCCGCTTTATCGGCCGTTTTCGGCCGATAAAGCGGCGATAATTTTAGCGCACAGGCTTGATAATATGCCCCAAAATCCTCCACTACCTAGAAAGCATAGCACAAACAATACTATCAACTACCTAACAATCCAGCGTAAAATAACTTCCAACATAAACAAATAAAAACAACATGATACATTCATTTATAAATACTATCTAAATTATCTTTATTAATTAGTTTAATTTAAACATTTACATAAAACAATATCCAATAAAACCGATATATAAAAATAATGTAACATCAAATTAATAAATACATTAATACATAGAATAAAACACAATTACAAAAAAATCCAAACCAGCAAACATTTTCTAAAAATACATACAATATACAACACTTAATTTTAAATGGCAGAGTAATAAAAAAAGCATAAACATATCAAACATTCCCCACCCAAAATAAAAAAAATAATATCAACTTGTTTTGTAGCAGATGTCTATGATACTTCTTCAACTCACCCAAAACAAATCCATAAAAATAGAGGAAAATTTACGGAAAAATAATACAAAAATAAAGTAACGAAAAAGTGAATCCACAAGATTGCCCCATAGTTCTAGAAAACATTAAAAAAACTAGACAAATCTATTTAAAAACCGCTCATTGGCAACCAAAAAATAAAAGGAAATGAAAAAGTAAGGTTGGTTAAACTAAAACAACAAAAATTGCTTCCTTCAAAGAAAAACACATCCAAAAATAAGGAAAGGCTTCCACTTCTACCAAAATGAAAAATGTAAAAAAACCACACAACATACACACTCACACAATATGCACTGCAAAAATAGAAACAACAACACAATATACATTCAGAAACAGTACTTGCATAGCAAAAATAACGAATAAAAGCAATTTTATTTCACATAGTACACTAATGCCTACCCAATGTACTAGTTTCAAGTTTAAGTTTATTTGTTTGATTAATTAAAATCTTACAAAAATGTGACCTTAGAGAAAATATCAGCATCAATACACATTTAAAACATCATGCAAATAGTAAATGTCATTAACCCGTTTAGCGCGTCGAACATTCCGCCCCAGTGCGGACGTTCGATCGCGCTAACGGGATTCGGACGTCCAACGGTCGTGCGCAGCACCAGCGAGGTAGTGCACGCGACGACCGTTGGACGTTCGCAGCACGGAAAGGGTTAAAAGAAAAAAATAAAACTAGGTAAAATTTTCCTTAAGACCTTTGGCAATCACATTTAAAATTTTTACAAAAGCAACATTCATTGGTAGGTCATTCGGGCTTAAGCACGCCATTATTGCTTGTCTACAGGTTCTTATATCTCGTGCATTAAACAACCTCCTGAGAATTAGTCTCCTTTCTGAGTCTATGGCAGGGCACAGACATACCAAGTGCACAATGTCTTCTTTTCCCCCCTTGCAAAGTCTACATAACGTATGGCCCTCGTTTGACTTCCAGGGTAGAAGATGACACAAACCTGGCCATAGACCAAAGCGTGCTCCTAGAAATGTTCGCTTACTTTGGACTGACTATGCAGTATGAAGGTAAGCTTGGACTTGTTTTTTTTTGTTGTCGTTTATGATTGGCCATGAGTGCTTACGTTTTACTAATAGAGCTTTGTCTTTTAGCAGCGATAGGTGAGTAACCAGCTTATTGATTGTTTTTTTAAAGCTTTCCTGCGTTATTGTGTTTTCCCAGATTACTGATATTCCAAATTCTTCTTTTGCATTGTTTAGGTATTTCCACGCTTGCAGTTTCTGGTTATCTTTAACCTCTCTCCGCAAAGCTATAGACAATTGATTGTCCTGATCATTTTTTACTCTATTCCAAACTTTTAATATTTGGCCTTGCCGGGCATATAGCTGATTGTTCATACCGAATTCCATCCTTATTTGCGCTTGTGAAGCATTACATGGTAGGGTGAATAATATTTTATAGGTTTTTGCCACAGCATTGTTGATAAGCACAGCATCCTTCCCGTTTAGCACTTCGGCACCATATGTTAAGGATGGTAATAGTTTGGCAGCTATGATTTTTAACAGTGGCCCGTATGACAGTGCAGATAGATTCTTTTGTAGAGTTCTAAATGCCGCAATCAAGCTATTCGCCTTCCTTACAATATCTTCCCTTTGTGGTACAAAACTTCCGGTCTCATTGAAAAGGACACCGAGATATCGATAACTCTCCACTTGCTCTAGTTGTGTTTGTCCCAGCAACCATTTCATCTTTTGTCTTTTTCTTCCTGTCACAACCATTATTTTTGTTTTTGTCTCATTTATTGTCATTTGGTTATCCTTTGCATATTTAAGTGTACGATCGATCAGTCTTTGCAGTCCCACTTTTGTGTGGCTCAGCAACACCACGTCATCTGCATATAGCAAGTTAGACATTTGTTTTCCGGCTAACCTAGGTGGATGTGAGTTTACCTCGTTTAATGAGTTGGTAAGATCGGCCACAAATAAGTTGAAAAGTAAAGGTGCAAGCACGCATCCCTGCTTAAGGCCACGAGTCACCAGTATTTTGTTGGTCAAAGCTCGGCCGTCACCTATCCTCACCTTGACCCAATTATCAGAGTATAATAGCTTAATAAGAGTCAGTACCCAATGTACTACGTAACAAGGATTCACAACCTAACACAAAACTACACTACCACACCAAATCAATGCACTATGCTACACTAACAACTAGCAATATCCTACCCATCCCCAAAACCCCAACTATAAACTTAAAAGTGGTCGTACCTTATCTGTTGACCAGCAGCAGAGAACTACAGCAGACACGAATGGAAACTGCTTATCAATAATGTTAATAGAGTAACAAAATATAGGTAGTGGTAAAAAAAGGGCTGGTAATTTAAAATAAAACTGACTATTTTGGGATGGAAATCATTCAATACTTTAAAAGAATTAATACAAATGTAAACTGTAAATGTTGGAAAAATGTGTACCCTTTTTTCAAATGTGAAAAAAATATAATGAACATATAAAAAAATGACTTGTAAAATATATATTAAATAGTTCTATTATATGATATTATGTATATTTGCAAAGCGCTCCCTCACCCATGAAGATGTCCTGGCAATGAAGCAAGAGCATTCTGGGCTCAGTCAGGGCTAGACTAGTTTAAAGTCTAAAAGTCGTCCTCAGCTTCTTGCAGAATTCAAGGTTTGAAGGGCTAGGTTGTTCCTGGATTTAGGAGTGGTGTCGGAGAAGGCACACAAATTAATATAATTGACAAATTGTAATTAAAATGTACTACAACATTATATTTTTATATAAAAATGTTCATGAAATATGTTCTTTTCAATACAAATGTATGTTAAAATAATATAAAATGTTGTGAAAAACATGAAACAATGAAAACCACATATGTATGTGCCACATGAAAAATGACATTTATCAACATAAAAAAAAATGTAAAATGTTACTTTTGTGGTTTTTCCTATAACCAAATAAAGCATTTGAATTTGATGTAAAGTGCATTGTACAACAAAGGTATTTGAAAGCATGTATTTTCTTAATCCTAAAATAAGAGAGCCCCAGGTCAAAAAAGGTTCAGGTAAGTTACAATTTTGATAAAAGAATGTGAGGAAATACTTTAAAACTGCTATTAAGGACTGCCTGATAAAACAGATTACTACCCAGGAAACCGAACCCTTTCTGCACTTGGTTCCAAATCCCTGGAAAGATCTTTTTTGATGAGATTTCAACGTTGATCTGTCTGCAGTATCCTTAACTTTCTGTTGTGGCAATTTGACACTGCGTCTGTACTGCTATGCCTCTGTGGCAAACTATCTCAAAACCCCCTTTTTCACTATGAGTTCTTTTGTAAATTTTATAACTGTTTAATGTGTAATTTTTGAAAGCCCGTTCTTAAGGAATTCGAATTTTTAAACTTAAGACCAGCATCAAATGTTTTGGTTCTCTTTGCAATAAGATGGCATATATTACAGCGAGGGGATTTCTGAAATCAGCAGTCACCTATCAAAATCTTTATTGTTCTGATTTGAATGGTTTTATCTGTTTTTATACTGCTAGTGTTGTATATTAATTGTACTGTTGTTTGTATTGTGCTTTTATGATTATTTTCTATAATTAAATAAAAAAACTTGACTATTATTTGCAAAGAAAATTGTATGTAAAAAATAAATATGTGAATTGTATTGTACATCAAAGGTGAAACAATGTATTTTCCTATTGTTGTAAAAGAAAGTATATGTGCAAAATAAATTGCATATGCATATATGTGTGGTAAATATGTTTTAAATGTATGAATAAAATATATAACAAACTATACCAGCCTATTGTTAATATATCAAAACACACAACCTCTACAGACCAACCAACACTACAAAACATGCCATTTCTAGAATACATTATCTATTAGGTTTCACATTACACTTTAAAATTTGTTACATCACCCACAAAAAATATGTTCGAAAAGGTGTTGGACATAAAAGGGTACAATATATATATATATACTATTCCCACTCCAAACTAAACTACACAGGAGAAAGGGTTGGGCATTAAAGGGACCATATTTAATATTCCCATTCCAATTTAAAAATCAGTTTGGGTAAGGTATTGGAGATTTTGTCAGAGTAACTATTCCTTCTCTAAAGTAAACTGTAAGGAAATGCCCCTTTTTGCATGTTCACTTCCAAAACTTTGGAGTGATCATCCTTGTTTTGCAACTCTGAAAGTGCACTGAGGCCTGCTAACCAACCTCAGTGCCAGTGTTCTAACCCTATACAAGTTATGCTAAATTGGATACATCCAATTGGCAAGTACTGATGTACTTATAAGTCTCTAGTATATGGTACTCAGGTACCCAGGGTATGTAAGACAGAGTGTTCAATCAGGGATGCAGCACTGGTTGTGCCACCCTACATATGGCAGAGACACAATGGACCCCAGCCTGCCACTGCAGACTGACAGGACAGGGTGTGACACTGACAGTTCAACTTTGCAAGTCTCCCCTAGGGAAGGCCAATAGAGTCCTATGGACAGGAGCTATATATTACTAAGTACAACATATGATTTTCTATATGACTTAGCAGCAATACCTCCCAATCCTTGTCTTGCTGTGGAAAGGTTAGGAGCCCCATTGGCTAACACAGGGTTAAAAGGTTGGTACCACAAACTCCTCAATAGGACCACTTTGCAGGGTCCAATAAGGTATCAAATTAAGTGGGATATTAAATCTGACCTTATGCCCAGACAGTTTTAATGATGTTGGGGCCTTCATTGTTTTGGGGTGTCTTGATAAACTTTACTTAACCACAAGTTCCATCTTGTCATGGGGTTCCTTCTTTTCGCAGCATTGCGATTATCTCTTTCCTTGTGTTTTCTATACAAAGACAGGGTCGTCATCACAACTGTGTGCTTGGATCAGGACCAGTTCTAGTGTTACCTGGTGTCTTGGGATCGCTTACTTCTGCAGTCCTTTCCAAAGACCCTTTTTCCCTGTCCCTTGGATGTTCCCTTTGAAACCACTGCATCCATGTCAGCTCCCATATTCTCAACCCTTTGGGTTTTCGAGACCCCTGCAATGGTAGGAGACGCTCAAGGCAGGTGAGCTCAAGCAAAAGGAAGGCAATGAATCAGAATTTCTGAGGTCACATGACATGAACCAGTGCCCTTATGGGACACAGCTCCCTGTGCTAGTCGAAGGACCATCATCAGGGACTTCTCTGAGCTGCATCATTCAGTGCTCTCCTGAGGATCATCACACAGGACCCTCATTAGATGCACTTGTACTCGCCTACCGCTCTTCACTCTGTGCCTCCTTAAGCATAGGGTTATGGTCTTGATCCTCGTGTGGTCATGGATTAATTAGTACATGCTGGATGGTGAAAACAATACCAGCAGCAACCCTACCGAAATACTGACCTCTCAATGTAAGAAGAGTCTACTGGATGGTTGAGGTAGACAATGACACTGCTCTCAGACAGAGGTTACATCCAAGGACCCAGCAAGGAATATAAACATTCTGTCCCTGCAGTGGAGACTTTGTATTCGTCACATTGGGAAATGGAGAGCTCCGAAGCAAGAGCGCAAGCTTCCTTCCCATGCAGAGCAGGTGCAGCTCATGAGCAGGAGAGCAAGCTTCCTTCACATGCAGAGCAGATACATCCCAGATGCAGAAGAGCAACCTTCCTTCCCATGCAGAGTAGGTGCAGCTCATAAGCAGGAGAGCAAACTTCCTTCACATGCATAGCAGGTGCAGCCCCAAAGCAGGAGAGCAAGCTTCCTTCACATGCAGAGCAGACACATTTCCGAAGCAGGAGAGCAAGCTTACTTCCCATGAAGAGCAGATGCAGCTCAAAAGCAGGAGAGCAAACTTCCTTCACATGCGGAGCAGGTACAGTCAAGAAGCAGGCAAGCAAGCTTCCTTCCCGTGCAGTACATGTGCAGCTCAGGAGCAGGAGAGAAAACGTCCTTCACATGTAGAGCAGGTACAGCCCAGAAGCAGGACAGTAATATTCCTTCACATCCAGAAATGGAGAGCTCACAAGCAGAAGAGCAAGCTCATTTCACATGCGGAGCAGGCAAAGCCCAGAAACAGGAGAGTAATATTCCTTCACATCCAGAAATGGAGAGCTCACAAGCAGAAGAGCAAGCTTCCTTCACATGCAGAGCAGGCACAGCCTAGAAGCAGGAGAGCAAGCTTCCTTCCCATGCAGAGCAGATACATCTCTGAAGCAGGAGAGCAAGCTCCCTTCACATGCAGAGCAGACACAGCCCCAAAGAAGGAGAGCAAGCTCCCTTCACATGCAGAGCAGGCACAGCCCCGAAGCAGGAGAGCAAGCTCCCTTCACATGCAGAGCAGGCCCAGCCCCAAAGAAGGAGAGCAAGCTCCCTTCACATGCAGAGCAGGCACAGCCCCGAAGCAGGAGAGCAAGCTCCCTTCACATGCAGAGCAGGCCCAGCCCAAAGCAGGAGAGCAAGCTCCCTTCACATGCAGAGCAGGCCCAGCCCCAAAGAAGGAGAGCAAGCTCCCTTCACATGCAGAGCAGGCACAGCCCCGAAGCAGGAGAGCAAGCTCCCTTCACATGCAAAGCAGGAGAGCAAGCTCCCTTCACATGCAGAGCAGATACATCTCCGAAGCAGGAGAGCAAGCTCCCTTCACATGCAGAGCATGCACAGCCCAGAAACAGGAGAGCAAGCTCCCTTCACATGTAGAGCAGGCACAGCCTAGAACCAGGAGAGCAAGCTCCCATCACAGTTGTAGCAGGCACAGCCCAGACCAGGAGAGCAAGCTTCCTTCACATGCGGAGCAGGTACAGCCCAGAATCAGGAGAGCAAGCTTCCTTCACACGCAGAGCAGATACATCCCTGAAGCAGGGGAGCAATCTCCATTCACATGCAGAGTAGGCACAGCCCCAGGCAGGAGAGCAAGCTCCATTCACATGCACAGCCCAGAAACAGGAGAGTAAGAGTCCTTCACATCCAGAAATGGAGAGCTCAGAAGCAGAGGAGCAAGCGTCCTTCACATGTGGAGCAGGCACAGCCCAAAGCAGGAGAGCAATCTCCCTTCACATGCAGAGCAGGCACAGCCCCGAAGCAGGAAAGGAATCTCCCTTCACATGCAGAGCAGGCCCTACCCCGAAGCAGGAGAGCAAGCTTCCTTCCAATGCAGAACAGATACATCTCCGAAGCAGGAGAGCAACCTCCCTTCACATGCCGAGCAGATACATCTCTGAAGCAAGAGAGCAAGTTCCCTTCACATGCAGAGCAGATACATCTCCGTAGCAGGAGAGCAAGCTCCCTTCACATGCAGAGCAGATACATCTTCTAAGCAGGAGAGAACGCTCCCTTTAAATGCGGAGCAGGCACAGCCCAAACCAGGAGAGAAAGCTCCCATTACATGCAGAGCAGGCACAGCCCAGAATCAGGAGAACAAGCTCCCTTCACATGCAGTGCAGGCCCAGCCCCGAAGCAGGAGAGCACACTCCCTTCACATGCAGAGCAGGCCCAGCCTTAGGCAGGAGAGCAAGCTCCCTTCACATGCGGAGCAGGCACAGCCCAGAAACAGGAGAGTAAGAGTTCTTCCATCCATAAATGAAGAGCTCAGAAGCAGAAGAGCAAGCGTCCTTCACATGCAGAGCAGGTACAGCCCCGAAGCAGGAGAGCAAGCTCCCTTCACATGCAGAGCAGGTACAGCCCAGAAGCAACACAGCAAGCTTCATACATAGAAGAGGTAGAAGCCAGAGCAAAAAGCTAATCTTCCCTCATATACAGAAGAGGTAGAGGCCAGAAGTAGCAGGACAAGCGTCCTTCTATCAGAGAATAGGCACAATGTATAAAAGCCAGATGAATTCCCTATACATGCAGAACAGGTACAGCACTTCAAGCAATAGAGTGTGGTAGCCTGGTTCTACATTGTGGGTTTGGGAGAAGAGGGGTGACAGCCAGGCACCTATTCTGGCCATGATGCCCCATGTTAGCCTTTAGCCATGGACTAAATTCGTTGAGCCTCTCACCACTGTCCCTAACCTGGGGAGTTGTGGCGTAGCCCCTTACCCAGGTGTTCAGCCAAGGACTGTAGGCACTTTACTCTGGCTTCTTCGCCGGTCCTAGGGAGAGCTCGAAGAGCTTCTCTTTCATGCCCTACAAATGCAGAGTGGACTGACTGGGAAAGTTTAGCTGTGGGCTTTCATGATTGTTTTGAAGTGTAAACTTGAAAACGTAGCTAATTCATTATCCTGTTTGATTATAAGCTACATTGTCACAGGCTCAAATTGTGGATTTTCTATGTACTGTAAAAACTATAGTTGAAAAAAGCCTTCAGAAGAGGAATTTGTTTTGAAATGTATCATTGACAGTGGGGGAGAGGGGGTTAGGCTATAGGGTTGGATACAACTTCTGCAGCATAAGTAGACTGTCATGGGCGATGCTAGATTGAACGTCTCATTTTGAATAGGAAAAGCCTGGGTGTCCCTGCCTTTTTGCCAAGCAGTAAAATAGGCATAACGGATGCCATTGTTATGTATTTAAAGTGAGGCAAAGAGAAGAAGCTGGTGATGTGACAGATAGTGGTGATCCTTTAAGTTTGGATTGAGGAGGAGGTGAGGAAGACCTATGCCATGCTTATAGTGTTGGTATTGGGAGAACCTTTCTTTGAGGGAAGTGGACCAGACAGGGGCGTAACACAGCCCCCCGCAGCCCATGCAGTGCGGGGGGGGCCCTAGCTCCAAGGGGCCCCCTCGGCACTGAACTCTGGCCGGCAGAGCTCCTGATTGAGCCCGGAGGGGGCCCCCCTAAGTACCGTGCAGGGAGGCCCCCTCACTTTTCGTTACGCCAGTGGGACCAGAGGTCATTACCAATAAAGCAAGATCTACTTCAACCAAAGATTATTGCTGGTGGGAGCTTTCAGCTTACCTCTATGTGTGCAACTCACTGCAAAGCAAAGGTTTTCAGGTTCAGCTTGAGGCTGGTTACTGCTAGTGAGGAAAGGTTGTGTGTCTAGGGAGTGAGGAGAGACCCTGAAAATAACTGCTGCTGGTAGCCCCTGGGTTAAAAGAGCCTGTTAGAAATGAGAATCCTCTTTGGCTGAGGTATACACCTAGGCCATGCAGGAACCACTACTCTAGCCAGGATAAGCTAGATACACACTAAGAGATAGCCTGTGCTCACCCTGTGCTTTGCACAGAGCAGTCAAGTTCATCTACAGAGGCAATGTATAAGGTATTTGTGCAACACACACACACATAGTAACACAATGAATACACCACAAAAATACTCCACACAGTTTCAGAAAAATATAATATGATATTCTGAACAAAACAAAGCCAAAATCACAAAATCAAATGTATAGAAGTTCAGATATACAATTATAAAAGAATAAATGCATTAAAGTGCTCAGAAGCAAGTAGCACTAAAAAGGTTATTTGAGATAGCGCTGGACGGGGTCAAAGTCAAAGTTTTGGGTGACTGAGATGGAGCACCATATGATTAAGTATCAAGGACCCCCTGTAGGAATGAATAAACCAGTCCTAGGTCAGGGAAAAATGAGTGAAATAAAACAACCTAGGCACTATGGTATTGCAAATTGTCAAACCTAAGGAGTAATAGAGAGGTTGGACTACACAGGAATCAGGTTCTAACATTTATTGATATTAATATTAAAAACAGACGAAACTTTAAGCAAGTTTATCTGGAATAAAACTTCGAAAAAATACATCACAATACATAGATTTTCAAACAAAAATAAATCAATTATCAATACATACAATGTCAATAATACAAAAATAAATTACAAATATAAAGGTGGCACAAATATTGTTTCTCGGCGCGCGTTTCAGCGACCAGCGCCTTCTTCTGGAGTAGCCACAGTAGGTTCTAAAAATAAAAACAATACATTTATTATATAAACCTAAACTGAAAAGGCTATAAATACACTAAATTATAACATAAAACAACCTGAACCTGTAACATCCTAATAACATCTTGTGTTTGACAATTATACATCAAGGATATAAACCCTTAAACGGGTTTTCCATTTCATTGTACATTTCAGAACTGGGGAGAAAACCCAGTTCATGGAGAGAGTTCATAGAGACAAAGATCAAACTAGGACATGAGGCCCTTGGAGACATAGTTCATAAAAACAGGGATAAAACTAGGACAGGATGTCCTTAGGGTCAATTTCATTTTTCAAAGGGGCGGAAAATTTCAGAAACAGTTCCTAAGTTTTAATACAAGATAAGAGTTATTAATCTCAATATATCATTGTGTGTAGATCACTTACTGGACAATCACTTGGATCAATGCCTTCAATTGATCGAAAATGGAATGGATTAAATGCAGAAATTTCTGAAAAATATACAGTAAATATACATGCTTAATAATTTTGTGAGGTTGATTATGCTAGTTATTGTACCAATGTACCATCTTAAACAACCAGGGTATATAACCCATGAATTTCATAATTATGCTCACATATTCTAAAAGTGGTATTTAACTGATATGAGTATTGATGATTCTGTTCAAAAGGTGGGCCTTAGGCTCTTAGGCGGAATAAATAATTCTGGAAACCAGAGATAAACGCCATAATTAAACTTTGTGGTGGGTTTAGCTGATAAATTCATATAAATCACTGACAACATGGAGGTACATCCTAAATAGGGAACGGATACCATTTTTATTGCACTATAAGATGTTTATGGATGGACTCATATAACATTGACATGAACTCATCATGAACAGATGACGTCAAGATGTAATATCTGTGGCTCGTATTTTATGTTTAATAATTACCTTCGTACCGTAAATTTCTCAAATACGGTAGTGGTAACAGGGGCGTTTCATGAAAATATTTTTTTTAATGTAAATCTATAGAGAGAAACATGTGCATTAATTCCAAATAATGCCTCTACATGTATCGAATACGCGACGTGTATTAGCGTATCTACTTAAACTACGGTCACATGTACCTGATTGGCTGTTGAATGCAACCTCACTCGCAACTCGGAACGCTGGTGTGTATAAGTCTGTTGAAAACAGAAAGCGAACGAGGAAATAAGTCCTCAAAAATCTGCATTCATTCTAAAATTCTCGCATTAAGACTGGGGACAGTTTCAGGTAACTTTAACGTACCTTATATATAAAAATCAACGATGCTTTGAATTTCGGAAAAACCTCCTGATGTGGGGAATTCTCTGTTTGTAAAGAAAGAAAAAAGCAAACAATCAAAGATGGTGCAAAAAAGCCAAAAAACGATCTCTTCTACTTTCTGAGCGTTATCTACAAAATAGTTACACTCACCAAGATAAAAAATGTGGGCTTCTCAAAGCGTCCGAGTTCGAGGAAAGGGATTCCGGTGGATTAGCGGGAGGCGATCTCAACCGAGTGACGAGATGGAGCACCAGCAAGATATAGGACCCACGCAGGCCCCAAGGAACAAATTACCTTTCCTGCTCACAAGCAATGAGATACATAAATCTGCTCCACACAGTGAAAGCGATGAGTCAAATCCGATGATGGGTGCCAGAGTCAGGAGGCGTCAAGTGATGCACAGGTTATTGCCATGCAGTCAAGAGTATGCGTTGATCTCACCACACTGCAGTGGTGGTGCCATGCTTTCCGATGCACTGGTTGCGATGCAATGTGCCAATTTTACTCCAGCAATTGGGTTCATGCGCCGGTTCTGTTACAGAGACAAGAGAGGCACTGAAATCCATGTTGCAAGTATCTGGTCCACTTCCAGTGAGCCATACACAGGAGCATGGGTAGAGACTTTGATATCCCTGAGTCTCAAGCAACAGGAAGCAAGCCAACAAGCCCTTGGAGATCACTTCCACAGTCCAGTTCTCCTTCAGCCAAATCAGAAAGCGGCAGGCAGCAGGGCAACACAAGAGAAAAGCAGGCCCTCCAAGTCTGCAATCCAAAGATGAGTTCTTTATGCAGCAAAGCAATCCTTCTGACAGAGGTTCAGTTCAAGTTCCAGTAGTTTCTGATGTGATGGGGTCAGAGATCCAGTACTTATACCCAAAATTGTCTTTGATATGGGGTGATTTAAAAGCAGCTCTCTGACGTACACATGTATCCCTTTTAACCCACTCGTGTCTGTCAGGTTATCTGCGGGGGGTAATCAATCATTTGTGTGTGGACAGTACAGTCTATTCAAGTGAAGTGTCTGCCACTCCCTTTGATCCTGCCATGCAAGGCCATCAGAATGTAGATGTATGTAGATGTGTACTCAGACACACCTCTTCTTCCTGAGTTGTGGCTGCCTAGAGAAAATGCACAAAGTGTAGCTGTCACCCACCCCAGACATTTATTGGAGACAGGCTGGTAGGCACACAGAGCAGGGAGTGCTGAGAAGTGTCCACTTTCTAAAAGTGAAACTTCTAAAAACAGTAATGTTTAATCCAACTTCCCCACTAGGGATGGTTTATCATTGTTATTCTAACCATATGAAACATGAAAAAGCTACTCCTCTCTGATCAGGATTCATAGCTTAAAAGTGTATTAAGGAATTATCAATGCAAGCCTACGAAAAGAGTGGGCCTCAAAATAGTGAGAAACGAAATAGGCTGCTTGATTCTACCAGGACATGTCAAACATAAAGGTGCATGTCCTACCTTTTACTTACATAGCACCCTACCCTTAAGTTTACTCATATGTAATACAGGGGAGGTTTGAGGCTTGGCAAGTAGTTTTAACTGGCAAGCTAATTTGGCAGTAAACTGTACACAAAGGCACTGCAGTGGCAGACCTGAGAGAAGTTTGAAAGGCTGCTTATGTGGATGTCAAAATTAGTGCTGCAGGCCCACTAGTAGCATTTGAAGTACAGGCCCTGGCTATATGGTATACCACTTTACAAGAGGCTTACCAGTGCATTCGATATTCCAATCAGGTATACACCAATGTCATCATATTTAGGGGAGAAGCACATGCACTTTTGCACTGGTTAGCAGTGGTAAAGTGCTCAGAGTCCTAAGGCCAACAAAAAGAATCAGAAAAATGTGCAAGCTAAAGGCAAAACATCTGGGGAAAGACCACCCTAGGGATGAGAGGTCTAACAGGGCCCTTGGTGTCTATGCACTGTTGAACTGTAACATTATTGACCGAACTGGCAAGAGCGGTTGTGGTCTGATAGTGTTGGGCTTTGAGCAGGGCAAACTCTTGTCTGTGGTGTGTGAACAACTGTTTGTGTACCAAAAGTGCATAATTGACTGTGTGGGTGCCAAGCATGCATCGTCAAGGAACCCCAGTGACCCGGAGATGGTCCTCGGGAGCAACGGTGTGAGTGCCAACAGTGCCTGGGTGTTAATCTGGGTGGAAGCCTCTGTGAATAACTGTGTAGATGCCAGGGGTGCATGTGTCTTGGGATAGACTGTATTGGAGACAGCCTCCTACACAACTGCGTGGACGCCTGGAGCGCATGTGTCTCAGGATAGATTTCTGACCAGGACCAGCCCGTGAATGAAAGGCTGTGTGTGAGGAGCCCTTGCACCGAGGCTGGCTCTCGGCCAGGGACCCTAGTGCAGGCTTTGTGGACATGCAGCGAGAAGTGGGTCTTCTGGAGTGAGAAGGGGGGTCCCCCCCTTGCCGGCACCTACCCAGCCGGACCTTGGGCAGATTTTCCCCTCGTCTCTACGCCCTGTCTTCCTCCTGCCCCTTTACCCTATCCCCTTACCCTTCATTGCTCCATTCACCTTGTCCCCTATGTTCTTTAGATGCCTTTCTTGATACTTATGTAACTTTTAACTGATGTATATTGCAACATTATTGTTCCTCATGTAAAGCGCTCTGATTCCATCGGGTCTAGCCAGCGCTATATAATAACTCATTAATTATACTTGTTCCCATTTAGTACTCTTTCTCTCTTTGTCTACCTCCCTAGCTCCTATCTCCTCTCCCCTGAATCTCTCACCTTGCCTGCTACTCTGCCTACCCCCCCCCCCTGTCTTTTGTGCCCTTTTGACTAAGCACTCCTTCTCCCCTTGTTGGGGAAAGATCCAATATTTATACTCTGGAGTCTCAGCGAACCCGCTGAGAGAGTCCACTGCGCCAAGGGAGCCCCTCACCGCTGAGGTATGGAATGACACCCCTTTCCAAAGCACTCCCTCTCCCCTTCTTGGGGAAGGATCCAGTATGTAGGCCTTGGAGTCTCAGGACCCCTCTAAAAAAGTCCACGGCGTAAAGGGAGCCTCCCGCAACTGAGATAGGGAAGTGATACCACTTCCCCTGGGTTCACAGCTTACTGGACTTTTGACGTTGCTTTGACTCTTCTACCGGTTTGTGTCCCTGTCGCCCTTCCCCTCCTCTTTCCATACGGTGTCCTTCACCCTCCCCTCCTCTTCCCCGCCTTCATTACCTGTCTACTTCCCCAGCTCCTTCCCCCCTCCCCTGAATCTTTCCCCTTGCCTGCTTTTCCCCTTACGTATTTGTGCTTATTGTTTATCTCAACCTTACAAGTAAATATGTTGCCATGCTCTAATAACTGTGTAACCTTTGTAATGATGTAACCTGTAACTATGATCTGATGCTCATGTAAAGCGCTCTGATACCGCCGGGTCTAGCCAGCGCTATATAAAACCTTTAAAATAAATAAAATAAAATAAATAGAGGGGTCACAGATTTGGGGAAGAGGGGGTTTGAGGCTGCTACCAGTGAACAAGATGTGCTGCGAATGTATAGACGGAGATATGAGGTTAGGTGTAATCTTGTGTGTTGTGTGTCTGCTGAGAGTAGCCTCTTCATCCGCGGTGTGTGAGGCTGGTGAAAGGACGGATGCTCTGTTGCCATGGCGGCCAGCTCGGACCGCTGATGGAGCTGGGGTGTGGGAACAGTGCACCCCTATTCCTGATGGAGTGCACGCTGCTCGGATCTCCCGCCGGAAGTTGTCTCTTTAAGGTTATAAAGGCTTCACTGAGCCCAGAAGCCTCCAGCCTGCGGTGAGGGCTTGTGTTGTGGTTCAGCGCTTCGCAGTGTCGTGCTGTGTGCGCTGATTGCTGTGACCTCAGGCTGGGAAGGGCTCCCGGCACCGTCTGTACACACACCTGCATGGTGACGTCAGGCTCTCCTGAGCCCACTGTGGGTTCAGATCTGACGGTGTTTCTCAGCTCAGGTGAAAGGCACTCACTGCAGCCGCCTTCCTGCCTTTCCTATTGTTGTCGAGGTGTTGTGCAAACTGATTAATTGCTCCCAGCACCTTGTCAGTTCAGTTAGACTCATTGAGTAACACGCGATCACAAGCAGACGTGAGCAGCACAGACCGCGCACAGAACCAGGATCACACGTCTCAGTAACATGATCATCGGCACAGGGGCCTGCAGGGACACTTGAGGCAGGAGTTTGGAAATGCTAAATGTATTTACTGTCCACATCAAAACTCTGCCAGCAATGAGCTTTCTTCTGACCCAGAGTTATTCAGTCCCAAAACAAAAACCATTGATGTTGTCTCAATCACAGGGGGTGGCACAGTGCTCAATGTATATAAAAAAAGAAAAGAAGTGCCAGGGCTCTCCTCAGGAGGCCACTGCAGCTGGCACCACACATTGCCCCTGCTTTGCTGCCAAATATACCAACAACACCACCATTAACCATCACACTCCTACAAGTGTGAAAATTCGGACCATTTCAGGGCCCCAAAGCCATAAAAATGGCTTAGTAGCAGGTAATATTTATTTTTTATGTATAGTGAATTAAAAATGAACTGTTATGCCAGACAGCACCACCTTGTGGCAGACTGTCACAAGTGCTGGTGTTGACAATTAAGTGCCAGTGCCGAGCACCAGAAACCCCCAATTCAAATTAAGCACTGGCAGCATCACTCTTTCACTTCCATGACTACCTGTCCTATATTGTGAACCCAGTGCATTCTGGTTCTTGAAGTACATCTTTAAATACATTGTATTTCAGTGCTTTCACTTTTACATTTCATGAGCTCTTTCTTTACTGTAGTTTTTTAAGGTATTTAACTCTCACCTGAGATGATATCCTACATTTAGTTAGGGTGGATCTTTACATGAGACTTTGTACGTCTCACCTAAAGGCAGGGAGACCTCCTGTTACCATCTACATACATATGTGCACTCATTGAAAAAAAGTTGGCTTTAGCACCAACTTCAGCCATTGGCTGTTGGTGTTTCTTTTAAAGCTAATCATTGGTTGGGAGGGCTGTCCTTAAAGCCACAGCATTTTGTGAAGTTACGTTGGAGTTTAAAGTCGTCCACTAGTACAAACCACCTTCTGTGCTGCCACCTGCTGTTGGACGTGCCCTCTTTGAAGGGTTATCCCAAAACTTTTTGCATTCCTCTTGTATGTTTTCTGCCCTCTTTTTGTTGGTTTTATAACTCTGGGCACTTTACCACTGCTGATCAGTGATAAAGTGCATGTGCTCTCCCCTGTAAACTTGGTAAGATTGGTCTACACCTGTTTGGCATATTTAATTTACTTGTAAGCCCCTTATACAGTGATATCCTATATACTCCGGGCCTGTAAATTAAATGCTACTGGTGGGCCTGAATCGCTGCTTGCGCCACCCACAGAAGAATCCTTTCAAACCTGTCTCAGTCTCTAACACTGCAGGGCCTGAATGCGCAGTTTACTGTCACAGTTACTTGGCATTTAAAGTGTTTGCCAAGTCTGGAACTCCCCTATTCCTACATCTAACTCTCAACTAAGGTAGGCCTCAGGTAGACCTATGGGCATGGTGCCGTGTAGGTAAAGGTAGGAAATGCGCTTTAGTAGTGTTGAGTGTTGTTATGAACCCCAATGTACCCCAATATAGGCCTAGGTAGTTACACAACCTTTTCCCTACATCTGTCCTACCATTGTTTTACATAACTGGTTTGGCACTGACCTGTTACCCAGTTAGGTGCTACATAAATGTTGTGTGGGTTTCCTCGAAAACTAGCCTCATGTATTATGCATGAGGATTCTCAGTCTCACAGCAGGATTACCATCTTCTGCATAATAACTCAGGATAAGGGTCACCTCTATCGTCATCCTTGCCCGACATGCCCGCAGTACACTTTTAGGTAGAACCCCTGAGTGTAGCTTTTGGGTAAATAAGCACTACATCTTCACTGGACTGGGCAAACAAGAGGAGAAAGACTTCCATGCTGACACATTGATGCGAGACGCTGAGGTCCCTGCATGCAGACACTCCAGCACGCAGGGCTCTAACATCCCTTGCGCGGTGTCTACCTCGAGGCCAAGACGGGGTCCCTCGCTCTCCCACATCAGGTAATCGGATTGGCTCTATCCTAAGGAGATTCTTGACTACACAACTACATACATGCTAAGTACACCTATTACACCTGGTTAGGGTTGCATCCAAGGAGTACACATTATTACTGTCATGTATCTATATGCCTGCATAGATCCATTGTTTTAGCACTATGGTAGAATTCTATCTTTTCTTTACTCTGTTGGTGCTTTTAACTTTATATAGCTGTTTCTGTCTCATGATTGTTGCAGCACACATATTTTATACTAGAATGACTCTGGTTCAGTAAAATATTGAAAACGTCCCCACCATTTGTTTTGTGTATATCTCTGAGACATAGTAAGCATGAGTGACTGGGGGAATTGGTAACTTTAGGGGCTCATAGTGGCACTGTGGGCTAGCTGGTCTACAGACTAATATATCCTTTGGGGGTGTTCAGAATCAGTCTGGACACCAATCCCTTGGTTCATGTTGTCTAAATGCGTAGATCCTATAAAGATTTTTAGGAACTACACAACACTGTACATAAGGCAGTAGCATATTATTGAAGAAGTCACCAAAGATAATTTTGCATCCAGTTCCTTAGCTTGATTACAGAGTGAGGAGACGAGTTGCTGCAGCGAGGTACAAGTGGCCGAGTCGGTCAGCTGCCGTGAGGAGGAAACTGTAGGAGAGAGGAGTACAGGAGGAAGGTTTGTGGCAAAGTGTAGGAGAGTAAGGGCAGGAGTAGCAAGAGAAGAGATGAGGAGAAAACAGCAAGTATAAATGGGACGAAGTTAGTAGATGGAGGGGGCTCTGCCAGGGCGCCACACCTCCGGATAGTCGTAGGTGACCACACCCCCGCGATGTCGGCGTTCTACCTGGCTTGTGTTTATGCCGCTCCAGAGAGGACCGTGAACACTGTAATTTGAAGTTTCAAAAGCCGCGTCTGAAGTAGAGAAAGGAGGCGGCTGTAATTTTTCCGAAGAATGCTTCTTTTGGGATCGTGACTCGACTGATAAGGAAACGGCGTGCATGGTACATGCGTGGTAGCGGTGGCGGCGGAGAGGTGGGGGGAAAATAAAAACGTCATGGAGAGCGGTCTTGGTCCGCAGTAAACAAGAAACCGAGGAGAAAAGCCTGGGTGGTGGCAGAGCTTGAAAACGGCTACCAGGTGATCCACGGCAAGGAAGAAGAAGGTCTGGGCTCTGAAGCAGATAGAGCAGTGAGAGCAGGAGAGAGGCCAGCAGGTGAGGGGGCGTAAAGTACACCAATTAAATGGTATACCAGTTAAAACAAACAATTGGTGCAGTTAGTTGAAGAAAAGCTTTCTGCTGGCTGGTAATACAAGGTTTTTGGACATTGGATAATTGGACATTGGAGTGTTGCTGTAGCTGCTCGCCCGCTGGCTCCTCCCTAGGATTTCAGTCTGACTGATCAGGCTAACATGGGGAGACGTGATAAATTGGGTCGGTTGGTATCCAGAGGGGATCCGGCCATTGGTCTAAAGACAAAAACGAGATTGGCCAAGGTACTAAATAAAAATCAGGCAGCGGGAGGTAGTAAACTGGGAGTAATGGGGGAGTCTCATCTGCATAACTCCAGCTTCGGGAGCTCAAAAGAGGGTGAGCTTTTGTTGGAAGCAACAACAGAGTCTCCCAGGATGCTTACGGAAGCCAAAACTCCAACCATTTCTACATCTGCTAGTAAATCAGGAGACATGGCAAATCAGGTAGAATCATCTTTAAAGGACACATTTGGCAAAAAGGAGGAAGGGGGTAGAAAGGAGTTCCCATTGTTTGTGAAAAAAACAGTACAGCCTATCTCCTTGCAGACCATTTTATCTTCATTGCAGAATACTGCTCCTGACCTTGCATCTCCTGACCCGTGTACGTTGTATTTAGGTCTCTCAGCTTCAACATCTCCAGAAATTCTCATGGTGGCGCCAGGTTCTTTATACAATCAAAATCTGCTACCTTTACCTTCAAGTTCAAACTCAACCCTCATTACTGTGCCGCAAGAATTAGAATCGAACCAGCCAAATCCAGCCTTTCCGGTCTCTCCATCTTGCAGTAACTTGGCGTTGCAAACTTCAGTTCAGCCTGCAGCCTCGCCTATCCAGGAGAATCAAGAGCAGATTCCAAATGGGAACAATCGGACCCCTCTTTTGCAATCGCAGGCCATACAAAGCCAGCAAGTGCCTTTTCCTGAACACGAAATGGAATTATTGAATGCCTTAACTGAGGGTCCAGCAGTAGCGGCTGGGTCGACTAAACAATTGGAAATCAAAACGCTGCTCAACCTCATTCTAGAAGAGATTAGAACCATGAAGAAGTCCCAAGAGAACGAAATTGCTTCTCTGCATTCTAGATTAAATACCATAGAGGAAGCAGTCACATGCCTTCCCGGCAGAGTACAGGAAGCGGAGTCGCGGATCTCCCAGCTGGAGGACCAGATGTCGGGACTGCTCACTAAAGTGCGTAATGCTAACAAGGATAAAATCTTATTGGAAAATAAACTTGAGGAGCTGAAGAACCACGCTCGGCGATCAAATCTTCGCATTGTGGGTATTCCAGAGAGGGTGGAGGGAGCTCAGGTACCGCAGTGGGTGGAGTCCTTTATTAAAGAAAAGGTTCTTCCGGACTTCAGTGGAGACTTGACATTTACAAGGGCCCATAGGGTCCAGTTTGATCCTTTACCAAGTTCAAGTGGTCCACGTACGATATTAGTCAACTTTTCTGATTACCGGATTAAGGAGAAGATCCTTACTAGGGACATACAACAAAAGCAGTTTCCAGTAAATGAAACGTCGAATTGTAGGTTTTTCCTAGACATGTCGGCAGCTGCGGCCCGGAGACGGAAGGAATTTATTAAATTGCTCTTTCTATTCAAGGCACAAGGAACGCAGCCATCTATTGCCCAACAATCTAAGCTATGCGTCCTTGTTAAAGGAAATTCCACAAGTTTACTAACATAGATGATGCACAGGAGCTCCTTAAGGAAATATCAGGACCTCAGTAAGGTGGTGGACATCTGTTTCATAGCCGAAAGGGGCAAAGAGGGATGTTTGCATTCTGTCACTTTCTAGGATTTGGAAAAAGGGAAAAAATGAGAAAATGAATTAAAAAAATGAATTTTAGTAAGTTTGCAAAGGCTGTTATATTTAGCTTGTTAACTACTGGGTATAAGATATCGCGGGGTGAGGGTCTACCTGGGTGCAATCACATGGCACCCCTAAAAGTAACAGGGGTGGGTAGGAGGTGTAGTGTGTGGGGAGACAGGAGTTTCACCTCTTGGGGGAGGGCTGGGGGGGTTGGTGGTGTAGTAGAAGGGGTAGGGGATAAAAGGTGTAGGTGTAAAATGTTCACCAGCAGGGGTGTTTCAGTTAAGGAAGTTGTGAATTGGTGGTATATGTTTACAGTTAGATTTGAAAAGAAAGGGAAGAACAATGATTAATAGGTGTGGTATTTTATCTGTTAATGTCAATGGGATATTAAATAAGTCTAAATACGGAGCGTTAATTAGGTAGTTAGTTTCCCATTCCCCACAGGTCCTGTTTTTTCAGGAAACTCATTTGAAAACAAATTTCCCAAAATGTATCTTCCCAGGTATTTCTCTCACATATTTTTGCCTCTTCTGGGTTACCTAAAAGATGGGTGGCAATATATTTCAGCCGCAATCTTCCCTGGGAATTCCAGCAAATTAGGAGGGACTCGTATGGGCGATGGGTCTGGGTCGAGGTTAAGTTGAATGGGATAACCCTAAATCTGATAAATTATTATGGTCCTACAGTTGACAATACTATCCCATTACTCAGGATCTCCGAATTGCTCAGAGGGATCCCGGGGAAGATTGTGGTTGATGGAGATTTCAACTTTATCCAAGATTTGAAGAAAGATACTTCAAATAAAAACAAAAAAGAATTGAAACCCCAGACTAAGAAAGCTTTAGAAGCCCTAAAGCAGGAGCATTTATTAGTAGACCTCTGCAATCCCTCTGCGGCTGAATTCACATGTAATTCCAATCAATTTCACACAGCCTTGTGGATTGATTTCATTCTTAGCTCACTGTCCCTAAGGGTTTTAGACACCTCTATAGGTATCAATCCCTTTTCTGACCATTCTCTAGTTGCAGTCGAGTTCGAGATCGAAGGAGGAGTGAAGGTTCAAACCAAGTGGCAGATGGATCAGCTGCTCCTCCAGGACTCTATGTGGGTGGCTTCAACGAGGGAATAGATACAGGAGTTTTTTTTAACAGGAATGAGGGTACAGCAGGAATCTTCTCGGTCTGGGGAGGTTTTTAGGCAGATATTAGAGGCTATATGATAGCAAGGTATGCCGCGCTGACGAGAGAGAGGCGCAACAAGATCAATAAACTTCAGTCGGACGTGTCAAAAGCTTTAATCTCTAGAGTTACTTTACCTCAGGGGGCAGATGCTGTTTTACAACTGGAAAGGGCTAAAGCTGCTTTAAAAGAGTTTTTTTTAATTGAGGAAATCAACAGCTCTAAAACCTACCAGAAAAAGATATATGAGGAGAGCCAAATGGTGGGGAAGATGCTAGCAGGGCAGACAAAGACTAAACAGGAGAAATCTATGATTATGGAGATTATTGATCCAAAAACACAAAATATAGTCTGAGACAAGGATGATATAGCTCGAGTGTTTTTGGACCATTACTCTCAACTGTATTCTATAAAATATGAGGTGGGGGCAGATCGTATACACAGCTATTTTGAAGAAGTCCAGCTTCCTGCTGTATCTACTCAGTTGTCAAATAAACTTGAGAGTGAAATTTCAGAATGAGAAATTCGGGATACGGTAAAATTAATTTCTGGGGCAAAAGCATGTGGGGCTGATGGGCTACCAAAAGAATTTTATAAACTTTCTGTAAAAAAAATTGACTCCCTTTTTGGCTAACCTATTCAATGCTATTAGATTGGGAGAACAGGTCCCCTCGAGCTTTAAGGAATCTATTATAGTGAGTTTCGTCAAAAAGGGGAAGGATGAGAAAGACGTCAATTCGTATAGGCCTATCAGCCTTCTTAATGCTGATTTTAAAATTCTGATGAAAATATGGGCCCAGCGTTTCTCCACGATTGCCCAAGCATTAATTCATGCTGACCAGTGTGGCTTTATCCAAGGTAGATTGATGGCCTCAAACACCGGGTATTTAATACAGGCGTTAGACTATGTATCTAACAACAAAATTCCAACATTAATTTCAATGGTCGACGCTGAAAAGGCTTACGACCTAGTAAACTGGGATGCTTTATTTATTGGCTTGTTAAAGTTTGGTTTCTCTGAGGGAATAGTAAATATGTTAAAAAATATTTACCACAATGCACAAGCAAGAGTGGTGATCAACGCCAATTCGATAGGAACAGTGAACATTATCAGAGGTACCAGGCAAGAGTCCTCTATCCTGTTCACTTTTTTTATCGAGCCCCTAGCAATAAGAATACGTGGATATGTTGATATTAAGTCACCTATACCAGGAATGGCTAAAATTAAACTATTCGCTGACAATATCATTTTATATTTACATCCTGATAGATCAAATTTGTATTTGGCATTGGGCGAATTTAGTAGATTTGAACTGATTGGTGGATATAAGATTAACCAGAACAAAACCGAGGTAGTAGTAATGAATTCGGATTGTAAGTTTCTGCCTGTAAATCTAAGAACACAAGCTCTAAGAAAAGAACCAATGAGATACCTAGGTATCTATGTTTCCATTCAGTTCGATCAACTATTTAGGTTGAATTATTCGACAATGCTAAATAAAATTAAAAATTTGTTAGAAAAATGGACTTTGTTGCCATTGACCTTGATTGGCCGAGTGGCCTTGGTAAAAATGTCGATCTTTCCTTTATTGATTATTCTTTTTTCAAACGTACCGCTAAGGATTAATTCTCAGTACTTTAGAGAGATTGATTCCATGATCAGAGGTTTTGTGTGGAACAAAAAAGCTTCAAGGGTAAAATTGGCTATACTTCAGTTGGAAACTATGCAAGGGGGCCTAGCTCTACAAAATATAAGTATGTATTACATGGCAGCGATAATGGACCTCACAGCATGTTTACTGAAGTCCAATGGTTTATTTGACATGTTTTTCTATGAAAAAATGATTCAGGAGGGTGGATCTTAAGTGTCGATCTTTTTAAAAACAGCAAAATGTAACCCACTGACCTACCCCTTCCGATCCCGCAGAGGTAGACAAATAGCTATTGCACTGGGCGCTGCGGTACAAAACATACTCACACATTGGTGTACCACCAGCATGCCTTCCTTTATCGGTTGGCTGCACCGGTTGTGGCATGTACTCGGAATGGAGAAATTATCACTCACTATGGCGGGGGAAGGAGACAAATATGAGGATCTATGGCATGGGTACTCACAAACTTTCTCTCGGGGGCCAAATTTACAGTTTGGTTTGTGTCCGAGGGCCGCATCGGTGGGGGGGCAGGGTCAGTGGGGGAGGGGCGGGGCTAGAGCAACAACATAAAACTGACCATGAGGTTGATCACAGGTCCCTGCAGCGGACGCCTTCGTCCACTGAGCTATCCCGGAATACACACATCTCTCTCTCTTTCTCTCTCTCTCTCTCTCTTTCTCTCTCGGTCTCCCTCCCTCTCTACAGCTCTCTCTAGCTCTCTCTCCCTCCCTCTCTCTTGTCTTCCTCTGTCTCACTCTGACTGTCTCACTCCCTCTCTCTCACTCCCACTCTCTCTCTCCCTCCCTCTCTCTCTCCCTCCCTGTCTCCCTCCCTCTCCGTCTCACTCCCTTTCAGTCCCTTTCCTTCCCTCTCCCTCCATTTCCCCTCCCTCTCACTCCCTCCCTTTCCCTCCCTCTCCCTCCCTCTCCCACCCTTTCACTCCCTCTCCACCTCCCTCCCTTTCCCTCCCTCTCCCTCCCTTTCCCTCCCTCTCCCTCCCTTTCCCTCCCTCTCCCTCCCTTTCCCTACCTTTCTCTCCATTTCCCTCCCTTTCCCTCCCTTTCCCTCCATTTCCCTCCCTTTCCCTTCATCTCACTCCCCATCAGTCTCCCTCCCTTTCCCTCCATCTCATTCCCCATCAGTCTCCCTCCCGTTCCCTCCATGTCATTCCCCATCAGTATCCCTTCATTTCCCTCCGTTTCCCTCCATCTCACTCCCTATCAGTCTCCCTCCCTTTCCCTCCCTCTCACTCCCTCTCCGTCTCCCTCCCTCCCTTTCCGTCTCCCTCCCTCCCTCTCCGTCTCCCTCCCTTTCACTCTCCGTCTCCCTCCCTTTCACTCCCTTTCCCTCCCTCTCCCTTCCTCTCCCTCCCTCTCACTCCCTCTCCATCTTCCTCCCTCTCCATCTCCCTCCCTTTCCCTCCCTCCCCCTCTCTCTCACTCCCTCTCCCTCCCTTTCACTCCCTCTCCATCTCCCTCCCTTTCCCTCCCTCTCACTCCCTCTATGTCTCCCTCCCTTTCCCTCCCTCTCCCTCCATTTCCCTCCCTTTCCCCCCATCTCACTCCCCATCAGTCTCCCTCCCTTTCCCTCCATCTCACTCCCCATCAGTCTCCCTCCCATTCCCTCCATGTCATTCCCCATCAGTATCCCTCCATTTCCCTCCATCTCACTCCCTATCAGTCTCCCTCCCTTTCCCTCCCTCTCACTCCCTCTCCGTCTCCCTCCCTTTCCATCTCCCTCCCTTTCCCTCCCTCTCCCTCCGTCTCTATCTCCACCTCACTCCCTCCCCCTCCCTGTCCGTCTCACTCCCTGTCCGTCTCTCTCACTCCCTCCCTCTCACTCCCTCCCTCCCTTTCACTCCCTCCCTCCCTACCTCTCACTCCCTCGCACTCTCCCACTCCCTCCCTCCCTCTCACTAACTCCCTCCCTCTCACTCACTCCCTCCCTCTCACTCTCTCTCACTCACTCCCTCCCACTCACTCCCTCCCACTCACTCACTCCCACTCACTCACTCCCACTCACTCACTTACTCACTCCCACTCCCTCCCTCTCACTCACTCCCTCCCTCTCACTCACTTCCTCCTTCTCACTAACTCCCTCTCACTAACTCCCTCCCTCTCACTCCCTCCTTCCCTCTCACTCACTCCCTCTCGCTCTCTCACTCACTCCCTCCCTCCCTCCCACTCACTCACTCCCACTCTCTCACTCCCACTCACTCCAACTCACTCACTCCCACTCCCTCTCTCTCTCTCACTCCCTCCCTGTCCCTCACTCCCTCCCTCTCACTCCATCCCTCTCACTCCCTCCCTCTCGCTTCCTCTCACTCACTCACTCCCTCTCACACCCTCTCACTCACTCACTCCCTCCCTCTCACTCCATCCCTCTCACTCACTACATCCCTCTCACACACTACATCCCTCTCACTCACTCCCCCTCACTCACTCCCTCCCTCTCACACCCTCCCTCTTTCACCCCCTCTCACTCACCCCCTCTCACTCTCTCTCACTCACTCACTCCCTCTCACTCACTCACTCCCTCTCACTCACTCCCTCTCACTCACTCCCTCACACTCACTCCCTCTCCATCCCTCCCACTCACTCCATCCCTCTCACTCATTCCATCCCTCTCTCTCACTCACTCACTCAGGGGGGCTTTGGGGAGAGGGGGGGTTTCCATGTTGCTTTGTATCTTTTCACCCCATTCACGCCATGTACAAGTACTTGACTGATTGTACCTTGAACACTGAACCCATGACTGTAATAGACTTTATTTGATTGTATGTCTTGCTATCGAAAGTTCAGAGCTAAAATGTAAATGGAGAGGTCTCTAGGTTTTTCCTAGCTGATTTCAATAAAAATAGTTAAACCATAAAAACAGCAAAATTACCAAAAAAGACCAGGTATAAGACTGTTCGGGATTTTGCGTATAGATTGCAAATTTTAATCAAGCAGGGAGGGGGTGGTGGACTCCACTACTTGAAATTAGAGGAGTGTAAGAGTATGGGGCTTCAAATTCAGTTGAACAAACTTCAAAAGTAGAAAGATCTAGGCTGTGGAAATTTAGCTTCCTTTTTCGTAACTCAGAAACGTATTACTTGGCGGGAAATTATGGTAAGATCTGACAATAAATTAAAATCGGGATTTCTTGTATTCCTTCAGAATATTAATTTTATAAATAAATACAATTCACTGCCCGACATTTCACAGATGGCTATTGCTTTGTATAAAATAAAATTAACGGGAATAGGTAACTGGTATACGTTTCTGGGAAAGGGTGAAGATTCCCCCCCTAGTTGACCAAATCCTGGTTAAAATATCTCAAGAAACTAACTGCTCCTTTTCAAGACAGGAATGCGAACGGATTGCCTAGTTAGGTAGTAAGACTCTTTGGGCGGCCAACTTTAAGAGAATGTCCTTTATATCGCGTTGGTTGGCCTGTCTAACTCCTAAAGCGCTAAGTAAACGTTTTTCAGGAGTAGAGAGTGTTTTAGATGCCAACTCCTGGAGCGGGGTAGATTGGCTACATATTTTCTATACATGTCCCAAATTGCTTGACTTTTGGTCCAGAATGTTCTCCTCAATTAGCCAGGATATTAATAAAGTGATAGAACCCGAAGCTGAGATCGCGCTCTTTGGTATTTCAACTAAAAGTAGCGATTTGTCTAGGGCAGAAGAATCCTTCATGGCAATTTGCACTTTGGTGGCCCGCTCCCTTATTCTTCAAAACTGGAGGTCTGAGGAGATACCATCCTATTTTAATTGGGGCAATAAAAAAGGACGGGTTAAACATTTATTGAAAATTGGAAGTATTATAACAATAGTGATTTCTCAATCTCCATGTAACATTTTTATAGTAATAACATGTCAAAATTGAAATATATACCCATCTACCCATGCAGGGATGGGCCATCAACCCATGCAGGGATGGAACAGCTTCCCATTCAGGGAAGGGACATCTACCCATACAGGGACGGAACAACTACCCATGCAGGGATGAAACATCTATCCATGCAGGGATGGAACAATCAACCCATGCAGGGATTATACATCTACCCATTCAGGGATGGAATATCAACCCATGCAGTGATGGAACATCTACCCATGCAGTGATGGAACATCCACCCATGCAGGGATAGAACATCCACCCATGCAGGGATGGAACATCTACCCATGCAGGGATGGAACATCTACCCAAGCAGGGATGAAATATCTACCCATGCAGGGATGGGACATCCACCCATGCAGGAATGGAACATCTACCCATGCAGGGATGAAATATCTACCCATGCAGGGATGGAATATCCACCCATGCAAGGATGGAACAACTACTCATGCAGGGATGAGACATCTACCCATGCAGGGATAAAATATCTACCCATGCAGGGATGGAATATCCACCTATGCATGGATGGAACATCCACCCATGCAGGGATGGAACATCTACCCATGCAGGGATGGAACATCTACTCAAGCAGGTCTGAAATATCTACGCATGCAGGGATGGAACATCCCCCCATGCAAGGGATGGAACAGCTAACCAACCAGGGATGGACCATCTTTCCTTGCAGGGATGGTATAGCAACCCATGCAGGTATGTAACATCTACCCATGCAGGGATGGTACATCTACCCATGCATGGATGGAACATCTACCCACACAGGGATGTAACAGCTATCCAAGCAGGGATGGAACAGCAAACTAAGCATTGATAGAACATCCACCCAGGGACGGATTAGCAAACAATGCAGGGATGAAGCATCTACCCATGCAGGGATGGGACATCTACCCATGCAGGGATGGGACATCTACCCATGCATGGATGGAACATCTACCCAAGCAGTGATGGAACAGCTACCCAGGCAGGAATGCAACAGCAACCCGTGCAGGGATGGAACAGCTACCCATGCAGGGATGGAACATCCACCAATTCAGTGATGGAACAGCTACCCATGCACAGATGGAATATCTACCCATGCAGTGATGGAACAGCTATCCATACAGGGAGGAACAGCTACCCTTGCAGTGATGGAACAGTCCCTTGATAGGCTGGCCAGAGGTGGGCAGAGTGCAGCAGCACTGCAGGTGAAGACAAAAGGTATGATTAGGTCCTGGGGCACATAAACATGTTGGGTTCCATGTTGGGGAAAATTCAGCCACATCTCACCCAGGGATTATTGTAGATGTGAAGCTGCAGCAATGAATACTGTGCCAGAGTCAGAAGCACCAGATGTTTATGTTCCATCAACCTGTAAAACTCATGGATTTTAATCCTTATATATTTTTTTAAACTATGTATCAAATGGCTCCACAGTCTGAAGAACCGGGTTTTAGAACCCAGCGGCACCAGGGGCACGCCGAAAGTCTTCGAGTTCACCTGTCTTAGAATACAGAGACACAGGATACTTCTCGGTGACGGCAACGGGCAAAGATCAAATTTATTGGCTGCAACCAGGAACAGAAGTCTACGAAGTACGACACGGGTAGTTCGCTAGAGACTGCTCAATTTTCGTATTGCGAGACATCGTCTTTTATGCCAAAATCACATTCCTGACAAACACCCATTATTTACAAACTGTCCAACCGTAGGTGACATTGCAAAAGGTATCGCATAACGACAATCCCACTTTTCAGTTGTCCAGCCACCATCAATCACACGGGAATGCCCAACATTCTTGGTCGGACAGGCCGGACAAACCCTTTATAAAAGACCACAACCCAAATCATAAACAGGCCATAAAAGAAGGAACAGAAACAGATGTGAAGCAAGATAGAAGGGTGTGTGCGTGTACCATAAACTCAGCAATGTCCTGCTCTTTGATCTCTATCTTGGCCAGCTGCCGGACAAGGAACTGGCTCAGCAAGGTTAGCTTCAGGCAACAGAGTCAGTTCGCTCAGGTCATCTAGAAGTCAGCTAAAGGTGTACGTGTCCCAAAGACTAGCCCGGCCGTAGTAATTGGCCTATGTGAGAGCAACCACAAAATGGCTGCCGTACACAAAATGGAACCCAAAGGTTCAGAACGAAATCCCCAAATACATAGTGAATCCATCAATCGAACATGACAAAAACACTCGTACTTGCCGCACTCGTCATTTACGGTTCACTACTACCAAAATCATAACGATACCATGACCTTTACAAAACAGGTTCAGAATCACAGAACCTCAGACCCTCCTTTTGCCCTTACATAGGCAATAACCTAAACTCACGTCAGTCTGAATCCAGGTCTATATTCATCAGATCATCAAGGTGCTGTTGAAACATCATCCTATTACTTAGTAGCTCTCTCTGGACAGGTCTCCTTGCACACAAAGTAGCACAAAGACCACATATAGCAGGAGCACACTGTACACAAAGACAGAACAGGAAAAGGATAGCTAAAACCATCCCAATGATCATCAGAATCTTGCATCCCCAAGTGGATAACAGATCCCAAAACCATCCCATTAACGACCAATCTCCTTCGTCCACATGTATAGACTCGGAGATCATACGTAGCTTGGAAATGGCCTGGTACACTGTTGGAGCGTTGTCTGGAATGAAAACGCAGCAGCTTGATTGAATCAATTTACATACCCCTCCTCTATCTGCAAGTATGATGTCTAACGCAAATCTGTTCTGCAGCGTCATAAGGCGATCTGACTGGAGCTCAGCAGTCAGATTACTAAGGGCACCGGAAGTCTCAACTATGGTGGACTCAACCACTCACGTCAATTGCCGTATGTTCCTGCTGTTAACCATAGGTCCCCAAAATGGCAGAAAACCCTTCAGAAAATCTCCTAATTCTTGTCCTGCAGTATCTTCCTCACTGAAAACACCTCTAAAAACTCTCGTTTTATGGTAATCTGCCGCAGCAGTATACGTAGGAGGCAACAGGAACGAGACATAACATGTTCCCGAAAAATCAGGGGGCAACCATGTATATGCTCTATCGTGACAAACAAAATAGGTACCCTTAGCTGCTAAAAACTATGGGGAAGTCTGGGACGCAAAAACGTACGTCTCAGTACAAACACTCTTCCCTAACTGAGCTCTCGGATTCTTGCCACTACCTTGCAGACAAAAATGACCACGATGGGATACAATCCAAATCGGAGAAGATCTTTTCGCTCGCTGGTTTCCACTCAGACTAACACCATATCCATAACGTAACAACGAAGGAGTGGACCAGGTCAGCTAGTGGTGTGTTGCCTTGAATGGAGAGTAGGAATCACAAAGACACCCGTGTGGACCTGTATTGTTGGGTCACATTGGGCTGGAAAAAAGTCCCATCAGACCACCCTCTTGGCAGTATATCATCATGTGGGGATAAACAGCCTTTCCATATACCGCTCATGAGATTCTGCGGAAATGGAACAAATGGCGCTTTGTGCCATAATTGTGCCCAAAGTAAAATGTGAAAAAAGTGCAGTGCTAAGAAACAAATGATGAGTAAAAATGACTACCTAGACTAAGCACATAGCTTATCAATACAAGTGTAGGTGTCAAGATTAAAAACACGCCTAGTAGTAAATGGATTGGACTACATCATGGCGCAATGTGAAAGGGTCAACTAGTTTCAGCTCGATGGAGCATTGCTCCAGCTTTCATCAGGACCAAAAATTAGTAAGCTACTGCAACACAATACACTATGTGGGGTGTACAGAAATGGGATACCAATAGGTTGCATCAAAATACTCTAAAGAGGAAAAAGTGTCACCCAGACTTGAAACCTCTATGTCCTCTGTAGATAGAGAAGAATCTTCTACCTGTCAAGGAAACAAAAAAGATAACATATATACATTTCCGCACAGAAATCAAAGTAACCCCACTCACACCATCAAGACAAAGACACACCTGGGTAAACACATTGCGTTCCGCATTATATGTAAGCTTATTAGCTAGATCACGTAGAGGCATTTCCTCACGGTGATACTCACCCAGCTTTGTGTGGGTGAAGACCTCACCTCGCCCGGCAACCGCTCGGGAAATTGAGGCCCGCTCTAGTGTGTAAAAAAGAGGACACAATTAACAAACAGTTTAAGAGTGTCCAGCCGAATCGCTATACACAATAACCCAAAATACGTGTGTTAGACTCATGGCCACCCAAAAACGCTACCAACTACAATCCCTGAGTCAACAGATATAGTTTGTAATGAATAGATAACTCAGAGGAGGGGTGGTGGTAATAATGCCAGTGGTGACCATGCATCACCCCTTAACTCTTGCTGTAAATAGCACTTACAGGGTAGCAATCAGAGCAACCCTTGACTCTTAAAGAAGAAGTCCTCAATGTCGTGTCTACTACTAAAACAGGGCAACAGGGAAGACCTCAGGCATAAACAGTTGCATATCAATTAAAAAACGCTGCACAAACGATGGTGAAAACTGTAGACTCCCAGGAAATGTATATATGTTATCTTTTTTGTTTCCTTGACAGGTAGAAGATTCTTCTCTATCTACAGAGGACATAGAGGTTTCAAGTCTGGGTGACACTTTTTCCTCTTTAGAGTATTTTGATGCAACCTATTGGTATCCCATTTCTGTACACCCCACATAGTGTATTGTGTTGCAGTAGCTTACTAATTTTTGGTCCTGATGAAAGCTGGAGCAATGCTCCATCGAGCTGAAACTAGTTGACCCTTTCACATTGCGCCATGATGTAGTCCAATCCATTTACTACTAGGCGTGTTTTTAATCTTGACACCTACACTTGTATTGATAAGCTATGTGCTTAGTCTAGGTAGTCATTTTTACTCATCATTTGTTTCTTAGCACTGCACTTTTTTCACATTTTACTTTGGGCACAATTATGGCACAAAGCGCCATTTGTTCCATTTCCGCAGAATCTCATGAGCGGTATATGGAAAGGCTGTTTATCCCCACATGATGATATACTGCCAAGAGGGTGGTCTGATGGGACTTTTTCCAGCCCAATGTGACCCAACAATACAGGTCCACACGGGTGTCTTTGTGATTCCTACTCTCCATTCAAGGCAACACACCACTAGCTGACCTGGTCCACTCCTTCGTTGTTACGTATTCACAATATAGGGGCATGAGTGGACAGGTCGTTAAAACATTTCCCCTCTTTGACCCTCCACACTTTTGTTTTTTATAACACCATATCCAGTCACATTCCATCCAATATACGCTAGTGACTCATCTCTCGGGATAGTCTCATAGGAACTAATTCCTCTAATCATGTTGACTATTCCCTTAACTAGAGCACTATTCTTCGGACTGTCCTTCACCGAACGTAGGGGGTAAATTTCCCGGGCATAAATGAACATTGTTCTGTACGCCCACACAGAACCATTATAGCTGAATGGCAGGACCAGGTAAGGAATACCCTTATCAGTAGTATGAGGCATAAGACCACACACCCAGCAATTAGTTGTGTTCACCACTAGCTGATGTTGGTGCAAAAGTTGAACAAAAGAGTTATTAGCAAATTCTAATCTTCTAATGGACTCATGTTCATGCAAAGCATGAAAAGAATGCGAAGAAATAGTAGGAAAAGGTAAGGGTTGTGTAGTGGGTGCAAACGTCACCTGAAAAGAGAAAATAACAGTACCCACCAAAAACATTGTCATGCTAAGTAGCATCAAAAGACACATTATCAGAAAACATTTTCTACTCATTATTTTACATAATTTCTGTCTTAAAGTTCATTTCCTCAACAGCTTACTCCTTTTAAAAAAACTCCATCCTCTAACCGTGCTGTTCGCGGCAGTTGGTTCTCTTCGCTCAGTGTACCTCTGAATGTTCCAGGGAACGACCTAGAACAAACCAGAACTGTCGACCTTGTGTCTTCCAGCCGTACGCTCTGAGTCTTTAGACCGCGACCCTACAGCTGAACCTGCATGGCGGTTCGAAAAACAAAAATCGATCAAAACAGTCTCTCGGAGGAGAGAGCTTAGCTTCAAAAATAGCAAGAAAAGTATCAATTTATTCGTCCAACGACTCTCGGTCGTAAATTATAATGGCCTTTACCAGGCAATGTCTGTTCACGAAACAATAGTTCAGGTTCAGAAGTGTCCAGTCAAACTGATGGAGGCACAGCTTTCTGCAAAATATCGTCGTTTTCAAGCTCAGAACTTGTCCCAATTAAACGTGCATCACTGAACGGCACAAAACATGGCACAGTCTCACTTTCTGAATCGCCTACACCCTCCTGGACCCACTGGCCGTACGGCAGAGGCAAAGGGGCCCTCTTACAATGTACGCCGTGGATCCAGTTCTTTTTACCGTGCACTCTCACTGCAGTACGCGTCGCCAACAGAACTTGGTGGGGTCCGGTCAAGCGGGGCTGATTATTCTTTGTCCGCTGAAAATTTCGAATAAGGACCCAGGATCCAGGATCAATGGAGTGTCCCAGATCTTCAGATGCTTAGTGCAATGTTTCCTGAACCTGTTGGTGTAAAACACGCAATTTAGCTGGCAATTCATACAGATAGTCAAGCAATACAGGATGTTCAATCTCGCTAAACTTTGTAGGCCTCGGAACTCCCCATACATTTGCCGGGCGACCAAAAACAATCTCGTATGGACTAAGTCCCACTCGAGAATGTACCGTAGCCCTAGTTGACAAAAGTTCTCATGGCAAAGCATTGGGCCATTGGAGACCAGAGCTCGCCTGAATCTTGGCTAATTTCAGTTTTGGGGTACCATTATAGCACTCAACTAAACCAGCTGATTGGGGATGATTTGCAGCGTGAAACTCCTGTCTGATGCCCAAACCTTCACATACTCTCTTCATCACTTGACCCACAAATTCACTCCCGTTATCACTCCAGACCATTCTCGGCAAACCATACCTAGGGAAAAATTCCTTAATTAAGGCTTTAGCTGTGGACAAAGCAGTGTTATCTTTCAGGGGATATGCTTCTACCCATCTCGAAAAGGCACAAAGAACCACGAGGGCGTACTTCAGGTTGTTACATCTTTCCATGTGGATGAAATCTAATTGCTAAACCTCGAACGGATACGTCGGAGGTGCAAAGTTACCAGCTGGAGTTGGAGTTCCCTTGCCAGGATTATACATCAGACAAATAATACAATTCTTTACCAGATTCTCTGCACACCTAGGAATTCCAGCATTCTGCCATACCGGAGCCAACAACTTACAAATCCTTTTCGCACTAATGTGAGCCATTCCATGAGCCATTGTAACCACTGCAAGTAAATACGCATCAGGTAACAACCATCGCTGATGCTCTGACAACTCAATCCAACAACCAGTCGAATCCAATTTTCCCATACTTTCTCTCCATACATTCAATTCTTTCTCAGTAGCTTCAGCCTGAATTGACTTCACGCTCTCTATCGTATCTTCACACATTCCTCTATCCGGAACCCATCTCGCCGGACCCGCAACATACATTCGACTCATCACATCTTTCGCCACATCTTTCGCAACTTCGTCTGCAAACGCATTACCACGACCAACGTCATCGGTAACCTTCTTATGTGCACAGCATTTCATGATCGCAACTTGCATCGGTAACGTAAGCGACTCAAGAAGTTCATTCACCAACTGACCATGCTGTATTTTCGCCCCATGAGACGTGAGGAACCCACGTTCCTTCCACAAGCGACCAAAGCTATGAGCCACACCAAACACATACTGACTATTGGTATACACAGTCACTCCCTTTCCTTTCAACAACACACACGCTCTTGTCAATGCAATCAACTGCTGCTTGAGCTGAATTATGTGGGATACGTGCAGCTTCAACAATCGTATGCAAAGTCGTAACTGCATATGCCGCAGTCGTATCACCATTCGGAAGCTTAAAGCACGAACCATCTACCCATAGAGTACCATCACACTTCGCAAGAGGAGTATCTTTAAGGTCTATTCTTCCCTTTGTTTCCTCCTCTGTCCTAGTAAAGCAATCATGCTGTTCCAGAGCATCTGTCTCTACAGAAATCGGCAACAACGTAGCTGGATTCAACGTGTTGCATCTCTTTATATGCACATGACTCGCTACAAGTGTCAACTCGTAACCTGACAATCGAGCACTAGTTAAGTGCTGTGTCTTAGTCCTGTTTAACAAGGTATTCACTGCATGTGGAACCATTACAATCAACATATTATCCATCACCAAAACAGCAGACTGTCGGATAGACACACCTGCTGCCGCTGTAGCTCTCAAACAACTCGGTAACGCTCTAGCTACAGGATCCAAAGTCGACGAGAAATACGCACATAAACGTTGTTTATCGCCGAACTGCTGTGTCAGGACTGACAACGCACATCCCTCTCTCTCATGACATAGAGTTTAAAGGGCTTACTGTAGTCGGGAGTACCCAACACAGGAGCCGAACACAACGCATCACGCAATTCAGAAAAACTCTTCTGGCATTCGTCAGTCCACGGAAGAGGATTCGGGTATCCTTAACAGTAAGTGCTAACAATGGTTTCGCAAGAAGCGAAAAATTTGGAATCCATTGTCTAAAGTATGAAGTAATACCCAAGAAAGCACGCACTTCTCTCTGTGTGGTTGGCACATTCATTTTCGCAATCGCTTGAATTCGTTCTGGGGTCAATCTTCTTCCCTCCTTCGATAAGAGATGACCTAAGTAGGTCACTTCTTGTCGACAATACTGCAACTTCGAAATTGACACTTTATGATGGAGGTTAGACAAATGACGCAACAACGAAAGAGTAGCATCTTTTCAAATCTCCTCATCATCAGCAGCGACTAACAAATCATCGACATACTGAATAAGAGCACCACCATCAGGTAAGACAATCGTATCAAGCTGTGTTTTCAAAGCCTCACTATAGATGGATGGACTTTCACAGTAGCCTTGAGGAGCGCGCTTGAACTGGAAACTTCGGCCTCCTAAAGAGAAGCCAAAAATATCTCTACTCTCCTCGGCAATCGGGATGCTGAAGAAAGCATTCTTCAGATCAATCACCGAAAACCAGGTAGCAGAAACAGGAATCATAGTCAACAAAGCAGTAATATCCGGAACAACAGGAAATTGCGGAACTACAATCTTATTCACTTCTCCAAGATCGATCACAAATCTATATACAGGCAGTTGTGAAGAATCAGTACGCTTCAGAATAGGCAAAACCGGACTATTGCACACATTTCCTCTCGTTTCCTCAATCACACCCTTTTCAATTAGATCATAGATGATCGCTAAAAGCGCTCTTTCACCATCACTAGAAATCCGATATTGAGGTATTCGTGGCAATCGAACATTCGCCTTCAACGTCACAACATATGGTGGAATCTCCAAAAGACCCACATCATTAGGACCAGTAGCCCAAAGAGTATCAGGAAGAGAACGCAATTCTAACGGAAGTCGATCCTCGGACAAATACATCGGAGAGATCACTCTCTTACCCAATGTAAGCTGTACTCCTGAAGGAGAACAATGTAAAGTTGCATACAATCTTTTCAACAAATCCAATCCCAACAAGTTCTCACCACAACCTGTTGTTAGAATGAGGGGTGCTTCAAATTCACAAGGTCCAACAGAAAGAGACAAAGGACTAGAAACCGGATTAGAAACTGGGGCGCCAGAAAAACCTACCGAAACATTTGTCAAGCCAGACAAAGGTGCGCCAGGAAGTTTAGAGTGCATAATAGAACTCTTCGCAGCACCAGTATCCAACAGAAAAGGCTCTGACACACCTGATGTAATCACTTCAGCATAAGGTCCATTCTGATCTACTAGAACTGACACAACTCCCTCGCTTTATCTATGGCTGTCCTAGCAATCATTACCATCGATATTCTCACCTTCAACATAGTAGTTGTCTGCATAGTACTGAGGCGTCCTACCAGACGCAACATTCTGTTGGTCAAAACAGTTCATACAATTCTGTGGAGGAAAGGAACGTGCATTCTGGGGGAACACACCACGTCCTCTACCTCTAGGAACTTGCTGAACACCTCGACCTCTCACACCAGAAGTACCATTCGTATGCTGCAACAGAACCGGACAACTACTCTTAAAGTGACCCTCTTCTTTGCAATACGCACACTGATTAGGACCTACAGGAAAACGCGGTTGAGAAGGCTCAAACCTCTGTACATTTCTCTGAAACTGTTGAGGGTGCTGATAGTCACACTGATTATTACGAGGCAAATACGCTTGCTGCAAAAGAACCTTCGTCTTCAGATCTTTAGTCTTTCTATCCGCTTTCTCTTTCTCATCCTTATCCCTATTCTCATAATATTTTGCAGTAGCCAATATCTGCGCCGACGAAGAAACAGCCCATGAACTCTCTGAATCCTTCAACTTAGTACACAACTCAGGAAGCAAGTTATGCACAAATTTATCAACGAACAACCGTTGGCCACCTTCTGTACTCATATCTTGACCACTATGGTCGATAAACGTCTCTTCAAACCTAGTGAATAAATCAGACACACTTTCCTCTTTCTTCTGTTTACATGCAGACAACTTATCCCAATTCACTCGTACAGCAGGCATCAAAGTCTTCATATAAGTAATGATCCACATGACGAATCATACCCCACAAGGGTTGAGGAACCACACTCCCAAACAACATATCTATATCGGCCAGATTCATAATACATGAATCCGCTGTCTGTGATAACTCCTTATAGTACCCTGCAGGATTCTTACGGGGGTCAGGTAAAGTCTGCTTAAGAGCCAAAACTTCAGCTTGCTTCCACAGAACATGTACCCAAACACGCTGAAAATGAGCTTCCACAGCAGCAATACCAGCATTAACATTGGCCTGAACTGCCTCTTTCCACACCGGAGGAACCTCTCTCATTGGATATTGTCGCGCTTGTCTCCTAACGGAAGAATCAGGCTCAAACAACGGCTGAGTAGGATACGCATTCCTAAACTAAAGCAACATTGCAACCCATAATCGTACCTTTCGCAAACTCGGACTGTACACGGAACAACTCAGACGGAGTATGTCCCAACTCACCATCTTCCCATTCTTCACGAAGGAAAGTACACATCACGTCAAAAACATACCTTTGCTTTGGTGCTTCCCATTGATGGAAGACATCCATAACCGACCCTAAATCATATCTCGAAGGAATGGCAATCCACTTTCGAACCATATGATCCAATACTGCCCGCTCTTCGGGACCAGGCATTTGGCTTCTCAAATGTTTACGCCAGGAAGCAGGGGTCATACTCAATGACCCAAAGAAAGGAGGCAAAAGACCAGTAACAGTATCAGTCATTCTCTGTCGAACAGAAGGAGAAGTTGCCATAAGAACAGGAGGAAAAACAGGGTGAGACAAAGTATACGTAGAAGTAGTATCAGAAAGTGTATCAGAGGAAGTAGAACATACAGGAGACGAAGTCATAGGATTTGGAGACGGAACTGGAAGCAAAGTCGGCGGCCCTTGAGAAGGCTGCGCCAAAGGAATAGGAGCCAACTGAAGAGGAGCTGGCGGTTGAGCAACAATCGGAGGCACAACTGGAGGTTGCACAACTAAAGGTTGCGGAGGTGCTGTAGCACTCTGCACATAAGGGGGTGGAGAACTCAACAAATGTGCCATCAAAGGATCTTTTTCAAGGTACTTAGTTGCACCCTGCTGAAGAGGTGACAAAGCTGAATAACATTTATCAATAGCCATTTTACGTTGCCTGTGCAACTGCTCACTCGCTTGTTCTTCTTCATTATCTTTAAACTGTATAGCAGCCTGCATTATCGGTATACCCTTCTCTCTTTTATTTCTCTTCGCTAGTTTAATTTCTCTCTGTTTGGCTTCCTTTCGCCAAAGGCGGAAAGAGTCAAACATTGCCGGCTGTACTTTCTTCTTGAAGAGTTAAACTTCCAAATTATCTAAAATCTCCTTGTCATAGCTACCATGTTGGGTCCATTTTAAAACACCATCTGTTCTGGTGTATCTAATCCATACTTCATTATACGTAATGGGGCCCACACCATGTTTCGAATAGAGCTCATAAGTCGGAGCTCCAACCGGAGGTATCGGACACGGATCCTCCAATCGGGAATCCCTATTACAACCACAACAAAATATCTTTCCAAGTCTGCTAAGACCAGGCATCTTCGCTCACTAGTCTAGCTTCAAACTTCAAGGGTTTACCAAACTCGATAGTCTCGCAAATATACGAGTCCCTTGGCTTTGGCACTTGCAAGTTCCAAATCAAAGATCCCGAAGGATACCCAAAAACTAAGGACTGGGAGAAGCTCCACTCATACTTAACTGAGGTATCGATCACGTCACCAGAAGACCCGTCTACCGTCTCGCTCTACAAATCGTCAAAGGGTCCAAGACAGGGCGACAGTCAGGGCAGCAGTCCTTCGCAGCAGTCGGAAAGCGGGGAACCTCGCAGCAAAAAGTTTCGGACCACGACGACATACAGGGGTCGATGAAGTGGTTGGCCTTCCTCCATAATTTTCTCACGAAGCTCCTCACGATCTTCAGGCTTGGACCGGTACCACTGAAGTCGCACCACGTTGGGTGCCAACTGAAGAACCGGGTGTTAGAACCCAGTGGCGCCAGGGGCACGCCCAAAGTCTTCAAGTTCACCTGTCTTAGAATACAGAGGCACGGGATACTTCTCGGTGACGTCAAAGATCAAATTTATTGGCTGCAACCAGGAACAGAAGTAAACGAAGTACGACATGGGTAGTTCGCTAGAGACTGCTCAATTTTTGTATTGCGAGACATCGTCTTTTATGCCAAAAATCACATTCCTGACAAACACCCATTATTTACAAACTGTCCAATCGTAGGTGACATTGCAAAAGGTATCGCATAACGACAGTCCCACTTTTCAGTTGTCCAGCCCACCATCAATTACACGGGAAGGCCTAACATTCTTGCTCGGACAGGCCGGACAAAACCATAATAAAAGACCACAACCCAAATCATAAACAGGCCATAAAATAAGGAACAGAAACAGATGTGAAGCAAGATAGAAGGGTGTGTGCGTGTACCATAAACTCAGCAATGTCCTGCTCTTTGATCTCTATCTTGGCCAGCTGCCGGACAAGGAACTGGCTCAGCAAGGTTAGCTTCAGGCAACAGAGTCAGTTCGCTCAGGTCATCTAGAAGTCAGCTAAAGGTGTACGTGTCCCCAAGACTCGCTCGGCCATAGTCATCGGCCTATGTGAGGGCAACCACAAAATGGGTGCCGTACACAAAATGAAACCCAAAGGTTCAGAACGAAATCCCCAAATACCTAGTGAATCCATCAATTGAACATGACGAAAACACTCGTAATTGCCGCACTTGTCATTTACGGTTCGCTACTACCAAAATCGTAACAATACCATGACCTTTACAAAACGGGTTCAGAATCACAGAACCTCAAGTCCCTGTTGCTTAACTAGAACATCTTGGGAGAGAATACCCCTAAGTTGCTCATGAGGGTGGGCAAGGTCACTGAGAGCAAGGACACAGGCAAGCACATTACCTTTCAATTCCACTTTCCCATCACAGTTGTTACTCTTTGAGCGAACACTTCATCCACCAGAAAGAACAAAGCAGTCATTCACTCGGAGGAATGAAGATTACCAGGAAGTAACTGGACATTAAGGGACTGCTTTTAGCTCCCAGCCCAGCATTGCGGCAGAAGGCACAACCACACTATGGCCCTCCTTACCATATGCCTGGCAGTGACATGGACAGATACCAGAGTTAACAGCTCCAGAATCATTTCTTCCTAAGTTACCAGGCATCACAGGTTACTGGCAAGCAATCAAGGCAATCATGCAGGACTCAGAGTCAGGTACTGGGTCATATTCCACAATTCTTATTTCAAAACCTTTTTATTGATTTTTACACATATAAACATCAACGCTTTGTCGTTACAGGGTGGCAGCTACACTGGATGTTTTGTCTTGGGTATGGTTACACAGTGTATAAGCTTGGTTGTCTCCCCCTATCTACAGTGAGCCTGTTTACATAAATAATTAGGCAGAGGAAAACCTGCAAAGAAACACATGGTTTCACCAGACTTTACCGTGTGCGTTCCCACGTCTTATAAAGCCTCTGATCAGACGTAGCCATGTCCCCTTTTTCCTGACGCACAATGTGGCCCTATGAAGAAGACTGGCCAATCAGAATCTCTAGAGATATAGCTCCCACTCCCAATCTGTCGGTATACAGACCCCACTCCCAATCTATAGGGATACAGCTCCCACTACCAATCTGTAGGTATACAGATCCAACTCCCACTCCATAGGGATACAGCTCCCAATCTATAGATATATAGCTCCCACTCCCAATCTATGGGGATTCAGCTCCCACTCCGATTCTACAGAATACAGCTCCCACTCCCAATCTATAGGGACATAGCTCAAACTCCCAATCTATAGGGACACAGCTCCCACTCCCAATTTATAGGGATACAGATCCCACTTCCAATCTATAGGAATACAGCACCCACTCCCAATCTTTAGGTGTCAATCACGTGTTTGTTAAGCGCAACTACTCACCCGTAAGGGTCTCAAGGTGCTGGGGAGGACGGGAGGTGCAGGTTCCAGTCCATCAATAAGGGGGTCTGTTGAAGAGCCAGGTTTTGAGGATTCTCGTGAAGATGGAGAGTGATGTTGTCTGTCTGAGGTGGAGGGGTAGGGCGTTCTATGCCCCTGCCTCGAGGAAGGAGGAGGCGCCTCCCGATCTGGTCTTTCTGGTGCGGGGAACCACAGGGTAGGAGAGCTGGGCTGATCGTAGGGTTCTGCGGGGGTTCGTGGAAATTGAGTCTGCTGTTCAGGTGTGCTGGTCTGGTGTTGTGGAGGGATTTGTGTGCGTGGGTGAGGATCTTGAAGGTGATTCTAGTCTTGATGGGGAGCCAGTGGAGTGTGCGCAGGTGCTAGGAGATGTGGCAGTGTCTTAGCAGGTTGAGGACCCGTCTTGCGGTGGCATTCTGGATGTTTTGTAGCTTGCGGGTGAGGTTTTTGTTTATTCCGGCGTAGTGTGCGTTGCTGTAGTGAAGTCTGCTGGGGACAAGCGCGTGAGTGACGTTTTTTCCTGTGCTTGAGGGGGATACGTTTGAAGGTCTTACGTAGGAGGCAGAGGATGTGGAAGCAGGAGGATGCAACTGAGTTGATCTGGTGGTCCATTTTCAGCTCGGAGACCAGGATGATTCCAATGTTGCGTGCATGGTCCGTGGGGGTAGGTGGCCTACCAAGGGTGGGTGGCCACCAGGTGTCGTTCCAGGCATTGGGGTGTGAGCTCAGGATGAGTACTTCTGTTTTTTTCAGTGTTGAGTTGTAGGCAGCTGCTTTTCATCCATTTGGCAACAGCTTCCATGCCTTCTTGAAGTTGTGTTTGGCTGCGTTGGGTTAGTTGGATAGGGAGAGGATGAGCTGGGTGTCGTCTGAGTATGAAACAATGTTGAGTCCATAGGTTCTTACGATGGGGGCGAGCGGAGCCATGCAGACGTTGAAGAGCGTTGGGCTGAGGGAGGACCCCTGGGGGACTCAGCAGGTGGGTGGTGTAGGGTCCAAGAGGAAAGGAGGGAGTCTGATCTCCTGCATTTTGCCGGAGAGGAAAGAGTTGATCCAGTCGCGGGCTTTGTCCCGGATCCCTGCGTCGTGGACTCTGCATGTTAGGGTGCGGTGGGAGACTGTGTCGAAGGCTGCTGAGAGGTCGAGGAGGATGAGGGCTACTGTTTCTCCTTTGTCCAGTAGGGAGCGGATGTCGTCTGTTGCGGCGAGGAGCGCGGTTTCTGTGCTGTGTTTTTTTCTGAAGCCGGATTAGGATGAGTCGAGGATGTTGTGCTCTTCGATGAAGGTGGTGAGTTGGCTGTTGATGGCTTTCTCAGTGACTTTTGCTGGGAACTGGAGCAGGGAGATTAGTCTGTAGTTTTTGGGGTCGGTGGGGTCTGCCAAGGGCTTCCTTAGGAGGGGGGGTATTTCGACGTGTTTCCAGTTGTCGGGGAAGGAGGCGTTCGCCAGGGAGCGGTTGAGGGTGTGGCAGAGCATGGGAGCGATGGTGTTAGCAGCTCTGTTGAAGATGTGGTGGGGGCAGGGGTCCGTGGGGGCCCCGGAGTGGATTGACTTCATCGTCTTCTGTGTGTCTTCGGTGCTGAGGGCTGTTCAGCTGTCAATCGTTTGCTTCAGAGTGTCAGGTGGCTGGTGAGGGTTCAGTGTGTTGGTTGTCTTCAGTGAAGTTGTTGTAGATGTTCTTGATTTTGTGGTGGAAAATGGTGCTGAGTTTGTTGCAGATGTCTTGTGAGGGAGGAATGCCAGTAGACTTGCTGGTGGGTAGGGCGAACTCCCTGATGATGTTGAAGAGTTCTTTGCTGTTGTGTGCATATGTGGAAATTCTGTCTTCGATTCTGTGTTCGAGCGCTGGTGTATAACTCCCACTACCAATCTATAGGGATTCAGCTCCCACTCCGAATCTATAGGGATACAGCTTCCATTCCAATCTATAGGATACAGCTCCCACTCCCAATCTATAAGGATAGAGCTCAAACTCCCAATCTGTAGAGACACAGCTTCCACTCCCAATCTGTAGGGATACAGCTCCCACTCCTAATCTTTAGGGATACAGATCCCATTCCCAATCTTTAGGGATACAGCTCCCACTCCCAATCTATAGCGATGTAGCTCCCACTCACAATCTGTAGGGATACAGATCCTACTCCCAATCTATAGGATACAGCTCCCACTCTAAATCTGTAGGGATTTTTATGTTATGTTATTTATTCTTGTAAGGCGCAACAGCTAACCGAAGGTTTCCCAGCGCCGCCTGATAGAAGCAAAAGAAGGATAAAAGTCTATTGATTACACAGTCACGTTTCTAAGCCCTTTAGAACATTACCATAGACTGGGATTCAGCTCCCACTCACAATCTATAGGGATACAGCTCCCACTCCCAATCCACAGGGATATAGCTCAAACTCCCACTCTATAGGGATGCAGCTCCCACAGCCAATCTATAGAGAGTCACTTCCCACTCCCAATCTATTGGGATACAGATCCCGCTCCCAATGTATAAGGATAGAGCTCCCACTCCCAATCTATAGGGATATAGCTCAAACTCACAATCTATAGGGATACAGCTCCCAGTCTAAAGGGATACAGCTCCCACTCCCAGTCTATAGGGTTACAGCTCCCACTCCCAATCTATAGGGATACAGCTCCCACTGCCAATCTATAGCTGTTGGTGCCTAGCTGTGCAGTACACATGTTAGATAAGAGGGTTAACTGACGGTTTTAGTGTCTTCACACCATTACAACATTACTGGCATACAAAGAATTGTTGCAATACAACATCACTGGAAGTTGCTATCAAACTGTCGTCACTTAAAATGTGTTTTTACATTCAGAACTGGGATCCATCGCTTCCACGAAACTCTCTAGGTCCTGATTATCATCAGCCGCCGCATTGCTACTCATCAGAGGTAACAGTGAAAGATGATCAGCTTGGAAGTTATTTCCACCTTGTACATATTTTACCTGCATATGATATCTTGCTCTAGCAATTTAGGCAGAAGCCTACCTAAGCGAGCTGATGACGGCCCCAATCCATTACCACTCAACAGGTACACTAATGGCTTGTGTTAAAGGAAAATGTTAAAGCTGTTGCCACAAATATGCATCTTCAATTTCTTCACAGCCCACTCACAAGCCAGCTCTTCTCTCTCAATTGTACTACAATTTGTCTCTGCATCTCTAAGTGTTCTTGATGCAAATGCAACTGTAATTTATTTCCCATGAACTAATTGCTCAAACATTGCTCCTATGCCTCTCAAGCTGGCATCAACACTAATGACACATTTCCCTTCAGGAATATACAGACTTAATGCAGGCGCATTCACCGCAAGCATCTTAACTTCCTCAACTTGCTAACTTGTGATAACCATTCAAACTTTGCCCCTTTCATTGAGTAAAGTGTGGTAAATATTTGATTTACCGTCCTAATTTCTATGCAGGTAAGTACTTAATCAATAATAACTCAATCGGAAAGAAAAAGGCAGAGTCCGTGGTGCTAGAGTTCTTAGGGGTTTTATTCCTTAAAAAGGAATGGTCATGACCGGATATCTTGTTCCTGCCACCACTGGGGTGCAGGAAGGGATACAGCAATATTTTATTGACAATACATAGCTTATATACTTAAGTTACATTATAGAAACCAATACAGTAGGCGTAACAGCTGAGAGAAACAAGATAAAACACACACGTGGTAATGATACGTAATTAGAAGGCGTGAACTAGGCGTGAACATAGAGGTGTGTGCTAGAAACGTCACATGTAAGTGTCATAAAGGGGTGGCAACAAAAAGCAGAATCTTACAATGTCAGCAGAAATCTGAGGCCTGAATGCGCGCGCAGCTGCATGACGTGTGATTGACGTGAAACTGGAGGGTGCAGGGGACTTGACATTTACAATGGCGGAAAGAGACAGAAGTCTGGCATGTCAGATCAACTCGTACCTCTATCATATCTGATATCTGATGTTTGGGAACCATATTATCTGGGCGGAAAGGTCTCTGGGGCAGAAGCTATTCTATACTGACTGTGAGTGCGTGTATAAGCGTCTAAGTGTCTGCCTGAGATGCGAGGGGCATGGGCCTGCCATGGTAACAGAGGCTATGAATTACTTGCACGGAGACAGTAAGGCCGGGCCCTTCGCTCTGCAGCTGGGGGGATGTTTACTTAAACTAGTAGGCAGGAATGCATTTTCGGAGAGCGGAACAGATAACTCGAAGGTTGAATTCAGTCTTGGCAGGCAGCAGGCTGAGCTAAACGCGGTGAGCCGCGCAGGGAGTAAGGCAGAGGTCACGGGTACAGAGACAGCCTGGGCTGAGGCTTTCAGAGTCAGAAAGCGGAAAAAGGCTCGATGGCAGAATTCAGGGCCTGCTTCGCCAGAGCTGAAAAACGTGTAAAGTACACCACAAAAAGACGTTGGCATGGCATACTTAGGAACGGACTATTCAACCCATTCTGGGTGGGTCTGAAAGAGGACATGTTAACGTTGGACGCAAATGTATTTGCGTCTTCATAGCTGGCACAGGATGGAAGTTACATGCACTTTAAGCTCGTACATGGAGACGGTGGGGTACACGATAGGGAACATAACTTGACCAAAAATTTATATTTCCTCATTCCCTCCTTGTTCCCTACGGACCCTTCATGATATCTCGATCCTCATGAATCGATCAGTCTGTTCTTGTAACATCATTTGCTCGTCTTTCTTCCTTTGTCGGTTTGAGAGAAAACTGGAATGTTCAATGCACGATGTGGCGCACAGTCCACAAATCGCTGGCCCACACTGTAGGCACAGGCAACAACTGAATACTATGACAAGGGCAATGCCTAGGAAGGATAGGATCTTCCATCCCCAAGCGGTTAACGTTGTCCAGAACCAACCGGACCAAGTCCAGGTGCCTGGATTCTGATGTATCGAACTTGCAATCTTATGAAGACGTGTAATAGCTTTGTAGACAGTTGGCGCGTTTTCTGGAATGAAAACACAGCAACTTGACCCGATGACCTTACAGGCTCCACCTCTATCTGCCAAGATGACGTCAATAACAAGACGATTCTGAAGAACAACAATCCGCATAGCAGACTGTTCCTCTGTTAAGTTACCTAGAGCGGAGGCAGTTTCATTTACTACTGCTTCGAGTGTTCTGGTTAATCTACGTATTAATTTACTGTTTTGGACGGGGCCTGTGAAGAAAAAGAATCCCTTATTGAAATCTGTGTATTGCTCCCATGCCGTTTCGGTATAGTCGACAATCGGGAGATCTCTTCTGAGTCTACTCTTTACTAGATTTGTATTTCTGTGATAATCAGGAGGGGCTAGGAAAACAGGTGGCAGAAGGAAGGCAATGTAACAGGTACCATCCCAATCTGGAGGTAAGTGTATGTATGCGGTATGGCCACAAACAAAGTAGGAATGACGAGTAGCTTTAAAGGAGGACTTGCCATGGTCACTGAATTCGACCACGGTAGTACATTTACTATGACCTAAGTGTACTGAACCCTTCTTTCTGACACATAAGTCACCTGTGACTGGTAGTACTGACATAGCAGGGAGAACTGGTGCGGCTTCGGATTCAACAGTGAGAATCATAAGGTTAATTGTATAATTACCTAATCCATATACTTCATTTTCTAGATCAGTTCCTACTCTAGTGGGGAGTCCCTTCTTGTCAGGGTAACAGGCATTAAGCAAAACTAAGTTCAAGTTTCCCCAAACCCAGCTCCCTTTAAAAACAGCGACATCAGGATCTAAGGAATTGATTATTCTAAACCATGCACCACAGGAGCCATTATGAGTGAACGGGTACGGAAAGAGGGGCAGAACTCCCTTGTATTTCTGGTAGGGAGGGAGTCGGCCACATATCCAACAGTTTGTAGCATTGTTAGTCTGATGGGAATGGTGTAACATACTAATGAATGTGTTGTTGCGCAGCGCGAGTCTGTAAGAAAGTTCGTGGGGAGGTAATTCAATAAAAGAATGTTCAGTAGAAACATTGAAAGCAGATTGTTCACGTTTGAAGATAGGGTAGTATATGGGAAGCAATATGCTAGCAACAATAATCAGGATACTTAAAAAGAACATAATCAATAAAGTCACTATACAGTGACTACGGAGTGATTTGCAATATGCACGTTTCTTGAATTGTCTCTCTCTCTCTCTATCTCGATCTAGGGGATACATGTCAGAAACTATTTAACCGATTCACCTAGGGGAGGACTTAAACAATTAAACTGTCTGACTTGCTAGATCGAAGTTTCAGTCTGTACTCCTCTTGGGGAGTTTTCTCTCGTTCGGAAACCTTAAAGTCACTAGTTTCGATACAGTCTTTGGAGGGGGTGGACGAGTCTGGGTCTGGTTTCAGTTTGTTGCACTTTTTAATATGACTCGTATGGATCCACCCCTTTCTGCCTTCCACCTTGATCGCGGTCTTCGTAGTAAGAAGGACGGTCTTCGGCTCTTTCCAGCGGGGCTCCAGCGGACTTTTCCTGTCGAAGTTCCTAATTAGGACAATGTCCCCTGGTCGGACATCGTGTGGCTTTACATCAGTGTTGTCAGGGAAGGCTGCAGCAACCTGTGAACGACATGATTGGAGTGCAGACATCAAGGAGGCAAGGTAATCTGTCAGCATATTACAATCGACATCAGTAATTTTCTTAGGCATGGGCGTCCCCCACATATTCGGTGGTCTACCAAAGACCACTTCGTACGGGGATAGTCCTGATCTCGAATGGGCAACCATTCTCATGTAGAATAATGCAACTGGCAGGGCGACTATCCAGTCGACCCCTTTCTCTTTACAAACTTTGGCAAGGCGGGTCTTTAGTGTCTGATTATGCCTTTCTACAAGGCCTGCGGCTTCGGGATGTCGGACACAATGGAATCTCCACTGATACCCTAGCAGAAGGGAAACATGCCTCATAAGTTCGGATGAGAACGGCTGTCCGTTATCTGAGTACACGACACGAGGCAAGCCGTACCGTGGGAAGAATTCTCGAACAAGCTGCTTGGCAGTGGTCGGGGCAGTGTAATCTGGGACTGGATATGCTTCGGTCCAACGGGAAAGTGCACAAACAACTACGAGGACATATTTGAATCCTCGACAACGGTCCATCTGGATATAATCCATCTGGAGGACTTCAAAAGGGTGATCGGGAGGATGGAATCCACCTTGCTCTACAGGAACGCTTTTACCGGGATTGAACTGACAACAGATCATGCAAGTACGCACTTTCTGTTTTGCTGCTGCTCGTAAGTGTTTGTTGTACCAGAGATTCTGTAAACTGTCTAACATAGCTTTCTCTCCTAGATGTGCCGGACTATGTGCTGTATTTATCATGATTTGAACCATTGAGTCGGGGAGAAACCATGTAGATTTTCCCTTCGTGACCCATCCTTGATCTGTCTGGATCCCTCCTAGTTCAGTCCATTTCTTTATTTCATCTGAAGTAGCATGCGTCTGGATATCGATTACATCTAGGGTGGGATCCCTGACTGACATACATTGTGTTGGTACTATTGTCTTTGTCACATCGGTAGTCTGGGTGTGAGTCAATGCTGTATGTTTTGCTGTCTGGTCTGCCAGGTCATTACCCTGGGAAACAGAATCCGTAACTTTAGTATGTGCTTTACACTTCATAACGGATATGCCTGAGGGCAGATGTATTGCTTCTAACAGTGCTTGAATGAGGGGACCGTGTTGTATCTTGGCACCATGAGAGGTCAAGAAACCTCGTTCTTGCCATAACATTCCGAAGTCGTGTACGACTCCGAACACATAACGGGAATCAGTGTATATGTTAACATTTCTGTTCTTGGCTAGTATACAAGCTCGGGTCAGAGCGATGAGCTCCGCCGCTTGAGCAGACAGTGTGTCAATACGATGTGTTTCTTTAACTTCAGTTTCAGTGGTCACTGCGTACGCGGCCACTAATTCTCCTGTATTTGTTCTCATGCATGAACCGTCCACGTAAAGTGTCAGGTCTGGATTTGTCAGTGGGACATCTGTTAAGTCTCGTCGGGGCTTTGTTACTGCATTAATGATCTCTATACAATCATGAGGGGCTGGATCTGTCATAATTGTAGGTAACAATGTTGCGGGATTCAGAATGCTGCAGCGTCTGATTTCTATGTGTGGCTGGAATAGTGTCAATTCATAACCTGTCAGTCGTGCTATAGTCAAGTGCTGAGTCTGAGTTCTGTTTAAAAGAACCTCTACAGAATGTGGAACTTGTACTGTTAATTGATGTCCTAAAACAATTGAGTCGCTCTGTCTGATTGCTAGTGCTGTTGCTGCTACTGATTTCAAGCACGCAGGGAGTGCCTGGGCTACTGAATCCAATGTACTTGAAAAATAAGCGCAAGGCTTATGTGAACCTGCTTGGTCTTGAGTGAGGACAGACAATGCTGTACCATCACGTTCTGTAACAAAAAGTGTAAACGGTTTGCTGTAACATGGTGTCGCTAGAACTGGTGCTTGACATAAAGCTTTCTTTAATTCCTCAAAAGCCTGTGTATGTTCCTGAGTCCAAGGGAGGGCAGTCGAAGTCGCTGCCTCCTGTGTTGTTAACTGAATCAGTGGTTTAGCTAGAAATGCATACTGGGGAATCCATTGTCTGCAGTACGAGGTGAGGCCTATAAAGGCCCGCACTTCCTTTTGTGTCTGGGGTTGTGGCATATTTACAATTAACTGAATGCGATCGGGAGTGAGCTGTCTCCCCACTTTGGACAGCAAGTGACCCAAGTACACAACTTGCTGAACACAGAATTGTAGCTTCGAAGGAGACACCTTGTGTCCCTTGTCGGCCAGAAAATGTAAAACTGTCAGTGATGCTTGTTCACATTCGGGCTCACTTCGTGCGGTGATCAGCAGATCATCGACGTATTGCAGTAAGGCAGTGTTAACTGGCATTATGATACAATCAAGTTGTCTTTTCAGTGCTTGGCTATAGATGCTGGGGCATTCTGTGAATCCTTGAGGTGCGCGTGAAAATTTGAAACTTCGTCCATTTAAACTGAATCCGAAGAGATATTGGCTCTCCGGGTCAATAGGTACACTGAAGAAGGCGTTCTTGAGGTCAATTACAGTAAAGAACGTTGCTTCTGAATCAATAGCAGTCAATAGGGAAGAGATGTCGGGAACCACAGGGTACTGTGGAACAATACATTTATTCAGTTCTCTTAAATCAATCACCAGCCGATATACTGGCGGTGCATTGGGATCAGTACGTTTAAGAATCGGAATGATAGGGGAATTACAGATATTGGAGTCGGTCTCTACGACCACTCTTTGGGCAATGAGCTCTTCAATGATTTCCAGTAAAGCCACTACAGCATCGGGTGGTAACTTGTATTGTCTGATTCTGGGTAGAACAACACCTGTTTTGAGTGTAACACGGTATGGTGTAATGTGCATACAACCTACGTCAGTTGGGCCTTTTGCCCATAAGTGATCCGGTACATTTTTCAATCTGACATCAAACTCTCGTAATACATAATGACCCTTAAAGTCTCTCAAGAAAAGTCTAACTCCTTCCGGAGAACAACAGATCACAGCTCCTAGAGCCTTCAATGTTTTTATTCCTAACAGATTTTCTGGACAAGATTTCGTAAGTAACAAGTCTGTAACACGTGATAATGGACCCACAGCCAGGGGGACTGGTTTCGATACCTCATTTACAATAGGCTGTCCTGAAAAACCAAGGGAAACATTCTGTGAGCCTGAGAGGGGTGCCCCTGGGACTTCATCATGGCTGATTGTGGTGCGACTTGCCCCTGTGTCAATTAAAAACTTTCTGTCTTTTCCCAATACTTGACTGTGTACATAAGGACCCTCTTGATCTACAGGAATTTCAATAAGAGGCAAGCCACCCTCCCTCTCTAGGCTGTTTCATGTGTATCGTGGATAATCGGGGTAATCAGATTGGGCATACTGGTACATCTGCTGCGAGACTTGCTGAGTCGCGGCAATGGGCTGTGGCTGTGACTGTGACTGTCTCTGTGGTACCGCTACTGTCTGTGCTGCATGTGGTGAAACATGCATAGGCTGTGTATTCTGCATGGGCTGTATATTCTGTGAAGTCTGTTGCTGACCCTGATTTTGTCTAGGTGGATGCGGTCTTTCTTTAGTTTTACCTGTCGATATATTATGTTTCAGGACTGGGCATTCATGTACGTAGTGACCTGTGAAGGACTGGGTTCTTTTGGACCCAGCGGTGCCAGGGCACAACACCTGAAACCTTCGTGGGTAACCTGTACCGGCGTACAAGTCACAGAGACACGGGACACTTCCTTCGGCGTCAAAGAGTCAAGGTTTATTTACTGCAGGGAACACAGAAATCACAGGAAGTACATCGAGTGTAGTTCGGGGAGACTGCTTCAAATTAGTTATGTGGATCGCTCCTTTTATACAGTTTTTACCCATAGGCTAACATTGAACACAAAGGTTTACAACTCAGTTCCCACATCTAGCTCCCGGAGGGGTCGCTTTGGTCGCTTTGAAACACATAAGGTCCGGAACATAAGTGCGGAAACATTTGGCGGTTCCCAACTGTAAAAACCCATCTTCCCACCATTAACAAATTCCAATCAGCAATCAAGTAGATCGAAACAGGAACGAAGACAGGTGCAGAGGAAGACGGAGACAGTGGGGAGATCGGAAAGGGTGTAAAAGGGGAGGTGTCGGGAAACACGAGATACAGGCATCAAAGGGACGTGCCTAATGAGATGCACGGCTGAGACAATAAGTCCGTGCGGCAAGATGAGCCTCGAGCGGCGCCACCTGCCTTACAGTAGCAACCCCCTTGTCATAAAGACACTTTCAAAGGACATGTGTCTTCCGCAAATATCTTGGGAGTCCCAGGGTCGCGAAGCGGACAGCGTCCGTTCGCTGACTACTTGAGGGCAAGAGACAAAATGGATGCCGTATCTAAGATGGAACCCGTGGGTACAGATGAAAAGCCCACGTTACAAACGAACGGTTTAAGTTAGCACAGCGAAACTGCGCACACTTGCTAAACTCGTCATTTGCGGTTCATAGATACTAGACTCGACCATATTCGTACGAGTCGGAAACACCACTTACAATTGTCACGGAACCTCAGACGCTCCTTTTGCCCTCATGTAGGCAAGCACTAGTCAGAATCATATTCGATATTCATCAGACCATCAAGATGTCGCTGTAGCATTACTCTGTCCGACCGAGTCCCCTTGGTAACAGGTGGTTGTCTCATACACGTTGTAGCACAGAGGCCACATAAGGCAGGACCACACTGCACACAAAGGCAACACGTGAACAGGAACACTACCACAACCCCGATGATCATCAGAATCTTCCAACCCCAGGTCGACATCAGGCCCCAAAACCAACCGAGTAGCGTCCAATCCCCTACATCCACGTGTATGGATTCGGAGATCTTATGCAACTTCGAGATGGCTTGATAGACAGTAGGAGCATTATCAGGTATGAAAATGCAACAGCTCGAATGGATCACTTTACATACCCCACCGCGATCTGCCAAGACGACATCTAAAACCATACGGTTTTGTAACGTCATAAGTCTCTCCGCCTGAAGTTCTGTGGTGATATTACCAAGGGCACTGGCAGTAACATTAGCTGTCGATTCTACCACTCGAGTCAAATGTCTCAGGTTCCTACTATTAACCATAGGTCCCCAAAACGGGAGGAAACCCTTGAAGAAGTCTCCTGCCTCTTGACCGGCAGTATCCTCTTCGCTAATTACGCCTCGTACAACTCTAGTCTTATGGTAATCGGCATCTACAGTGAACGTCGGAGGCAACAGATTTGCAACAAAACATGAGCCCATGAAGTCTGAGGGCAACCATGTATATGCACGATCATGACAGATGAAGTACGTACCCTTGGCAGCCAGAAACACAGGGGTCGGGGACATTGGCAGAACGTAACTGTCAATGCAAGTACTTACTCCAAGTGAGGCTTGCGAACCACGACCCACAAGACAAAGATTACCAGTGTGGGGTACGACCCATATTGGACACGAGCTTTTAAGCTGCTTTTCATTAGCGAACATACTATATTCCCCTCTACTCAGGACCCTATAGGCTTGTACCTCTTCCTTAGGGATGAGAAAAGCATCATGGATCTCATCTTCCAAATCTTGTATTACCATCGATAACACCCACTGGTACGAGGTAGGACCAGGTTTGGGGGAACGTTCTGGAATGGGGTGGAAACCTAGTGCGCTTCGAAGCATTGTTTGGTATGCTCGAGCTGACCCTTGGGAACTATACGGTAACACCAGATATGGAATTCCCTTACCCGTAGTATGTGGCATCAACCCACACACCCAACAATTAGTAGTGTTAACCACTAACTGATGCTGATGGAGGAGCTGGATAAAGGAATTGTTGCGGAATTCTACACGCCTAGCCTGTTCGTGTTCCGGTAAAATGTGTAAGGAATGGGGAGAAGCAGTAGTAGCAGTAAGAGTAAGATTAGGGTAAGGAGTAGGAGTAGGGGTAGGAAGTAAAAAGTAAGACATAGCATAATACACCCCACCCGCCAGGAATGCAGAAGCAGTTAAGAACAATACAAACAATTGGAATACAAAACATTTAGTACGACTGAGTTTCTGCAGTTTGACTCTATATGCCTGAGCTCCTTCCACATCATTCAGCTTCGAAAATGCCATTTCCCTACGACCGTCCGCAACGTTTCTTGACGCACTTCGTTCTGTGCAGCAATAGTCAATCCCCAGGAGTTCCTAGGAACCGACGGCCTCTAACCTAGCGTCAAGACCTACTGTCCAGAAGGAAGTACGCGCGCGGCCCTACGGCCCTCAATACACAATATGTATTTATTTAGCACAATAATTCAGCTGTGGAAGGAAAGAGATACAAGGAAGAGGCTTGATGAATGTACAAAACAAGTTTCAACGATACGAATGTTCAAAGTTGATCAGGGGAAACGAGGATATTACAGTTATCAATTTCAGCAAAGCAAGAAATTTTATTTGTCCTTAGTGTGAGAACGCAAAGAATATCGATGTTTCCCGGGACGTGTCTGCTCGTCGAACAAAGGATCCGTTGAAGAGGCAGCGTCCTGCTGATCAGTTTGTTGATTTGGTCCTGAGTCTTTTGCTGACAATGTTCCAACAGTGGCTTTCTGCTGCGCTGAGTGTTCACCAACAAGCTGTGCGTCGCTAAAAGGTACAAACGCCGGCAATGTCTCTGCTTCTGTTGACGCAATGCCTTTTCTCACCCACGGGTCTGCCGGTAAAGGAATAGGGACTCGTTTACAATGGGTAGCATGCACCCAATTCTTCCGCCCCTCAAGACGAACGGCAGTCCTCGTGGCCAGGAGCACCTGGTGAGGTCCAACAAAACGGGGGTCCAGATTCTTCTTGCGTGAGAAATTACGGGTGACAACCCAATCACCGGGCTGGAGCTGGTGGCCTGGACCCTCCGTCTGCGTCGGCAAGGCGTCGTAAACCTGTTGATGAATTAACCTCAGTTTAGCAGTCAAGTCATGTAAGTAGTCAATCAACATCGGATACTCAAGATCAACGAATATACCTGGCCTAGGAACCCCCCACACATTCGCAGGACGGCCGAACACTATTTCATAGGGACTAAGCCCTATTCGGGAGTGTACAGTCGTCCTAGTTGACAGTAATGCTAGAGGCAAAGCGTCAGGCCACGAAAGTCCAGTCGTAGCCTGAATCTTCGCTAGCTTTAGTTTGAGGGTACCATTGTACCCTTCAACCAATCCAGCTGACTGGGGATGATTGGCGCTATGGAATTTCTGATTAATTCCAAGGCCCTTACACACATTCTTCATCACACTTCCGACAAACTCACTTCCGTTATCTGACCACACGACTCTAGGCATTCCATACCGGGGAAAGTATTCCTTCAGTAGGATTTTCGCAGTAGACAAAGCAGTATTGTCTTTGAGGGGATAGGCCTCGATCCATCGGGAGAATGCGCAAACCACAACCAAAACGTATTTCAAGTTATTGCATCGCTCCATATGGATGAAGTCCAATTGAATCACCTCAAAGGGATACGAAGGAGGAGCAAAACTGCCAGGGGGAGTTGGGGTTCCTTTGCCAGGATTGTACATTATACACACCATACAATTCTTCACCAGACGTTCAGCACACTTTGTAATGCCATCATTCTTCCATACAGGCGACAACAACTTGCAAATGCCTTTCGCGCTGATATGTGCTAACCCATGTGCCATTGTCACAACGGCCAGCACATACGCATCAGGCAACATCCATCTTTTCTGATCCGACAAATCAATCCAACAACCATTCACATCCAACTTTCCCGTACTTTCTTTCCACTTCGTCTTTTCCGTATCGGTGGCCTCATTCTGAATTGCTTTCACGCTCTCTATAGTATTCTCACACATACTCGATTCTGTAGGCCACCTAACCGAACTCGTCACATACATTCGAGTGCTAAGGTTCCGGGCAGTCTCCTTAGCAATCTCATCTGCAAACGCGTTACCACGACCAACATCATCCGTCACTTTACGATGCGCACTACACTTAACAATCGCAACTTGAGCAGGCAAAGTCAATGCATCCAAAAGATCATTCACAAGCTGGCCATGCTGTATTTTCGTGCCGTGTGACGTCAAGAAACCACGCTCTCGCCACAATCGTCCAAAGCTATGCGCTACACCGAAAGCATACTGGCTATCGGTGTACACATTCACGCGTTTCCCTTTCGCTAATACACATGCTCTAGTAAGAGCAATCAGCTCTGCAGCTTGGGCAGAATTCTGATTCAATCTCGCAGTCTCAACAACAGTATTCAACGTCACAACAGCATAAGCAGTAGTCACATCACCATTCGGCAATTTAAAACATGACCCATCCACATACAAAGTGCCGTCAGGGTCTTCCAATGGGGTGTTTTTAAGGTCCACTCGACCTTTTGTTTCCTCTTCTGTACGCAAGTAGCAGTCATGTTCTGTTACTTGATCTGACTCTGAACTAATCGGTAACAAAGTTGCCGGATTTAGGACATTACAACGTTTTATTTGAATGTGGCTTGCCAAGAGCGTCAATTCGTACCCAGACAACCTCGCACTCGTCAAGTGCTGAGTTTTCGTTCGATTCAAAAGAGTGTCGACTGCATGCGGAACCATCACCGTAAGCATATTATCCATGACCAATCCTGCTGATTGTCGGATGGAGACCGCAGCTGCCGCAGTTGCTCTCAAACAACTCGGCAATGCTCTAGCTACTGGGTCTAAGGTCGAGGAAAAATATGCACATGGACGTTGCTTACCACCAAAAGGTTGCGTTAAGACACTCAACGCACAGCCTTCTCTCTCGTGAACATATAACGTGAACGGCTTACTGTAGTCAGGGGTACCTAACACAGGAGCCGAACACAATGAATCACGTAATTCAGAAAAACTGTTCTGACATTCTTCCGTCCATGGTAAAGGAGTTGAAACATCCTTGCACGTAAGAGCCACCAATGGTTTCGCTAGCAATGAAAAATTTGGAATCCACTGCCTACAGTACGACGTGATACCTAGAAAGGCACGCACGTCTCTTTGGGTTTTTGGCACAGCCATTCGCGCAATCGCTGCAATTCTCTCTGGGGTCAATCTCCTTCCCTCCTTTGACAATAAGTGACCTAGATAGGTTACTTCTTGACAACAATATTGGAGTTTAGAAGGTGACACCTTGTGATTTAACTCACAGAGATGTTGCAGCAACGACACCGTAGCAATTTTGCAAATGTCCTGAGTATCAGCAGCCACCAATAAGTCGTCGACATATTGAATTAAGGCCGCACCAACCGGCAACCGAAACGCATCCAGTTGTCCCTTCAAGGCTTGACTGTAAATCGACGGACTTTCACAGTAGCCTTGAGGAGCGCGTTTGAACCGGAAGCTACGTCCACCAAGAGAGAAACTGAAAAGGTCCCTGCTCTCTTCGGCGATCGGGATACTGAAAAAGGCATTTTTCAAGTCAATCACCGAAAACCATGATGCAGTAGCTGGAATCAGAGTCAGTAGCGCCGTGATGTCAGGCACAACAGGGAATTGAGGGACCACAATTTTATTCACCTCCCGTAAATCGATAACAAAACGATAAACAGGCGGTTTGGTAGGATCAGTACGTTTAAGAATGGGCAGTACAGGGCTATTGCACACGTTTCCCCGAGTCTCCTCAATAACATCTTTCTCGATCAAATCATAGATGATCGCTAACAAAGCTCGTTCACCATCAAGGGAGATACGGTATTGGGGAATACGTGGCAATCGTACATTTGATTTCAACTGAACAACATAAGGGGAGATATCAAGTAGGCCCACATCATTTGGACCCGTCGCCCACAAAGACGCAGGAAGAGAATCCAATTCCGGTGGAAGCTTGTCGAGAGACAAATACATGGGAGAGACTACTTTCTCCCCAAACGTAAGCTTTACACCCGCAGGAGAACAATACAAAGTTGCATACAAGCGTTTAAGCAAATCCAGACCCAAAAGATTTTCGCCACAACCAGTGGTCAAAATCAACGGAGCTTCGAGCTCACGTGGCCCAATTTTAAGGGGCAAAGGGCGTGAAACTGGATTGCTAACGGGGGCGCCAGAGAATCCAACGGATACATTTGTTAAGCCAGACAAAGGTGCGCCAGGGAGTTTCGAATGCATAATGGAACTTTTCGCTGCACCAGTGTCCAACAGAAAAGGCTCAACGACGCCCGATGTAGCAACTGCGACGTAAGGCCCTCTCTGATCAACCGGAACTGATACCACTCCCTCTCCTTGTCTTCGGCTGTCCTAGTAATTACTGTCGTCAGTTCCCTGATCGACGTAATAATCGTCTACATTGTACTGCGCAGATCGTCCTTGCGATGATCCACGTTGGTCGAAACAGTTATTAGAATTTGATGAGTTGTCAGAGCGGTCGTTCTGAGCACCACGACCTCTACCACGTGATGCATTCTGTGAACCACCACGGCCTCCTCTAGACGAATTACCACTATTACGATCATTTAAAGCAGGACAATCAAATTTAATGTGTCCCTCCTGTCTACAATAAGCACATTGATTGTACCCCAACGAAGATCTGTTGAAAGAGGAATCATTACGCGACTGCGATCGATTCGATTGCAACTGTGATCTATTCTGCTGAGACGCATTCTGATTAGAACGCGGCGGATATGCTTGTTGTAACAACACTTTAGTTTTCAGCTCTTTTGTCTTTTTATCAGCTCGATCATTTTCTTCTTTCTCTCTATTTTCATAATATTGTGCCGTAGCCAGAATCTGAGCTGAGGTAGAAACGGCCCATGCACTTTCTGAATTCTTTAATTTATTGCACAAATCGGGCAATAAGTTCGATACAAATTTATCCACAAACAGCCGTTGTCCACCCTCAGTACCCATATCCTGTCCACTATGATCAACAAATGTTTCCTCAAACCTCGTAAAGAAGTCTGAAACACTCTCATCTTTCTTTTGCTTACAGGCTGACAACTTGTCCCAATTTACCCTCATAGCTGGCATAAGCGTTTTCATTAATGTAATGATTCGCTGGGGAAGAAGTGCAATCAACTGATCGGGTTTAGCAGCAGCCACTTGTCCAGCGTCTGCCGCTGTAATGGCAGCCCAATCACCACCTAATTCATTTGTGTGATCTTGATGACGAATCTTAGCCCATACCGGTTGCGGTACGACGTTGCCAAACAACATGTCAATATCGGCAAGATTCATTACCGTAGCATCTACGAGCTGCGATAATTCCTTATAATACCCAGCTGGATTTTTACGAGGATCGGGCAAAGATTGTTTCACCTGAAGCACTTCCGATCGTTTCCATGGGAGATGTATCCATACTCTCTGGAAATGTGCCGCTACTGGAGCGTTAGCATTAGTATTATCAGCGGGTACCCAAACCGGCGGAACTTCACGCATAGGGTATTGGTTAGACTCAGCTTGTTGGCGTTCAAGATCCTCAACAAACAGTGCGCGAGGAATAGGAGCAAGGCGATAAGACAGCAACTGCTCAATAGCTCGTCGGACATTAGTATCGACTATCAGTCCAGTTGCGAACTGAAGCCGAAGATTAGACAGGGCGGTCAGCACCTCGTCAGGCGCAACAGCCGCTATCTGATCATGTAGGAGTTTACACATTTCGTCAAACACATATCTCTGAGTCGGTATGTTGAATTGACTAAACGTATCAAGAACGACTCGGGGTGGATTTCTTTGCGGATTGTCCATCCAACCCATCGCCATATTGTATAGCGCAGCGCGTTCCCTATTACCGGGAAGCTGACTACGTCTCTGAGGACCATCAGAACCAGCGGACCCAAAGACAGGTCCGAGCGACTGGAAAAAATTTGTCGCAATGGGAGAACTACGATTACGAGTAGAGGGACAAGAGTAAGACACAGGACTAACAAGAGGAGGAATAGAAGCGTTAGCAACAACAGGGGTTAACAACACAGGAGCAGTAGCGTGAGTAGGAGTATGTGGAAGCGGAGGAGCAGTAGGAATAGAAACAGGCACAGGAGCAGGAACGGTCGGAAGAGCGGGTGCAGGTTGAGGAACGGGTGGAGGAATAACAGGTGGAAAAACAGGTACGGCAGGGACCACAGGAGCTGCGGCACCCTGTACGTACGGAGGTGGTGACTTCATAAGATAGGACATTAAAGGATCCTCAACTGCCTCTTCCTTCTTATCCGACTCCGTAGGCAAAACAGGATAACATTTATCTATGGTCATACGTTGCAACCTCTCAAACACTTCCTTATCCTTATCCTCCTTATCACGCTGAAACTGCTCAGCTTTCTTCACAATGGTAGCAACATTATCTCGCTCACTACGTTTATTCTGTCTGATCTCTTTCTGTCGGGCTTCTTTGCGCCACAACCGAAAAGCATCAAACATGGCCGGCCTAGATTTACGTTCGAACAGCTTAATTTCCAAATTATCTAAGATCGACGCTTCGAAGCTACCGTGAGGTGGCCAACGAAGATCGCCGTCTTTCTTTGTATATTTTATCCAATAATCGTTAAAAGCAATCGGGCCTAGCCCATGTTTGCTATATAAGTCATAAGTAGGAGTTCCAACCGGAGGTATCGGACACGAGTCCTCCAGCAGGGAATCCGCACCACAAGGTCTACAACAACTGAACAAAGTACTACGACCAGGCATCTTGCACACTAGCCGAGTTTCACAAACTTCAAGGGTTACGGGATTTACCAAGTCCCAGCAAGAACAAAACCCTCGGTCTTTGGCGGCTGCAGTCGTCAAACAAATACAACAACAAAGTACGCTAGCAAAGTGTCACCGACAAAAACACTCACACAGCGTGTACAACAAAAGCCACTAGTGTTTACAACAAAGACACTCGCTGAAGTGTCTACAACAAAAACACTCGCTAAAGTGTTTACAACCAAGGATTCTGGGAGCGACCCACAAATACTTAACTCAAAGATCAATGGCGTCCTCAGGAAGGCCCGTCTATCGTCTCGCTATACCAAGGTCTACGCCAGGCGCCAAAACAGGTCTACAGTCAGGGCAGCAGTCCGTCGCAGCCGTCAGGAGGCGGGAATCTTCGCGGGAAAAGTCTTCGGGCCACTTATTTCGACAACAGGATCGATGAAGCGGGGTGCACCTTCCCTCGGAGATTTCACACGAAGTTCCTCACGATCGTCGGGCTTGGACCGGTACCACTGATGCAGCCCCACGTTGGGCGCCAACTGAAGGACTGGGTTCTTTTGGACCCAGCGGTGCCAGGGCACAACACCTGAAACCTTCGTGGGTAACCTGTACCGGCGTACAAGTCACAGAGACACGGGACACTTCCTTCGGCGTCAAAGAGTCAAGGTTTATTTACTGCAGGGAACACAGAAATCACAGGAAGTACATCGAGTGTAGTTCGGGGAGACTGCTTCAAATTAGTTATGTGGATCGCTCCTTTTATACAGTTTTTACCCATAGGCTAACATTGAACACAAAGGTTTACAACTCAGTTCCCACATCTAGCTCCCGGAGGGGTCGCTTTGGTCGCTTTGAAACACATAAGGTCCGGAACATAAGTGCGGAAACATTTGGCGGTTCCCAACTGTAAAAACCCATCTTCCCACCATTAACAAATTCCAATCAGCAATCAAGTAGATCGAAACAGGAACGAAGACAGGTGCAGAGGAAGACGGAGACAGTGGGGAGATCGGAAAGGGTGTAAAAGGGGAGGTGTCGGGAAACACGAGATACAGGCATCAAAGGGACGTGCCTAATGAGATGCACGGCTGAGACAATAAGTCCGTGCGGCAAGATGAGCCTCGAGCGGCGCCACCTGCCTTACAGTAGCAACCCCCTTGTCATAAAGACACTTTCAAAGGACATGTGTCTTCCGCAAATATCTTGGGAGTCCCAGGGTCGCGAAGCGGACAGCGTCCGTTCGCTGACTACTTGAGGGCAAGAGACAAAATGGATGCCGTATCTAAGATGGAACCCGTGGGTACAGATGAAAAGCCCACGTTACAAACGAACGGTTTAAGTTAGCACAGCGAAACTGCGCACACTTGCTAAACTCGTCATTTGCGGTTCATAGATACTAGACTCGACCATATTCGTACGAGTCGGAAACACCACTTACAATTGTCACGGAACCTCACCTGGCTGCTTGCAATAATTGCATGTCCCTTTAACGGGAGCTGCGGCGTGACCTGTCTGGGTCGTACCTTTTCTCTGACCGTCGGCTGGAACCGACTGGGCCACTAACATTTTCATTTTCGTGTCTTTCATACGTTTCTGTTCCTGATCCTGTTCTTCTCTAATTCTGTTCTGATGGGATTGTAACATCTGTAACATCTGGGATGGCGTATTTGCTTGCCAAGTACTTTCAACTTTGTACACGCGGTTCTTAACTAATGGCAGGGAATTCTCGACTAATTTTGATACAAAAAGATGCGGGTACGACTCGGTACTCGGCTTAAGGCCACTATTGATAATAAAACATTTCTCGAATCTTGAATAGAAGTCACTAGTATCTTCATCGTGTTTCTGTTTACAGGCCGAAATTGCGTCCCAGTCTTCCTTTCTAGTTGTCAGTAATCTTGGCAGAACCTGTACTATTAAACCTGGTAATGCTTTAGTTTTCTCCCCAAGGCCTAGCCCAGGGGTACGAAGTTTCTCCTCGTCTTCTATTTCTGTCCACACAATCTTTTTATCTCCCACCTCCCATTCTCTTTCCTTCAGCTTCTCGTAGATGCCCGTGGGCAGCAGTACCTTTAACATTTTCATAATATCTTCATATGTGTAATCTCCCATCAGTAACATGTCTTTAAGTTCTCTGTGAAAACCTGCAGGGTCTTTATCGTGACACGGTACTAGTTTCTTCATTTCCAATAGTTCTAACTTGGTCAGAGGTGTGTTAGTACATACACACGTTTCAGGGCGTTATCAGTACCCATGACTGGGTGCACTTCTCGTAAGGGGTTCTGACTTTCAATGCCATGCAGACGCTCCATATGATGCATTTTTCTTTCTGGGGGCGGAGCGGGAACGTATTCGGAGCTTAAGAACGTGTTATATCTGTGTCGTTGTTCTAGAATTATTTGAATTAACTTGGTACTTAGGCCTCTCCATCTGTCCATGAGTAGTGCTTCTAATGTATCGTGTAAGGGACCTGGGTCAGAATGTTGATGTCTGAATAACGTGAGGAGGTGCTGAATCATGTATACACCTGCTAATTTCTGCTCGTCTGGGGAAAGGTTCAGGAATGTCTGCGCTACTGTGTCATCATTGTATATGTTCGGATTGTCAGCCCATAGTACAGCTGACCGGGCTAGTTCTTGTTCATCCATAGAATTTAGTACATGGTACCCCATTCGTTCTCGAAGCATTTTATCAGTCTCTTGAAACTGATGTTCAGGAGAATTCGGTTTTGTTATGCCAGAGAGGAAGACTCTCTTGTTTTCTGGACGAATGCCTTTCCTAAGATAAGTTCCTTTACCTACATACGCTATTGTGTCTGTAGTTTTTTCCGGTTCTTCAGATCCTTCCTCCTCTTCAGAGGAAGCTTCTTCTTTCTCATTCTCGTGTACTTCTATTACTGCACTTCTTATTTTCCTGTACATACTGGCTATGCAATTCTGTTTATCATGCTTTCCTTCGGCTATATTTTGACCCCACTTTGTTAGGGCATCCATTTCATCCTGTTCTGTCTCAGGCCTGTCTCGTTCTCTTATTAAGCAATTTATGAAAAAACGTAGTATATATGCTTGAGTGTCGACTTTCTGATGTGCCATGGCTTCCTTAATACTTTCAGGGTTTTCCCCAGTCCGGACAAAATGATATATCCTATCTAGGTGCTCTTTCATTCCTGAGAATAACACTAGGTAATCTGTAGCTTGTCGTAAACGTAGCGATGCCATCAACATCCTATCGTCTTTACCGGGTACTGGATCGTATCTGCAAACTTGAAGCGGTTCTTTGAGTATGTCGAGACGGGGTGATTGGAATGTAAAGGGCCTCTGCATGTCCCTAAGGTTTAATCTGTGTGTTGCTGGCGGGGTCTGGTAACCCCTGGTCGCACCTCCTGAGGCGGAGGCTTGAGCATTATCTCTCTGTGGAGTCTGTATCTGTACTTGAACTTGTCTTTTAGTAGGATCAGGCGCAAACGGATTCGGTATCTTAACCTTAGGTGAGGGAAGTGGTGGAGGTGGAGGAACGACAGGCTGTCGGTCAGGGGGAACTTGTTGCGGTAATGGCGGGGTGCGATCTGGAGGTGGGTTGCCATCTCCGTCACCGTCAGTAGGCGGGACGAGGGCACGTGGATTTGTGTAAGCGGGTGCTACATCATTTAGATAGAATTCAGAAAGATGTCTTTAGTAGTCCTGTGTTTTACTTTAATTGGGACCAATGGTGGTGGCAGATTTTTCGGCATTTCTGAAGTGGCCTCAGGCGTACCTTCGGCTACTAAGTACATACTATTTACAAGATTGTTTCGTGCGCGGTCTACTTGTTCTGATTTTACTCGAATCCCTTCAGTAACTAATTCGTTTTCTCGGGCTTTATCTGATTCTTCTCTATGTCTGTCTTCTCTACGGAGTGCTTTTTCAGCACGTTTATGTGATTCTTTACGCCAAAATTCTATGGCGTCTTTCTGAGATTGTCTGGCTTTCTTTTTCCATAATGCTTCTTCTACCTTCATGATGCACTCGGCATCCCATGTTCCGGTAACAGGCCATCTGTGTCTTTCGTCTAGATGCTTAGTATAATCGGCCCATAAATCTAGATACAATATGGCGTCTATGCCATGTTTCTGATACATGAAATTTCCAGGAGTGTCCCTAGGGGGGATAGGAATTTCTTCCTCTAGTATCCCTTTTCTAGTTCCTATCTGTTTTAGCTTATTGAAAAACGGCATCTTGTTTACTTAGTACTGAATGCTCAATCCTTGCTACTTAATTCTAGACACAACTAGTTACACAAGAATACAATAATGCACATTAGAAACAGTCACTCATACTACGACATTAAACACATAAAAAGACATTTGAAACATATATGACTACCCCCTATACTGGATGTACTGCTAAACAGCACAGATACACTGCTGAGAACAGTGCAAGAACTAGGATAACTGATATACTGCTAAACAGTACAGATACACTGTCTAAAACAGTGCAGACCGAATTTGTGTACCCAAACCCGTCTAGATACGTCCCAGCAATGGTACTCACCGGGAAGCACGGAAAACAGAAGGCCTCGAAAACTCGACTGGACTGGACCAGTCTCGACTCGACTCGATACGTTGATACTTCGGAAAACTGGTGGGCCTCTTGACACCTCGGACCTTGCTTCTTTCGACTAGGCTCTGGTCGGGATCCTCCGCGCTCCTCACCGCCTCGTCTGGGTGCTGATTGCAGTCTTCGTCGCCTCCGTGGGCCAGAGGGAGATACAGGAAATCCTGCCAGTACGCGTAGTTTCCGTCTAACTGATGGCAGGGGACAGAGCTTGCAACGCACCAACCGGCGCGTGAGGTGGGGGAGGGGTCCTTGTTCGGGCGCCAAAATAATGTGGTAAATATTTGATTTACCGTCCTAATTTCTATGCAGGTAAGTACTTAATCAATAATAACTCAATCGGAAAGAAAAAGGCAGAGTCCGTGGTGTTAGAGTTCTTAGGGGTTTTATTCCTTAAAAAGGAATGGTCATGACCGGATATCTTGTTCCTGCCACCACTGGGGTGCAGGAAGGGATAGAGCAATATTTTATTGACAATACATAGCTTATATACTTAAGTTACATTATAGAAACCAATACAGTAGGCGTAACAGCTGAGAGAAACAAGATAAAACACACACGTGGTAATGATACGTAATTAGAAGGCGTGAACTAGGCGTGAACATAGAGGTGTGTGCTAGAAACGTCACATGTAAGTGTCATAAAGGGGTGGCAACAAAAAGCAGAATCTTACAATGTCAGCAGAAATCTGAGGCCTGAATGCGCGCGCAGCTGCATGACGTGTGATTGACGTGAAACTGGAGGGTGCAGGGGACTTGACATTTACAATGGCGGAAAGAGACAGAAGTCTGGCATGTCAGATCAACTCGTACCTCTATCATATCTGATATCTGATGTTTGGGAACCATATTATCTGGGCGGAAAGGTCTCTGGGGCAGAAGCTATTCTATACTGACTGTGAGTGCGTGTATAAGCGTCTAAGTGTCTGCCTGAGATGCGAGGGGCATGGGCCTGCCATGGTAACAGAGGCTATGAATTACTTGCACGGAGACAGTAAGGCCGGGCCCTTCGCTCTGCAGCTGGGGGGATGTTTACTTAAACTAGTAGGCAGGAATGCATTTTCGGAGAGCGGAACAGATAACTCGAAGGTTGAATTCAGTCTTGGCAGGCAGCAGGCTGAGCTAAACGCGGTGAGCCGCGCAGGGAGTAAGGCAGAGGTCACGGGTACAGAGACAGCCTGGGCTGAGGCTTTCAGAGTCAGAAAGCGGAAAAAGGCTCGATGGCAGAATTCAGGGCCTGCTTCGCCAGAGCTGAAAAACGTGTAAAGTACACCACAAAAAGACGTTGGCATGGCATACTTAGGAACGGACTATTCAACCCATTCTGGGTGGGTCTGAAAGAGGACATGTTAACGTTGGACGCAAATGTATTTGCGTCTTCATAGCTGGCACAGGAGGGAAGTTACATGCACTTTAAGCTCGTACATGGAGACGGTGGGGTACACGATAGGGAACATAACTTGACCAAAAATTTATATTTCCTCAAAAGGATTAAATATTTGCACTATTAAAGTATACCTAGGAACTTAACCAGCCTTATATTCATATTGCCCAAGAAAAGAGCTTAGCAAGTCTTTGTCAGCAGGTGAAAATGCTTTTTGTATGCCTTCAAGGTTACAGAATTGTGATCTAATGCCACTGCAAGAAATACTGTGACCCACATCGTCCACCTCTAGAACAAGTAGTTTGTACTTTTCAAGCCTAATGGTCATGTCTCTTTCTTTAAACATGTTCAGAACTTGTTCAGGTTCCAATATATGCTAATCTTTTGTGAAAATCAATTTATCATCCTGCATTGCATGTACATTGTCTGACCCCCTCAAACAAAATGTCTCTGGCTTCTTAGAATATACAATCTACCAATGCTAGACCAAATAGCAGCAATAAATATGTGTATGCCCCATGAGGAGTGTCAAAAGTGGTAGGGTCCTGAGAATTTTTGTTTGGTCAATGAAATCTGATGATAAGCAGAGTGTAGATCTATGTTCAAGAAATGTTTTGTTTTTCCTATGTTGACAATCCTCTCCTTTATGCTGGATGAGGAATGATATTAAAAGAAAAAGTTGTTATTTAATGCATGAGGGTCAACGCATAAGAGCAAATCTCCGGACTGTTTTCCCGTTAAAACAACTGGAGAAAACCACTACAAAGAATCAGTGGCCTATATCAAACCTTCAACACAAGCAGAATTTTCAGATATTTTCTAAAACAAGCGGTATGGTCTGACCTTGGGAACCATGGGAGTAGTTTCAGCTTCAGCTTCATATAGCGCTCAGATCCCTGTACTGTACCAATGTCATTCTGGAAAAATTCTGGAAATGTTGGAACTACTTCTTGAATAATATTCTCGTTAGCTTCTAACACCAAGATTGGGTCATCTCCAAGCACAATAGGATTTCAGAACCTGGTCTCAAACAAATGCCCAGCTTTGCCAGATCTACCCACCCCACCACAATATGACGTCCTTTTACGACAACATAGACTTTAGTTTCAATATGTCTTTCGAAACTCTCTAATTGTACAATGAAATACCCCCCCCTCATGCTCCCCAAATACTTTGGGAATAATGTCTGTTTCTCTTAAAGAAGACCCCTTCTGCTAATGCATGCCAAATGTTGTGTCAGCAGTAATTGTGATGGGCAGGATGGACAGGTCTATAAGGCAATGAGGCAGTGCCCAATGGGCTGGTCAGACAGGTCAGTGTGTTTGCTGATTTTTTGGATATTTGTGGACCTGTTTATGGTCCACTGGACCCGTTTTTACAGTTGAGTTCCAAGTTATTAAGGCAAACATTGCCTGCAGCAAGTTCAAATCCTTTATGTCTTTCATATCTTCCAAAACACATATACAGTATATTTTAACCAGATGAGAAGTGCCCAAATTTGCTAAAATTGGCACTTTTTTGCTATTTAATTCACTAATGGGGCCACTTTTATTTGGGTGCCGAGGCCTATTTTCTGTCACAGTCCATCAATCATCATAATTAAGAGTACATCATTAATCCTAACTTCACACCTTTTCATTATTATTATTTATTTTGAAAATTTTATATAGCGCGAACAAGATCTTTGCAGATATCAGAGCGCTTTACAAAGCAGGGAATACCAGCACAAGAGTGAAACTCAGGTCATTAGGGAGTAAAGTAAAACAGGTACATCAATAATGCAAGTATTACAGATAGACGTGTGCATAGATAGTCAAGTAAGTCAATAATACAGGTAAAACACATAGTCGTAGGGATCATACAGAATAATACAGATTGGTGCACGTGAGCACGTAGAGCACGTGGCTACCTCCGACGGAGGTGTCCCGGCGCTAGCAGCGTATCCCACCTGTAGGGGATGAGCCGGACTAGACAGTGAGCTCTAGGGCAGGCCGCACATCCATGACCCTTGTTTATTGCTATCAATAACAGCATTAATCCCTGTATCAATGATGAGTATTACCATACCGATTTTATCTATACAGCCCTGAATATCAACATTGCTAGTACCCCACACACAGACTGAAAGTGTGGACGACTCGCGTCAGATCGTGTAGAAGCACTTGCATAGTTCTTGAAGCGGAAGACCCGCGCCTGGACTATCGTTGCAGCGCAAAATTTGAAGAAACATTTGAGGTACCTGCGAGATTTGCACCCACCAAAAAAATATAATTGGCTTAAGTTTGTGAGTGATCTCACCATACAAAGTAGTGTTCAGCCATCAATTTGCTGGTCTGGTTCTAAGTTACCAAAATAATGTTCCAACTGTAATCATTATGGTTTTGTCGATCAGTGGGTCTTTGAGGTTTTCCTGCGGAAACTCGTCGCCAAATATGTGGTAAATGGTAATACCAACCTACAATAGAGGAAACCGGATGAACGCAAGTGAGAAGTTTATTTTTCCAAGTTAATGACTCACTACAGTAGAACACACCAGAGAGGTTGGGAATATGCAGTAACCAGTGGTCGAAATAGGGGTATCTGAGGGGAATGACATACCCATACTTTTTTGATTTTAGAAAAACAGTTCCCCTACTTTGTGTGAAAAGACATCCATCCCGGGACAGTTAACAGCTGAAATGCTTCCGCTGAAGTGTGAGGCAGGGGGCCTCGTCTGCTATAAACCCGAGGGAGAGGCAGAAAGCTAAACAAGCCTTCTTGCCAGGGTGCACGCTGCCCTGAAAGAAATGTAATGTGTGCAATTGGTCAATCTTCAAATGTAAAGGGAGCTGGGAAGCAGCCGTGGCTCATGCAGGTAAGATTGGTGGGGCCGGGTTGGGGGTGGTGGACTTTGACAGACAAAAACAAGGGAAAATGAAATCAATAATTAATTTTCCCATGTCGTAGTCTCTCGAAATCCCCCCTCGCCCACCCAGCCCCACCCGGCCCACCAGCCCTACCACTTTTACCTGCATGAGTTGCGGCTGCTTGGAAGCCGGTATTGACTTAAATTCATGAAAATACTTGAAAATTCCTGATGAAAAACATTTATTCTTTTTGAGAGGTGTTATAAGGGAACTACCAACTAAGCTGTGAAATTTGTGCTTTTAAAAGAAAGTTATATAAAAAAAATTTGCACCGTGTACAGTCTGGGTATTACTAAAATCTATATTTTGGAAGCACTTTTTTATCTCAAACATTTTTGCGCATTTTGTAGCAGCCTCGCTTATGCTGTGTGTAATGCAAGTTTAAAATAATGACTTACATGTTGACAGTGCTTTCTTACACAGACTGAGACCTCGTAGCACCAAACACACACAAGTCACTATTCTCCACTGCATAAACCAGGATTCAAGTCGGTGACTCTCTGGTGCAGAGCAAGTAAACTAATAGAGATTTCATAATGTAGGATTGTCCATTTTCCACTGATTAACATAAATTGCATTTCATTTTCATATTAGCCGGGGGGGATTTTGTATGTAGATACCTAAAGGTGAAAGACTGAAAAAAGTTACAGAATAATTTGTTTTTATTTAGCCATGCCTTTGACCACGCCCCCACACTCTCTCACCCCTCCCCCATTGCGCGCATGACAATTCCCATACTGTTTTTGAAGCACTTCGACCACTGACTAGCAGATTGCTTCTAAGCTCTAGAATTCCATGTCAGTCCACGAGGCTCTGATTATGCTTCTCTATTCTTTACTGACATAAACAGCAGCCAATAAAAACTTTAAACTGGCATGACCCCGGAAGGACAACACCCTCCCTTAGTCTGCACCAATCACTGTCCAGTCCACCACATAAGAGTCCTTGTGAACCTCAAGACCTCCTCTTTCTTTGCTGCAGCAGCAGCGAGTTAAGTGAATTTTCCTTCTTGCATTTAGTGTGCTTATTGGGATTGATCGTTGTGTATGGTGGTGTGGCGCGTGAGCGCTTTCTTGTTGTGTCTCCCCAACATGCTTACATTTGATTTTTAGCCCCTTGTGTGTGTATTTCTGGCAAACGCCGTGGCGCGATTCGGCGGGGCGCGTTAGAGCGCGATAGAGGGCGGTGGAGTAGGAGGAGGAGGAGGCAGACGCGGGTCTCTCGCGCACAGAGAGTAGTCAAGTCAAGTCAAGTCAAATAATTTATATAGCGCGCTACATACCCAGAGGGTCTCAAGGTGCTTGAAGAGGGGTGGAGAATTATTTGTCGAATATCCAAGTTTTAAGTTGCTTTCTGAATGCTAGGTGGTTCTGAGTAAGGTGAAGGTGAGTGGGAAGTGAGTTCCAGGTTTTGGCAGCCAGGTAGGAGAAGGATCTTCCTCCCATGGTTGTTTTGTTGATGTGAGGTACAGTAGCAAGGGCTTGGTTGGAGGAGCGTAGCTGGCGGGGGGGAGTGTAGAAGGAAAGTCGAGTGTTGAGGCATTCGGGTCCAAGTTCGTAGAGTGCTTTGTGTGCGTGGGTTAGGAGGCGGAATGTTATCCTCTTATTGACGGGGAGCCAGTGGAGGTTTTTCAGGTGGCTAGAAATGTGGTCTTTACGCGGGATGTCTAGTATGAGTCTGGCTGATGCGTTCTGGATGCGTTGGAGTTTTTTCTGAAGTTTTGCGGAGGTACCGGCGTATAGGGTGTTACCGTAGTCCAGGCGGCTCGTGACCAGTGCGTGGGTGACCGTTTTTCTAGTTTCGGTGGGGATCCAGCGAAATGTTTTTTTGAGCATGCGAAGAATGTTGAAGCAGGATGATGAAACGGCGTTGACTTGTCTGTTCATCGAGAGTGAGGAGTCCAGGATGACGCTGAGGTTCCGTGCGTGGTCCGTCGGGATGGGTGCTTTTCCAAGGGCCTCAGGCCACCAAGAGTCATCCCAGGCGGAGGGGGAGGTACATAAGATAAGGACTTCTGTTTTGTCTGAATTCAGTTTCAGACGGCTGTGCTTCATCCACTCGGCTACTTCTTTCATTCCTTCATGTAGGTTGGTTTTGGCGGTGTTCGGGTCTTTGGTAAGTGAGAGGATCAGTTGAGTGTCATCAGCGTAGGAGATGATGTTGAGGTTGTGTTGGCGTGCGATGGTCGCGAGGGGGCTCATGTATACGTTGAAGAGGGTGGGGCTGAGTGAAGATCCTTGTGGCACGCCGCAGATGACTTCAGTGGCCTCTGACTTGAATGGTGGAAGGCGGACTCTCTGAGTTCTTCCGGTAAGGAACGAGGAGATCCATTCCAGTGCTTTTCCTTGGATTTCGATGTTTCTGAGGCGTTGTAGGAGGGTGCTATGACAGACTGTGTCGAAGGCTGCGGAGAGGTCAAGGAGGATGAGGGTGACTGTGTCTCCATTGTCCAGTAGAGTTCGAATGTCGTCTGTTGCTGCGATGAGTGCGGTCTCAGTGCTGTGTTTTGCTCGGAAGCCGGACGGTGAGGAGTCGAGGGATTTGTTGGTTTCGAGGAAGGCGGCGAGCTGGTTGTTGACAGCTTTCTCGATGACTTTGGCCGGGAATGGTAGGAGCGAGATGGGGCGGTAGTTTTTGAGTTCGGTGGGGTCAGCTGTGGGTTTTTTCAGAAGGGCGCTGAGTTCGGCGTGTTTCCAGCTTTCCGGGAAGGTGGCGGAGTTGAGGGAGCAGTTGATGACGTCCCGGAGCTGTGGTGCAATGATGGAGTCTGCTTTGTTGAAGATATGGTGAGGGCATGGGTCTGTGGGGGAACCAGAGTGAATGGAGTTCATCAGGCGGATGGTGTCCTCGGTGGAGATAGGGTTCAAGTCGTTGAGGATGTTCAAGGGGGGTGAGGGTGCGGCAGAAGGTTGGGAGGGTTGGTCTCCGGGTTGGTTGTCGAAGCTGTTGTGGATGTCTGCGATTTTGTCGTGGAAGAACAAGGCTAGGGAGTCGCAAAGGGTTTGAGAGGGAGTGATGTCGTTGGAGTTGGCTGAGGGGTTGGTAAATTCTTTGACGATGTGGAATAATTCCTTGCTGTTGTGGGCGTTGTTGTCTAGTCGGTCTTTAAGTGCAGCTTTCTTGGCCGTCCGGATCAGTTGGTGGTGTGTGCGTGTGGCGTTTTTAAAGGCGTCCTTGGTGCTGGTGTTTGGGTCTTTTTTCCAGGCCTTCTCGAGGGAGCGACAGAGTTTCTTGGATTTCTTAAGATCATCGTTGAACCAGGGAGCGTTTTTGCTGCCTAGTTTGTTTTGACGTTTTTTCAAAGGTGCTAGGTTGTCGGCGCTGTTGGTTAGCCATTGAGTGAAGTTAATGGCTGCTTGGTTGGGGTTCGAAGAGTGGGCAGGGGGGTTTTGAATAAGCAATGTGGAAATCTGGTCAATGGTTATTTTGTTCCAGTTTCTTCGCAGAGTAGGTTGAGGATGGTTGTGGGTTGTGGTCTTTTTGTAGACAAAGTGAACGCAGCTGTGGTCAGTCCAATGGAGAACTGTGGTGTGACTGAAGGAGATATGTTTGCTGGAGGTGAAGATGGGGTCGAGTGTGTGACCTGCGTAGTGAGTGGGGGTGTTAACAAGTTGTTTGAGTCCAAGGTTGGCGAGATTGTCCAGTAGGGTGGTGGCGTTGCTGTCGTTGCTCTTTTCCAGGTGAAAATTGAGGTCTCCCAGTAGAATGTAGTCCTCGGAGGGGAGGGCGTGTGGGGTGATGAAGTCAGTGATGTCTTCACTGAATTGTGCACGGGGTCCAGGTGGCCTGTAGAGGAGGGTGCCTCTGAGTGTGGTCTTGGGGTCGGTGTGGATCTGGAAGTGAAGGTGTTCGGCGCTAGCGAGGTTGACGTCTGAGCTGGTTGAGATGCGGATGGAATTCTTATGGACGATGGCGATGCCTCCACCTGTTTGCTTGGTACGGTCCTTACGGATGATCTTGTATCCTTCCGGGATGGCAATGGTGATGTCTGGGGCTGAGGAGGCGTTCATCCATGTTTCTGTTAGGAAGGCGACGTCCGGAGAGATGGTGTCTAGTAGATTCCAAAGGTCGATGGCGTGTCTGTGGACCGAGCGGGTGTTGAGCAGGATGCATTTTAGGTGGTTGGTGTCAGATCTCTGTTTGGTGTTCGTGGATGTGGAGTTGGTCTTGGTGCCGTCATACTTGCAGGAGTTGCATGTGAAGGGTCCATGGGTGTGTCCAGGAGCGGCTTGGGCGCAGTTGGGGAGTCGCCCGGGGTTTAGGGCTAAGAGGGTGGGGGCGTCGTATGTAATGCGGATGGGGTGGGTGGGACGGGGGCCAGGGGGTCTGGCGCTAGGCGCGGGCTTGGCGCGGACAGGCGTAGACGGGCTTACCTTTGGCGCACCTTCGGCGTGACCGCTGCGCGTTGGGTCATCAGTCATAAGTGGAGAGTGGAGGGGGCGGAGCTTGGGAGGGTCAGCTGGGAGGCGGTAGCGGGGAGGGGAGGCGGGCCAAGGGAAGCACAATAACAAGATGGTGGTCGGGGATAGAAACCGAAACTGAGGCGAGGTAAACAATCAGCAATGCCGAGTTAGACAGTAAAAGCAAGAGCAGGCTGTTACAATGTCTCTGAACTGTCGCGCTTAAGAACAAATCATAAAGGTGCGGCGCTACGGTGTGATGCGCTATGACCGGCTGACAATGGAAATTTAAAAGAAATGCAGCAGGCTACGATACCAAGCTCCGATAGCAGGGCAATGCACTTCAGGTGTTGCAGTAGCGGAGAGCGGGAAAGCGCTTCAGGGAAGGCTCTTCAGCAGTAGGCGCTATGATCGGAATCAGGAGGAGTGGGGAGCGACCGCTTTGGCACAGGTCCAGATTCGAGTTCGGGCCCCAAACACGGCGCGCATGCGCGAGGACTCGAGTTTCGATTGTGTTTACCGGCTCCTCGCGGGTAGCTCGTCGCGAGACTGCATCAATCTCTGGCCTCATTTGAACGCTTACCGGAGCGTGTCCGGATTAGAGCCTTGCTCTAGGGGAGTTCTAGTGTGCAAATAGGGGTCTCCTTCCACCTGATATATTTCAGCCGCTCTAGTGTGTTGGCAACTGGGGTTGCAGTGTGTGTGAGACAGAGGCACCCCTTGGCTGCTCCCCCCCTTGTGAATTTCCTCCACAGCTCCCTGCCTTATAGATATGGCGTACTACGCTGAGGAGGGCGAACAGTGGGTCGAGTTTAATGAGTATGAAGAGTATGAGCCTGAAGAAGATCAGTTGGAGGAGAATCTGGTTGAGGCCCTGGATACCCACATCCAGGGGACCGTTAATAAAACCCTGATTAAGGCTTTAAAGCCTTTTACTAAACCCCTTCAGAACTATGGCAAGAGGAAGTTTAAATCTACCCACAAGGGTGATACCTCTACTCATGCCTCGGCCCAAAAGCTGTACAAAAGGGGGTGGTGATGGACAGAGCATCTGAATCAATCAAACACTCACACCCAGTCAAAAGATCTGGGTTTAATCCATCACCGTTCTTTAGCCCACTCTGCCAAAAGCTAGCGCAGATGGCCAGGAATGTGATGAAGGATCATGGCTCTATGGCTAGTCGCACATCTGGGGAATCTTCCACGTCCCCACCTGGTACCTCGGACTCGGAGGTTGAATCGGTGGCTTCCAAGAAGAAAAATAAGAAGGTGAAACACACGGCATATAAGGCAGATGATAGTCAGGTACCCAGGAACCTGCTGTTCGATCCCAATAGTATAGTGCACCATAGGTCTACAGAGTGGGTACCTTGCCCGGAGTTTGCGTATTATGTTGCTAACAACTTGCGACAGGGTTTTGAAAATGGGGGGAGAGCCACGTTGCGGTCAGAATGTCCCAGACCCTCCTTGACTGGGAAGGTGGCGGATATGCCGGACTTGGACCCTACTATAGCGGCGTTTATGAGAAAGTTCGCAAAAGATCCGAAAAAAGTACTAGACAGAGCATGGCGGGGGTGTCAGGACAAAATGTTGGATTTCTCTGGACCCCTTACAAAAATCCTGGAGGCCGCGGTCAAGGCAAAAGAGCAGAATGTGCCGATGGATACATCAGATGTCATGGAATGGGCACAACGTGCCATGTGTTTCTTGGGAAATGCCAATGTGGCCCTGTCCACGGAGCGGAGACGCTCTTTTCTCATGAGAATTGATTCCCAATTAGCGGAGATGGCCACCACAGAGCCAGGTTCCCTTGCCAATGGCATGCTTTTTGGAGACAAATTTGTAAAGGAAATGGGCAAGAACGTGGCCACCTTCTCCTCTTTGGATAAATCGCAAGCAAATATTAAAAATGTGTTCCACACAGGTGTTTTTGACAGGGCCGGCCGTCCACGAGGTCGAGGGTCCGGCCGAGGTTTTAGTCAGACCTCGCGTGGCAACGAGGCAGAGGTGCTCAACGGTCCAATTTCTACCCCTCCCGCAATCGGGGAGGTTGAGGCAGAGGGCAGAGAGGAGCCTATCGAGGACAACAGAATAATTCAGGAGACAATTCCTATTCAGTACAGTTTCTATGTGCAACAGAACCCATGGTGGGAGGCAGACTGGCTCTCATTCTTCACAGGTGGCGAGAGCTTACAACCAATCCCTGGGTGTTGCAGACAGTACATAGAGTTCTATGCCTCTCCCACGCAGCAACAAGCGCCCAGTCCCCTTCATTTTTCCCTACCAGAACAGAGTTTCATCGACGCAGAGGTGCTTTCATTGCTCCAAAAGGGAGCAATTGTGGAGTCAGTTCCACACGCTCAAGGTTTTATAAGCACCGTCTTCTTGGTCCCCAAAAAGACCAGGGATTTCGGCTGGTTTTGAATCTCAGGGAATTCAATGCCTGGGTTGTGTATCGGCACTTCAAAATGGAGGGCATACACTTACTGCGCGACATCCTGTTAGAACAGGATTGGATGGTGCGCTTGGACTGAAAGGACGCTTATCTAGAGGTGCCCATTTTCCCTCCGCATCGGCGGTTTCTACAATTTCAATGGCGCAACCGGTGGTTCGAGTTTTCCACCATGCCCTTTGGCCTGTCATCCGCTCCTTGGTGTTTCACCAAGCTGATGAAACCGGTGGTCCAGAGGTTAAGAGAATGAGGAGTGAGACTGATTATTTACCTTGACGATATCCTGATTATGGGTGAGTCGCCGGAGATTGTGTCGCTCCACCTTTCATGGACGATTCAACTCCTTCAGGAATTGGGCTTTCTGCTGAAATCAATTTTGATACCTTCTCAGGTAATGGAGTTCCTGGGTTTCCAGGTCGACTCGGTGACGACACAGTTGCTCTTACCTCTCAAGAAGAGGGTAGCGATCAGGAAGGAATTGAGGAGAGAGCTTGCCTCTCCGACAATCTCCTTGAGGACTTTAGCGTGTCTGGTAGGATTGTTAGCCTCCTCGATTCAGGCGATATTTCCGGGTCCTTTACACTACAGGGCCCTGCAACGGTTGAAAATATTACATCTACGCAAGGGCTTAACTTATGCTCAGCAGGTTTCCCTTTCACCAGAGGCTCGTACGGAGATGAACTGGTGGTTAGATCATATGGATGCTTGGAATGGCAAAGCCATTTTTGCGGCCACCCCGGAGGTAGTGATAGAATCGGATGCTAGCGGTGGGGCTGGGGAGCCCGATGCGGATCGGTGGAGACGGGGCCATTGGCCTCGCGAGGAACTGAATCTCCACATCAACTGCTTGGAGCTTCTGGCAGGTTCCTTCGTGGTTCGCACTTTATCCCCGCAGCAGGTGACTTGCTGCATTCTCCTGCGCATGGACAATGTGTCCGCGGTACAATATATAAATCGCCTCGGAGGCACCAGGTCCTGTCTCCTGGCGGAGATAGCCAAGGGTTGGCATTATTGCCTGGACCATCACAAATCGGTGACGGCGGAGTACATACCGGGTTCTGTCAACGTGACAGCGGATTGGAATTCTCGGTATTTGAGGGATGCCAGCGATTTGATGTTGCATCCCAGGATTTTCAGGGCAGTGGACCACAAATGGGGTCCGTGTGTGATAGATCTGTTTGCCTCCCGGCTCAACAGACAGTTGCCCCAGTTTTACAGTTGGCGTTCGGATCCCTTAGCCTCAGACGCCTTTCTTCAGTCATGGACGACGGACATTCTATATGCGTTTCCTCCGTTTGTCATGGTCATGAGGGTTCTGGCTCAGGTTCGGCAGCAGAAGGCAGAGATTGTTTTGATTTCCCCATGTTGGAAAGCACAGGCGTGGTTTCCAGTCACGATGAGTCTCACATGTGCGCCTCCGGTGCGAATCTTATCATTCCCAGACCTTCTCAGAGACCCGTTGGGCCTTCAACATCCGTTGGTCTTGCAGGATCGCTTGACACTCATGGGATGGAGACTTTCCGGCGTCGCTGGCAAGTGCCGGGAGTTTCACAAGACACTCTCTTTTTCTTGTCACAAGCGTCGGCACGTTCCACTCACAAGCGTTATGAGTCAGCTTGGCGACAATGGGTTGGTTGGTTTAACGAACGACAGGGAGATCCGATGGGATCCGATATACATATGACTCGATCAGGTATTGCATATAGGTCGGTAAATAACTTTAGGTCAGCAATTTTGGTGGGACATCCGCATGTGGATGGCAAACCTGTGGGGGAGCATCCCCTGGTGTGCAAGGTGGTCAGGGGGATTTGGTTAGTCAATCCCCCTCAACCCAAGTATACAGAGCTTTGGGATGTTTCGGTGATCCTACGTTTTCTATTGGCTTGGCTGACTAATGAGGGCCTTTCACGAAAACAGCTTTCAGCGAAACTTACGATTTTACTCTGTTTGATTTCATGCAGGCGAGTGTCGAATATTCGTGCATTGGATTTGGCAGGTAGAGTATTTACTCCTACGGGAGTTTCTTTTACGATTTCAAAACGGACTAAAACACATTCAAAATGTATTTCTTATCCTGCATTTCCTCACCACAGTAAACTATGTGTGGAAAAATGTTTAAAAGTATATGAGGATTGTACTAGGGAATTTAGGAATGATGTGTTAGGTCAACTATTGATATCATTGCAGAGACCATTCTGCCCAGTCACTACTGCGACTCTGGCCAGGTGGGTTTCCTGGTTATTGAGTCTGGCGGGTATTGATACCTCCAAATTTGGGGCTCACTCGGTGAGGGGGGCTAGGGCCTCAAAATCTTTTGGCGCCGGTTCTCGGCTTCAGGACATCATGACTGCGGCAGATTGGTCGTCTGATTCCACATTTAAAACGTTTTATCATAAACCTATTGTGGATGTGGCCTCGGTGGTGGTGGAGAAACTAAACTAGCATAATTAGAGCCTCAGTGGACTGACACAGAATGAAATATTGTCTAGCAGTCGCGACAAATAATTTTCAGTTCTATTAAGGACACAGAGGCGAGGATTATCCCACCCAGGCTAGCAGAGAAATATACTTGCATTATTGTGTGAGTATATGATGTATTGTACCCACCCGAAAGATTGTCAAGGAATTATTGTATTTCCTGGTATTGGAATGGCCATTACGGTTTATATTCTCGTTTCAGGTGACCAGCACAAGCATACTTGAGAAGAACAGTCTACGGTCAGTGGCGGTGGGAATTTCGTGGGAAGGAGAGGACTCTCTTCAGAGGTGGATGTGATAGTTGCCACGTTGACTTCCAGTCATGGTTTGGACTGTTGTTGAGAATCGCAAAGAAAGAGGAGGTCTTAAGGTTCACAAGGACTCTTATGTGGTGGACTGGACAGTGATTGGTGCAGACTAAGGGAGGGGGATGTCCTTCCGGGGTCATGCCAGTTTAAAGTTTTTATTGGCTGCTGTTTATTTCAGTAAAGAATAGAGAAGCAAAATCCTCGCCTCTGTGTCCTTAATAGAATTGAAAATTCTTTGTCGCGACTTCTAGACAATTTTTCACTCCCAGCTACCTTCTACACAAACCTTACAGGCGCAGTAAAAGACATAAGACACTGGAATAGCACGTGTTACAAAAAGCATAATGAAATAGAGCATGGAGCATGCCGCAGCAAGGCCACTCTGTTTTAATTGTACTTGCTTGAAGTGAATACCCATGAGTGCACGTGCCGCTCCGCCCCCTTGCACCCCCATTCCACAGCTATTAATAGGGCGTCGCTCTCCATCAAGCCCCCCGCCAGCCTTTCAGTGTAAAATGCATTTCCCCGCGGCTTTGCTTCGTGAAAGTGCCGGTGCTAAATAATAGCAACTCTGAGCCTGAACCTGGAGATGGATTGTGCGTTCCATGCCAGTGGCAGCTGAGATGAATGTTACGAGGACGTTGATTGGTTGGGAGTCAGAATATTCCAGAATGTTTGTTTTTAACTGGTCCCCAGCTCATGGATTAACAAGTGGAAGAGGGTGGTTACTAGCGAGAGGCCCGTCTTAAACCTGTCCTCTTATGACTGCCCTGCCCCACTGTCTGCACTTTACTGCTCTTATGATGTGTGCAGGCGGACAACCAGAGCCAACATTTTTTTTGGGAGGGGGGGGGCTGAAAAATATTTCGGGGGGGGGGGCTAATTCTTCCAACCATAGACAGAGTGACTGAAAGAAGGGGTGAAAACATAACAAACGCCTAATTTACAAGTAAATGGTCTTTTAAAGACCTGTTAAGTACTGCTGCTGCAATTAGACGGTCGCCAGCCCGCAAAGCAGTGTCAGCCCGGGCTGACACACCCGACGGTTGGGGTTGAAGCCCCGTGAGCCCAATGGGTGTTGCGCGAGCCGAATGGGTGCTGCGCGCCTGGATGTGTGCATACATGTCACGCAGTGCACAGGAGGGAGTGCAGCAGCGGCTGGCAGTGAGGGCGAGGGGAGGGGGGCTCATTCTGTTTAATCTCAGATCAGAAGGCCTCTTGAGGGTGGATAAGCGCCTCTCAATCACCCCTCAGAAGAAGGCGGGCTGGCATCAGCTGTTGGGCCTGCTGACATTTGCTTTACCAGCGGAGATAAGCTCCATTAATGATGGGAATAACGCATTAACCATGACATTAACGCGTTTTAACTGGTGGGATTGATTCTGTACTACCAGCACAATGGCGGAGGTGCTTCAAGGCACTGTGTAGAACTAACTACTAATGCAGTTATGCTCTTGTTCTCAGCCACTTCTGCAACAGGAGTGTAGGGACTAGATTGGCTTTATGGAAATACCACATGCATACTTACAAATCGTGTTTGAAACCGCAGTATGTGAGGCGGCACCAGGGCACAAGTCTTAAAAAAAGAAGTGGGGGGATGCTGACGTCACGACAGGAAGTGACGTCACGAAAGGTGGCTTGCACCATCAGATTCATTGCCTCCTCTCGCTCACCCTTAAGATGCGATTGTATCAGAGAAGCCAGCACGTGAGCAGCGTTCTGAATGAGCTCCGATCTCGCCCCAGAGAGGCCAAAGAGTGAATGTGTGGCTCCATTTGCTCCAGTAATCGAGCTCCTGGTAAAATAGGAGAGGGGACACGGTACACCCTTTTGGTACCCCGACTCGAGCCCTGGACGGCACACACCAGACCTCCGCGGGCTCTGAAAGAAAGTTTGGTTTAAATGTTGAGGGACCAATTCATCAGCCCCTGTGTGGACCTGCCTCAAGAGGTCACCCGCAAACACTGCAAGGAAATGTGTCATTGGAGAGCTGACATGTGCAGTGCATGCATTCAAAATGCACACATTCCCCTGGCAGCATGTGAGGCCCCGCTACCAGCCACGGTTGTCACCTGGTGAGTATTTCACTGCAGTGGTTCTCAACCTGTGGTCGGGGGACCCCTAAGGCTCAGTGAAGCCTTCCCAGGGGGTCCGCAACTGCTTAGAAAATTAAATATTAACAAATTAATAAAGTGTATATAAATAAAGAAGCTGAATGTACCATTGAAAATTTTGAAGCGTACTGTAAATGTGAAGGAATTTGAAACTTGAGGCTAAAAATGTAATTCGTGTCCTCAGATTGATTTGTGAGAGCAGTGACGGTTCATTAAACAAAATATAGTAAGGACAATGAGGAGCCTCAATTGAATTTAGAAAAGCTCCAACCTCTATAGTAAAGTTAAATTCAGATCTTTTCTATTTATATGTGTTTGCGAATTTAAAAAAATCCATCATCATTTGTGAATTTCTTTGATGAATGCTTTTTTCTGTATTTTTTGTGTATTGTTGTGCAGTTCAAATCATCTACAATGCTTAGGGTGGGGTCCCCGGCTTCCAGTAATGACTCTTGAGGGGCATTGATTCCATTAATGATTAAGTGGGGGTCCCCAGAAGTCAAAAGGTTGGAACCACTGTTTTACCGCAAGGATCAGTTTGTTCCACGGTTTGGTGGCTGTAGCTGTGTCTAAAGTTCCTATGGAAAAATGAATGGGGATGATTTGTTTTGGGACCCCCTCTTTTTCTTTGCTCCTGTTTGAGGGATCCGCCCAAAACGTTCTAGAGAGAAGCTGAGGCGAAGAACATTTTTGGGGAATATTTGTTAAATGGTGCCCTAGCTCAAGGTTGTTAAAAAAAAGTGCCGGGATCAGAGGTTTAACGGGGCTCTCATGAGCTCTTGGAACTGACCTGAGCCTGCAGTGACCTGGGGCCTTCGGCTGCCATGAATAGCACTGCAATGAGCCGTGCGGCCTCCCTTCATCCTGTGCTGGCTCTGGCCTGAGCCCCTCAGCGGTGGGATGGGACTGAGGGCGGCACGGTGAGCTCAAACAGAGAATACAAGAAACAGAATGCATCTATTGCTGCTGCTTGAGCGGGCAGGCAGAAAGGATCCTCTGTGTATCTGGTTTTATACTGAGCGTTGTCGGTGGAGAGAGAATACGGTAGAGAGGAGAGATGACCAGGGAAGTAGAGAGACCAGAGGAGGCGAAGAAGAGGCATCAGACAGACAGGAGAGGCACCGAGAGACAAGAAGAGTGTGTGAGAGGGAGAGTGGTACTGCTGAGACAGATGAGGAGACAGATGCTGGAAGGCAAAGATGTGAGAGAGGACGAGACTGATGAGAGAGGTGATCAATCAATCAATCAATGACATTTATAAAGCGCACTACATACCCGTGGGGTCTCAAGGCGCTGGGGGTGGGGGGGGGGGGATGGGGGGGGGGGAGGTGCCGCTACTGCTCGAACAGCCAGGTCTTCAGCTTCTTCCTGAAGGAGAGGTGGTCTTGGGTCAGGCACAGGTCGGTCGGGAGGGAGTTCCAGGTCTTGGCGGCCAGGTAGGAGAAGGACCTTCCTCCTGTAGTCGCTCTTCGGATGCGGGGGACGGCGGCGAGGGCGTGGTTGGCTGATCGGAGGTGGCGTTTGGGAGCGTAGAAGTTGGTTCGGCTGTTGAGGTGGCTCGGGCCTTGGTCGTGTAGGGCTTTGTGTGCGTGGGTGAGGAGGCGGAAGGTGATTCTTTTGTTGACGGGGAGCCAGTGAAGGTCTCTCAGGTGTCCGGAGATGTGGCTGGTTCGTGGGATGTCGAGGATGAGTCTGGCTGAGGCGTTCTGGATCCGCTGGAGTCTCTTCTGGAGCTTGGCGGTGGTACCGGCGTAGAGGGCGTTGCCGTAGTCCAGTCGGCTAGTGACGAGGGCCTGGGTGACGGTCTTCCTGGTCTCGGTGGGGATCCACCAGAAGATCTTCCGTAGCATGCGTAGGATGTTGAAGCACGCCGAGGAAACGTTGTGATGAAGACAGAGACATTGGAAAAGAGACTGCAGAGAGCCTGGAAATGAGAAGACAGAGGAGAGACGTGACAAGCATTCAGACAAGAAGGTTATAGCAAAGTGAGACAGAATTAGTGGGGGAGACGTGAGAGAAGGAGGCAAACAAAGATACAGCCCCAAAAGAGACATCAGAGAGGGAGGACATGTGTTAAAGAGACATCTTAGAGAATGGGAGCTAGATGAGAGGCAGGTGAGAGCAAGAGAGAGATGGACAGCAGGAGTCAGGTGTAAGAGAAGAGATAGAGAAAGACTGATGTGAGAGAGCTCAGAGAGAGTGAGAGAAGGAGAGTGAGGTGGGATGGAGGTGAGAGACACCTTGATGACGATTGGGGTTCACCAGGGATCACAGCTGCACTGCCAGGCTTGCCCCTTGTGGTCCTTGGCACTGTTTTTCCACCCCCTGGCTTTAGAGATCGCAAAATCAATGCCAAGGACACACAGGCCTCACATTTTTGTGTATTTGGGCCCCCTTCTCTTTTCTTCTGCCCAATTTTATTACACTAATAATACATTTAAATATAATATACCCTATTATTGAAATGTAATGGAGTACGAGGAATTAGAACAGACATATGCTAACAGCTGAGGCAAGTAAAACAAGATGCTTATAAATGTATATTTAGTCCAAACGTGCACGTTAGAGTATGTTTGGGTAAGAAAAAGTACCTGTTAGTGTGAGCTTGTGTCTATGAGTAAGCGTGTGTGTGAGAGTGAAACTGGGTTAGAGTGAGTGACAGGTATTGAGTGACACTGAGAATCGGTAATTGAGTGTTAGAGGGATTGAGCATGAGCCAATGAGTGAAAGAATGAATGAAAGTGAGTAATAATATGCAGGTGAGAATGAATAGGAATTATTGTCAGGAGTGTTAGAGAGTGTGAGGGAATGAGAAGGAGTGAGTGAGAATGAGTGACACTGAGTGACAATGAGCGAGTTTAACTGTGAGTGAGAATAAGGAAGGAGTGTGACTGAGTGAGTGAGTGATTGTGAGGAGTGTTAGAGAGTGTGAGGGAATGAGAAGGAGTGAGTGAGAATGAGTGACACTGAGTGACAATGAGCGAGTTTAACTGTGATTGAGAATAAGGAAGGAGTGTGACGGAGTGAGTGAGTGATTGTGAGGAGTGTTAGAGAGTGTGAGGGAATGAGAAAGAGTGAGTGAGAATGAGTGACACTGAGTGACAATGAGCGAGTTTAACTGTGAGTGAGAATAAGGAAGGAGTGTGACTGAGTGAGTGAGTGATTGTGAGGAGTGTTAGAGAGTGTGAGGGAATGAGAAGGAGTGAGTGAGAATGAGTGACACTGAGTGACAATGAGCGAGTTTAACTGTGAGTGAGAATAAGGAAGGAGTGTGACTGAGTGAGTGAGTGATTGTGAGGAGTGTTAGAGAGTGTGAGGGAATGAGAAGGAGTGAGTGAGAATGAGTGACACTGAGTGACAATGAGCGAGTTTAACTGTGATTGAGAATAAGGAAGGAGTGTGACGGAGTGAGTGAGTGATTGTGAGGAGTGTTAGAGAGTGTGAGGGAATGAGAAAGAGTGAGTGAGAATGAGTGACACTGAGTGACAATGAGCGAGTTTAACTGTGAGTGAGAATAAGGAAGGAGTGTGACTGAGTGAGTGAGTGATTGTGAGGAGTGTTAGAGAGTGTGAGGGAATGAGAAGGAGTGAGTGAGAATGAGTGACACTGAGTGACAATGAGCGAGTTTAACTGTGAGTGAGAATAAGGAAGGAGTGTGACTGAGCGAGTGAGTGATTGTGAGGAGTGTTAGAGAGTGTGAGGGAATGAGAAGGAGTGAGTGAGAATGAGTGACACTGAGTGACAATGAGCGAGTTTAACTGTGATTGAGAATAAGGAAGGAGTGTGGCTGAGTGAGAGTGAGAGTGAGAGTGAGAGTGTGAGTGAATGAGTTTAAGTCAGTTTGAGTGAAAATGTGTTGTTAATCCTGAGACTCTGTTGTTGGCCCTGGCAAACTGAAGGTAACTCTTGGCTTATGAAAGCACCTGCGGGAAAATACTGGTACCGGCATACAGGAGGCAGCCTTTAGCATGATAGACACCAGTGACGAAACACAGCCCCTGGCATACTAAAGGTAATTCTGACAGGAACAACCATGACAGACATGTGTCTGCCAACAGCTGCTGTCATAATGGTCATTTTGGCATGGAGGCATGATTGGTCAATGCTGCAATGATATATTGGAGAAATGTTTGTGGCATATGGGCACCCATGACACAATGCTAGCACTGAAGTATTGGAGGTAATTAATTGCATGAGGACAATAGTGGAACCGTGCCATAAGAGAAGGGGGAGCAAATGACAAAATGTTGGCCCTGACATACTAGAGATCATTTTTGGCACACAGCCATCCATGATATATGGACGGCACTAATGACAACATTCTGGCACTGGCTTATTTTATGTATTTTTTGGCCATAAGGGGCACCCAGGGTAAATGACTGGACTTGGAATAATGAAGGTAATTTTGACATGTGGGCCACATTCCGCACGTGTTGGGAAAAAAACCATAGTAAACTCATGGAAAGCTTCTGGTGTCATTGGCCCAGTTCACCATGAAATATCTGAATATTTAATGAGTGCACATTGAGGGTCTGTTGTTTATTTAAGTACATTTTTGTGAAAATTGAGCTTAAAATTCCCTATTTGGCTCCATTTTTTCCCAATATTGTTTGGGGGTGAATTCCTCTCTCCTTGAACTCTTCCTGGGAGAGGTTTGACACACTTCTTTCACTTGCTATCACTTAGGGAGCATCATCACAGTGAAGCTCATGTGACATCACTCACTGGGAAGATTTAGGGTCAAATGTCATATGATGTCAGTTCCTGTGAAGCACATAAGGTCAAAGGGTGTGTGATGTCACTTCCGCTGCCCCGGGCAGTCTGGTGAATTGACGTCCATGATTCAGAGAGAGAGATAGAAAATGTATAGCACTTAGCCGTTGTCCAATTAGGTAGGTTGTTGAGTGGTTTTCAAATGTCCTTGGAATCATGAGATGGCAATATAGGACCATATTATATTTGGTACCTGTTTTTATTTTACATGTTTATTTCAGGGCAGTTATCTTGAAAAGAGTATTTTTCTTCAAAGTGCAGCTACTATTGGAAAGTGACTGGAATTGGAATATTTAGACTTTGTGTACCCTTATTTTTAATGAAACAGTGGGCTATGGTGAGGGGTAGTGTAATTATGTGAGTCTGTGTCCTCAGAGTTTGCTGCCCAATTATGGATTTACTATATTTGTCACCAAATCTTCCACATAATTTGCAAAATCTTCAGACTTCACCAAAAATGTAGATTCCATGTCAAATTGATGAAACATATTTTTGACACAGAATGCGCCACATCATTTTTATTTTAACTTCATATTTTAGATAACCTTTCAGCATAATTTGGTCTTCCATGCCACATAATCTTTGTAGCCTTGACAAAGTTAAATCTCTGCAGAAAGGTTTAGTGGCTATCATTAGGATGACCATTGTATTTCACATGTAACCTTGAAATATTTTCCCTATTTCACGGTTGCCTGTGAAATATCGAATTTGTTCCCCTGCATTTTGTGCAATGAAAGCACCATTTATACAAGTATTAATAATGTAGGTTTCCTTTTCCGTTGGTCACATACTTCTCGGCCGTTGTCTTTCACCGCTGTTTAAAGGAGTCTTGATAGAAAATATTGTTTTGAATATATGACTCCAGATCAGATTTTAAAATGTGGAAACGTGTTCGTTCTTATGGAATTTCTGTGAAAGTATTTAATTTTCGTAAGGAGTAATAAATAATGGGGTTGAAGTTGAGAATTAATTACATCTGTTGCCCTGCACAGTAATGGCTTGTTTTATTTGTGTTATTCTAATATAAATCTTATTTCAACGATTCTGTATGTCTGTAATTGAGATGTGTTTGTGCTTAGTACCATAATGTGCTAATTTAATTTGCCATTGTTGGCAGAATATTAATGTGAACCTATCGGGAGGTGTCGCCCACCCCTCTTTTGCATAATAGTTTATTCATTAGCAGTAATATGGCATTTGTTAGGGACTGTGAAACAAGGCGATGCTCATATTTATTGGAGACAATGTGTATGTACAATAATATCATTAGTATTGTTGAAGTTATTTAAGTGACTTAGTTGTTGTATTTTCTAATCATGTATTTGTAATTGGATCAACTATAAACTGTGGAGATAAATATAAAGCTGCATTTATGAGAGAAATAAACATTAAGGGGCAGATTTATGAGGCCCTTGCGCCACGTTTACGCCACTGTTACGTCACGCAAGGTGGCGTAAACGTGGCGCATTCCTACGAACGATTTACAACGTGACGCATCTAGGCAGATGCGTCACGTTGTAAAGCCCTGCGCCGCTTGTGGGCGTTCCGGCGCAGGGTGGGCGTTCCGAGGCAGGTGCGCCTCGCAAAAGTGGCTGAGTGAAATCTATGAGATTTCACTCAGTCACTTTTACGCCAATGCTGCGTCAAAAGCCTGCGCCTGCTTGAAGCAGGCGTAGGTCTTGACGCAGCATTGTTAAAATGGGGCACCCCCGAGCCTTGCTGGAGCTGCGTCGCGCTTGCGACGCAACTCCAGCAATGCGACACATTTCCGGCACAGATGCGTCACGCATCTGTGCCGTTTTTGCACCATGGTGCGCCGCATTATAAATGCGGCGCACCATGGCTGGCGGAGCTGTGGCGCACTGTGGCGCATGTTAACTGGCGCATCCCTGGGGATGCGCCAGTTAACATAAATCCGCCCCTAAGCATGGTATCGAGGGCTGAAGCTGGGTGCATTGCTTCTGTGTGTGCAGTGTGATGGGGGATCAGATATTTCATCACGACCAGGTGAGCTTCCGGTTTCTGATTCCCCTTGGTAAGCGCTGAGATGCCCCCGGGTGAGTCATGTGCTATATAAGAATCCATACCATACCAAGAATTAAGGGTTTAAAGCCCTCAGCCCAGTGCCACCGCCTCCTCTGCCTTGGGACTGGTTTCATGGTAAACATACATACATACATACATATATGCAAGTCTCCTTAAAATCAGCAACAATGTGGGCGTGGGGAGGGGTGGCCGAAGGTGCCCCCCCCCCCCCGCTGGGGTTTTTGGGTGCGTGCGGGGCTTGACGGCACTTAGAGATTGGTGGAGCTGTAGGGGGCAGGGAGAGGTTCCATATTTCAAAGTGCGTCAAAGGCTCTCTTTTTTGGGTAAGTAGAATGGAGGTGCCACCTCTGGAAGGAGTGGTCTGTATTTTCAGGCCTGTTGATTAGTGGTCACTTGTGGTCTGTGGATAGGCTGAGGATGGTGGCAGAAAAAGCATAGGCAGCGATGAAGGCTCCATGACGCTTACAGAGGTTGGGCCGGAGGACCTTTTGAAACCAGGGGCCCTATATCAAGCACAGACCTGACAACTCACACGGTGCCACCGTGTGACACACAACATCGGCTCCCATGACGCGGTCTCCCATTGAGGAGCCGATATCACACAGTGGCAGGTAAAACAAGCCGAAAACCACTGGAAACAGTGGATCTCCAGCTCATTTCCCAGGCTTTGAACTGCAGACATCCATAAAGGGGTGTGAAATACCCCAGGACACAGGCGCCAGCCTCGGCAAGCTTCTTTATTTTGAAGGGGGGGAGACTTGGGGTGATGTGGGGTTCCAAAGTGCCTTGAATAAACTGCCCGGCATGAAGCCCCTCCTGTTCCAGGCCTCCCCCCTCCTCACATAGTGAGATTGTTCTTTGAAGTTGGCAGGTATGCAAGCATGAATTTCCAAGAGGGCGGGCCTACTGATAAGTTCAGTGAAGGGAGTTGCACTGACCGTTTTGGCATACCCTGCCACCCCACGCCCGGCTGAGCAGCACAGCAACATGCGGGGCATGAGCAGCGTGCCCACTCACCTTCTGCAAGTGGCCAGTGCTTAATTAGTAAAATATTAAGAGCCAGGGCTCTGACCAGGAGGCCACTGCAGCTTGCACCACCCATCGTCCCGGTCATCACTGCCAAACCAGCTACAAAACACCTGTCTTGCATGTGAATGCAATAGTTCAAATTATTCCAGGTCCCCAAAGCAAAAGGAATGGCTGGGGAGGCAGGTATGAGCAATTTTAATGCATATTGTATTCCTAAACTATCGTTGTTCAGCTCATCTCTAAATTAGATGTGCAGCGCCACCATGTGATGGACTGTTCAATCAATCAATCAAAGCATTTGTATAGCGCACTACTCACCGGGAGTGTCTCAAGGCGCTAGGGTACATTGTTGACAATTAGGTGCCGAGGCTGAGTACCAGAAACTAATTAAGTGCAGTGCTTAGTACCGGAAAGTTCCGGCTCAAATTAAGCACTGCAAGTGGCAGAGTAACGGGAGCTCACATGGAATAGAGGAGACACATTGTGATGTTGCAGCCAGTGCAGTGGAGAACAGGAGGGCATGGTGGGTGCTGCGCCCATGGCCAGCTTCCAGACAGCTGACGCATCTAAAGGTTTACATATAAACACAGAGGACCTGATTTATCACAGTATTACACCGTGTTTGCATCACGCATGGTGTCGCAAGGGCAACGCAATACTAAAGTCAGATTTTCCAAACAGCACAAGGCCAGCTTGCGTGGCCCATCATTGCTCGAGTAACCGACCCACCTATGGATTTTGGGGTATTCCCAGATTTGCGGAGACTGATAAAAATGGGAATGCATCAAAATGTTACCCCTTCCCAGGGAAGGCACTAGAAGGAGAAATGTATTTCTTTCTCCTCAATGCGACCATTTTGAGGTATGCTGCATACAGCGGAAACAAGCGGAAGGTTGTTCGTTGGATATGATGAGGAATTTAGGGAGGTGTTATAGAAGCGATGTATGACCTTTTTGGCTGCTGGGTGCTCAACTTTAACATATGTTGTTGTTTTTGTTCTAGGTTGGCGTGTCCAACCAACTCATTCATATCTGCATGTATGACCATTCATTAGTGAAGTGGGTGGTCAGGTAAGCAGAGCATAGGCTAGGACCTGCTGATGCAAGATCACAAATCCAGTGGTGGGATAAAAGGGCATGCAATGGGGAAATATATGTTGACATTGTTGGCACCTTTGGTTAAAGCTAGAGGTTGTCCCGATGATCTGAAGGTCAACCTGGGAGAAAATGATGTGGTTGAGTTGAAGGCTCTGGCACTGCTAAAGAAAATATGATAAGAGACACCAGGAAACTTAACGTTGTTGACTGGAACTTCTATCTTGTGGGCAGAATTAATACTATGGCATGTGTGGGGCGGCACATTTAAATAGGTAAAAGGATTTTGTGCAATGGAACCTATGCTATGGAAGGAGGTTGTGGATTGAGTGTATTTGGGGAATTGCAGTTAGATATTATTATATGTTGTGCACTTATGCGTGGCAGGAGTTTGGGCAGGCTGAAATTGACGTGTAGTAAGATCATTATTTAGCCTGTGATGCATTTTGACTGGGTTCATGGTGCTGTGATATGCGCCTGTCTCAATAAAACATATTTTTGCACACTAAAGATATGTTGTGGTTCCTGTGTTTGTGCTGTCTCACCTGATGGAGGCTTGGAGGGCGGTGAAAGAAGGAGCTATCCCAACTGGGCTTTTCGGTGGGTGGTGCATGCAAGACACCACAGTAGGTGGGCGCTGGTTGGGTTGTATGGGCCTAGGCTTGGCTCCATTTTTCAAGGTAGGTCAAGGGACTCTTTTTTGGGTAACTAGAGGGCAGGTACTAGCTGCAGCAGGTAGGGTCTTCGCTTTTAAGCCAGTCCCACCCAACACCTTTGTAGTCTTGTTATGGCTGTGGTAGATGGTTGGGTGGTTATGCATGTTTGCCTTTAATGAGAGGGAGCTTGACAGAGGGACTACTGATTGATGAGTGTAATAATTCTTAACTACTTAAGCCAGTTTTTTATGCTGCAGACGCGTAAGGTTTCTTGGCGCTGGCTCTGTAATGATTTTGTTGCTTGTGTGCCGTTGCTATCAGGTTTGACGGTTCCCAGGAGTTCAGGATACGTTTTACTCATGGTTAGTCGCGCCCCACGTCAGGTGGACCAGCTCGAGGGAGGGACAGGAATGAGGGGTTGGAGAGAGTTGTGATCTGATTATGACAAGTTAGCTACAACTGCTTGAAGCTATCAGATGCATGACTACCTTATTGAGACACGTTGGTTTATGAAGAAGCAAGTAGTTAAGCTTCAACTTATCTTCTGAAGGTTTCCAGAATGCCATTTGAGAAATCTGAAAGAGGTGGTTCAGAGACTACAGATTATGATTTCACACTTCAGAAAAGCAAATGCAAGATTTTAAAGGACACCCTTGATTTTTTCAGTTTTTTTTCTAGCAATGGAGTCCAAGCTGACCCTAAAAAGCTACAGGACATTAAAACTGCAAAGCCGCCATCCACAAATTGCCATTGGCAGAGGTTAATTTGAACTGGGGGTTTCCGGTGCTCAGCACCAGCATTTAATTGTCAACACTGGCATTTATGAGAGTCTGACACATGATTGCGCTGTTTGCCTAATTTAGAAATGAGCACAGCAGCAGTTGTTTTTTTTTATTAAATACACATTAAAAATGACCATTCCCTGCCTCTCAAGCCATTCTCATGGGTGCGGGGGCCTGGAATTGTCTGTATTTTCACACTTGTAGGAGTGTGATATCAGTAGTTTTGTTGCTGAGGCAATGAGTAGAACAAGCAGCTGAGGACTCCTGACGAGGGCCATGTTTTTTACAAACTAAGCACTGCATTGGGGACTGCACCTTCCTGGGCCTTGTCACGCACTGTGGACGTGTCACCATAAACCTTACAGCTGTAACAATCCCATGGCACTGAAACAGGTTGTTAGTGACGAGACTGACTCGGGCACCACTGGCACCCCAACCCCTCATTGCACCCCAGTTGCGGTGTCAATAGAATCGGCACCTTGGGTGTGGGTGAGTGTGTGTTCTGCTGCTTGTTTATCTTGGTGCAGAAAACTGCTGATAAAGTGGCGATAATGGGCTTGATAATATGCTCTATGGAATTCCAATCGAAGCTCATGTTACATGTGAAGGTCATCTAACATGTGCTTCGATTGGAATTCCATAGAGCATATTATCAAGCCCATTATCGCCACTTTATCTGCAGGAAACTGCTGATAAAGCAGCAATAATTGTATCACCCAGGCTTGATAATATGCCCCTATGTTGTTTTTGTTTCTCGAGTTCCACTCGTAGACCCACTTTCATTAATGCCCCTGTGTGATTGGCCACCGGCCGGTGACTGCAGGTGAAGGGGTCCAGGCCTGGTGGTTCAAACTGGGCCGTAAGAGGTGGAACAAGGGCACCCCACATCTCCTGCCACCCCCTCCATCCCCGCTAACCCTCAGTGTGAGTGCATTTACGCCAGCCTTTATGTGGTGTGAATAAGTATGATTGTTTCACAACATTAGTTTCGTGTTTGGTACTAAAAGACCTTTGTATCAATCATGTTGATAACTGCACTAGAAATGGTTGCTATGGATGCCAGCATCTGTTGCCATGGTGCGTTCTGGCGTTCATGTAGCTAAAGCACAAAAGGAAACGAATACTGGCAAAACCAATAGGTTCGGCTTCTGAATAGTGTATGCACACAGGGACTCGCGTTGACAAGGATCTAACAAACAAATGGAGGGGATGGGGGGTGGCCTAACGGCCAGACCTTCTGATTTTGAAGTTGAGGACTCAGGGTCGATCCTCTTCGTCTGCTCAGCATCTTGTGATTCTGGTCAAATAGCTTAACCCACCCCCCTGCCTGCCAAAAATGAACCTGTCCTTGTGTAATGTAAGTGGTACTCATGTAAAGCGCTCCAATACCTACGGATCGAGTTTGCGCTATGAACTAAATTAAAAAAACATGCAATAGACGCTTATTCATGCAAACACAGCACAATAGACCTACAGACACCTGTGCACACTCAAAGGCACTGACACACAGGCCACCAGGTACAGAGGTACCGTGCACACAGTGCGAAAGGCACCAATGTGTACAGGCAAAGGCACAGGGGAGGGGTGCTGCAGCACCCTAAAAATAACAATACTGAAGTTCAGAAGGTGAATGAGCAATAAAGGTGCCTCTACATTTTCTTTTTATCTTGTCCATTTTCTTTGCCTTCGAAGACAGACATCAAAGTGTCAGTCTGTGTCTTCAACATAGTGCTGCTGATTCTTTTACCATGGAGATTGGTATTTACTTTCTCTGCCTGCAAGCTGATGGGACCTTGTAAAGTGAACTATGAGGCAATATTACTGAGGTACTGGCAGTGCTAAAGGTAAGGCTACAGAATCTCAGTTCTTTCTAACACACAACATTAAATAGATTTAAAATAACTTTACACAAAGCTCAACATATTTCAACCGCTATGGAAGCACAAATAAAGCACGCTTGTTCTAACGCTGATGTGCAATGCAGACAAGAATCAAAACAAAGCAAGACACTTTTGGCCCGATTCACAGAGTGAACTTAAGACTCAATCCTAAACTTACTACTATTTTGGTATTCACAGAATGCACTTACTACTTTTGGTATTCACAGAAGTTAGGATTTTGTCTTAAGTTTATCTTAAAACAAACTTAAGACAAACTTAAGACAGACTTAAGACAGACTTAAGACAAAATCCTAACTTCTGTGAATACCAAAAGTAGTAAGTTCATTCTGTGAATGCCAAACTAGTGGTAAATTCATTTTGTGAATGCCAAAAGTAGTAAGTGCATTCTGTGAATGCCAAAAGTAGTAAGTGCAGTCTGTGAATACCAAAATAGTGGTAAGTTTAGGATTGAGTCTTAAGTTCATTCTGTGAATCGGGCCCCAAATTTGGCATTGTGCATGTTGGAATTATTTGCTGAAAAACAATTTCCACACATTACCGTTTGTGCGCTGTATGGCTTTGTCAGTAAAATTGCATTGCAGGCGAATTTCGAGGCCATTTCAATGGAAAAGGTGTTGTATGTGAATGGTGCTGCACTGCCCCACCGTGTTTAACCCCTTGCATGCTTGTGACAGAACCACTCCATCACGAGCCACGGGTGCCCTGTGCTCCTGACGGAGTGGTTCCATCATGCTGCTCTGCCCACGGGGCATCAATTCCCCGCCTGCGCGGGTGAGTTAATGAGTGGGCGCGCCCGTGACGGAACCACTCCGTCATAAGCACAGCACACCCGTGGCTCGTGACAGAGTGGTTCCGTCACAAGCAAGGCGCGCACGGCGCAACCCCCCTTCCCCCCAGTGCCAAGGTGTTAGGTAATATACTTGTGACAGTATGCACCCCCCACTACATACCATACCTCAGGACTGGCTCTAGCGCAGTGCGACTGGTGCAGCCACACTTGTTTCTGACCTGGGAGTGCGCCGTTTTGTATGTATGTATGTATTGCACATTTGTATTGCGCGAAACTGTCACCCAGAGGGTATCCTGGCGCTTTTGACTCTACTGACCAGCTACACAATCACGTCATTACATTGTTCTGGGGAAGAGGTAGGTTTTTAAACCCTTCTTAAAAGATGGAAAAGCCCTCAAGCTTTTCAAGGACAAGGGAAGGAAGTTCCAGAGCTTGGCAGCCGCATATCCAAAGGACCGGCCCCCCATCCGTAGCCTATGGATTCTCGGAACCACCACAAGATATGCCGGGGAGGAGCGCAATGGTCTTGCTGCATGGTACCATGAAAAGAGGTTCTGTAGCATGACTGGACCTTGGTGATGCAAAGCCTTAAAGACCAGACAGGATGCTTTGAAGTAGATTCGCTGCAGAACTGGCAGCCAATGAAGGTCTTTAAGCGCGAGGGAGAAGGAAGCTGCACGCGGCCTAGAGAGAGTGAGCTTCGCAGCCATGTTTTGAATATGCTGCAGCTTGTTAAACAAAGTACTGGGGGCCCCTAAAAGCAGTGCATTGCAATAATCTATCCTACTAAGGATAAAACCACGCACCACCTCTGGCCTAGCCTGAGCTGGAAGCAGGGGAAGAATTTTCCGCAAAGTACGGAGTAACATCATACATGTAGAGATGGTTTTGTTGACAAAACCATCCAACTGTAGATTAGGACCAAACATAACTCCGAGACTGCGGGCAGAGTCCGCCGCCACCACATTGCCCAAGGGGGAAGAAGGCCAAAGGTCTGCCGGTAAAGGACGCGGGGCACGGTCCAATGAACAGTGGAGTACCTCGGTCTTTGAGCTATTGAACTGGAGAGAATTGTTTTTCAGCCAGTCGGCAGTGGCATTCATACATCGGTGGAAAGTCTCTGTGGACACTGCATCTTCTCCTTCAAGGGAGAAAATGAGCTGGGTGTCGTCGGCATAATTAATCACTGAGATGCCGAAAGACTTGATCAGACTGATCAGGGGGCGGAGGTACAAATTAAATAAGATGAGACTGATCGCTGACCCTTGGGGGACACCCTGCCTACTCTCCTGATGCCTGATCGAAAAGATGGTAGAGCCACCACCTGGTGTCTGTTCTGGAGATAGGAGATCAACCAATCCCGTGCCAATCCTGCTACCCCGATCTCCTCCAGCCTGTTGACAAGAATCGAGTGGCTGACCGCGTCGAACGCGGCCGACATGTCAAGCAGCACTAAAAAGGCTGCTCGACCATTGTCGACCTGTGAGCGGAGAGCATCCAACATGACCACCAGCGCCGACTCCGTACCGTGGGCCGGCCGGAAGCCGAACTGGGCCACATCCAGACAGATGTTACTTTCCAGAAAGCTGGACAGAGACCGGGTCACAAGCTTTTCCATGATCTTGACCGGGAAGGGAAGCAACGAGATTGGCCGATAGTTTGCCAGACAGGTGGGGTCTAGAGTGTTTTTTTTCAAGAGAGGGGAGACCACTGCCAACTTCCAGCATTCTGGGACCGTGGCAGTGCTAAAGGACTGGTGGCAGATGGAATGTAAGGGGCGAAAGAGTTCCACCTGAAAGGATTTCCAAAGTTTGTGGGGTAGTGGATCAAGAGGAGAGCCCGAAGATACCTCATTTGCTAATACGCAGAACTCATCGAACGGAGTAAGAGTAAAACTCTCCAGCCGCCAGTGACCTGCCTGTTCTTCTGGCTCATCTGAAGTAGAAGACGATACAGGGGCAACTGAGGACTGGGGACAAGGAGTGCCTACGTTAGAAAGACCACTCAGGATGTTGGGAATTTTGTCCTCAAATGGAGTTACCAGGGAGTCACAGAGAGACTGTGAGGCTGGAATATTATTAGCTGCGCAGGTCGGCCTGGAAAGGTCATTAACTATTTTGAACAGGGTCTTCGACAACAGCATATCCTCAACAGCATATCCTCAAAGTATTTTGCTTTTACGCACTTAATCTGGACTTTATAGTCGAGCAGTGCTTGTTTATATAGGGATTTAGCAGCCTCAGAATAAGACTTCCTCCAAACCCTTTCTGCCTGTTTGCACCGGAGTTTTAATTGGAGAAGGCTGTTCGAATACCATGGCATGGCAGGCCTACGTCTGGCTCTAGATTTCTGTATAGGAACCAGCGTATCCAGTTTTAAGAAATAACACTGGTCTAAAAAGGTAATTTGTGGAGAAGGAGTATTTTTGGGAGTTAGGGGGCCGCACTAGGCACCACCAGTGCTAAAACCAGCCCTGCCACACCGTACCACTCTGCTGAATGGGCGTGACTCATATACCACACTTGTTCTTTCTGAGAGTGTTGGGTTTTCACAATCCCTGTGACTTCAGGGATTGAGCATTGATGCCAGCACCAGACTTGTACCAGAATCTGCATACACACCCCCAGACACACACGCAGTCCTACAGACCCTACATACACAGACAACCAGACTTAGAGGTACCCATGCATACAGAACAACATTAAAAGGTCCACACAGAGCACACATTACACAGACTGACTCACCTCCAAGAATCCATGCACACTCACAGACACTGACGCACACAACCAGCAGAAACAAAGTACTAGCACTCAAACATACCAACCATCACGCTGAATGTACCCGTGCAAACAGAGCAGCACACACACAGGGCATATTTACAATATCTTGGGGTAGGGCAGCGCCACAAGCCTTCTAGCTCTGCTGCCCACATCAAAAGAAAAGGGCAGGAATGAGCGTATCTACAACATACGGCACATTCCTGTCCTTTCTACCAGCGCCAGCACACAAACTGCAGCTGTGCGCCAACGCAGGCACCCTTGCACCATGGTGCAGGAGTGTCTGTGTTGTTGGCATGATTGTTTTTGCGCATCAAGGAACACCTTCCTGCACAAAAACAATCAGAGGATGTGTTTTCCTCTTTGAATGTGGGCTGCAGAATGTAAACATTTCTCCCGTTACGCCTGCTTCAGGAAAGCATTAGTTTTGGGGCTGCCCCACATTTACGCTATGTTGGAATTCTGGTGCAGTGTAAAAACCATGGGTATTGCATGTGAACACCCACAGCAACACCCATGGAACCCCCTTCAATGCACAGTAAGGCATTGGGTTACTCCATATTTACAAGGCCATGAAAAGCCATGAAGAGGGCGGCTTTGTGTGGCCTTGTAAATATGGGCTGGCACACTGCACCGCCGGCAGCATCAAAGCGTGGCAGGGTCATTGTTAATAAATATGGCCCTCAGAGTCCCTCAACATACGTGCATTCAGAGAACAAACAAGTCTGGTAGTCAAAGGATGGGCAGACAGAGGGACAGGAGGATAGGGGATAGAAACAGGCTTAAGGCACAGTTACACCCCGATGTTGAACTTGCAAAATGGCATGGAAATCGCAGTTGTAGTCTGAACATAAACTACAGTCATTTTTGCAATATTTTAAACATGTCCTGAGGTTCTGTGGAAAACCACAATTTGCACATGGCAGTAAAAGGATGTCGTGGGCACCAAAGACATTTCACGGATACATAAGGAGCCAGTGCACGTCCAAGTGTTTCTAGAAATATTCACAATGCAAGAAAAAAGTGCCAGCAGCCAGAGCACTGGACATTCTTCCTTTACAGAGCAGAACCAGCCCTTCCTTGGTTGGCTTAAAGAGTGGAGCGTCCATGCCCATTCGATTCATGGCCTCTCCTTGGGTGATGGAATACTTCAGACTCTAGAGTGACAGGAGTGCTGGGACAGGTAAAGTACATAGGGGCAGAACTGCCCATGTCTTCTCTGGTGCTTTTCATGGCTTAAGTAATAGATTACCGATAGGCCCAAGAACCACAGATGAGCAGATCAACACCTCCTTTCCTCTAAAAGCCCCTTTGAACTGATCATGATGCCCTGGGCACAGGGCTCTTCCATCTCCTTCTACCTCACATTTAAATATCAGGGAAATCACCAATCACTGGGTAAGAAAGGCAGCTCAGACAGATAGTTACTGAGCACACTCCAGGCAGCCCCGCCTCCCGGGTGAATTCTCTGCTTGATGATAGGTAGCCACATGATAAAATGAGCCAATCAAGACATCTTTACCCTGTCTCTGCTACCTTTCATATGGGCAGGGCCACTGGAAATATGCGATTGTGCGGCTGCAGCAATTTTCACATAATAATAGATTTGCCGCATTTGCCACATAATCCATCATCTGCTGCATAATCTACAGATTTTAACAAAAAAGTTTGTTTCTATCTCAAACGATTCAAGTTAATAAAAATACCTGACGTATGTATTTAATTATCATGAAGGCGAACGCCGAATGCGATACACATCATACTCTAAGACGCGCTTCTCTCTTTTCATTCTGACAAAGCACCCCTCTTAACAATGCACACACGCTGTGTTTTAAGCATTCTACATTCCAATTATCCAAGGCATTTAACCTTCGAGTAAACACATGCCACACCTTAACCCTTTCACTGCGGCGGCTATTCCGCCGCAGTGCTAAGGGGTGTGGGGGGCCGCGCGGCGCTCCCGCGCTGGTGACGGAACCGCTCCATCACGCCCCTCGGGTGAGCTGTGCTTGTGACAGAACGGTTCCGTCACGACCCCGTCCGCTCAATAGAACACGCAGCGAAGGCGCAAAATCAGCACCGCGCAGGCGCTGCGAGCGGGCCGTGGCGGAACATTTCCGTCACCAGCACAGCCCACCCGAGGGGCGTGATGGAACGGTTCCATCACAAGCGTGGGAGGGGTTAAAGCCACTTCACACAGGCATTTACAATACCTCTCCTAATCATGCCAAGGTACGGACATCTAGTGTCCATTGTGCTTGAGTTTAACCTATTTTAATCATGCAGGATCTCCCTATCCTGAATTGTGTTTAAAAAGAATTGCCATTTTCTTATTTGCTTATTTGCTTATTTAAATGACATGTTTAAGTTGAACAATTGACAAACATCATCATGAGTCTGTGTAAATCTTTTTATTTAGCATCACCTTTTGTCTCCCTTTGTTTCTTTTACTCCACATTCAAGGTACTTCTGACCTTTACTCAGATATACAAATTCTGACTCTCAACACTGGAGTTGGAAAATATCCATTTCCACCACTTCCTCTAGGTCCTTAAGAAACCCCCGACCCTTCTGGGCGCACAAAGGGGCTGAAACATGTCGACCACCTATCTGGACTAGTAAGCGCAGTGGACTCATAAAATGTCTAACTACGCACAACACTGTGTTTAACTCTCCCCCTGCTCCAGACTGAATAAAGGTGCAGTTTAGGCAGCATGTGTGTTTTTTTTTTTTTTTATTCACTCCACTCGAGCACCGGCACTTTTTTCCCTATTACTGATCACTACTGAAATAACCAGTGGTTCCCTCCAGGTGGAGGAAGCATAAAAAGAAACCCAATGTCACATATCTGATTAAAGCAGAGAATCAAGATATACCACCTAATGACCTGTCTACGAGAATTAGTTTTTTTTAAGTGATGACGGTTAGACCTCGCAAACCCTGGTTGTAGGTACAAGTCATCCATTCCACATTGATATTGACTGATTACTAGGAAGCTGAATAGATCATATCCCCTTCTACCTCACCCAATCCTTGATTTCAATAACTATACAGGATAGAACATTTGCTGAGATCAGAGAGTCAGTGAGTACATTCAGTCAAGGCCTGCTGCTTCCAATGTACGCAAACCCTCTGTGTGACCAGTACTAACGCAGTCGTGTCAGGTGTCCTGCAGGGTTTAGGGAATACTTTTACATTTCCCTGCAAGGCCCAAGTGGAGTAATCTGCAGTGCATCAGAGATCTGCTGCACTAGTGAGTTGCTGCCTGTAGGTCCAGGACGTATGGAGGTTCCGCATCTCCAACAAGCAGAGTCCTCTGATGTCGCCAGTCCCGCATAGTTATCGGGGAGGAGTAGGAGCAGTGTATGTACTTTCGCTGAATGAGCAGGAATGTATCTACATAGGGAGAGACATCTTGAATATGAGGACAACAGCACAACTGTTGAACTTCCATGATGTCATACCCCAAATCACACCCCCACGTCACCCTCATCTTCTAAACTGATTTATCTGCAGCTTGTGTCACAGAGTTGTACATGCGTGTGAGGAGTTCATGGGACTAGGATTGGGGAGAATCCTAGGTAGCAGCCGCCCCTCCGGGGTTCAGCTGGACTAGAAGGCTACAGCAGAAGAGATGCCAGTTCAAGATGTTGACCCACGTATACAAAGCCCTGCACAACGAGGGACCAGCATACATCAACAAATGCATCACCTTCCACCAACCACCTCGGAACCTATGATACACCTCACTCTTCCTCGCTTTCGGATTCGCTGAGGCAACAGCAGAGGACGCTCCTTCTCACACCTGGCAGCCAAAGCTTTGGTCGAGCTTCCCCTCCTCCTCAGGACGGCCTCATCGCTCCAGCAATTCAGGAAAGAACTCAAGACCTGGCTGTCCGAATGAACAAGATCATCTCATGGCAGCCAGCAACTCCAGCGCCCTGAGAGCCTCGCGGGGGATTTGCCACACTCTACAAATCATTGATTGATTGATAGCGCTTTCAATGAATTGCGGAGCCGCTGATGCTGAAAGAGGTCACCTCGATGCGCCAGCACTCTCGCTTATTGCTTAGTCACCCTTTGTCTCTTCGGGCAGTGCCAGCCTCGGATTTCTCATCAGCAGGAGTTTAGGTGAATATTGTTGTTCTTTTCCTGGTAGTGTCACTGATCTCCCCCAGACTCATCCCTGACACCTCACTGTATTGATTTCAGTGAAGGACATGTGGTTTTCGTAGGAGACAGGTGTGCAGTGGAAGGGGGTAATCAGTATGGCTTCGAGGTAGCCAGCCTGTTGCTAGTAAATAACCAATAGATATGAGCCCATTACCCTGCATAATTCAGAAGGAGTGAGATTCAATAGCTCCATTCCCGTATAGACACTGGTACTTGCACACACCCATGCACAATGTGTGTGGAGCACAAGGCCTGTAACACACCCAATGATCATGTGGCTAAGTCACAGGTGTGTGTGTATGTGTGTGTGTGTGTGTGGGATTGTACATTTGTGTTATAGCCAGAGTGGACCAGCTTGAGTGTGGAACTGTGGGAGAGAGTCATCCGCTCTGCTGACCTCACCTAAACCCCTCGCATCCACAGAGCCAGAGCGGGTGGAAGAACCTTCTCCTACATCACAGCAAAGACCTGGAATGGGCTCCCGCTCAACATCAGACGTTCCCACACTCTGCACACCTTCAGGAAGAGCCTCAAGACCTGGCTATTTGACTGACCCTGAGCGACACCCCAGTGCCTTGAGACCCTCATGGGTGAGTAGCACGCTTCACAAATCCCTGATTGATTGATTGGGAGTCAGTTGAAGTCATGAGCTGAGTGATACCCAGTGCTTAGTTTGAGCTGGTGGTTTCCAACGCTCACCACCAGCACTTAATTGTCAACACCAGCACTTATGAAAGCTGCCACATGGTGGCACTGTCTGTCCAATTTAGAGATGAGCAGAACATCAGTTTATTATTAATATAATATATATTTAAAAAGACTAATAGCTGGATCCCAAGCCATTCTTACAGCTTTGGGGGCCTGGAATAGTCTGAATTGTCATTGGCAGCCCTAGCAGGGGCAATGGGTGGAGCAAGCTGCAGTGGCCTCCTGACGAGGGCTCTGGCACTTCTTTTTTTACAAATGAAGCACTGGTGATGCCACAGCCCATGAACCGGAAGAGAAGGAGCAGGGGAGCAGAGCCTAACAATGCTTTGCTTGCTATGGGAGGGAAAACAACCTTTACAACGCAGTCAACACAACACACTATCTTTACAATGCAGTCATTACAATGCAACATCCTGTACATTGCATGCCATTACAACGCAGCCATTACATAGCATGTTACTACAACGTATGCCATTACAACGCATGTCACTACAACACATGCCATTACAACGCAATATAAGGTAAGTAATGGGAAATAGGAAATGTTACCCCTATGCTATCCAACACATACCCTACTGTTGCACTCACTGAAGTGAGAATAATAATTTTTACCCCTACACTATCCAACACTTACCCTACTGTTGCACTCACTAGAGTGGGAATAGTATTTTTACCCCTACACTATCCAACACTTACCTTACTGTTGGCCAAAAAGTAATATGGGTTGTAGTGGTATGCGTTGTAATGGTATGCGTTGTAATGGAATGCGTTGTAAATGTAGTTTCTAAAACTGCTTTGTGATGGTATGCGATGCGATGTAAAACTATGCGTTGTAATGGACGTTGCGATGTAAACACTGCGCTGTAAAGGCATGTGTTGTAAATATTTGCTTTGTAACGTCATACATTACTATGAAAGGTACACATACATGCCTGTGCAAGTGTGTGAGTCTGTGTGTGCATTCGGGTGCGTGTGTATTTGTTGTGCATGTGTGGTATGTTTCCCCTTCCTTGCACAATGTGTCCCTCTTTGGTGGTAATTCCTGGCATCGGTCACCTCTGGCCGAATGGTGGCCGTGTCGGACATAAAAGTGACCAGCTCTTTCAAAATAGTATTCATCCTTAGTATGTTCTGTAAACTTTCTTGGCCAAATCAAGGCCAGCCCTGGTACTTTTTTAGCCCTTTCTGTTAAACCACAGGTATGCTGGGCCTTATGGTGTCTAGCCTCATACACTGTTAAATATGTAGTTATACGTCTTCCTGACAAAAGTAACCTGACGAAAATGCTTATGACCCAAAAAATTTGTTGAACCTTTCTTGACAATTTCTTTTAAGAATTACTTTTACAAGTTTGACAAAACCAATGTGGGTAAAGCCATTCTTGATCAAATTCTTCTCAATATATTTATTTCTTCAGATTTTTGTGTCTTTTAAGGAAGGGTTCTACTCCATAACCTGATACTTTTTCTTTGAAAGGGAGAAGGCTTCCATCTCCCTACCCTGGCTTCCTCCTAATCCCTTCACCTGTCCCCTGCCTTCAAAATAACTTGTGTCGCTCGCCCTCAAACTTTACCTCGAATCTTTTTCTCTAATCCTTAACAACCTCCCCTACTTCATCCATGCCCCCTCCTCTGTACTCCACCCCTCTTCTCTTCATATTTTTCTGGCACCATCGTCTTTCTTCCTGCTTCGTCTTTTTAAAGACATGAGCTTAAACATAAAAGAAAGACTGCTTGTTGTGTTCTACTCCATGTTATTGTTTAGACTAACTCCTAGCAAAAAAGGTTATTTGTTGGAATCCAGCAGAGAAGCTTTGCTGAGGAGCTGAGCAGTGGGCGTTGGGGGTCGTTGTGACTATTCATTAATCAACCCACTATACAACCATTTTGTGTTCTCCCATCACAAAACTGCTGGTAGCATTTTATTAATAAACATTTGCATTTACCATGAAAACATTACATTTTCTTCTAAAGGAATTTCGTCATTTTGACTTCTCTGCAGAATGAAGTTATTTCAGCCTGATATGGTAAGGCTGCATTTCTTCAGTTTGGAAATTTGTCATGAAGACAAAGTGACAACCCAGGCCTTCTTGGCCTATCATGGACCTCTTCGGTCGTAATGGTCACCCTGGCATATTGGTGACTGCCCTTTGCATATTACGGGCACCCTTGGCATTATGGAGCCTCTCGCTAGCCAGCGGGTGGTGTTTTTCCAGTGTCCTACTAGCTCTTCTAGTCTTTTTACAGCATCCTTATCATGTGACGGTCATACATGAGCATCTGAGGCAGTTGTATATGTGTGTAGGTGATGACAATGGCAACCTTACCTTTGCATGGACCAAGGATTTATTTACTAAGAAATAACTGCTATTTCCAGGCAAAAAATTGTTGTTTCATAAATTGACAGCCTTTTGTTAAGGGGCATTGAAATAATTTGCTCTTACTGAAAATTGTTTTCATTGCATTACTATTTTCAACACTGTCTGGTGTGCTGTGGTGGACAGCGAGTAATCCCCAATGCATGGAGAGATGGGTGTTTTTTTAAATCCTGTCACACCCAGTGATAACACTTATTAGAAGGCTGAGATTACTTCATTGATGACACTTGTTAGCAGCTGGGGATGATTCCATTGATGAGCAGCATCTCTGGCTGCAGAAGAGGTTGGAGACCAGTGACTTCTGCAGTCATTCTCTCGAGAGCTGGGCTGAGAATGTTGTGTGCTGTGGATCACTCCGCTCGGTACATATTAGAAAGGAGGCCCTGTTCATACATCACTGTAAAAGCCCTTAGAAGCTGGAAAGAGCCTGTGTAGTCACAATCTATGGGAAAAGCCCAATAAAATATCACCACTGCTCAAGGCACAGAGGGGTAAAGGATTCCCCTTGACATCTGCCTTGACCGGCACAGTATGGGCCTGGTTCACAAAGGGCCTCCGCACTCTTGAAGGAGCCCCGCAGGCGTGGGAAAGTTTCCACAGACGTTGGCAAGTTTCCACAGTCTTGGGGGAGTTTCCTCAGGTGTGGGGGAGTCTTCACATTCTCCTTATGGAGTTTCCACCCCAAGTGCGCAAACTCCCCCACGACTGCGGACGCCCTTTGTAAATGAGGCCCAAACTCCAGTGCTTTCGAAGTTGGTAAACTGAGTGTAATTACATTGGGTGATATTTACACCTGTTATTCCTCATTCTTTAATGCGGCACAGATTGTGGTGTGGAGTGCTACATAGCGAAGACAGTGATTAGTGCGACTCAGAATTTCTAGCCCAAACAAAAGAGTGCAGTGCAATCTCTTCAAACAAAGACCTTTACTATCACCAGACCTTCCGGTCACCCATAGATGTAAGCAAACTCCTCTACTACTGGCAGAAAATGAACAGACTGGATGGGCCCTGTGGCTCTACCTCCCATCAAGGTCTGTTTTTTAAGTCAGGCTCAACAGTGCGGCTCTCTGTGTAGCCTGTTGGTGAAAATTCTTTAAAATATACATAGAGTGGGCTTTGGCTACACCCAGGGTAGTGTTACTATCTCACCACATGCTATTGGCTGTTAGATGTATCATTCCAACTCCTATTTACTGCTTGCATTTCCATGAATGTGGGACCATTGCACAACTCAAAGGTGCACCAAATAATCACACATTAAAATCTTTATCTCATAGAAGCATTGTATGCAGTAAGCAATTGTTTTTAGGTTTGGGATTAGCCAAGACCTAATAATTGTACTTAAATTTAAAATATAGTATGCTTAAAAAGGCTATATATATATATATATATATTATACATAATATACTGCTTGGCGCCAACCCACCAGAGGACCCGCACTGTTCAAGAGAGGCCTGATTCTGTGTACGGCCAATGAATATCTGTGACACATGAGAGACTCACGGGCCCCTCATCACATACTGCAGAGGGGGTCCCATTGGCTTGCATAATACCACTGTTTGCGGGCTTACAGTCAGTTCTCTTCATTCATTGGTCAGCTGTGTAATTCACATTTTTGTCCGCCCCTCCCCTACATCATACGGCAGTGGGTGGCGAACTTCACTGTGAGTGACAGAATTCTGCTCTTTCACAAGAAGGACCCTGCCCCCTTCAAATTAGGACTCTTCAGACCGAGGGTCTGCCACGACAACATGTGCTTTTTGAGAAACACATGAAAATGTTGCTTTTAGCCATTTTTTTTTATTATTATTGGTGAGTATTTAGCATCTCCCTCTACAATAAAGTTTACAAAATCCATGACAAAAGAAAAACAAGCATTGACAAACTGAAAGACTGTCCGTAAGGCAGTTAATGGCAGACCTGTTGCCTTTGTCAATGCTTATTTGTTCTCTCACAGCTGAATGCCTTTTTTGTTTAATGTTTTAGTGACGACTGAAAATGCAAGGTAGACCTATTGGCTTTGCCAATGCTTATTTGTTTTCCCACAGCTGAATGCTTGCTTGTTTAATTTTTTAGTCAGGACTCAAAATGCAATGCAGACCAATTGGCTTTGCTAGTGCTTGTCTAGATTCCTAACCTCAAGAGGGCTGTCTTTGTCCTGGAACACTTGATGCGATCGCTGCTCGAGGAGGGCACGTGGAGGACCTGGCACAGTCTAGTGACGTTAGGCAGTTCGATTCACGTGGACGAGCACCGGGGGCGCGCGTCCGCTTGTGTTTTTCTATCGGCCGGGTAAAGTGAGCTCGTCAGCAGAAAAAGGAGATAAAACAGAGAACAGAAAATTACCAGGTCATCAAAAAGATAATGAAGTTTGAAAGAGGCATAAAAGATGTGACTCGCTTCAGATAGTAAGAGGCGAGAGAGAGGGGAGGAGGCGCCAATAAAGAGTTGTGCGCCATCCTGCCTGTGCACATGAATGTCTTGTTATATTTTATTTTGGGAAACAACACTTACAACACAACTTTTACAACGCACTACCTTTACAACAAAACTTTTACAACGCAACATCCATTACAACGCATACCATTACAACACAACCATTACAACGTATGTCACTACAACGCATACCACTACAACGCATGTCATTACAACGCATACCATTACAACGCATACCTACACTATCCAACACTTACCCTACTGTTGCACCCCCTGGAGTTAGAATAGTAATTTTTACCCCTACACTATCCAATACTTACCCTACTGCTGCACCCCATGGAGTTAGAATAGTAGTTTTTACCCCTACACTATCCAACACTTACCCTACTGCTGCACCCCCTGGAGTTAGAATAGTAGTTTTTACCCCTGCACTATCCAATACTTACCATGCATGCAATGTAATGGTATGCGTTGCAATGGTATGCATTGTAAATGTAGTATGCATTGTAGTGGAATGTGTTGTAAAGGTAGTTTCAAAGAATTTGTTGTAATGGCATGCGTTGTAATGGAATGCGTTGTAATGGATGTTGTGGTGTAAAAAATGCGTTGTAAAGGTATGCGTGGTAAAAGTATGCGTTGTAACGACATACATCCTTTTATTTTATGTTTCTCCAACAAAAAAATAACCTTTGTTCTCGCTTGCAGCGGCGAAATGCTCTTCCTTAGGACTCAGCCAATGGCGCCTTTCTCGTGAGGTCGGTAAGGACATCTGTGCTGGGATACACAGGCATCTGCACAACGTGGCCACCAGGGGACGCCACTCTAACAGTCAGAGTACTGCACTGGACCGGTGCAGTTCTATATCTGCGCTGAGCAACCCCTGCAAAATCTATGTCACCATGGGGGGGCATCTGTGCAGGAGCGGTGTTTATGGGTGGCTAGTGCAAATGTGCTTCTTGCACTGTTCGGCTCGTGCAAGGGTTTGTTTAGCAACAGCTGTGCAATGCAAATGTCATGTTTGCCCATGTTAGTCAATGTAAATGTGGTTTTCACATTGGCTGGTTCAGGCATGATGTATGAACACCTAGACGTCTAGAAATGTCGGGGCATATTATCAAGGGCCTTATCTCCGCATAAAAGCTGAGATAATGTTTTCGCCCTATTAACAAGTGGATGACAACATGCATTAGCCCATGTTAGCACCCTTTTACCTGACGCCTCCCTTTGCATCTCTTATGAGATGCAAAGTGGGCGTCCCTGGGCACAACAACCTTGTAAATATCGCTGATGTGCACATCGCAATATTTACAAGGAGGCCCAGGCATTTTTGCAGACGCTAGTTTTTGGTGAAAACCACGGTTTTCGCCAAAAAGTAACGTATGCAAAAATGCTGACTTACCTAGGGGTATATCAACAAGGAGGTGTTAAAAAATTACCGACGCTTTTGGGGCCGTTTGCGGCCGAAAAGCAGCGATAATTCTAACACCCTATTAGCAAGGACACGCTAACCCGTGAATTCATGCCTCTTCGCCCTTTCCCTCAACGCCCAGCTTTGCATCTCTAATGAGATGCACAGTGGGCATTCCTTCCCAGGATAACGGGAGAAATGTCGCTAAGCGACATTATCAAGCCTCGCGCAAAGCAGCATAGCAACAAGAAAAGTAGCAATAACCTCTGTTATCGCTACTTTCCTTAGGCCTGCTTTGAAACTGGCTTAGCCATGATATCCTATGGAAGGTGGATATCATGGCTAAGTATGTGAGGCCCTATCAGCAAGCTATTGCCAAATGTTGTGTGATTATCACTGGATTTCCAGCGATAATCACACAGTTAGGCTGCTTGCACTCTAAATTTTATCGCTGTGGAGATAAGCTTTGCTGATAGCACGCTACCTCTGCAATTAAATTCAGAGTTGGGTGGTGATAATTATCCTAGAGCTAAATGTGCTTTGCGATAATTATCGACCCCTCTTGATGATATGCCCCCTATACTTTATATTGGAGGTGGATTATGCTGATACGATCACAGGGTCGTATCAGCAAGGTTATCGTTCTTTTCCACGGAACATCCCTGGAAAACCAGCGATGTTCTATGGAAAACACAGCTATTCCTGGAATAATTATCGCCATTGCGCTATGCGTTGTTAATACATGCGCTAGCATGGCAATAATTCTCAGCGATAGCCGGTGATAACAATTCTCACGCTAACTACGGCCAGCGATAATTATCGCTGTCCGTTTTTGTTAATATGCCCCGCCATTTTTGCCCTCGTGTGCTCAAATTTCATTTTTGCGCTGGTCAGTCTCTGACAACGTTGTTTTTGTACTGGTTGGTCGCTGCAAATACTGTTTTTGCGCTATTTTTCGAGGCAAATGTGTTTTTTTGTTACTGGTTGGCCCTTGCAACTGTATTTGCATCGATTGGTTGATGCAAACGTTGTTGCACTGACCAGTCATTTCAAACACCAGGATTGCATGGACGGTCAGTGCAAATGTGGGTTCACAATTCCACCCCCGCACTAGTGCAAGGTTGGGCACTCCTGCCCCAGATGCCCCTGCAGACATGCTTTGGCACTCATTGTGGGTGGAGGGAAGGCACCTTGGCAGTAGATGTCCATACGTTCCTTGGGTCATTTACAGGAAAGGATGGACAAATGGCAAAGGTGGGTTAGCCTGGCTCTCACAATAGTGGTAATAATAAATATAATCAAATTCTTGCCACAGCACTCTCTGTTGTGCAGATCTCCGCTGATATTTATTGATTGTGCAATCTACCTTCACAATCATCTGCTTACGTAGCTCCTGAAGTACGCAGGTTCTCACAAACAAGGGTAAGACATCATCATGACGGGCGGTGGCTTTGAGGGAGTTAAGGATGATAGCAAGGTCTGCAAGAGAGAGATTTGAAGGATGACCGCTGCAGAATGCAGCAAGAAGGAGCCTGTGTTAGAGAGAAGCAGGGGCTTAAAGGATGGCCGCTGCAAGAATGTACATCTGTATTTGCAAAGCACGAACTACTCGCCCTTACGGGTCTCAAGGCTCTGGGGGCGTCGCGGAAATGAAGTGAGCTATTGCCCAGGGTCACATGGTGCTGAGCTGCCGGAGCCGGGAATCAAACCGTGAACCCTGTGCTCCGAAGTTAGCTGCCCTGGCCGCTGCACCACACCTCACCACTAGCTGTGCTGGCCAATCCTCTGCCATTCTTCATTGACGAAGATGTTAGCGGCATTGCCCTTGTATGTGGAGTGTGAGATTGGAGGGTCAAGATAGGGGTGATGAAGTGCACACTTCTCCTGCAGAGCATTGGCTTCAGGAAGGGTGTGGGTGTCACACGTGGTGTTGACTGTATCTTGTCTTGTGTATGGTAGTTTTAGTGGGAACTAGAAAACCTAGGATTTGTGAGGATGTGGGGGGATAAGCCATCTTTCCGTGTTAATGTGTGTGTCAATGTGCTAAGTGAAGAGAGATGCAATGTCATGAGCTTGAAGCAGTGAAGAGGTGTGGCGCACCGGCCAGGTGCCTGACTCTGGACCACAGGGTTCACAGTTCGATCGCCAGCGGCAGGTTAGCCGAGCACCATGTGACCCTGGGTAATATCTTGCTTAATCCTCTCGACGGCCCCCAGCGCCAGGACACCTCTCTGGAGGTAGCTGTGCGTTTACAAATGGTAAAAGGAGAAAGATGTAAAAACAACAATTGATGGACAGAATGCAGAACAATGTCATACATTCACCCCAGTACAGAGATCTGGGCCTAAATCCATCGTTTTTTTGCTCACCATGCCATTCCAGTTTGAACCCAGCCATATGCAAATCAGCCTTGACCCTGCGCCCAATGGGAACAGTCCAGCCTGAACTGCCAGGCCAGGTCCTCCCTAGACTGGAAACAAGCATCCTAGGACCGGTTTCTGGCTTTCATCCCTCATCAGCCAGGATAGCTTGACTCCAGTGGCACGGAGAGCACAGGACTCACGTCTGAGCATACGCGCCCCACTCAGGGTGACAAATGCAAAAAGAAGGGTGACTTTTACATTTACATGGATTGTGTTCGGTTTGAGGGCATGTGGCGGTTAGCAGGATGTGTATGAGGTTGGGTTTTACATTTCTAAGAATGTGTTGTGTGTGATTGTGTGGTCTCCAGCTGGGTGTGATTGTGAGGATGGACAGTGAGGGGTGATGGACTGGGCTCATGATGCTTTCTTCCCTGGTGGGTGTTTGCTGAAGGTTTTGAAGGACAGGGGTTCTGGCCCAGGGCTGGTCCTGGCCCTAACATACAGTGCTCATGTCTGGGACAGCCCCCAGCTGCACACTCCAGGGGGTGGGACACCCTGAGGAGTCAACTTATGTACGGGAGGAAACAAGAGGTCTTAGGTGGACTTGGTGATGTCACTTCACTTCCTGTAGAGCTGGGAAGTGCAGTAATGTCCCTTGCAGTACAGACGAGTGCTGGCATCTGCAGTGGGGAGTCTTCCCAATACTTGGCTTTGGCTGATGTAATGAGTGACTTGTGCATTGGACAGAGAGTTCAATATCATGAGGTCATCAGGGGACTGGTTTTCTTCTGTTTTCTTTCCTGTCCTAGAATGGAGCTTTTATTCTGAGAATAAAAAGTATTTAAAGTACCAGAGTACTGAATGGTTTGGTTTGCACCTCTACTTGTGTGTGTTTTAGTTGCCATGTGATTTTCCAGAAACACAAAAAAAAGTGTTAATTTGATGCATAAACTACAAATCTACTAGTACCACACTGAAGAAAAGTTACACCACTTGGTTCAAAATATATTGGAGGTGTGTGGGGGGACTTGTGGAACCACAGGAACTCTGACACACTCCCTTTGGCATTTCCAAAAATAAAATAGATATTGGTTGAAGATTATTAAGAAGTTCAACATAATATTTGTTCTTCAAATACCACATAACCTAGGAGAGATCTTTGTAGGTCTACCATTCCCTCTGGAGCGCTCATCGAAACACGGCCAGGCTAACAGATGACTCTAGATCTATTGACTGCCATCCAATTGGTGTTATAAAAGAAACTACCCCAACACCACATGATTGGCTGTGAAGTCTCTGGCAAACTCCAGGTATGGAAAAATGGAAACAAAATCACATAAGGCCAGATATAGGTAATTCATATTTACCGACTCTTAAATACCGAATTTTACCGATTCGTTACTTAAGAGTCGGTAAATATGAAGGGGGGAGATGTAGGTCATTCGAATTTAAGAATTACCGAATTGGTAGGATTCGGTATTTACCGATTCAGTAAATACCGAATCGGTATTGCACATTGATTCCTATGGGCCATGAAGCTCATAGGAATCAATGGGCAATACCGATTCAGTATTTACCGAATCGGTAAATACCGAATCCTGCACGGGTGCAGGGGGTGTCACTTTGACACCCTCTAGCACCTGATGTAAATAATTAATTTACTCTCTTAATTTCTATGCAGATAAGTACTTAATCAATAATAACTCAATCGAAATGAAGGAAAACAGAGTCCGTGGTGTAAGAGTTTCTAAGGGTTTTATTCCTCATAAAGGAATCAGGATATCATGTTCTGACCACCACACAGGATGTCAGAAGGGATAGATGAGCGCGCTGTCGTTTATTGACAATACATAGCTTATATACTTGATTTACATCATAATGTTCAATGTAAGAGGCGTAACAGCTGAGAGAAGACAAGATAACAGTATACACGTGGTGCTAGTACACCATCAAGAGGCGTAAACTAGGCGTGAACTAGGGTGTGTGCTAGAAACGTCACTGATAGGTGACGCAAGTGGGTGGCACCAAGGGGTGGTGCTAACAGAATGTTGCAATGTCAGCAGAAATCGGAAGCTTGGATGCGCGCGCAGCTGCATGACGTGTGATAGACGGGGTGCAGGGGACTTGACATTTACACTGGCGGAAAGAGACAGAAGTCTGGCATGTCAGATCAACTTGTGCTTCTATCATATCTGATATCTGATGTTTAGGAACTAAGCTATCTGGGCAGAAAGGTCTCTAGAGCAGAAGCTATTCTATACTTGCTGTGAGTGCGTGTATAAGCGCCTGAGTGTCTGTATGAGAAGCGTGGGGGCATGGGGCCTTCCATGGAAGCATGGCAACAGAGGCTATGAATTACTTGCATAAAGACAGGTCGGCCCTTTAGCCCTGTAGCTGAGGAAGGATGTTTACTGAAGCTAGCAGGCTGGAATGTATCTTCGGGGAGGAAAACAGATAACTCGAAGATTATAGTCAATCTTGGCAGGCAGCAGGCTGAGCTGAGCACGGAGGGCCGCGCTAGAAGTAAGTCAGAGTTCACGGGTACGGGGGCTGCTTGGGCAGAGGCCCTCGCAGTCAGAAGCCAGAAAAGAGGCTCGGTGGCAGAGATTCAGGGCCTACTTTCAGCCAGGCTGAAAAACGTAGGAGTACACTTCAAAAAGACGTTGGCATAGCATACTTAGGAACGGACCATCAAACCCATTCATGGTGGGTCTGAAAGAGGACAAGTTAACGTTGGACGCAAATGTATTTGCGTCTTCATAGCTGGTACAGGAGGGAAGTTACATGCACTTTTAACTCGTACATGGAGTCGGTGGGGTACTCGCTAGGGAACACAACATGACCATAAAATTTATATTACCTCATTCCCTCCTTGTTCCCTACGGACCCTTCATGATATATCGATCCTCATAAATCGATCAGTTTGTTCTTGTAACATTATATGTTCGTCTTTCTTTCTTTGACTGTTTGAGAGGCAACTGGAATGCTCAATGCAGGATGTGGCACACAGTCCACATATCGCTGGCCCACACTGCAGGCACAGGCAACAACTGAATACTATAACAAGGCCAATGCCTAGGAAGGATAAGATCTTCCATCCCCAAGCTGTTAACGTAGTCCAGAACCAACCGGACCAAGTCCAGGTGCCTGGATTCTGATGTATCTGATTTGCAATTTTATGTAAACGGGTGATAGCTTGATAGACAGATGGTGCGTTTTGTGGAATGAAAACACAGCAACTTGACCCGATGACCTTACAGGCTCCACCTCTATCTGCCAAGATGACGTCAATCACAAGGCGATTTTGAAGGACAACAGTCCGTATAGCAGACTGCTCCTCTGTTAAGTTACCTAGAGCGGAGGCAGTTTCGTTCACTACTGCTTCGAGTGTTCTCGTTAATCTGCGTATTAATTTACTGTTTTGGACAGGCCCTAGGAAGAAAAAGAATCCTTTATTGAAATCAGTGTACTGTTCCCATGCCGTTTCTGTGTAGTCGACAAGGGGAATATCTCTTTTGGGTCTATTCGGTGCTAGATTCGTATTTCTATGGTAATCAGGGGGAGCTAGAAAAACAGGTGGCAGGAGGAAGGCAATGTAACAGGTACCATCCCAATCTGGAGGCAAACGTATGTATGCGGTATGACCACAAACAAAGTAGGAATGACTGATAGCTTTAAAGGACGATTTACCATGGTCACTGAACTCGACCACAGTAGTGCATTTACTATGACCTACGTGTACTGAACCTTTCTTGCTAACACATAATTCACCTGTGACTGGTAGTACTAACATATGGGGCAGAACTGGAGCAGTTTCAGATTCAACAGTGAGGATCATAAGGCTAATTGTGTAATTACCTAATCCATATACTTCATTTTCTAGATCAGTTCCTATTCGAGTGGGAAGTCCCTCTTTATCAGGATAACAGACGTTGAGCAGGACTAAGTTCAAGTTTCCCCAAACCCAGCCCCCATTGAAAACAGCAATATCAGGATCTAAAGAATTAATTATTTTAAACCATGCTCCACAGGAGCCATTGTGAGTGAATGGGTACGGAAAGAGAGGCAGAGCTCCCTTGTAATTCTGGTAGGGAGGGAGTCGGCCACATATCCAACAGTCTGTAGCATTATTTGTCTGATGGGAATGGTGTAACATACTAATGAATGTATTGTTGCGCAGCGCAAGTCTGTAAGAGAGTTCATGTGCGGGAAGTTCACTAAAAGTGTGTTCAGCAGAGACATTGTAAGCAGATTGTTCACGCCTGAAAATAGGCCAGTACATAGGAAGCAGAATGCTGGCAATAATAATTAGAATACTCAGAATAAACATGATTATTAGTGTCACTATGCAGTGACTACGAAGTGATTTGCAATATGTTCTTCTCTTTTCCTCTCTCTCTCTAACTCGATCTAGGGGATACATGTCAGAAACTATTTAACCGATTCACCTAGGGGAGGACTTAAACAATTAAACTGTCTGACTTGCTAGATCGAAGCTTCATACGGTAAAGTTCTTGAGGAGTCTTTTCTCTTTTAGGCACAGTAACGTCTTGTGCTTCAACACAGTCTTTGGTGGGGGTGGACGAGTCAGAGTCCTGTTTCAGTCCGTTTTTTAGTTCATTGCATAGTTTGATGTGACTCGTGTGGACCCACCCCTTTCTCCCCTCGATTTTCACGGCGGTCCTGGTGGTAAGCAGAACGGTCTTTGGAGACTTCCAGCGGGGCTCCAGCGGACTTTTCCGGTCGAAATTCCGGACGAGTACCAGGTCCCCTGGACGGACCTCATGCGCCTTTACATCGGTGTTGTCAGGGAAGGCTGCGGCAACCTGTGAACGACATGATTGGAGTGCAGACATCAAGGAGGCAAGGTAATCTGTCAACATGTTACAATCAATATCAGTGATCTTTTTCGGAACGGGCGTCCCCCACATATTCGGCGGTCTGCCAAAGACCACTTCGTACGGGGATAGCCCTGATCTCGAGTGGGCGACCATTCTCATGTAGAATAGTGCCACGGGCAGGGCGACTATCCAGTCGACCCCTTTTTCCTGACAGATCTTGGCAAGACGGATTTTTAGTGTCTGATTATGCCTTTCTACAAGGCCAGCTGCTTCGGGATGTCGGACACAGTGGAACCTCCACTGATATCCTAGCAAGAGGGAAACTTGTCTCATCAGCTCGGACGAGAACGGCTGTCCGTTATCTGAATACACGACACGGGGCAAACCGTACCGTGGGAAGAATTCACGAACCAACTGTCTGGCAGTGGTCGGAGCAGTGTAGTCTGGGACTGGGTATGCTTCGGTCCAGCGGGACAGAGCACAAACAATTACAAGGACATACTTAAATCCTCTACAGCTATTCATCTGGATATAATCCATCTGGAGGACTTCAAAAGGGTGATCGGGAGGATGAAATCCACCTTGCTCAACAGGGACACTTTTACCTGGATTGAACTGACAACAGATCATGCAAGTACGCACTTTCTGTTTTGCTGCTGCTCGTAAGTGTTTGTTGTACCAGAGATTCTGTAAACTGTCTAACATGGCTTTCTCTCCAAGATGGGCAGGACTATGTGCTGTATTTATCATGACTTGAACCATTGAGTCGGGGAGAAACCATATAGATTTTCCCTTCGTCACCCAACCTTGATCTGTCTGAATCCCTCCTAGTTCAGTCCATTTCTTTATCTCCTCTGGAGTAGCATGTGTCTGGATATCAATTACATCTAGGGCGGGATCTCTAACTGCCATACACTGGGTCTGGACTATTGTCTTTGTCACATCAGTAGTCTGGGTGTGAGTCAGTGCTGTATGTTTTGCTGTCTGGTCTGCCAGGTCGTTACCCTGGGAAACAGAATCTGTGACTTTAGTATGTGCCTTACACTTCATGACTGATATGCCCGAGGGCAAATGTATTGCTTCTAACAGTGCTTGAATGAGGGGGCCATGTTGGATCTTGGCCCCATGGGAAGTCAGAAAACCTCGTTCTTGCCAGAGGACTCCGAAGTCGTGTACAACTCCGAAGGCATAGCGGGAATCTGTGTATATGTTAACATTTCTGTTCTTGGCTAGAATACAGGCTCGAGTCAGAGCGATGAGCTCTGCCGCTTGAGCAGACAGTGTGTCAATACGATGTGTTTCTTTAATTTCAGTTTCAGTGGTCACGGCGTACGCGGCCACTAATTCTCCTGTACTTGTTCTCATGCATGAACCATCCACATAAAGTGTCAGGTCTGGATTTGTCAATGGGACATCTGTTAAGTCTCGTCTAGGCTTAGTTACTGCATTAATTATTTCTATACAATCATGCGGAGCTGGATCTGTCATAACTGTAGGTAACAGTGTTGCTGGGTTCAGGATGCTGCAACGTCTGATTTCTATGTGTGGCTGGAATAGTGTTAATTCATAACCTGTCAGTCGTGCTATAGTTAAGTGTTGAGTCTGGGTTCTGTTTAACAAAACCTCTACAGAATGTGGTACTTGAACTGTTAACTGATGACCTAAAACAATTGAATCACTTTGTCTTATTGCTAACGCTGTTGCTGCTACTGACTTTAAGCACGCAGGGAGTGCCTGAGCTACTGAATCCAATGTACTAGAAAAATAAGCACAAGGCTTATGTGAACCTGCTTGGTCTTGAGTGAGGACAGACAACGCTGTGCCATCACGTTCTGTAACAAAAAGTGTAAACGGTTTGCTGTAACATGGTGTCGCTAAAACTGGTGCTTGGCATAAAACTTTCTTTAATTCTTCAAAAGCTTGTGTGTGTTCCTGAGTCCAAGGGAGGACAGTCGAAGTCGCTGCCTCCTGTGTCGTTAACTGGATGAGTGGTTTAGCTAGAAATGCATACTGGGGAATCCATTGTCTGCAGTACGAGGTGAGGCCTATGAAGGCCCGCACTTCCTTTTGTGTCTTGGGTTGCGGCATGTTCACAATTAACTGAATGCGATCGGGAGTGAGCTGTCTCCCCACTTTGGACAGCAAGTGACCCAAGTACACAACTTGCTGAACACAGAATTGTAGCTTCGAAGGAGACACCTTGTGTCCCTTGTCGGCCAGGAAATGTAAAACTGTCAGTGATGCTTTTTCACATTCGGGCTCACTTCGTGCGGTGATCAGCAGATCATCGACGTATTGTAGTAAAGCGGTGTTAACTGGCATTTGAATACAATCTAGTTGTCTTTTCAGTGCTTGACTATAGATGCTGGGGCTTTCTGTGAATCCTTGAGGTGCGCGCGAAAATTTGAAACTGCGTCCATTTAAACAGAATCCGAAGAGATATTGGCTCTCTGGATCAATAGGCACGCTGAAGAAGGCGTTCTTGAGATCAATTACAGTAAAGAACGTTGCTTCTGAATCAATAGCAGTCAAGAGAGATGATATATCGGGGACCACAGGATACTGTGGGATAATGCATTTATTCAATTCTCGAAGATCAATCACCAGCCGATATACTGGCGGTGCATTGGGATCAGTACGTTTAAGAATCGGAATGATGGGTGAGTTACAGATATTGGAGTCGGTCTCGACGACCACTCCTTGGGCAATGAGCTCTTCAATGATTTTCAGTAAAGCCGCTACAGCATCGGGTGGTAACTTGTATTGTCTGATTCTGGGTAATACAACACCTGCCTTGAGGGTAACGCGGTATGGTGTAATGTGCATACATCCTACATCAGTTGGGCCTTTTGCCCACAAGTAATCAGGTACATTTTTCAATCTGACGTCAAACTCACGAAGGACGTAATGACCCTTGAAATCCCGCAGAAAGAGTCTAACCCCCTCCGGGGAGCAGCATATTATAGCTCCTAGAGCCTTCAGTGTTTTAATTCCTAACAGATTTTCCGGACATGATTTTGTTAGCAACAGGTCTGTAACGCGTGATAATGGACCCACAGCCAGGGGGACTGGTTCTGATACTTCATTTACAATAGGTTGTCCTGAAAAACCAAGGGAAACATTTTGTGAGCCTGAGAGGGGTGCCCCTGGAACTTCGTCATGACTTATTGTAGTGCGACTTGCCCCTGTGTCAATTAAAAACTTTCTATCTTTCCCCAATACTTGACTGTGTACATAAGGACCTTCTTGATCTACAGGAATCTCGATAAGAGGCAAGCCACCTTCCCTCTCTAGGCTGTTTCATGTATATCGGGAATATTCGGGGTAAGCAGACTGGGCATACTGGTACATCTGTTGTGAGACTTGCTGAGTTGCAGCAATGGGCTGTGGCTGTGGTACTGCTACGGTCTGTGCTGTCTGTGCAGATGCATGCATGGGCTGTGTATTCTGTGTAGACTGATGCTGGTTATGGTCTTGTCTAGGCGGATGCGGTCTCTCTTTAGTTTTACCTGTCGCTATGTTATGTTTCAGAACTGCACATTCGTGTACGTAGTGACCTGGCTGCTTGCAATAATTGCATGTCCCTTTAACAGGAGCTGCAGCGTGACTTGTCTGGGTCGTACCTTTCCTGTGACTGTCGGATGGGACCGTCTGGGCTACTAACATTTTCATTTTCGTGTCTTTCATGCGCTTCTGTTCCTGATCTTGTTCTTCCCTAATTCTATTCTGGTGATATTGTAACATTTGTAACATCTGGGATGGCGTATTTGCTTGCCATGTACTCTCGACTTTATACACTCTATTTTTAACTAACGGTAGGGAATTCTCGACTAACTTTGATACAAAAAGATGTGGGTACGACTCGCTACTTGGCTGGAGGCCACTATTGATAATAAAACATTTCTCGAATCTTGAATAAAAGTCGCTAGTATCTTCATCATGTTTCTGTTTACAGGACGAGATTGCATCCCAATCCTCCTTTCTAGTTGTCAATAATCTGGGCAGGACCTGTACTATCAAACCTGGTAATGCTTTAGTTTTGTCCCCAAGGCCTAACCCTGGAACCCGTTTTTTCTCTTCGTCTTCTATTTCTGCCCAGGCAATCTTTGTGTCTCCCACCTCCCATTCCTTTTCCTTTAATTTCTCGAATATACCCGTAGGCAATAATACTTTCAACATTTTCATGATATCATCATATGTGTAGTCCCCCATTAATAACATGTCTTTAAGCTCTCTATGGAAACCTGCAGGGTCTTTATCATGGCATGGTACTAATTTCTTCATTTCTAACAGTTCTAATTTAGTCAGAGGCGTGTGCACATACACGCGTTTCAAAACCTTGTCCTCACCCATAACAGGGTGTACTTCTCGTAAGGGGTTCTGACTTTCAATACCACCCCCGCACTGCATATGGTACATTTTCCTTTCTGGAGGTGGGGCGGGGACATATTCAGGACTTACAAAGGTATCATATCTGCGTCGTTGTTCTAGAATTATTTGAACTAATTTAGTGCTTAGGCCTCTCCATCTATCCATCAGTAGTGCTTCTAGTGTCTCATGTAAGGGACCTGGATCGGAATAATGTTTTCTGTACTTAATGAGAAGGTGCTGAATCATATATACCCCTGCTAATTTCTGTTCGTCGGGGGAGAGGTTCAGAAATGTCTGTGCTACGGTGTCATCATTATATATGTCTGCATTTTCGGCCCATGATACCGCTGATCGGGCTAATTCTTGTTCATCCATAGAATTGAGTACATGGTACCCCACTCGATCTCGAAGCCGTTTATCAGTTTCCTGGAACTGATGCTCAGCAGAATTCGGATTCGTTAAGGCAGAGAAGAAAACTCTCTTGCTTTCTGGACGGATACCCTTCCTAAGATAAGTTCCCTTACCTACATATGCTATAGTGCTTGTAGTCGGTTCTAGTTCTTCAGATTCTTCTTCCTCCTCGGAGGGAGCCTTTTCTTTCTCTTTCTCGTGTACTGCTATCACTGCTTTCTTAATCTTTTTATACATGGCCTCTATGCAATTTTGTCTGTCATGTTTTCCATCAGCTATATTTTGACCCCACTTGTTCAATGCATCTAATTCACTCTGATCTGTTCCGGGCCTGTCTCGTTCTCTTATTAGACAATTTATGAAAAATCGTAGTATCAGTGCTTGCATGTTAACTTTCTGTTTCTCCAGGGCATCCTTAATACTGTCGGGGTCCTTTCCCGTTTGAACGAACTCATATATTCTATCTAGGCGCTCCTTCATTCCTGCATAACATAACAAACTATCAGTAGCAGATCTTAACCGTAAAGACGCTAATATCATTAAGTCGTCCTGTCCAGGTTCTGGATCATATCTACAAACTGACATATTTTCTTTTAGTGCATCAAGACGGGATGAATTAGAAGAACGGGGGGATCTGTGCGTAAGAGGACTCTGCATACCTCTGAGATTTAATCTGTGAGTCGGTGGCGGGGTCTGGAGACCCGCGGTCGCACCTCCTGAAGCGGAAACTTGGGCATTATCTCTGTGTGTAGTCAGTATCTGAATTTGTCTTTTAGTAGGATCTGATTGAAGTGGTTTCGGCAGATCAGTTTTAGGTGAGGGAAGTGGCGGAGCTGGCGGAACGGAACTAGTCTTTTTCGGTGTCGGCTGAGAGTGATCTTGGGGGGCAGTACCACCCCCGGCCCTGTCAGTAGGCAGGGCACGAACAGGCAGATTGGTGTAAGCTGGCGCTACATCTTCGAGATATGAATTTAGGAATATGTCTTTAGTAGTCTTATGCATTACTTTAGTTGGAACTAATGGTGACGGCAAATTTTTCGGTATTTCTGAAATGGCGTCAGGGGTACCATCGGCCAAAAGATACATGTTGTTCACTTTGCCATTTTGGATACGATCTATTTGTTCTACTTTTACTCGAATTCCCTCAGTAACTAATTCGTTTTCTTGGGCCTTTTCTGATTCTTTAAGCCTGTCTTCTCTACGGAGTGCTCTATCAGCACGCTTACGTGATTCCTTACGCCAAAATTCTATGGCGTCTTTCTGAGATTGTCTAGCTTTCTTTTTCCGTAATATTTCTTCTACCTTTATGATGCACTCGGCATCCCATGTTCCGTTAACTGGCCATCGGTATCTTTCCTCTAGGTGCTTGGTACAATCTGTCCATAACTCTAGATACAAGATGGCGTCTATGCCATGCTTATTATACATGAAATTACCTGGAGTGTCCCTAGGGGGGATTGGAATCTCTTCCTCTAACATCCCTTTCCTAGTTCCTATCTGCTTTAATTTGTTAAAAAACGGCATTGTGCCTACTTGATACTGAAATGCTTGATCCTTAATACTTAATTTCGCCTGTAACTATTTAAACAAAAAAAACACAATAATGCACAAAAACAATCACATTCATACCACGACATTAATCACATGAAACATTTAAAGACATAGCTAACTTCCCCCTACTCTGAATGTACCGCTCAACGATACAGATACACTGCTGTAACAGTGCAGAAATTCGGAATACTTTATATACTGCTAAACAGTACAGATACACTGCCTAAAAACAGTGCAGACCGGACTTGCGTACCCAAACCCGTCTAGATACGACCCAGCAATGGTACTCACCGGGAAGCACGGAAAACAGAAGGCCTCGGAAAACTCGACTGGACTCGACTCGGAACTTCGGAAAACTTCGGAAAACTTCGGAAAACTTCGGAAAACTTCGGAAAACTTCGGAAAACTGGTGGGCCTCTTCACACCTCGGACCTTGCTTCCTTCGGCTGGGCTCTGGTCGGGATCCTCCGCACTCCTCACCGCCTCGTCTGGGCACTGATCGCAGTCTTCGTCACCTCCGTGTGTCAGAGGGGGATGCAGGAAATCCTGCCAGTACACGTGTGGTCCGTCTAACTGATGGCAGGGGACACGGATTGCAACGCACCTTCCGGCGCGTGAGGTGGGGGAGGGGTCCCTATTCGGGCGCCAAAATGATGTAAATAATTAATTTACTCTCTTAATTTCTATGCAGATAAGTACTTAATCAATAATAACTCAATCGAAATGAAGGAAAACAGAGTCCGTGGTGTAAGAGTTTCTAAGGGTTTTATTCCTCATAAAGGAATCAGGATATCATGTTCTGACCACCACACAGGATGTCAGAAGGGATAGATGAGCGCGCTGTCGTTTATTGACAATACATAGCTTATATACTTGATTTACATCATAATGTTCAATGTAAGAGGCGTAACAGCTGAGAGAAGACAAGATAACAGTATACACGTGGTGCTAGTACACCATCAAGAGGCGTAAACTAGGCGTGAACTAGGGTGTGTGCTAGAAACGTCACTGATAGGTGACGCAAGTGGGTGGCACCAAGGGGTGGTGCTAACAGAATGTTGCAATGTCAGCAGAAATCGGAAGCTTGGATGCGCGCGCAGCTGCATGACGTGTGATAGACGGGGTGCAGGGGACTTGACATTTACACTGGCGGAAAGAGACAGAAGTCTGGCATGTCAGATCAACTTGTGCTTCTATCATATCTGATATCTGATGTTTAGGAACTAAGCTATCTGGGCAGAAAGGTCTCTAGAGCAGAAGCTATTCTATACTTGCTGTGAGTGCGTGTATAAGCGCCTGAGTGTCTGTATGAGAAGCGTGGGGGCATGGGGCCTTCCATGGAAGCATGGCAACAGAGGCTATGAATTACTTGCATAAAGACAGGTCGGCCCTTTAGCCCTGTAGCTGAGGAAGGATGTTTACTGAAGCTAGCAGGCTGGAATGTATCTTCGGGGAGGAAAACAGATAACTCGAAGATTATAGTCAATCTTGGCAGGCAGCAGGCTGAGCTGAGCACGGAGGGCCGCGCTAGAAGTAAGTCAGAGTTCACGGGTACGGGGGCTGCTTGGGCAGAGGCCCTCGCAGTCAGAAGCCAGAAAAGAGGCTCGGTGGCAGAGATTCAGGGCCTACTTTCAGCCAGGCTGAAAAACGTAGGAGTACACTTCAAAAAGACGTTGGCATAGCATACTTAGGAACGGACCATCAAACCCATTCATGGTGGGTCTGAAAGAGGACAAGTTAACGTTGGACGCAAATGTATTTGCGTCTTCATAGCTGGTACAGGAGGGAAGTTACATGCACTTTTAACTCGTACATGGAGTCGGTGGGGTACTCGCTAGGGAACACAACATGACCATAAAATTTATATTACCTCACACCCCAATTCCGGACGTGTGTGCCATGTGGCACACAGACATGCCCTAAGGGCATGTCTGTGTGTCACATTGCACAGGTGTGCATGCACAGATGTGCATGCACACCTGAATTCGGTATTTTACCACCCAATTGGATTGGGTGGTAAAATACCGATTCTTAAGGGTCTGTGACACTCTTAGGAGTGTCACCTACATGTGGATTTACCGAATCGGTAAAATTACCAATTCGGTATTTTACAGAATCGGTAAATTTACCGAATCGGTAAATTTACCGATTCTGTAAAACGATGGCCCCTACATGCCAAATCCTAAATACTGGTCAGTAACGGCCGAAATCAGCCGTTACCGACCGGTATTTTCTCTCCTACATCTGGCCCTTAGTCCCTAGACCTTAGGTTTACTGCATTTGACTCAGATTGGTCTAACTTGATTAGTATTTTAGAAATGGCGTCCCAGGAATTGGCATGAAATTAATTGGAAAGGACATAAAGCGCATGGCTACCAGAAGGTCTCCCATCTCCGTGTTACCTTGGAGCACTGCGGTTAATGCTAGCGGAGAGGTCCATGCTCTCCCTCAAGGAAGGGCAGGGTAGCCATGATGAATGGCACTCAACGCTCTGAGCAAGTCGGAGACCTCGAACTGTGTAGAGACACCTTCAGCACCATCACACTGCCGGACCCATCATTAGGGCACTAAATTCGGGCAGGAGGAAAAGAAGGGGGTGGGAAAGCCTTGGGTTTTACCTGTTCTTTCGATGTTTATTTTGCTGTTCATTATGTTGTTGGTGCATGACACAGAATACGGTTAGCTGTAGGTGATGAGTTGATCTTGGTGCTAGCTTGAGTGTGAGCAGTGTGACAGGGATGGTTAGATGGTGGTCCAGTCCTGGTGTTTAGGAGGTTTGCATGGGATGATTGGTGATGTCAGGAAGACAAGGTACAGAAATTAGCCACAGGGGGTGTTGGTTGGGTTACATACTGTGACATATGAAGGGGCTGATTTACAAGCCCATTGCGCCCCCTGTGCACCATTTTTCTATGATGCTCTGGCGGCGCAGAGTTCAGACCCATATCCAAGAGGCCACACAAAGCCACTTTGTGTGGCCTTTCATGCCCTCGCAGATATGGAGTAAGGCAAAGCAGCACAAGACGATCCGTTGCCTTACTCTGCATGAAAGAGGCATTCCATGTGTGTTGCGGGGTGTGTACCCATACAACACCCATGGATTTTGACACAGTCACAGATTTACAAGAGTCTGTAAACCTAGGAATGTGTCAAAACTGTACGCCTCCCCAGTGTAGGAGTAACAAGAAGAAATATCTTTATTTCTCCCCGTTTTTTCCTCTTACTGTGTATGCTGTATTCTGCAGCACACACAGAAAGAGTAAAATGACTCCATTGATTGTTTTTGTACAGGAAGGTGCCCCTTTCTGCACCAAAACAATCCTACCAACAATACAGACCCACTTGCACCATGGAGCAAGGGTGCCTGCGTTGGCACCAGGCACTGGCTGAAAGGACAGGAAGGCACCCTATCTCATGAATACAGTGCATTCCTGCCCTTTCGATGTGGCATAGGGCAGTGCAGAAAATATATTTGCAGCGTTGCCCGACGCCAAATCATTGCAAATGAGGCCCTAAGTGGGCTGATGAGGTTGAGGGGGGGTGACTAGTTCCAAGCTTGAATTCACTGGGAGGTTGTTGTCTCAGAGGAGTGTGTTGTGACTGTGCCAAGTGGATGAGGTGGTGAGAGACTGTGACTATGAAGTCCTTGTCATCTCCGAGATACCTGTACATGAGCTGAAGGGTGGCAGACTATGTTTTAGAGAATGGAAACTGGCATGTCATGTGGTATGTGGGGTTGAGTGTTGCTTGCTTGTCTAGCCTGCGAGATCAGGAGGACTTAAGGGCAAAAGAGCAGTCTCTTTTCTGTAGCCTGTGGGAACTTGAAAATCTAGGGTTTGTGAGAACGTAGAGGTGAGCCCTGTCTCTGTGATATAGAGTGCGCCTAGCTTGTGATAAGTGAAGAGGGCTGCAATGTTGTGAGCATGAAGTACAGGAGCGAATGCATTAACAAGCACGAGTTGGAGTGCATGTTCGGTATGAGGTTATGTGGTGGTTAGCAGGCTGTCTATGAGGCACTGTTGTGAGGATGTGGTGTGTGTGATTGTGAGTCTGTGTGTGGTTGTGGGGATGGATAGTGAGAGGTGATGGACTAGGCACATGTAGGTTCTTGCGGAGGTGCTGTAGAACTGAAGTTCTGACCCAAGGCTGGTCCTGGATCTACCATGGAGTGCCCATGTCTGAGGCAGCCCTTAGCTGGACACACCCTGGCGGTGGGACTCCCTGAGGAGTCAACTAAAGTAGGAGAGGAGACAAGGGGCCAGATGTAGGAAGGCAAATACCGGTCGGTAACGGCCGATTTCGTCCGTTACCGACCAGTATTTGGAGTTTGGGATGTAGGGGCATGTTAAAATACAGATTCGGTAATTTTACTGAATCAGTAATTTTTCTGATTCGGTAAAATACAGATTCGGTAAAATTACCGAATCTGTATTTTGACATGTAGGTAGCACTGTAATCAGTGCTACAGGGGTTTAAGAATTCGTTATTTACCACCAACTAGAAGTTGGTGGTAAATAATGAAAACCCTTTAAAAAGCATTTTTTTTGCTTTTAAAACAGTGCCATGTTGCAGACATACATGCCCTAAGGGCATGTATGTCTGCAACATGTGCACCCATGCACAATTGAGGGGTGCAACAGGGTGTTAAAGTGACACCCTACCACCCTTCTATGTTTTCACCAATTACCGAATCGGTATTTACCGATTCGGTAATTGACATTCATTCCTATGGGCCTCCAGGCCCATAGGAATGGGTTAAACCGTTAAATACTGATTCGGTAATTACCGAATCATGCCGATTTGGTAATTAAATCGGTAAAATTACCTACATCCGATTGCCAGTTCTTAAATACAGAATCGGTATGATTCGGTATTTAAGAATCGGTAATCTGGGATTACCTACATCGGGCCCAAGAGGTTTTATGTGGGACACGGTGATGTACTTCACTTCCTGTAGTGCTGGATGCTGGAACTGCAGTGATGTCACTGTCTGTAGGGATGAATGCTGCTGAATGAGGCCACGTTGTATGGCTTCTTCTTTTAACGATGGTTAGATGGGAAATCAGTGATGTCAATTCTTGTAGGCATGAATGGGGTAAATTTGACTGGATTTTTCTAACAATGGTCTTTTTGGAACCCAATGATGTCACGTCCTGTAAAGCTGGATGCTGAGAACGGCACCAATACATCTTCCTGTACGACTGAACGCATGCGCGGTATCTTGCATTTTGTGTTTTTGATGAGATAAGTTAAATGGGTCGTAGCTGTGTAATGATGTAGCCCCCTCTTCAATAGGTGATACAGTTCCAATGAGAAGACATATAGGGCCTGATCACGGTCTTGGCGTATGGGGTACTCCATCACAAACGTGACAGATATCACATCCGCTGCATTACAAGTTCCATAGGATATAATGGAATTGGGATTTGTTTGACGGGATAACCATCACGTTTGTGACGGAGTAACCCACACGCCAAGTTCGTAATCAGGTCCACAGTTAGCATTCTAGGCTATTCTTGAGGCTGTAACTTGTAACTGATAGGTTTTCAAACAATCCACAAACCCACTTCATCTTGCTTAAGTGGCTCTGTGCCTTTTACGCAACTTATAGTCTGTGGACAAATTGATGGCTCTGGAGGGCCATGTAAAACTGCTGGACTCACGTTCACACCCATGTTATGCAACATATAGTCACTGAGTCACTTACATATTGTCCCTATTTCTAATAATACCATCTCAAATGACGTGCACTCAAATTCAGTATGTCTGGATACTGTGCAAATTCTGCCAACACTGGCCATGTGGCTCCTGGAAGTCTCAAGCAACATATCCTACCTGACTCAGCTGCATGGGGTAAGTCCCCATCAAACTACGGCATTTATTCTCAGGAACACATCGCGATCTTCGGACTTTCATAAAATACATTCTTTGCAGGGGCCTGAAAGGCTTGCATTTGGCAAAATGACCATCCTCTGTAGCAACTGGTGCAAATTCTACCTATAAATAAAATATTTTACATTTTTAAACTGGACTGGGTGTAACAACCAGTATTAGTTCGATCTCAAGAGCCAGGAACCCTTATGACGTCACACATTAGCCACTGAACCCTACATTTATCCTTATTTGAAAATCCAATTCTCCATATGACATATATTATAATTATGATCATACAGTAATCCGCAGGATTTCGGTTTAATAATTAAGCTTAACAAAAGACATTGGAAGACACCAAGGGTCTGTGCATCCCCAGGGGAGGAGCTTACTACTAATATTACTGAGACGTCTCCTCATTGGTACTCAGTCTTCGGTGTGGCCCCTAAAGGTACTCAGTGTTTGAGGGCAAAGTTGGGTGATATTTGACGTGAGACAGTTTATCCTGCCCACACCTGGTAGGTTTCGCTTGGCTCTAGGAAGCTACAGGTATACCAACTTACCAATCAGAACAGGGATAACAGATTGTGTCCCATGAAACTTCAACGAAATTACCTAAAGGGAATTTGTGTGAGGAATGTCGCATTACTGTCAGAGAAATGCACATTTAAGTGGGTTCCCTTAGCCTTCTTCGCCAAGAGAGCACAAACAGTAAATCTGAGCTAGCTGTTAATATAGTTTTATTAAAATCAATTGTAGAACAGAATATGTATGTAAAAATATTACAACAGATATTAAAAGTCTGGCAATTATATATAAACACAAAGTAGACACTAAGGGCCAGATGTAGGTGCCCTAATACCGGTCGGTAACGGCCGAATTCGGCCGTTACCGACCGGTATTTGGGTTTCCAGATGTAGGGGGCCTATATTTTACCGATTCTGTAAAGTTACCGAATCGGTAAATTTACAGAATCGGTAAAATACCGATTCGGTATATTTACCGATTCGGAAAAACCATATGTAGGTGGCACTCCTAAGAGTGCCACAGGCCCTTAAAAATCGGTATTTTACCACCCAATCCTATTGGGTGGTAAAATACCGAATTCAGGTGTGCATGCACATCTGTGCATGCACACCTGTGCACTGTGACACACAGACATGCCCTTAGGGCATGTCTGTGTGTTACATTGCACACAAGTCCAGAATTGGGGTGCTAGAGGGTGTCAAAGTGACACCCCCTGCACCCTTGCAGGATTCGGTATTTACCGATTCTGTAAATACCGAATCTGTATTTCACATTGATTCCTATGGGCTTCAAGGCCCATAGGAATCAATGGGAAATACAGAATCGGTAGTTACAGAATCTGTAAATACCGACTCTGACAGATTCGGTAATTTTTTACCTACATCTGCCTCCTTCCAATTTACCGACTTTTAAATACCGAATCGGTATGACTCGGTATTTAAAAGTCGGTAAATCAGATTTACCTACATCTGGCCCTATATGAGCAGACAGTATATTATATTATATGAACTTCCATCGTACTGTTACCTGGATATAAATCATTAGCAATGAACGGCTTGTCACCATGATGGGTGCTTCTCATTCGTCGGATACCTGGAAGAAGAAAGCAGGCAGCTAGGCGACCACAAAGATAACGTCTGTTTATGAGAATCCGGTGTGTTCTCAGTCAGCAACCTCAGTGAAGAGACAACAAGTTTCCTGGAAGCCAAGGGCCAGATGTATGAAGCTCAAATGGGTTCGCAAACGGCGTTTCAGAACTCATTTGAGCAAAATGGTATGTATGTTGCAAATTTCAGTGCAAAATAAGGAATCGCAAATTTGCGATTCCTTATTTTGTGATTGCATTTAAGAAATCGCAAAATTTGCGATTCCTTAAATGCAATGTATGATGCAAATAAAATTTGCTAATTGTCCCTAAGGAATCGCAAATTACCACCAACTTCAAGTTGGTAGTAATTTGCGAATTTCTTGAAAAATGCCCATTTTCGCATTTTTCAAAGTGCCATGTGATGCACATACATGCCCTTAGGGCATGTATGTGCACCACATGTGCACCCATACTTATTTCAGGGGTGCAACAGGGTGTCCTTTGGACACCCTTGCACCCTTGAAATTATTCTCAATTTGCGATTAACAAATTGCGAATCGCAAATTGAGAATAATTTCACATTCATTCCTATGGGCCTCCTGGCCCATAGAAATGAATGGGAAATTATTCCTTATTTGCGATTAGCAATTTGCTAATCGCAATTAAGGAATGTTAAGAAATCGCTAAAAAATAGCGAATTTCTACATACATACCATTTTGCAATTCTCAAATAGCGATTCCTTAAAAATCGCTATTTGAGAATTGCAAAAGTGTATCTTGATACATCTGGCCCCAAATTACTCCTCAAGAGAACTAAGGACACAGATCCAGATTTGTTGTAGCGTTGCGTTGCCCTTGAGTTACACAAGGTAACGCAAAAACAACCCAACACTAAAGTCAGATTCACCAGGCAGCGCACAGCAATCTCGTGGGGCTGTGAGGTGCTTGGTAAAGCTGGAGTAACACGAGGCAGTGCAACATCACTGCCTCGTGTTACTCGGATTTGAGAAGGCGTTCCATGGGTGGAGCGTCGGAGTTCCACGCATCCACCCATTGATTTTGGCGCGTTCCCAGATTTACCATGAGTGGTAGACCTGGCAAAGCATCAACATATTAAACCTTCACAGGGGAGGAGTAAAGAGGAGAAATATAGGAATTCCTCTTAATTTTTTCCACTGTCTATGTGTGCTGCAATCTTCAGCACACATAGAAAGAAGAAAATGCCTCAGGCTCAGAGGTGTCCCTTCCTGCACATTTCAATCTGTATACAACGCAGTCACACTTCCACCATGGCACAAGGGTGCTTGCATTGGCATTAGGCAGCAGATTGTGTGCCAGCAGAAGAAGCAGGCAGGAATGCACCATATGATGTTAAATTTGGCGCATACTGGCCCTCACCCTTCCACGCAGCGCACCAAGGTATCTTGCTGAGTTGCATTAAAGTGTTTCTAGTGATTCTCAAACAAGTCACAGGAAACTGTTTCTCTTACGAGGGAGGTGACATGAGGGAAAAGCCATGGGAATTACTCTGCCATATTACACAGATGAGTCAATCTGTCGTATATGATAACAACGGCCTTAATATGAATGTATAGAATAAAAGGCCACTATCAAAACTCCGAATACACACAATACTTTTGTAGGGTAAGAAACATAAATGTAGAAAATAACCAATATCTGCAAGTTAGATGAACACTGAGTTGTCGCACTACATAAAACTGCAAGAATGAATGAACAAATGCAAGTTGGGCACAAAACTTCTAACCACTCAGGCCGTAAACCGGTACAATAGGGGAATACAAATGGGCCACTCCCGTTACACGTATAGCGTTAAACTGCCTGGCCCAGCTTCATGACCTGCTGCAAACCGGCTGACCATAGCGCCTACAAGGGATAGTGTCATTTTCAGCAAAGGGAGGGCTTCTGTTGTGTGGTGGAAGGTATTTGTCAGAATTCCTTCCTGGATGTAATTGAGCAATGAGGGTATAAGGTCTGCTGCACAAGACAAATGGAGTCTGTAACACTGGCTCTGTTGGTTTGTGTAGGAAAGTAGGATCTACTTCTATGGTTACCCCCACTTTTTGCTTGATGTGATGCTGTTTTTCACTAGTTTGACTGGGATCCTGCTAATCAGGACCCCAGTCTATCTGCTTTCGACCTAAATTGGTTTGTTCAGTATTTAGGTAAATCCAAGATTGGATACCGGGGTACCCTTGTCAGTCCCTAGTATATGGTACCCATGTACCCAGGGATATGTACCCCAGAGGTATCCCATGGGCTGCAGCATGTATTGTGCCACCCATGAGAGACCATTCAAAATGGAGCTACATGGCTGCCATTCAGCATGTGTAAGTTGGTGCATGCACAACTTACTAAAGATTCAGGGCCCGATGTAGGTAATTCTAAATTAACACTTCTAAAATACCGAATCATACCGATTTGGCATTTAAGAAGTGGTAAATTAGAAGGGGGGAAATGAAGGTATTTCAGATTCGGTAAATACCGAATCGTTAAGATTCGGTATTTACCGATTCTGTAAATACCGAATCGGTAAAGCCCATTGATTCCTATGGACATTTCAGCCCATAGGAATCAATGGTCATTACCAAATCGGTATTTACCGATTCGGTAAATACCGATTTTTGCAAGGGTGCAGGGGGTGTCACTTTGACACCCTCTAACACATTGAATTCAGGCACGTGTGCCATGTGGCACACAGACATCCCCTAAGGGCATGTCTGTGTGTAACTTGGCACTGGTGTGCATGCACAGATGTGCATGCACACCTGTATTCGGTATTTTACCACCCAATAGGGCTGGGTGGTAAAATACCGATTCTTTTTTTTTTTTTTGTTTAAAACCTTTATTTAACATTTGCACATATATACAAAACCGGGCCTACAACCCCCAGGGCTGGCCGCTAAGCAGTTCAACATATTATCACAGTCAGTTTCAAAGCAATTGTCCCTGGGGATCATAGTAACTCAGATTACCAAATACAGTGATTAAGAGTGCAGTTCGATGCGAAACAGGATGGGAAGTTTTCATTTTCGATATAAATAGAAGGGATCAGGTATCATATAGTGTCTCGGACCATGAGAATGGGGGCGAACAGGAAAACGATGCGTCCATACCAAAGTCGCTACCCTAGCAATCAACGGCGTTTAAACATGCGACATCAGGATAAACAGCACATCATCAATATCCACACCGTCCTTGTTGTCCGCCCCCCAGCACCCAGGCCCCGGAGAGGTCGAGGCACAGATATAGAGATGAGGTTGCAAAGAGAGCCGAACCCACTACACTAACCCGGAAAAGAAAGGAAAGAAAGGCAAGAGAAGAGAAGAAGAAAAAGAGGCCATAGAACAAAGACAAAAACGAAACACCCACCCCCACACCCGCCCACCCTGCACCCCTGCAAATGACTACGGCCACCCCCCACGCAGCGTACCTGTCGCCCAGCAACCAGAGCCCGAAATATAGAAGAAAGGGAAAGAGAAAAAAGTAAGAAAGCCCCAAACGAGAGGGGAAATCGGAGGAGGGCATAATGCTACGGACTCCCGGCCTCCTTCCCCCAACCTAGCCAACCCTGCCCCGGAATCCGTTAGGACAGTGAAGCAATCCCGTCAACCATAAATTCACCTCGATGAGCCCAGACAAAGATCTCAACCCTGACCCCTACGATCAAATGTACTGAAGTCGGTAATTAAGGGAAGTCCCTTACACACAATGTCCCACAAGTCGGCAGAACAGGAGCGCAGAGATGTTGATTGCTGGTACCACCATCGCCCCTCCCCATCTCCGAGGCCAAGCTTCGTCTCATCCGCCATCTTGAACGACCGGTGGAGGAGGGGGATAAACAAAGTCCAAAACCGCATACAGTACAAAGTAGAGAATACCACAGTGGGGACGTATAAGTGTTCCGAGGGGTGCAGGATCGAAGGTTCCAACTGTTTAATCGGGTGTCCAGGCACATTCCAGTCTGGCAAATCTGACACAATAGGGGCAAACACTGTTTCCACCGCCGGGTCGAAACACACCTCCGAAGCATCCATTGCAAAGTGGGCTGGCTGCCGGGTCGCAAGCATCGAGTCAGGGTCCGGTCTCGAGCCTGTGACTTCATCCATCGCAGACAACAAGGCATGAGTCCGAGCTTTGATAGTGCCCTGAAGCGCCATAAGTGCCTCCATCACTGTTAACAAAGACGGGCCAGATCGAACCCGCTCCTTTAAACTTATTCTGTCCGCAGGCATGGTGACCCCAACGGAGAGGCGCCTTCTCCGGGGCAAAGTGAAACGGAGCAGGAATAAGCTAGGAGCAGTGGTACGCGGATGCCGGATCCCCGGTCGGGGACCCTCACAAGACAGTACCTTGCGTCACTCGTCGCCTCACACGCTACAGGGCACCAGGCAGCTGATGGTAGCAAAACAATCGGGAAAAAGTTCGAGTGGACCGGAGACTGGGCCCCACCGCAAGCAGCAGCCCGCTGTTGTTCAGCTTGGACCCGGCGGGGCCAGCACTTGAGATCCCGGCCCCCGGGGCAGGTTAGGCCTCAGTACATTCTTCGACGTATCTTCGCTCCACGACGGCGGAAAAACTCTGGGATTGCACCACTGGAGTGTGGGACGGATCACCCACACGGATCCGGTTCAGGAAAGCAGGATTGGCAACAGGATAGTGGAGCGCAGGACGGAGGTCAGCGGAGCCGGGAGACTAAGCGGCCATCTTAGTTGGTGTTGTGGCTCCTCCCCTACGCGCTTTTTTTAATATATACCGATTCTTAAAGCCCTGTGGCACTCTGACATGTGCCAGTTACATCTGCATTTACAGAATCGGTATTTTACTGAGTCTGTATTTACCGAATCGGTAAATACAGAATCGGTAAAATACCGATTCTGTAAATGCATGCCCTACATCTGGAAACCGTAATACCGGTCGGAAACGGCCGAGTTCGGCCGTTTCCGACCGGTATTAGGGTACCTAAATCGGGCCCATAGTTTACTATATCTAATGGTCACTGCACTTAAAACCTATGTCACCCTTTACAATCCTGAAGGCAGGGCGCTTGGGTTTAAGTGAGAGGGTGCCCCTGCATGAGCAAGACACCCCTGTAGCCTATAGAGTCCATTTTCCCGGCTTGTCAGGGAAGCAGCCATATACTATATGGAGGGGCACCGCGTAATTACGCAACGACCATCTCAAAAATGGTTGCAACGTATCCTATCATATTTGGTATCAAACATGTTGGAATCATACCCCCACACCATAGTGGAAGGTACGATTCCAAGCACTGGAAGAGGCCTCCGTTAGGCTCTCCGGGTACCCAGTGCCAACCTTCTCGCCCCAGACAACACAAAATGGTTGTAGCTGACCAGAGACACATGTCTGCCCTCCTACTGCAGAGCCACGCTCCAGCAGAGGAAGGCAGAACAATAGGCATCCTGTCACAGAGAGGTATGACCTCCTCCCAGATAGGATTTAGTGTATTGGGACCGGTGGGTGTGCTTGCCAGCACCTGAAAGTCTGCATGAGGGGCACATTTGGTGTCCCTGGGCATAGTCCAGTTCAAACCTGTTCTGGGAGCCATTGGCTCCTGCTGTGGTGCAAAACTGGACAAAGAACATGGGAGTAACCTCCCTCCTGTCCGGACCCTCAACTGAGGTCCCCTGATTCTTCCCAACACTTTCCCTAGGGTACCTATGGGCTTACCTGGGTGTGGGTCCCAAGATTCGTTCTGGGGGAAGATTCAGATCAGACACCACTGCACTTCTACTGTCTGGGCAGCCTGGACTTTGTTTGGGCCTGACTTTGCCTCCCTTACAGTCTGCTGCATTGTATGTACCTGTGCATCATACAGGAACCTCAACGACATGTGAAGCATCAAATACACCTGAAGTAATCTCCCTTGGAGTGAAGGAGTCACTCCCCTGCATTTGCAGGCACCATAACTAAGTCGACCAGTCTGCAGATCCTGAGCTTCTCCGGACTCTGTGGGCTCTGCAACACAGGTGGTAGTATTTTAGTGCTCCTGAGGCCTGCTCTACCCTCTCACCAAGTTTGAGGCCAGCATTCCTCGTGGGCGTTGCAATAACGAACCCCTGTGTACTGCATCCATCTTGCAGTTGCAAATGCTTTTGGCTTATTTGCAAGAAGATATTTGGTCTCCTAGTAGCCCCAACCTCGAGCATCTTCTGTGACCAGACTCTTCAGCCACATCGCATTGTATGCACCGTGGCTTGCATCTTTTGGTGAGCTGCTTGAGGTCCTCTTGCGACTCCAAGGCCTCCAGCTTGTGGGTCCACTTGAGTGTCACACTTGTTTCTTTTGGGCTCCTCTGATTTCTCGGGCCTGCCCAGACTCCCCTGCCATTGGTGAGTCCCCTGGACCTTGCTGGTCCAGATGTTGCTCCTTCTTTGATTCCTGCGTGGCTTTCCTTTGCCAAGGCTTATTGGTGCTCAATCTGGACATCGACCCCTCATCACTTGACATCCTTTGTGGGACTGCTCATATCCAGGTCATGGTCTTCCTCAGTGTCACCTGGTCCTCAGAGCTGCAGAGTCAATGTCATCGTCATCTTCCCTAAAGCGCCAGACATCGGATGGTATTCGTCTTCCAAGTCTCCTGGTCACTCTCAAGTGACATAGACTTTGTCCCCTCTGCTTTCAGGTACTCCTCTTCAAGAATCCATGTTTGGATTCCCACTGACACTTTCTCCTCTTCCAGCAGCGGCACTTTCCTGAAGTCCTCCATTGGTTTTGACAGCGGTTTCCAACACCACTTCACACATATGCACAAGGTTTCCCTTGTGTAGGTAACGTGGGTACTAGGGTATACACAGGTGGGGCGGCTCTCCAACCTTCTGTATTCCACTGGGTTTCTTCAGGATCCACTGGGAAGGGTCCTTAATCTTTAAAAATCCAACCACAACTTGCACATAGACTTGTACGGTGCATACAGTCGTGTTCCCACACTGTACACACTATCCTTGGGGTCTCTATCTACTTATGCGCCGAGACACTCCAGGGTATTTGTCGCGCAATACAAATCACATAAACATAAACATAAACCTTGGGTGGTTCTGTGGGTCCCCAGCAATTCTATGTTCTCTCAACACTGTCTTGATCTGAGTTGTGGTTCTTATGCCACTTTCTTAGTATATAGTTTGGTCCCCTCCTGGGCCCACTGTGTATTTCGTGCTATTTGCTGTGTTTCTTTGCTAAAGTATTGTGTGCATTATTTTTATCTGCCATGTTGGAGATAGTTAAACATTATAAGAGTATTATATAACAAATACATATTTTTATAAATACTTGATGTGGTTCTTTTTCACTTAATTTGTACTATAAGATTGCATTCTGGTAAAACAAGCTGCTTTGTTATTTTTATTTTTTATAGCGCGCACAGCTTCTCCATGGAGTGTCATGTGACTTAGGACAGACTTAAGACAGACTTAAGACAGACTTAAGACTGACTTAAGACAAACTTAAGACAGACTTAAGACAGACTTAAGTTAGGATTTTGTCTTAAGTCTGTCTTAAGTCTGTCTTAAGTTTGTCTTAAGTCTGTCTTAAGTATGTCTTAAGTTTGTCTGAAGTCAAACTTAAGACAAAATCCTAACTTTACTACTACTAATTGCCTTCTGTGAATACCAAAAGTAGTACATTTAGGATTTTATCTTAAGTTAGTTCTGTGAATCGGACCCTATGTGTTTAAAACACATATTTTTGACATTTTGTCAACCCCTCAGTGATGGCACCCAGGGCAGCCCACACCCACCACACCCTGCTTCCTACCACTGCACCAAAGATCAGAGTAGATTGAATGGCATGAGGCTTCTGACAAAGTGAATGCTCTTGAGAAGGTCTCAGGAGAAGTAACTCACATCTGTAAACTGCAGAGAGCGGTCCTAAACAACTTAGAAGTCCTTACAAGCTAATTTTATATTGTTCGGAGATTGCCCCTAAGTTTAAATAAAATTAGGACTTGTCTTGCTGGGAAATTGCCTTTGTTTTCTGAACTTGATGTCTTCTTTGGCATCTGTGCTCGTTGCTCTTTGGGCAATTAACCCCCTCTGACAGAGGCAGGATATTCTGAACAAAAGGACTGGAGAGTGAGAGGTCTGGGCTCACATCAATATTAGAAGCAATAAAACATATGGAGGTTCCTCTTCAGGTAGGTCTGCCTCTTTCCATCATGCTTGACATAATCCTGGTTATATTCAATGCAATCACGATTCTAACAAGGCTGGTGATGTCATAAAATCCCAAAGCCATACTCCATGTTGAGCATGTTAAGTTGGTCTGTCTGCCTTTGGGCCACGTTTAGCCTGTCATTAACTTTCACAGAACTTTTGAAAGTGTCATTTCATCTACATAAGGACTTTGCACAAGCCTGCTACAAATTAATTAATTGTGGATTTGTAATGCACTAGAATCGACACCCGAAGGAGTATCTCTGCGCAGTAGACCGCTGGGGAACCCGTCCTGGCTTTCCCTGTGAGATGGTCCCTACTGGGTATCTCCAAGGTGAAACCAGGCATCCCCGGCGTATGTGGGGGGCCGATGTGAAATTGAGGCAAGCTAATGCCCAGAGTTGCCTAGTGTGATCCCTGGTTAGAGTAGGCACCGAGATGAGAATTATCGAGTCCGCTGACCCTGGTCCACGACCCTGCCGCGTCGGGAATTGAACCCTGGTCCCGGGCCGTCCTCTGCTCTCGGGTCTGCCGCCTCTAACCAGTGAGCCACACCACTTCACAAGGTTAAGCAATATCTACATTTAAGGGTCCGACAGTAGATGTGTAAAATAAACATGGAGTCGAAACTAGCATAGACCGTGACTAACCCCAAAAAAGCATAGACACCACACCACCAGGCCTGCTAAGTGGGTTGTGTGGGGCTACAATAAGCTAGACTCCCCTGCTCATGGTGCACTGACCTCAGTCCAGGCACCTGTACCTTGTAGATCTGGGCAATAGTCCCAGAATACGCAACAATAGACTAGCGTGTTCTGTTTATGATTGGGGGGATTGTACTTGCTTGATTAAAAGGCCTTTGAGAATCTGGTGATGTTGGAGAGCCTGATGATGGGGGCTTGTTGTGTAGCAAAATATGGCCTTATAACATCTCCTGTGTCAGGAAGGGTTATCAATGTTCATAAACACTGGGGTTATAGGCCAATGTGGTAAACCCATTCCTTACCCATTGACATTATGCTTACTGTGTAACCTTTTCTCCCTTGGCTGATATTGTGACTCAAGGGCAGCCGAGAACCTCTCTCTTCCAAAAGATCATCTCTGCCCTCGATCTAATTCTCCTCCTTGTAATCTTTCAATTGTATTGTCATGTATTGTAGCATTTATCCACTCTTTATCCACTGCAAGGAATCGTGGCGATTCCTTGCAGTGCCCGTGACTTTTAAGCTCAATGCGCATGCGCATTGAGCTTAAAAGCGCGTGCACGTCCGTCTTGTTTTACCCGCTCCGCCCCCTCCCCTTCCCGCCGTGTCGCATTTCTCCTCCCCCTCCCCTCTCCTCCGTCCGTCTTGTTTGTTTAATTTAACCCGCTCCGCCCCCTCCCCTTCCCGCCGTGTCGCATTTCTCCTCCCCCCTCCCCTCTCTTCCCTCCGTCTCGTTTGTTTATTTTACCCGCTCCGCCCCCTCCCCTGCCCGCCGTGTCGCATTTTTTTTTAAATCCCCACTTCCCCCCTACCCCCCATCAATGCCAACACTGACGCCGTGCTAAAGCCCGCTCTCCCTCCATTTACTGGCCTTTCAGTGCTCCCTGATGCAATGTATCTTTTGTTAGTCGCTCGCGCCGCATATGCAACCTATGGGCTTTATTTATAGAAGGTGCAACCTTTTTCGTCATTGCGCTGATAATTACTGAGACTTCTTTTGGCATCATTGCATATTGGGCATAGATGAAAATTATGCCCATGTTACGCTTGGCGAGGGGAGCTGCTAATTTACGCCGGGGCACCTCTACTAGAAGTTAGGAGCGAGAGAAGAGGGCTGACCTAATACTCCGCCCTGCAAGAACCCCCCCGACCACCCCATAAGGTTTAATCAGGGGAAACCTCGCCTGCTGCACTGAATCTACCCACGCACGACAGCGCTCACAAAGCGCGTGCCCCTCAGCGTAGCATCTGTTTACCCAGTAGCCGCGGGTGCACGCATTAACTGTGCGGGCAACAATGTTCAAGCTCGATAAAACAAAATCTCTCATACAACTATCCATACAACTTTTGAAGACTGCTAAATAATAAGCGGCTTACCTGGAGGACATGGTGCTACCATAGACTGTAACCCTTTGTTCGACTCACTGCTGAGCAGGATGCACAATGTAAACGTGACACTTTTCACAGTGGGCGGGGCGCCGTGGGTGTGGCCGCTCATTTGCATCTTTGTAGTGAAGTGTTCATTTTGCATAGGAGTCCTATTGGCCAATCACCAGGAGCGTATGCCAGCTGGACTCCGTTATATCACTTTTCGAAGTGAAAGAACATGCAGAGTCTGCATCGTTGTTCTCGCGAGATCTCTATATAACAGAAAAGTCAAAGAACGCTGTAGCTATGTATTCTCTTAGCATCTCCGGACGTATAGTTAAAGATGAAGGGAACTATTGTTTTATGACCCTCATGTGACTAAAAAAATGGAGGCGCTGTTTGCTGTCAGAGACAAATCGACAGAATACAGAAAGCCGGATTGGGTACTAGATTGTACGTGGGTAAGGTTCCCAATTGATTCCGAGTTATCATAGACATAATATTTTAAACGCCGGCCAGCGTCCTATTTTGCAAATAATTGTTTTCACGGGTTTTGTCCAATTGGCTCATTGAAATAAATGGCTAATTCCCACAAAGTTTTAGCATACTTGCTAAGACAGTAACAACAACACCCCTCACACACCCCCTCACTCACGCTCTCACACACCACCTCACACACCCCCTCACTCACCCTCTCACACACACCCTCACTGACCCTCTCACACCCGCTCAGCCTCACCCTCACTCTCCCTTACACTCCCTCACCCCCTCACCCTCCCTCCCCTCCCCTCACCCTCACCCTCACCCCCCTCACCCTCAACTCCCTCATACTAACCCCCCTCACCCTCACCCCCCTCACACTCACCCTCACCCTCCCCCCCCTCACCCGCACCCCCCTCACCCTCACACCCCTCACCCTCACACCCCTCACCCCCCTCACCTTCACCCCCCTCCCCCTCACCCTCACCCCCCTCACCCTCACCCTGACACCCCTCACCCCCCTCACCCCCCTCACACTCACACCCCTCACCCTCACACCCCTCACCCTCACACCCCTCACCCTCACACCCTTCACCCTCACACCACTCACCCTCACACCACTCAGTGCTACAACACATTTTGGGTTACAATATGTGTCAGATTTACGAAACATAAAACTATTGGCATTGTAAATAACAAAGCAATTAGTTTCGCAATTTAAAAAAAAAAACATCCTCACCCTCAAACTTTCACCCTCAACACCTCACTCACCCTCACTCTCACTCACCCTCACTCAGCCTCAACTACTCCCCTTCACCCTCACTCACCCTCAACACCTCACCCTAACTCACCCTCACCCTCACTCACCCTCAACACCTCACTCGCCCTCACCCTCACTCACCCTCAACACCTCACCCTCAACGCCTCACCCTCACCCTCACTCACCCTCACCCTCACTCTCACTCACCCTCACTCTCACTCACCCTCACTCTCACTCACCCTCAACACCTCACCCTCACTCACCCTCACTCACCCTCAACACCTCACCCTCACTCACCCTCACCCACCCTCACGCTCACCCTCAATTACCCTCAACACCTCACCCTCACACAGTGCAATAGGTCTCAGACCATTTCAGTTAGAGCTTTTAGAAATGTTTATGGCTTTTTTTATTTGTAATTCTTTAGCATTGGCTACAGGAAACAAAAATGCTAAACATTTACCAAAAAAACCCATAAACAATTCTAAAAGCACTAACTCTAATGGTGCGAGACCTATTGCATTTCCAATGCGCATCGAGCAAGCAAGACTATGGGGGCTTATCCACTCTTTGTCCAACTTGCAAGGAATCGTGGCGATTCCTTGCAGTGCCCGTGACTTTTAAGCTCAATGCGCATGCGCATTGAGCTTAAAAGCGCGTGCACATGCCCCCAGCCGCCTGCCTTGCCTACTCTCTCTCACAGCCTCCCCCAGCTCCGCCCCCTCACTTCTTGATTGCACTGCCGCTAGGCCGTGCCTCCCCTACTCTCCTCCTCCTACTCTCCTCCCCTCGCCGTCTGTTCCCGCACTCCTCCCACACCCCCGCTCCGCCCCCTCCCCTGCCTGCCATGTCGCGTCGCAGTACATTGCTATTTCAACTCCTTAACCCCCCCGCCATGCGAGCCAAGCCCTCACTGGGCGTTCACTTCCAGCCCACCTCCTCCTGCACGATTGAAGAAGAAATGCCCCTGATTCCAACCCCACAGCCACCAGCTGAGATTTGGGGTCTGGCAGTATCACACCGCACACAGCACGTCGCTTCCTTCAGGCTCGGGAGGCTGGGTAACAGCTGAGTTCCGTTTTGGTCACTCTGAGTGGCTGTCAGGACAGACTGCGATATTCAGACTTGCGACGTTACAGCTACACTTCAACCGAATTACTCAATCTGGAACAGTAGTGATTAATAGCTGGATGGGCTTGTGGACGCAAGCATAGATTCGCTGCAGCGCGCACACACAGCACATCAGACGTCAGCAGGAGTGGGTGGAAGCTAGGATTTAATTTAAATTCCTGTACTTGCTCCTGGGATAGTAACACACTTATTTACATAGATCTTGCTGTTAAGTTTATTGATAACCTGTTAACCACCTTATTTATGAATCCAACAGACTATAACACTTTACTTAATTATCAGGGCTACCACACATGTGGCTTCAAAGATGGCCTTCCCTTAGGCCTTTTTCTGCTATAAACAAATATTGCAAAAAGTTAACATGCTCCTTAAACAAAAAAGGAGTAAGCACAATCGGAAGTGGGACCACCAAGGCCCCTGTAGTTGATCATTCTATGGAGTACCTTCACACTAAAAATGGTATACAATGGCAAGTTATTGAAGTTGTGTTAAAAAAAAAAATAGCTTGAGGAGGTGAACTAGATGACCTACTCTCCGTCAAGTCTGTAAATGGAAACACCTCTTTAACACAATCATGGAATACTGAATACTTTGGACTTCCGTTATTAAATATTGATATATCATTCATCGTGCATTGTTTTGATTAATATACACTGATTCTGATTTATGAAGTATGTTTTTGGGTTTGTTATTCATCCATATTTCTGTTCCTTAAAGTTATTGTTTGTTAAGCCATTTCGCCCTTTTTCACATGATCTTGATATATACTGTTCAGCCTTTGTTTATTCTGTCATGATAGTACCTTTTTTTTATGTTATCACATCTTCACATTGTGTTTTGTATTGCTCCTCCCCGATATATCTATATATCTTGTCCACTAGTAAATATTTTTCGCTGTTTTTTCTTAACTAGCTCCTCCTCACCCTTTCCTACAATACGGCGCCCTTGGTTCAGCAACACAGCATCAGACATCCACAAGCAACAGACATCCACAAGCATCAGACACTCACCCACACTCACCCTCACTCACCCTCACCCTCACTCACCTTCACCCTCACTCACCCTCACCCTCCCTCACCCTCACTCACCCTCAACACCTCACCCTCACTCACCCTGAACGCCTCACCCTAACTCACCCTCACCCTCACTCACCCTCAACCCCTCACTCACCCTCACTCACCCTCACTCACCCTCACCCTCAACACCTCACCCTCAACCCCTCACCCTCACTCACCCTCACCCTCACTCACCCACACTCACCCTCACCCACCCTCACCCACCCTCAACCCCTCACCCACCCTCAACCCCTCACCCTCACTCACCCTCACCCACCCTCACCCTCACCCTCTCACCCTCAACCCCTCACCCTCACACAGTGCAATAGGTCTCAGACCATTTCAGTTAGAGCTTTTAGAAATGTTTATGGCTTTTTTTATTTGTAATTCTTTAGCATAGGCTACAGGAAACAAAAATGCTAAACATTTACAAAAAAAACCCATAAACAATTCTAAAAGCACTAACTCTAATGGTGCGAGACCTATTGCATTTCCAATGCAGAGAACCTCTCTCTTCCAAAAGATCATCTCTGCCCTCGATCTAATTCTCCTCCTTGTAATCTTTCAATTGTATTGTCATGTATTGTAGCATTTGTATAGCACCTATTACTCCTATGTGAGGCACTGAAGCACTTACCCACGCAGACAACACTCTACATTGTGCAGGTGTATGGCTGGAAGCGTGCTGTCTTTGCTTTGAGCCTATGTGGGATTTATTCCAATGTCGTGCATGATGGATGTGGATATGGTGTTACGGGAAGCAGCGCAATCCAGTGTGATGGATGAGGAACTGTGAGAGACAGACATGCGATTGTTTATAGTTTGTGGTATGGTAGCAGCTCTGATTACATTTGTAAGTCCATTTATTGGTTGGTAATTTTTCCTTCTAAGTTCTCAGGCTGATTCCCAGTGCTGGCTGTGGCAGAAGGTCGTCCTCTCCGGCAAATAATGAATTTGAGAAGGCAAGTGGTGTAGAGAAAAAGTGAGGGAGAATCAGAACTCTGGCCAGATAGATTGAGTAGCCGTCCACCTCCTCTGTGAGACATAATGTAAGGAGATTTGCCAAGATGCACTGTGCCCTAATCATCCTTTTGTTATTATAGGATGTCGGGGCTAAACGTATCGGACTATTGGCGACCTGCAGGAGGGGTCATGTAAGAGTTATCTGGTGATCCGCAATGTGTGGCAAATCGCTCTAGTTTTCACAGCCTGTTGGTTAGTTTTGAGTGGTTAGGTAAGCGGGCTGGTGTAGCCTGTATCTGCGCCCTTCAGTTGGCTATCTTCTCCGGTTTCTCAGTCATTTGTCAGTGGGGTTGGAAGCCTGTGAGCTATCAACACATCGAATGTGGTCTGTTGTTTTATTGGCACATAAGATATGGTTCATTGTGAGTGCAGTGTGGCAAGCCTGCTGCCTCACTGTTTATGTTCTGGTTATATTGTTTATTTATTTATTTTGTAGTTTTACATATTAGTAACAAGATCTACTAGAGCAGCTCAACACTACATGGGAGAAAGGGCAAAATATTAATATATAGACGGATGCACACTTAAGAACATACAGTAAGGTGTATAGGGGCTGAAAATAAAAGATTGGGGTTCTAAAATTAGATATAATGACTACTAGACTAGATATATAGACTCATTATAAAAGACTTGCTGATCATCTGTACACTCTAGGTGCATTCCTTTCACTTCAAGTTACTTTTGAGATCTCTGAGGGAAGTCACCCTGATGTATATGAAGATATGATTGAAAGAGAAGCACAAATAAATAATTTATTCTGATATTTTGGGTGGGGGCAGAGGAGTGTTGGAGAACCACGGAGTGAGTGCACCACTTGAGAAAATGTCTTTTACACTTTTTATAAAGGATGGTGTTTCCAAAGGGAAGGAGTCCTTGCTTCCGAGCATTTGAGAGCCTCCCGAGATGGTCATTTTATGGTCTAGGTAACTTGGAGATCCATCTCGCACCATCCTGTGAATTATCCATACTGCCAGTTTGAAAATTAATTTTGCCCCTTCCTGGGAAGACATTTAACTCATGACGAGCTCAGCTCGTCATGAGGCACGGTGGCGCTGTGCTCATGACGAGCTGAGCTCGTCATGACACGCGCGGCGCACAACGCGGGGCTAATTCTCCCGCTGTGCTGAGCGTTCTATTAAAACGGACGTGGTCATGACGAGTTCAGCTCGTCATGAGCACAGCGCCACCGTGCAGCGTGACGAGCCGAGCTCGTCACAAGCACCGTGGCGCTGCACGTGCACCCCCACCCCCCACACCGCGGGGGAATTAGCCCCCCGGCGAAGGTGTTAAAGGTGATCAGGACTGGAGCTATGCAATCTGTTGTTCTTCTCCCTGACACTAGCCAGGCCGCAGCATTGAGGCTTGCTTCCAGTGGGACAAGGTGGATTTTGGGGAGGCCAGTCAGCAAGGAGTCACCATTGTTAAGACTTGAGGACAAGGAAAATAAGTTGAATCTCTTAAGCTAGAACAAGTGAGTCAAAACCTCATTGGAGTCTAAACTTGAATGGGTTTAGCTTGAGATTTGGCAGTGCCATCTGGGCCTGGAGTACCCTTTGTTAAGTTACAAGTGCAGCAACATCTTCCAGTGATCAGAATTTCAAGTACACCTCAATGCTATTGTAAAAGTAAAGAACTATGTTATCGTCTGAGGGGATCCATATACAGACTAAAGAATAGAAGGGATGGCATGGGTCTTTTAGGAACTCCTTATTGGAGAATGAATGGGCTAGAGAGAGTTCGAGAACTTTATCTGCTTGGAGTTGTTATTCAGAACAGTTCAGGATTAAGCCGCAAATTCCATATGATCTTTCTGAATGTTTCATAAAGAGTGATAACTGGGCATTTTGACAAAGATGAAATATTTCAGCGAGGATGTGTAGCCTTTTAGTCTCACTGCCGCATCCCGACCCAAAGCCAGATTGGGCTTCGTCTAGGAGCTTATTTTCTTCGTGTTAGCTGTTGCTCAATGCAACTCTCCTGGAACCGGTGGTTCTGGTAGGGCTTCTGGGTCAGCCTCAGTTTTTTTTAAATTAATGCTGTAACCTTCTCAGTTTTCAGGCAGTCTGGGAATATACCTTTTGCGAGGGAGGAGTAGGTCATGTTGGTCAAACAAGAAGCCAAATCCAAACCTATGTCTTTAAACAAAGTCGCTGTACCAGGGTCTGTGAATTGAGACAATGGTCTGAGCTCCATGACTGTAGGAATCAAGTCCAATTGAGAAATCTCATTGAATGATGTCATGGTCTCTATTACTTTGTATATTCGTGCGAGAAGTTCTATCATTTATTAGGTCGAACCAGGGCAGAGAATACGCTGCTCTGCAAGCCATGCTGAATTTGAGTATGTGCTTGAATCCTACCTCTACCCACTCTCCGCCCATATTTGTCATGGGCTTGTATCATTGTCCTTCGTAAATTCTGGCTTCTGACTAGGTAATAGGTTTGTTAGTCTCTCCTTAGTACTGCCTTGTTTTCATTTGTAACCTCCCATGAGGACTGGCCCTTTTACTTTGTTTGTTACACAGTACGCCTTATTTAGTTTGTAAGCACGTATTTCTTGAATGCGTTTTTCCTTTTTCAGGCACGACGGGCTTCCCTGCAACGTTCAGTGCGCCATGCGCTTTACAGGCCATCACACGCACACGTTTTATATACAGGGGTGCCAGTCTGTGTTATAGACTCTTAAAGCTGCAAAGCATGATTGCAAGATCTTTGAGCGAGCCTGGTGTCGGAGTAGATACTGCCCTATAGCCAAAAGGAAACTCAGAGTAACGCAAAAAATCTACTACGAGGCCATTGCCTTGGCCAAAGGGCAATTCTTTGCGGCTCACATTGATTCTGCTAGGAACATCGCCAAATAATTTTTTTCCATATTGCAGAATTTCACGTCACCGCGGGCCCAAGCAAGTGCTACTCCATATTCACTCACCTGGTGTAATAAGCTCTTTTGCTGCTTCAGAGAAACAATTCAGAGGGCTACATTTCCCTCTGGTAATGGCTGCTGCGTGGGACCTTTGGCTGTTCAATCTGCCATCCTCACCTGCTCCCTGCCAGCATTCAGAGCAGTCGATCACCTGGAATCTCTCAAAATCCTCAGGGGGCTCAAGTCCGGCTCTCCTTCGGACTCTTGCCCGGCTAGGCTTCTGGCAGCAGTGGCAGAGAGTGTGCATACAGAGGTGAATTGTATTGTCAATATGTCTCTTCAGACAGCGGCTGTCCCTCAGTGGTGGAAGCAGGCTAAGATCTTGCCTCTCCTTAAAAAACCCTTTCTGGATCCCCTTATCCCTGGGAATTATATGCCCATCTCCCTCCTTCCGGCCATTGCCAAGGTCTGTGAGAAGGTAGTCAACAAAAACTCACAGAGTACGTGGAGACTGAGGGACTCCTGCACCCAGCACAATCATGGTTTCGAGCCTCTCACAGCACCAAGACTTTTGGTCGAGGTGGTGGAGGCTATTCGAGAGTGCCTGGACACCGGCGGGAGGGCAGCATTAAATTTGCTGGACCTCTCGGCGGCGTTCGATACGGTCCCTAATGCTCTCCTTTTGGCCTGACTTGCAGAGATTGGGGTATCGGGAGCGGTCTGGGGCTGGGTAAGGTCATTTCTGGAGGAGCGGGTCGAGCAGATTTGGCTCCCCCTTTTTCTTTCTTCCCTCAGCTGGTCACCACTGATGTCCTGCAGGGTTCCTCCCTTAGTCCGCTCCTCTTTAACATTTATGTTACGCCACGCCACTGATCTATCTGGCAGAGGAGCTTCGGGCTAAGGTGATGGCCTATGCGGACGACACGCAGCTGTTGTTTACCTGGGACAAAACATCTGACTCCGTCTCAGCAGCGCAACAGTGCCAAGTTTCCATCTTTAAATGGTTGGCCGATGCACAGTTAAAGTGCAATGAACAAAAATCCGATATCTTGCTCTATGGCAAGTTTCCTGCTGACTTCCGCGAGCAGCTGTGGCCACCTGACTCCCCGCTACCCCTTGCGTCTGGACAGCCCGCCAAAAATATGGGAGTATGGTTTGACGAGAGTCTTTCTTTTTACAAATCATATTAAAAAATTGGCAGGATGTTGTTTTGGCCTCCTTAAGACTCTGAGGACTTTCTTTCCGCTTCTCCCTCAAGCAGCTAGAGAAACTGTTACATGTGCCCTGATTTTATCTTGCTTGGATTACGCCAATGCCCTCTATGCTGGGACCCCTTGATACCCGCTTTAAAATCTCCAGGTAGTCTAGAATGCGGCCCCTAGACTGCTATTGGGCATTTCGGTGAGGAACAGTGTGGCCCTCCAATTGCGATCTCTTCACTGGCTTCCTGTTGCTGACAATGTTAGGTTCAAATCTTTGGTTTTGGCTCATCGTGCTCTCCATGGCTTTGGCCCCCCCCATCTTCAGAGGCGCTTTTCTTTCCACTTTCCATCACATGTGCTCTGATCTATGTCCCTGCGCCTGGCTCGGGTTCCATGTTTTAAGCTTCAGAGGACGGGTGGTAGCTCTTATGTGGTGAAGGCTAGTGCAGCCTGGAATGCCCTCCCCCTTCGTTTGCGGTCCATTCAGAACCCAGTAGTGTTCAAAAGGAAACTTAAGACCCACTTCTTTGTTTAGTAGCCTCTCCTTGTACCCCTCTGGCATCGCACCGGGACACTCATGAGTATCCGTGCGTGCTACAAGTGGATATAACATAACATAACATAGTACGGCACCAGCTTTGATGTTTTTTACATTTAAATACTTTGGTGCCTGCTACACATACATCATACTGTTACTTTTACTTTTACTTTTAAAACATGTAGGGCACATGCTTCGCAGGGTATTATTTGTATTCAATTAAACTTTCACCCACTTCGTGTGATATTACTTGGATTTTTTTTTAACATACTCTGTGCAGTGCCGGATTTATTCGACGTTCCAGGGAGGGTGCTTTGAACGTGGCTGTAGTGAGCCATCCATACAAATGAATTGTGTTTGGTGCACAAACATGACTTTAGCCACACGGACTGAACTGTACCTTACAATACGTCATTGCTGGGGTCCTAATTTGTGCTGCAGAAAGTAAAACCCCTTCAAATACTTTGAACGAATACAAGGCGGGGTACCAAAATCCTGCATTTTTAGTTGTACTGACTGGATTTCTATCAGCAAGCTTTGATGGAGAAAGGTTTACGTACATGATGAACATTTCCTTTGCCATCGTTTTTTATTATTAGTTCATGTTCCCGAGTGACACACTAAATTTACTGATGCTGTAAAAAGTGTTTGTGCATATGCCTGCCCCTCTGCTGGGCAGTGGTATTGGTAACTTGCGTCACCATTACCATTTATGGTGTAATTTCCCATTTTGGTGCGAGAATGCAATAGGTCTTGCATTTGCGAGATTTTGAGCTATTGGCATTGTAAATGACAATGCCAATAGGTCACAGCTTTGAAAATGTGAGACCTATTGCATTGCAAATACTTGTTCTTTCATTGTCAAAGAAACTGGAAAACTCTAAGAGCCCAATGCAGAGAAGGATGATTAAGGGCCTGATTTAGATTTCTGCTGACCAGTAACTCTGTCACAACAACCAAAATCTATATCCCAAAGGAAATAATAGATACACAATTGGACCGGAAACAAGCATACTAGGACCAATTTCAGCTAGAATAGCTTGAATCCAGTCGCACAGTGAGCCTGAGACCCACATCTGGGCATACCCGGTGCACTTAGGTCAAGAAAGCAAAAGATACACAATTGATGGACGGAATGCAGAACAAATCAAAACATTCACCCCCAGTCAAGAGATCTGGGTTAAATCCATCATTATTTTGCTCACCATGCCACCCCATTTTAGACCTGGCCATATGCAAATCAGCCTTGATTCTATCCCTCATAATGAGGGGTGAAACCCCGAAACCAGTCCTAGGATGCTTGTTTCCAGTCCAGGGAGGACCTGGCCTGGGAGTTAGGGCTGGACTGCCCCCATTGGGCGCAGGGTCAAGACTGATTTGCACATGGCTGTGTCCAAACTAGAATGGCATGGTGAGCAAAGAAACGAGGGATTCAGGCACAGATCTCTGTACTGGGGTGAATGCATGACATTGTTCTGCATTCTGTCCATCAATTGTTCTTTTTGCATTTGTCACCCGGAGTGGGACGGGTATGCCCAGATGTGGGTCTCGTGCTCTCCATGCCCCTGAAGTCAAGCTATCCTAGCTGATGAGGGGTGAAACCTTGAAACCAGTCCTAGGATGCTTGTCTTCAGTGCAGAGAGGACCTGGCCTGGCAGTTCGGGCTGGACTGCCCCCATTGGGCGCAGAGTCAAGACTGATTTGCACATGGCTGGGTCCAAACTAGAATGGCATGGTGAGCAAAGAAACGAGGGATTCAGGCACAGATCTCTGTACTGGGGTGAATGCATGACATTGTTCTGCATTCTGTCCATCAATTGTTCTTTTTGCATTTGTCACCCGGAGTGGGACGGGTATGCCCAGATGTGGGTCTCGTGCTCTCCATGCCCCTGAAGTCAAGCTATCCTAGCTGATGAGGGGTGAAACCTTGAAACCAGTCCTAGGATGCTTGTCTTCAGTGCAGAGAGGACCTGGCCTGGCAGTTCGGGCTGGACTGCCCCCATTGGGCGCAGAGTCAAGACTGATTTGCACATGGCTGGGTCCAAACTAGAATGGCATGGTGAGCAAAGAAACAAGGGATTTAGGTCCAGATCTCTGTACTGGGGTGAATGGAGGACATTGTTCTGCATTCTGTCCATCAATTGTTCTTTTTGCACCCGTCTTTCACATTTGTATTTATCTCATCATGCAAGTCTTAACAAAACAGTTGAAAAGTATTATTGTTGTTCTGTGATTTTAGGTTTAATGAAGCAAGATCATTAGCGATTTCTAACAGGACAGCGTTGTAAGAAATATTTTGCAAATTGAGTCTTGCCATGACAGAAAAAACCTGATTTGGGTTCTTAACTCCTTACAGTATGATGAAGACTCTGTCGACTGTATTGCGTGCATCAGTATATTCAGACTCTAAGCCATGTAAACATTCCCTCTTGGGAGGAATCACCAATGAAGGAATAAAAAGTGAGGCAGGTATGTTAATAGGGCTACAAATTCCTCAAAAAGACATCAGGGAACAAAGAGGAGCCTAACGGGAACTCACACAAGAACATTCTGAACGCACAGGAGAGATATTGTGTATTCACTGAGAAAAATATTTACTAAAACAAGAGGGAAAGTTTAGCTTCAGAAGGAACAGGAAAGTTATTCCAGCTGCTGTAGACTTATGCCCAGTTTTGCTGATTTTTAATGAGACAGCAAGTAGGAACACCAGGAAATAAGAGGAAAAAAGAGAAATTGAAGTGTCTTGTTAAAATGCGGAGGGTAAAGCTTCACTGCATTCATAAGAATAAGATTGCCTCAAAATATTGTCTCATCAGCACATAAAGTAAATGAGTCGCTGAAACGGAGAGACTTAAATCAATTAGCAGTTTAGTAAATGAGGAAGGAATGGAATATATTACTGCTTCGAACGCTTTAGCAAAACAAATGCGCCCTGTAAGATATGCATCAGAAGGACAGACCTCTATCAGCTTGGAGTCTGTTCGCTGCTGCCTCTAAAGGCCTCTGTTTTAGGAGAAGGTGAGACAAGTGAAGTGGGTTTTTAGACTTGCTTCGTGGCTTCGCTGGATAGGCCGTCTACACTGTTTGTGTATTCCATCTACTCTCGATACGGTAATTCCTGCATTCTAGTGACTTAAAAATAGATCATTTGTACAAGGACCGAGCATGCATAGGGCATACCAGTGTTAAACATGTGCCTAGTTATCACATCTATTCGAGCATGGAGGGCTCCTGGGACAGATTTTTAAATCATTATAAGAAAGAAACTGTTTGAATGTCTTTATAAACAGAGGATCAACAACTAAGCAGGGATATGACATGAAGAGAAGCAGCACTGTCAAAAAACGGGTATTATTCATTAGCTTTGTATTGGACTGAAGATCAGAAAGACAGCCCCTCCCACCGCATGCATAGATGGAGAGCCCCTCCCTTCGCATGCATAGCTGGACAGCCCCTCCCACTGCATGCATAGATGGAAAGCCCCTCCCTCCGCATGCATAGCTGGACAGCCCCTCCTACTGCATGCATAGATGGGCAGCCCCTCCCCCCGCATGCATAGATGGAGAGCCCCTCCCTCCGCATGCATAGCTGGACAGCCCCTCCCTCCGCATACAAAGATGGACAGACCCTCCACCTGCATGCATAGATGGACAGACACTCCCCCCGCAGGCATATTTGAACGGCCCCTCTCCCCTGCACGCATAGATTGACAGTCCCTCTACCCTGCACGCATAGGTCGACAGCCCCTCTCCCCTGCATGCATAGATGGCGAGCTCCTCTCCCCTGCACGCATAGGTGGACAGACATTGTCCAATGCACGCATAGATGGACAGCCCCTCTCCCCAGCACGCATAGATGGACAGCTCCTCTCCCCTGCACACATAGAAGAACAGCCCCTCTCCCCTGCTCGCATAGAAGAACAGCACCTCTCCCCTGCACGCATAGATAAACAGCCCCTCTTCCCTTATGCATAGATGGAGAGCCCCTCTCCCGTGAATGAATAGATGGACCGACCCTGTCCCATACACGTATAGATGGACAGCCCCTCCCACCGCATGCATAGATGGACAGCCCCTCCCCCCCGCATGCATAGAAGGACAAACCCTCACCCCGCATGCATAGATGGACAGACCCTCTGTAGTGTTGTGATGCCCCAAGGACCACGCGACACTGCTCGTCGTTTATCAGGTATCTTTATTCGTTCTTCTGGTACAGCTTAGTTGTGCTTCCTGCCCCTCGCCCCCTTGGTCCTGTTCTGTGGTCCCCCCTCCCCTGACCGGAAGTGGTGTCCGGTGTCCCCTGTCCTTTGCCCCAGACTCAGCGTCCTAGTGCCCACTGTCTGGGCACGACATCTCCCATCTTGTTGCAAAACAACATTTCCTAGGACGCGGCCTGTGATCACAGAGAGAGAGAGATAGAGAGAGAGAGAGACAGAGAGAGAGAGAGATCCTCACAGGCCTCCATCACTTTTACATCTCTTCAATCAGTCTATGTGGTTTCTTGCACTCCCTTCTCGGCCGTGTCTCTCTGCTGTCTACTGGTGTTTCCTCCTCCTGTTTGACCTCCTTCAACACGGGTGCCTCCCGCACTTCTTCCTTTGTGTGTAGTTCTCTGAAGTGTGAACTGTTTCTGGTGATGTGGTATCGCCCTGCTGATGCAGTTATCATCGGTCCTCTCACTTCTGTCACCGTCAGAGGATCCTTTGAGAATGCGCTATCTGGCTTCCGCAGTTGTCTTTGCCGCACTACCACTGAATCTCCTTCTTTTATTTCTTAGTGGCGTGCCTCCTCTGATCTGCGTATGCCTTCATTTTTGCTTTCGCTTCTTCGTCTCTGGAAGCTCTGTCATTCCTTCCCACGCTCCCCATCGCTTCCACTTGCGGTAGCCTGGTCCTGCTCGAGCGCCCCAGCACAAGTTCTGCGGGGCACCGTCCTGTGGAACTGTGAGGAGTGTTCCGATAGTCTCTCAGTACTTGGCATAGTGCTTGCCCTATTGAGATAAGCGTGATCTTCGATCGCTGTATCGCCTTTTTGATCGTTCCCATGAATCGTTCAGCCATCCCATTTGATTGTGGACACACAGAGGTGTTATCCTCCGATGACGGATCCCTAAATATTCCATGAATCTCCAGAATTCTTCACCAGAGAATGGTGGGCCATTGTCAGGACTGGTAAGGTTGCATTTGCCGACGGGGACGCTACTTGTCGTAAATTGGAAACCTGGAATTTCGTCTATTAGTATCAACAGGTAATTTCCTGTCTCCAGGGGCCCATAGAAATCAGCTGCCAGTTCGGTCCATACTGCTTTCGGGAGTTCAGTAATCTGAAGTGGCTCCGGCTTAGATGGGGGCCCGTCACTTGGCATATGTGGCAGTTCATCACAGTTGCCTCAACATGCTGTCAAGCCCCGGGAACCACACTTTTTTCTCGTAGCATTTTCTTGGTTGCTACCATTCCTCGGTGTGACTCATGTGCTAGCTCTACCGTCTGTCTCCTCAGTGTTCGGGGCATCACTATTCTGGTGCCCCTCATCATTATTCCATTTTTGCTTTCGGAGAGCTCTTCATGGATCTTTTTGAACGCCAGCAGTTCTTCTTTTATCACTCCTTCTTCCATGATGCTGTTGTTATTTACATGCCTCCACCGTTGTTGTCTTCTCACCTTCTTTATGGCTTGCATGGTAGGGTCTTGTTTTGTTTCCCGTTCTAGTTCTTCCATCGTTATTGATGCCGGGGTGTTGTGTTTGAGTGCAAAATTTAGATATTCCTCTGCCATTGTTGTTGCTTGCGATGCCTGCGGCAGGGGGTGCCTTGACATGTAGTCAGCCGGATTGTGTTCCTTTCCTGGTTTGTGTATTATTTTGAAATTGTAGTCCATCAGTCGGATCACCCACCTCTCTATCCGGGGTGGTATTTTTGCATTTGGATTTCCGTAAATTGTTATCAGTGCTTGGTGATCTGTTATTATTGTGAAGGGTTTCCCATAAATGAACATGTGATAGTGTTCACATGCCCATATTACCGCCAGACTTTCTTTCTCCGGTTGGGAATATGCTCTTTCAACGTCCGATAGGCTCTTGCTTCCGTAGGCTACTATGCTTCTTGGTGAGTCTTTTCCTTGTTTTGTGTTGTGCCAATATCGCTCCCAAACCCACTGGGCTGGAATCTACAGTTAATTCAGTGCATAGCCTCTGATCAAAGTACGCCAGGTGGTCCACCGCCGCCACCGCGTGTCTGATCTCTTCAAAAGCTTTGCTGCATTCTTCTGTCCATGTGAAACTCTGGCCTTGTCTTGTCAGTTCTCTCAGGGGTGCACTCACGGTGGTAAAATCTTTAATGTACCTGGCACAGTAGCTGGCAAGGCCGAGAAATGACCTCACCTCTGCAATGTCACTTGGCTGTTTCGCTCTTACCAGCGTTTCTACTTTGCTGTGATCTGGCCGCATTCCTTTCTTGGAGAAGATGTGGCCAAAGAATACTAGTTCGTCTCGCCCCAGTTCACACTTGTCCTCATTCAAGGTCAGCCCCGCCTGCTCCAGTTGTGAGCACACCTCTCACAATGCCTTGTCGTGTTCCTCGTCTGACTTGCCAAACACCAGAATGTCGTCGCTGTAATTTAGACTGTTTTTCACCGGCCTTATTATTTGCCGTATTGTTTCCTGAAATATCTCAGCAGCAAGACGATATTCTGAAGCTCAATCGTTTATATCGGAACAGACCTAGGTGTGTGGAAAACGTTGTTATGTATCTGGACTGAGGGTCGAGCTCTAGCTGGTGATATCCGTTGCACAAGTCTAACTTGGAGAAGCGTCTTGTGCCTGTTAGGCAGCCGATCATATCATCCAGGTGAGGTCCAGGATGTCTCTCACGTTCGATCGCTGTGTTCGGTATTCTCATGTCGACACATATTCGTATTTTGGATGTGTCTTTCTTCGGTACCGCTACTATTGATGCCACCCAGGGTGTTGGTCCTTCTGCTGGCTTGATGATGTCATGCTTGAGCAGCGCTTCAAGCTCTTCTTCTACTTGGGGTTGCAGGTGTATTGGCACTTGCCAGTGGTGCTGGGCTACTGGCCTCACAGCTTCATCGATATGTAGCATTATCTGGCGTCCCTGTAGCTTCCCTAGTCCTTGCAGTAACTTGAGGTATTCCTTCAGGATGCTTTTCTTCTCTGACATATTGTATGTCATTTCGAGGAGGCCCATCACCTGGGCCGTGACATTGCCCAGCAGGCACGGTGTTGGAATGTCACCCTTCAGCACGTGAATCTCTTCCTTTGTCGTTTGACCTTTGTAGGTCAGGTCCTCTGTGAATTTTCCGATGTTTGTCACTGGTTTTCTGGACCCCAGGTGAACACTTCCACTTTTGACGGCTTCAGCGTTGGTTTCACCTTTATTCTTTCGTATTCCGACACGCACATGATGTTGCATGTTGCGCCGCTGTCGAGGACAAACTTTGCTTGGTGTGGCCCTACGCCTATGGTCACAAGGCAGATGCTTTCTTGCTTCCCGCCTCCATCAGTGGACTCTGTCGCCATGAGGTAGAGCCGTTCTCCTTTTTCTTCTTACCTTTCTTCTCCTGACTCTATCGGAGAGCTTCTGTTCTCTGTTTCGACATGTCTGACATGTCTGCTCGTCATCATTCGTGGTCTGCTCGCTCTTCCTCTTTCATTTCTAAATTGCAGTCCCTGGCATACACTGGCAAAATTGTTGCTTCTATTGCATTTTCTGCATGTTTGGCCAAATGCCGGGCACGTGCCTCTGTGTGGGAACTCGAATCCACACCTGAAGCAGGTCACTTCCGATTGCTTCTTTGGCACCTGTTCATTTTTTTCTTTCTTCCAGCTGCTTGTGCGGGTATTATTGGTCATGCGGTGCGCTTGCTCAACTCGCTGTTCTTTTCCTCGCTCCATGTCCTTTGCGTGCGCTGTCGCTCTTGCCTCAGCTCTTGCTAGTGACAGGATCATTTCCAGTGATGTTGGTTCCTTTAGGATTCTTGCACGAAAGTCCGTGTCACGGCAACCCTCGATGATACGCAGTCGAATTGCCTGTTCATTGTCAAATTTGTCGAACTCGCAGTGAGTTACTAGATTTCGCAGTCTCGTCGCAATATCGTCTAACGATTCGTCCGTGTGCTAAAATGCAATTGTGAAGGTGTACTCCACAAAATCAACGTTCCTCTGCGGGTCAAATTTGCCTGTTAGGCACTTTATCAGTTTCTCGTACGTGGAAGTCTCTTCTGCTGGTAGGGTCACTAGTAGATCCTCTACTTCATCACCTACTAGGTTGAGGAATAGGCCCAGTTGTTTGGCCTCTGTCACATCTGTGGCTTCCATGTACCTTTCAAATCTCCTGACCCATTTCTCCCATTGTATACCTACTTGCTTCTCGGACAGGTTGAATGGGAGAGGTCTGCGATATTGGGCACTCTGACTTTCGCCCTTTTGTTCTGCCATTTTCTTTTCTTGGTGCTCTTGGTGGCACTTGCTCCTCTTTTTCTACTGTTATTCTGTTATTCTTTTTTTTGTAATGTCTTTCTTTTCACCTGTTTACTGTTTACTTTCTTTTCTTGGTGCTCCCATCGGTGGCACTTGCTCCTCTTTTTCTACTTTTATTTTGTTGTTCTTTTGAATGTCTTTCTTTGCACCTGTTTGTGCTTACTTTTCTGCCCTTTTTGCCTTCCTTTTTCCTTATTGCGTTTTTTGCATTGTCTTGTGCTTATTTGTTTTACTTAGCGCTCTTTCTGGCACTCTCGTGGCTTTCTTCCTTGTTGCCTGACCTCAAAATGTCCGCTGCGCTGTTCTGCCCCCTTATTGGTCCATTCGCTTGATTCTAAAATGGCCACCGATACTCTCGCGAGACTTCGGGGCCAATCGGAGCGTTGCCTGGTTCAAAGATGGCCGCCCAGTCTTCCTGTGCGATAATTGGCTCTTTCTGCCTGGTTTTAAAATGGCCACTGAGACTCTCGTGAGACCTCGCGCCTAATTCCTCGATCTTCACACTTATTTCTATTTAGTATCTCGGCGCTTACTAGACCATCAGGACGTCTCTGCTCACTTCACGGTCGGGGTGCCGCAACGTTTCTTCTTTCCGTGGCACGAAGCAGGGTGGGCTCCTGGCTCGCTGCTATCGCGGCTCAGTGCTCACCACAGTCCAGGGTGGGCTCCTGGTTCAGAGATGCTGGGCAGTTACCACACGTGTTTTCGTTCTTCCTTCGTCGCCAGTTGTAGTGTTGTGATGCCCCAAGGACCACCCGACACTGATCATCGTTTATCAGGTATCTTTATTCGTTCTTCTGGTACAGCTTAGTTGTGCTTCCTGCCACTTGCCCCCTTGGTCCTATTCTGTGGTCCCCCCTCCCAAGACCGGAAGTGGTGTCCGGTGTCCCCTGTCCTTTGCCCCGGACTCAGGGTCCTAGTGCCCACTGTCTGGGCACGACATCCTCCGCCCCATACATATTTGAACAGCCCCTCTCCCCTACACGCATAGATGGAGAGCCCTTCTCCCGTGAATGAATAGATGGACCGACCCTGTCACATGCACGTATAGATAGACAGCCCCTCCCACCGCATGCATGGAAGGACAGACCCTCCCCCCTGCATGCATAGATGGACAGACCCTCCGCCCGCATGCATATTTGAACACCCCCTCTCCCCTGCACGCATAGATGGAGAGCCCCTCTCTCCTGCAAGCAAAGATGGACAGCCTCTCTCCCCTGCATGCAAAGATGGACAGCCCCTCTCCCATGCACGCTTAAAGAGACCCTGTCCCATGCACGTATAGATGGACAGCCCCTCTCCCCTGCACGCATAGATGGACTGACCCTGTCCCCTTCACACATAAATGGATAACCCCTCTCCCTTGCACTCATAGATTGACTGACCCTGTCCCCTTCACACATAGATGGACAGCCCCTGTCCCCTGCACTCATAGATGGACAGACCCTGTCCCTAGCACATATAGATAGACAGCCCCTCTCCCCTGCACTCATAGATAGACAGCCCCTCTCCCCTGCACTCATAGATGGACAGCCCCTCTCCCCTGCACTCATAGATGGACAGGTCCTCTCCCCTGCACTCATAGATGGACAGACCCTCTCCCCTGCACTCATAGATGGACAGACCCTGTCCCAAGCACGTATCGACAGCCCCTCTCCCATGCCCTCAAAGATAGACAGACCCTCTCCCCTGCATGAGTAAATGAACAGCCCCTCCCCCCTGCACTCATAGATGGACAGACCCTCTCCCCTGCAAGCATAGATGGACGGCCCCTCTCCCCTGCATGCATAGATGGACGGCCATTCTCCCCTGCAAGCATAGATGACGGCCCCTCTCCCCTGCACTCATAGCTGGACAGACTCTGTCCCCTACACTCAATGATGGACCTACCCTGTCCCCTTCACGCATAGATGGACAGACCCTCTCCCCTGCACTCATAGACGGACAGCCCCTCTCCCCTGCACTCATAGACGGAAAGTCCCCTGCACTCATAGACGGACAGCCCCTCTCCCCTGCACTCATAGACGGACAGCCCCTCTCCCCTGCACTCATAGATGGACAGACCCTCTCCCCTGCAAGCATAGATGGACGGCCCCTCTCCTCTGCACTCATAGATGGACAGACCCTCTCCCCTGCACTCATAGACGGACAGCCCCTCTCCCCTGCACTCATAGACGGACAGCACCTCTCCCCTGCACTCATAGATGGACAGACCCTCTCCCCTTCACACATAGATGGATAGACCCTGTCCCAAGCACGTATAGACAGCCCCTTTCCCATGCCCTGAAGGATCGACAGCCCCTCTCCCCTGCACGTAAAGATGGACCGATCCTCTCCGCTCCCCTTGTAGATGGACAGCCTATCTCCCTTGCACTCATAGAGGGACAGACCCTGTCCCAAGCACGTATAGAGAGACAGCTCCTTCACCCCTGCATGCATAGATGGACAGACCCTGTCCCCTGCACGCATAGATAGACAACCCCTCTCCCCTGCAAGCATAGCTGGACAGCCCCTCTCCCCTGCACGCATAGCTGGACAGCCCCTCTCCCATGCACACATAGACGGACAGACCCTGTCCCTTTCACACACAGATGATAACCCCTCTCTCCTGCCGACATAGACAGCCCCTCTCCCCTGCACTGATAGATGGCCACCCCACCCTCCATGCATAGATGGGCAGACTCTCTCTCCTGCCCTCAGAGATAGACAGCCCCTCTCCCCTGCACTGATAGATGGCCACCACCCCCCTCAATGCATAGACGGACAGACCCTCTCTCCTGCCCTCAGTGATAGACAGCCCCTCTCCCATGCACCCATAGATAGACAGCCCCTCTCCCCTGCACACGCAGATAGACAGCCCCTCTCTCTCTGCCCTCAGAACAGTTAGATGGAAAGTGATCCCTAGAGTAGAGATGCCTACTTAGCTCATACATTTTGAGAATGATATCTTATATGCCAGATGTCCAATTTTGTAAAGGGAGCACAAAAACAGTTCAACAAGATGGCTTTAAAATTAAAGGCAAATACCCCTTGTGGATGTCAGTGCAAAATGATTCTGCAAATTCTTGTTAGATCCTCTACGCGCTGTGTATATAGACGGAGCATTACTTCCTCTTGAACAGTCTGTGTTCTGGGCATGTTTGGTTCTGGATCATATAATTGTCTTTAATCTACTCTTGGATAAGTGCATCTTTATTAAGTCACAGACCATTTGTGCTGATTTTATTTTACTGTAGAATCTGATTGTGCTGACAGAGTCGCACTTTGAATTGGAATTAGATGCTTTAGAAACTCCAGTTGGTTTCCAAACTCTGCCGATAGCAATAAAATACTTGGAGTGGGATCTTAACGGGATCTGATAGGGGTCTAACTGCTCCTGTTGAGACACCCAAAGGGCTTAAGCATGGTTATCTTCTTGTCACTACGTTTCTCTCTGTATTATGTTATTTTACTATGATCTTTCAAGAAGTCATAATATTTTCTCCAACAAGTGTGAAGCATAGGATATACACACCCTTATGCATGTGGATGATGTAATCATTTAAGTTATGACTGATCATGTCTGAAAGACAGCTTAATAAATTAGATGTTTTTACACAGTGGCATTGTCTAAGAATCAACATAGATAAAAGTAAAATTTATATTTTTGCAAAATATCATTAATCTGTTTATTTCAAGTGGTAATTGAAAAATAAGTTCATTGGCAAAGTAAAGCATGACGGCCCTCACTCCGGGTAATCGGTTTAAGTCATATATGTAGCAGCGAAGTGCTGTAGATTTAGGCTATGAAGTAGGCCTTAAAAATATCAAGCGACGGACAAGAGACATTTCACTCACTTGATGATGGTCAATGAAATGAAATTTCATCAGCCTTATTGTTCAGAATCAATCAATCAATCAATCATACATTTGTAAAGCCCGCTACATACCCGTGAGGGTCTCAATGCGCCAGGGAGGAGGGGGCGGGGAGGGGGCGGGGGGAGGAGTGGGAACTGCTACTGATCGAAAAGCCAGTTCTTGAGAATTGTTGGCACAGAATAGGTTCACATTTCTTAAGATAATAAAAGGAACAATCTTAAATATGTCAGGACTTTTGCTGAAATGCCAGTTATTACAAAGCTAAACTGACCTTCCCCTAAACTTTGAGCCACCAGTGATTGTTACATAGGAGTGGCTTTGGAGAGAGACCGAACAACTGGCCCAGAAGAATGTGAATTTACAGGTCTACAAGTCCAGGAGTCTTCAGTTCATAAATGTATCACATGTATAGCTAGCATTTCTAAAGATAAAGGTGAAATCAGCAGTCCATAATACAAGAGCTTCAGTCATACAGCCATGGGGAGATCTCACCCCGTCCTCGGTATTTAGTATTGAGCCCAACAAAGACCAAGAACCAGCCAGGAAAAGGAGAGTCCAAAATAAAGCAAGAAGAGTACACGGGACCAGGAAAACATGGTCATTATAAGAGAAGTCCCTATGGCACCCCTGTCTGGTTCCACTGCCTAGTGTAAAATTATAGGAAATTGTGCAGTTGACCTGGACATCGGATAACGGGTCTTTATATAGTAGACGTTACCAGCCCATAAAGTTGGAACAAAATCCCATTCGTTCGAGCACTCCGAACATGAAAGCCCATTCCAAAGTGTCCAACGTCATCGAGGTATCCATAGATAATACCCGTCTGGAAACATCCGCATTTTGTGAACCTGCCTACGCCGGTTTTGGCGTGTCTCTCTGTTTGCCATGAAGCCTGATTGATCTGGGTGGACCAGGGAGGTGATCAATGTCGGAGCCTATTGGCCAGAAGCTTGGCAAGGATTTTGATTTCAACATCGAGAAATGGGGCACTACGAGCTACATCACTCCAGCGATTTCCCGGTCTTATGTATGACGACTATTATCGCAAGGTGCTGGTGGTCACGGAGCACACCCACCCCTTGTGATTCCCTCCACATTTTAATTATTTGATGTGTCACCTTGGAGGCAAGACATTTATAGAATTTGATAAGGAGGTCATTAGGTCCCATTGCCTTGCTAGAGCTCAGTGATAACAAAGCCTGGCTCGCCTCTCGCGGCTCCATATCCGCCGCCAAGGAAGCTTGGTGTTTCCCTGTGAGACTATGAAGTTTGATGTCCCTCAGGAAATCCCTAATATCCGAGGGTGAACAGTTTGTTTTGGGAGAATAAAGGTGTGCATAGTATTGTGCAAGTCAATGTCAATGTGTGAGACCCATCCCCTTGTTCGATCTGTATTTTCCAGGCATGCCACAAGCTTACCTGTTTTGTTGCCCACTTCATATAGGTATAATTGAGAAATAGTGCACAAGACCCTTGTCCTGTCCTCCAGCATGTCTCTATATTCCTTCAGTTTGAGGCAGAGGGCGTATAAGCTCTCCTCTTTTGCCTCCTGATACCCCATATGTTCCACGGCCATCATTTCAGTCTCCATTGTAAGAAGATGTGCCTTCCTGTCTCTTTTCCGCCCCACTATCAAGAAGTATCCTCGACCCCGGATGATTGCCTTGTAGGCCTCCCATAAAGTTAAATAAGAGTCAGCCATTCCCTCATATAGCTCAAAGTAGAAAGTCGTGGCTTGGCCAAGATTGTCTATGAGTTTGGCATTCTTAAGGTGCCAGGCGTTGATAGGTCGCGGGCCCTGTGTAGTGTTGGGAAACCCCAAACTGCCAACAACACCAGCAAGTGATTTGAGACACCCCTGGCCAGGTGTCGGACCTCAGCCACCCATGCAGAGGGGGCAGACTGTGTAAGTACAATCTAATCTAGAGAGGCTGTGGTGGACCCCAGAGTGTCGGTATCTCTCTACCAGATGACTCGTAAGCCAGATGTCAGTCAGGCCTAGGGCAGTGACGAAATCAGACAGCGTGAAATCCCAGTGGGTGGTATAGGCCCTGGAGTGTCTATCTATATCAGGTGAAAGAAGGGTGTTGTAGGCACCCCGAAGGAGAAACCCCCTCTGGCAGCTGGAGCAACATCTCATTCAGCCTCGATGATGTCGGGGTGGGATGTCTACTGAACACAGGTTGATTGGGACCCCATCCCAGTTACCCGTTTGTGCCACATAGTTACCTTGGGGGTCAAGTCATGCCTTGTGTGAGATATAGGGAGGTGAATTCTTTTTTATTTTATTTTTATTTTTGGAAAACCTTTATTGTACAGTAGCAGAAAACAAATACGGGCCTACAACCATCCGGCCGGCCTCAACATCATTTTAAAGCACAATAGCAGGCAATACGGCAACTCGGTAGCGCCCTAAAGTAAAATGCAAGCAAATTAAGTTACACTGGAAATACGTGCACTACCGAGAAGAAGGAGAATTTAAGGTTTAATTTTACAATTTTCATAAAGCGTAGTAAAGTATTAAACGTTAGAAAGGATCAGAGTTCAATCAATCCGTCTAAATACGGACATGGGTGACGTCCTGCAAAGAAAAAGAAAGCAATAGTACAGAACCAAAATGGAGGCACCAGGACCTCATAAAAGGAGCGATAGTCACAGAGCATGTTACGTGCCAGACGCCACCCATCCCACCTCGACACAGTCCATTGACCCAGGGAAAAATGAAAAAGGAAAGGAATCGGAGAGAAAAAGAGAAAAATTAAGGCCCATAGAAACTGAAACTGACAAAAAGAAAATCCCCCCCCCCCCTACCCCCCACCCAACACGCATGCAGAGGCTACGGCCTACCCCCCCCCCCCTCCCCCCCCCCCAGCAGTGTGTCTGTCGCCCAAAAAAGAGTACCCGAAATAAAGAAGAAAAGAAAGGGAGGAAAAAGATGTACCTGTGAAACCGGAGGAGGGCCAAACTTGTGTGTCCAAGAACAACCAAACTGTGTATCTACGGCCACCCCACCCCCGACCCCGAGTGAAAACAGACCCAACGCCTGGCTCTCCCGTCTACCCATCACAGTCCCGGCAAATCAGTCCACTAGAAGTAAACAAGAAAGAAGAAACATCGTCACCCTTGTCCCTTTCGATCCATCGCGCCAATAAGGTATAGGATCAAAGCAGCCGTCAGGCGCAGAGCAGGCATTCTCAGGAACCACCACGGGCTAAGGCGCTTACCACCAATGTCCGACCAGTCCAATGCCAGGTGATCCAAAAATGTACAGAGAGAAGCAGTGCAATGCAGCGAATCTCCAATGGCGACCCATCGAGGGGTCAGCAACATGCCCAAGCCACAGTAGCTAGTGCCACCAGCAGTTCCCAAAGAGAGTACAGAACATGGCGCCCAGTGGCAACTCTCCAGCCGATATGATAGTTCAGGAGCCCCATACCGTTCCACAGTTAATGCAGACAGGGTCGCGGCGGTCACTAGTTCTAGTACCACTGACACCCCCATGTACCTCCGACTAGGCAGCTCACCACAAACGAGCCCAAGGTGTGGCGAAGCGCCCTGCAGATGGACGCTAGCTCGATCAACAGGGGGCAGCGCGGGCACAGTGGCATCCAGTCGGTTCCCCAGATCCCAGGCTTTGGCACGCATATCCGCTCGCAAGGCAGCCAGGGCGCCGAGAATATCTCCGATGCTCTGGGGCAGCTCAGGAGAAGAGGACGTCACATCTCCATGTACATGGGGCTCGCAGTCGTATGGCAATTCTCGAGCCCCTCTACCGACATCCCTTTCCAGCAGCACATTAATCCTTCAGCGCCTCGACAAGCGCGACCAAATCTCGGGGACAAGGGCTTCACATTCCATAATGGCGATACACACAGTTGCAGTGCAAGGGTAGCAGTCACAAGCACCCTCGGCAGCAGGACGGGTCGTCAGCGGCAAGCACGGAGCGCTCGGCTCAAAATGGCCCCCGTGAAGTCATCGGAAAGTGAAAGCTCACAAAGACATCAAGGGGAAGGGATACAAAAGTATCGCTGATAGCCGCGGTCTCAAGTCAACGCGGAGATGAAGGAGAGCAGACGCCACACTGTTGCAGAAAACTCGTTGCAGCAGCCGTTCGCCGCCAGCCGACTCCGACCTGCCGCCTATGGCCGCTGTTCACCTAGCCGGGGCCGGCCTCCCTCGAGAACAAAGACCTGGTCGCCGTCCTGAATCGCCGGGAAGAAGACTGGGACGTTTCTCCACTACTGCCGCATGGAGCACGACGGGGAGCACACCGTCGGATGCAGCATCGCTTCCCGAGTCCGAAACCACTAGAAGAACTCAGGAGAGATTGCAGGATAGTTGGCGGCTCGGAAGGAAAGCGAACGGACCAGCGGAGCCGAGGGTTTAGGCGGCCATCATGGTCGCAGGCCGGGGAGGTGAATTCTTGATGAGAATACCCACCCCCAGAATTCAGTTGTATAACCAGAGGGTGCCACCATGGTGTAGCTCTCTCTAGACATCGCTTTACAAGTATTGCCGAGTAGGTGCGTTTCTTGCAGGAGCACCATGTCGGGCGCATGCTTATGAATGATTTGGTGGACTATTTTGTGCTTAATCTTGTTGCGGAGGCCATTTACGTTCCACAACAGAATCGTTAAATGAGCTTGGGCACTAGAGGGGAATGACATGGTATGTATTGAAAGTCAAGGCATAAGCTCCACACAGTAAAGGGAGACCCTATGTGGCTTCGTCGAACAATACACTGTTGCTCATCTGTAATGTAGCTATAACTACCAAATGTAAACTAGAGAAAAACTCCACCCTGCCTGGTAGAAATTAAACAGCCCACCCAACCCCAACAGGCAAGGTGCCTGTCGCTCCTGAAAAAACAGAAGCATGTTAGTTACTTACAACTGTAGGGGGATAAAGTGACCAGGACAGCTCCACACCGCCCTAACAGCCTAGAGGTCTCCATGTGGAGGGACTGCTCCTTTCATGTTTTACAGACGTTTTGAAATGTAGGCGCTGGTCATTGTACCTCAGTGTTGGCTGGCAGTGTCCTCATAGGCTGGCCGCCCCCCACAACCAGGAAAACAAGATCCCCCAGCATACAGCAGGAGGACCCAAATTACATAAATCTTCAGGCCACTGTGACTGCCGCCAGTGGGTTAGCAGGTCTCTTCGGCCTGCCTCAGAGGCCCGGAGCAGACGCGACCCCACCTGGCTTCATCTCAATGCCCTCTGTACTTTCTTCACTGTTCCGAGGCATGTGGTCACCAGTGGGCCTTCCTCCTCCTTCGCTGCACTTTGGTAGTTGATTCCTTTATTTTTTACTGCCACCCTCAGTGCACCCGTCCTCCAGCCATGCCAATGATGCCTCTGAAGAGTAAAAAAAAAGCGTTTTCCCTTCTGCTATTACGTTTGGCCGGGAAGAGCATCATATATATGAGGTTGTGTTTTTACAGTTCTCTCTTTACCTCCGTAAAGCTCCTCCGCAACTGTTGGACCCTGAGGGTGAAGTCAGGGTAGAGACTGATAGTTGCTCCTTCAAATTGAGGTCTGGAGTGCGTCTTGCTGCTTTTAAAATTGCATCTCTGTCTCTGTGATTGAAGACGCATGCTATAATGGTATGAGGGGGCATGCCCAGCCTAGGGGTGGTAGCTAGCATTCTGTGTGCTCCCTCAACTGAGAAACATTTTGATAGGCCCCTGAGTTGAAGCACAGTGGTGATAACATTTTCAATGAAGAGGTTAGTGATGGGCTCCTCTGTTCTTTCCGGAATCCCCACTAGGCAGATATTATTCTGTCTGGACCTTCCTTCCATGTCCTCCAGACGCGCCTGCATGGTGGTATTATCTTTAAGTAGGGAAGTGACCTGTGTCTGAAGCTGTTCAGTGGCCTCACCGATATCTGCGACTGTCTATCTTGTGTCGTGGAGTTGGTCTTTTTCCTTATTGAGCTCTCCTTTCATTAGCAACATCTCTGTCACTTTAGGTTCTAAAGTGCCCTTTATGCTTCGGATGGCCGCCATAATCTATCTAAGTGATGGCTCCTGGGCCTCCTTGTCCGGCCATTGTTCACTTGGCTTGGCCCAGCTGTCAGCATGTGTGGGCGAAGGTAGGGCATATTGTTCGCTCTTGCTCTGCTATGTTTTCTTTCCCTCCATGTCTCCTGCCATGGTGGAGATATGTGTCCTTGGGTCCATTTGACTGTCTTCAAGGGCCGAGAACCACTCAGCAATGCTACGTACCAATGCCTGCTCTGCCGGGGACCCAGGAAGCGAAGAAGGAGGGTGTGGGAGCCTGTATCCCAGCTTATGGGCCCCCTCCCATGGCCTGTCAGGGTCGCTGCTTAGTGAGTGGACCCCCAGGCTTCACTTTTAATTATGTAGCCCCACACATGAGTTGTAGATTGCACAGCAGAGGATCTATCAAGTAAACCCCAGGTAGTAAGTATCTGTGTCCAGCCAAGTCTGCAATGTTTCCACGTAGCGACAGGGAGGCAGCTATTCTCACCTGCTGCCCCCCTCGATCTGCACCCTACGCTGATTCATGGCCCCTTCTCCTCTCACCTCAGTCAGCCTTGGGCTTGCAGGCGTCCGTCCCGTGATGCACCTCCGAGGTTTGCAGCTCATCTCCACTTCAGGATACTGGTCGCCTGAACATGCAGCTCCTCAGCAGGGCCAGGAGGCGAGGTAGACTAAAACAGTGGGCGCATCTGCCCCCCAGCGGGCCCACTTTCTTCCTGATGGCCAACTCATGGTGCACCCCTGTGGCCGGCAGCCTGCCTCTCTACTCACCAGATGGGTTGGAAAGGCGGGCGGGCCCAACATGCGGAGACTGCCTCACTAGGATATGGCTAGAGCCGCCACCGCCGCAGCCCAGGCTGCTCTAGTAGGGCTGTTCAGTAGTGGTAGGTTGTGTACCAGGCCCTGGCCAGGTGTGGACCAAGCCCGGTTTGGCAAGTCACACGGGTTCAGTTTGTTGCAGGAAGGGGCATGGAGTATGGGGATGGATTCCACTACTGATTACACCAGATGATGGTGTATTATATCGGTTGAAGGTGACATGTGCTCAGGAACCCTTTCAGAGTGTGTCCGCCATGTTAGGCCGTTGGCCACACCCCCTGTAAGAAATCAATTCATCTATTTTCAGTTTTTGACATTTTCTGGATGATTTGCAGATAATCACCACATATGATACATAATCACCAGGGTTCACCCAAATCACGCTCCTATACCTGGGTACTAAAACGACATGTTATGCAGACAAAATGGCATGGAGGAACCAATATATTTTCAATTACTTGATCATAGGGGACATCAAATTACCCTATCAATGGTACAAAGTCCACCCCTTAGTGAGGTGCACTGCGGGCCTGGAGTATGATCCATTATTGGTCTATGTCCCGTGAGTGCATTGTGCGTGATGTGCAGTTATACACACTCTTTATTGTTTCCTGCACTTTACTTTTCTATGCACCTTGATTTTATCCTTTTATGGGTGCAAGTGGGTGTTTGGATAGTGGGACACGAAACATATTTCGTTTAAGCCCGGGTAGGATACTCAACCATCACGGTGGGGTGTCACCTCACTAAGAGATATCTCATTTCCCCACATCACTTGTAATTATTTGTTTTGTAGAGATCCTTAATTTCCCTGCATGATTAGGACCCAGCATGCCCTGTGCAATTGAGAGGATAGTTGGCAAAGTTTTTGTACAAATGTATATCTTTGGATTTAATTAGGTTGGTTTCCTTACCCTTGCAAGGAGGCCTGGAAGTAATTGGGGGCTGAAACGCGTCAACACTTTTGATGGGAGGAGTCCGCTTGAATACAAGAAATATTATTGTATGTTTTAAGCACACTTGATAGATGTTTGTAGAGGTGTTGTAACCTTGTGTGCATAGAGGACTACCTCGCAGTGTATTACCAAGATTAAGTGTGTGAACACCGATTATTATAGAAATAAGTGGTTATTGGCAACTAGGATTTGGTTTATGTTGTTCTATACATGTTTGGTAAAGGTTTGTGATGTAAATGTCTATATATATATATATATGTATCTGCATGTTCTTCAGTCAAGAACAAATAATGATTGATTTTTTCAAAGAATGTCTCCGTGGTATGTGTATTGTTTGAATGAGTTTGTCATAGATTGAAATGGGACTTTGTACCATTGATAGGGTAATTTGATGTCCCTATGAACAAGTAATTGAAGAGATATTGGTTCCTCCATGCCATTTTATCTGCATAACAGATAATCACCACATAGACATTTACAGTTTCTTCACAGTTAAATAACCAACTTCCTCTCCGATCACTTGTTGACCATAAGTGTGCCTTTGACTCTTTACCACACTCATCTGCCTTTTTGACTAGGTTTGCACTATTCAAACCCCAAATACATACATACAGTAAAAGTACAGAATAGGTTAATTCAGATGGGACTAGTATATTGGGTGTAGGTTGGGAGGTGTGAGTTAACCAGATTTTTAAAAAGAATAATAGGTCTAGGGCACTGTTTTGGATCAAGACTACCATTTCTAGACACTTTTGGCTGCTGATTAGCAGTTGTTGAGTGCCCATTGGAGGGAGGAATTCTCAGTTGCGGTCCAATTGAAGTATAACCTGAATGAGATTTTTAAGATTAGGGTTGCCATTTTTGGAACATGCCACAAGTCTTTGGGAGTTCCTGGTGATAGATATCTCTGGGGGGCTTTGCTGGGTTTAGGGAGTTCCTGGTGATAGATATCTCCGGGGGGCTTTGCTGGGTTTAGGAGCTTAGGTTGTCGTGGGCCACAATCAAATATTTGATTTCACCATTCCATAGCCTTTGTAGAGATGTGTTAGGATGGGGCTGTGTATTACTCCGTGGAAGAATCTGTATCTATATCACTTCTGGGAAGGAGAGGGGGTGCTAGAATTCGACATAGGTTACTGGAACTTTTAGCCAGTTACTGATGTGTTTAATGGCGGTTGTCATAGATTTAATTCCAAGGAAATGAGACTCTATTTTGTGGAGTGTGCAGTCTACGCTTGGCATAGAGTGGGCCTTGTTTAAAGAGATGATGAAAGCAGGGATGTGTCCGATTGTTTTAAGAGTTACTCTGTTTTGTCATTTTTCTTGGATTGGTTATGAGATCTCTGGATATAAAAGCTCTTGTGTATCTGGTTCCAGTCTGGGGAGAGCAATGTACTGACTCAGATATTTGGTGTCTTTTCTAAGCGTAAGTGAATGATAAGAGCTGCCTACTGTGTAAGCTTTCACCAGTACCAGAAAAGGGCTTAGCCAGGGACCACCAAGTCTTCCACCAACATCCAAAGAGGATCGCTTCTTCAAGGAGAGAAAGAGTGTTTCAAGGGTAGTTATGGAAGTACGCTTGGTGAGGTAGGAGAGTGGAGTACAGCCAGAGGGGTGGGGAGATTTGAGTTTGTGAAAGAGCTTGTGTATTGGTAGCTGGGTCATTCTGGGCACAAAGGAGGATTTTACATTTAAGATCAAAATCGACCATGTCTGATGACTCAATGATTATCTTGTCAATCTTGCAGTAACATTAAATGATTTTTTTATGCAAATCTCAGCAGACTAATTGGCTAAAAGTATTTCTGTGGCAAGATCCACGTCAGCTCTCATAGGCTTCTCAAAAAGGTTGGGGGCCAGGCCTATGGAGGCTCTTTTAAAAGTTTATCATTCAAAATGTATGCCAATTGCCACATATGGTGCTTCTGTTTGGGGCTATGTTCCACTTGATAAGATAAAAAAATTGAGAACAGGTTTTTAAGATACCTCCTGTCCGTTCCCCAGCTCACCCCTATCTTCTCAATCCATTCTGAGCTGGGCTTGGATTATGTTTCAGACAAGCTGAAATTAGCCCCATTAATTTTCTGGCTAAAAACATGACTCAACTCAGAAATAACATTGAATTATGTCATCCTGAAAAATGTCATGGTACTGGATCACGCAAAAAAAATACCATGGCTTGAATATTTGAGATATTCATTTGGTCAGTTAGGATGCCCGGAGCTCTTTTCAACCCCTTCTTGCATCAGAAGGGAGGATGTTAACTGGACTAAGTTACACATTTTAGATAGGCTTAGATTGGCTTGCGAGGAACTGGAATTTCTGAAACCCTCAGTTAGACGGCATTATATGCTAACAACCTCCCCTGTACTTGAGCCATATCTTAAGACCGTAACCAAACCCTTTCATATAGCCCTACTGACTAAATTCAGATTCAACCTGATACATTATTCCTTGGGTAGTTATCAATCGTGGTGGAAACCAGAAGATGGCCCGCCCTGTAATTGCGACAATTTTTCGCAACAAGACACCATGCATTTCATTATGTTCTGTGGGTACTATGCGGGGATAAGGAAAAAAATATTTTCTACCTATCTTGAAAAAGGCTGGCTTTATCCAAGTCAGACCTGCTCTCATCCACCTCCAGATGTTGCGTAATACCCGCATTACTTTCCATGTGGCTAGTTTTTTAGTGGCGCAATTAGAATTAAAACGAAAAATACACCATTGAATATATTTTTCTGATTGTTCTTATTAATTATTTTTAACTCATTCTGTAGAGTATATGCCTCAAAAGAGTTTTTGCACTGAGTTTGTAAATACATGAATTGCTCTATTTTTTTTAATGTGTGTACATTTTTATGCCTTTTATGATTTTAACAAATCGAATAAAGTGTATTTGACTGACTGACTGACTGACTGACTGACTAATTGGCTAACTGTTATGATTTGGAATAGAAGCATGCTTTTATGCAAATCTCTGCAAAGTGATTTGCTAAATGTTCTAATGTCACATAGAACCATGCTTATCTCTTCACAGAGATTGGGCAATCACCATACCTTGACTTATTTCAAGAGATGATTGAATGAGGAGTGTTTGAGGACACTTGGCAGAGTCCACCTTTTTTAGTCTAGGATAGCGTTGATAAAGGAGTGATGTAGGGGTCGCAAGTTATGCATGTTCTTTGAATGACTCTCAGGACGCAAGCCACAGGGAAAGATCAAGGATCGAGCGCTCTTTGTACAACAAAGACGTCATCAGCCCTCTCTGGTGTGCAAGTGAAGGGGATGTTTCCATGGTGATGGATGTGTCAATACCCAGCGCACAAGAAGCTGTTGTCTGAATCCCGCTTATCAGAGTGACATTTCTCCTGAACTCTGTCTTGGAGAGAACGTCGTTTTCTAAGTAATCACAAAGGGACCTAATCACAAAGGTACCAAATTAGACAAGCGATGCTTACAGTAGGCTCAATCAGACCCAAGGATGCTAGAACTAATCTGTGATCGGTAATTAAATAATGACTTGTCCACAACATATTCAGAATACACCTCATGGCTTGCGGTGGACTCTGATTAGCTGACTAGGATGAAATTTAAAAAAAAGAAAACATCAGATTGGCCTGAAATTATTCTCCTAATTTGGCTTAACTGGAGTAAAATTGGCCTAGTTTGTTCGATGATCTCAATATAATTCTATGAACTCAACAGTTGCAGATGTGCTGAAATCATATAACTATACATCAAATGAGGTCCCCATACTGCCAAGAGTCAGAAAATTGTATGAGAAGGAGGCACAAATTTATTGTGGTCTATTTCCAAACTCATCAATTTCATTTTAGTTGTTTGTATGAGGGCCAAGGAAAGACACTGTGGGCCCTATTTACACAGGTATATCTTCCTCATGTGTAAATTTGCTCTTACACTTAAAAGTAACTTTACTACTTTTGGGTATTCCGAGTGTAAAGTTACTTCAGTCTGTAGACTTTCATGTTTCTTCCCACTCCTGCCCTTCCCAGGGTAGGGAATGAGGTCAACATGGATGTTATTTACGACTGTGAAGTAACTTTATGACAATACTTTTCTAAACACTTGGCGGAGACCACCGCAACCAGGACACAAAGCTCTGAATATTGAAGGGAGATTTCTGCATGGAAGGAAATAGGAAAATTACATACACTTGAACCAAATGATACCACCCCACACCTATTCCCTTCCAAAAACATAAATACTCCTTACACCATAGGCTCTGCTTTTTCCCTCTTCGTCTTTCAGCCATCACATTCTGCCTGAACAATGCAGACCCCACTGCTGAAGAGAAGGATACATTTCATTGAGGAGGAGAGAGCCCTTGTATGTAAATTTATGATAAAACACCACAAACAGCTACATACGCTTCCTCCATTGGTAGGTGACAGACACTGTCAATATGTTGGGGGAAGAGACATGTGCTCTGGGAGATATTAAAATGAAGTGGCGAGAGGAGAGGAGGAGAGTGAAGGAGTAATTCTCCAGCATTCTCCAAGGTTCTGCTGGCACATGCTCTTCCTCGAAGGACACCTGGAACTATTCTCTGTCTCACACTTCTCAGAAATGCTGCCCTCTTAGCAATGCACCACCACCTGCTATATGGGCTGCCAGGTAAGATACTCAATACTGTTATGCATACTTGGCATACAACCTGTTAAAGCAGCCTTTAACACCTGCCTCTAAATATCTTGGAAGCAAAAGACGCACAATTGATGGACGGAATGCAGACCATATCAAAACATTCACTCCCAACCAAGCGATCTGGGTTAAATCCATCACTCTTTTGCTCACCATGCCACCCCTGTTTAGACCTGGATATATGCAAATCAGTCTTGACCCTGTGCCTCATGTGAACAGTCCAGCCCGAACTGCCAAGCCAGGTCCACACTGGACCGGTAACAAGCATCCTAGCACTGGTTTCGGGGTTTCATCCCTCATTAACCAGCATAGCTTGAATCCACTGGCACAGTGAGCCCGGGACCCACGTCTGGGCATACCTGGCGTACTTAGGATGAGAAAGCAAACGACATACAGTTGAAGGACGGAATACAGAACAGATCAAAACATTCATCCCCAGTCAAAACATCTGGGTAAAATCATCATTCATTGTTTCCGATCCAGGGAGGACCTGCCAATTGGCAGTTCGGGCTGGACAGTTCCCATGAGGCAGAGTCAAGGTTGATTTGCATATGGCCAGGTCTAACTGGGGTGGCATGGTGAGCCAAAGAATGATGTATTTATCCCAGATCTCTTGACTGGGGGGTAACTGCATTGTCGCACTAATGGCTACCTAACGCCAAAACAGACACCCTTGCACCAAGGGTGCCTGCAATGAAATCAGGTTGTTTTTGTGCATGAAGGGACACCTTCCTTCACAAAAACAACTGTTACCCCACCCCTGGGGAAGTGTAGGCATTTGATGCATTACCAGGTTTACAGCCTGTTGTAAATCTGGAAATTTGTCAAATGCGTGGAATACCCCCACTGTAACCCGCATGGCGCGCCTCTCCATTGCAGTGTGAAGCACTGCAGCAACTTACTCTGTGTTGCCTCACACCACATCTATGAGGCCATGAAAAGCCACACAGGGTGGCTTTCCGTGGCTCGTAGATATGGCTCTGCAGCGTGCCCACCAGAGCATCATTAAAAGTGACGTTCCGGTGGCGCAAGGGGCTTGTAACTAAGCCCCTGGGTTGTGGCATTATGCAGTAGCAATAATTTCACATCAGTGCTGGAAATGCCGGGGATCCACCCAGATCCTGGGTCCAGGATCTAGCAGCTAATATTGAGCCAGATCTGAGATTCAGCCATCCCCAATGAAATGCGTGGACTTTGTGGTGCCGACGCCAGGACACATTCAGCAGCACAGCACTTTTGTGTCCTTTGCAGTCAGCGTATCAACCTGGAAGGGCTGAGAGAAGCTCCTATTTCCATATCCAGCTAAGCCCAACAGAAATCCTTCATGTAAAGGGCCATCAGCACTCCTTTTGTTCCAATTTATGTCCTGGCTGAGGCTAGATGGAGCTTTAACACCCCGATGCCTTAAAAGGAAGATAATCAGCGTGTCCCGTCACAGGTACTCTAGAGATAAGCTATGGTTTGGGTCGGTCAGGTTTTGAGTTTTTTAAGCTTTGTATGGAAGAGTTGTGTAAGCAGTGTAAGAAAATCAGATAAACTATGCTCTGGGGTCAGGTTTTGAGTTTTCTAAGCTTTGTATGAAAGTTGTGCAAGCACTGTAGGAATATAAGATAACCATTTATATAGCACTTACTAATATATTTTATAACTACCGATAGGGACCCTTTTTAGCAACCTTGGAATAGCAGAGCATTAGGAAACAAAAAGTAAGACTGCAAACGTATGGTCTGCTGTTTGCATTTAACTCCTTGATGCAAGTTCATAACTGTGAACTATATTAAAAAAATTGTACTTTGTGACAGATCAGCATTTTTGCACCAGAGGAAGTAGCCCCACTGTTCTTTCTGATTAAATATAAATCTGTGACCTGCGTACCTTTTGCAACAGGCACATTAACCCTTATTTGATGTTATGATGATTTAAAGCTGAGACGAGACTGCATAAAGATATCTCCACCAACTGCATCGAACACCAGAGTTATCTTATGCTCCTTATACCATATAACTTGCTGAGTGCATATAGATTTCTGCAGCCCTGAGTCTATCCCCATGTGCTATTCTAAAATGCAGCCTGTTTGCGACAATTAAGTATGTCAAGGCAGATTTGCCATCATATTTGTTCTTGTAGCCAAGTTCTTTGTGGCAGAGTTTTTAAAGAATAAATATATAAGTTGACAGTAAAATTCCAACCGTTGTTTTCGGGCTCCTGGATAGATTGTTTTCCAATTCCAGCCCATTTCCACATAAAGATAATTCAAGGTCCTAATATCATCTAATGTGTGATAAATCAACTGAGTATGTTAAGTAGGTGATTTATATCACGTAGACCATTAAAAGAGCCATTCAGTGTCACAGGAGCACTGTTCAGCCTCTACACTACAAGGCTACCAGGAATGCTCCTCTGGCCTCCACGGAGAAGACTTGCTTGATACGCTTGCACTAATATGTTCATGCTATTTTAAGAGTGAGTGAGCCACAGAGCAAGAGATACCATGCATGCAGTGCACACAACTCACCTAGCCATCTCTAGGCGCCTAGAGGCGAAATAAAAAGGTGCTGCACTAGACTATAAACTGCCCCCAACTCAAACATTATACAAGTTAGCACTAGGCCATGAGAACTGCACTACCACTAGGTAATCCTGTCCATCATGGCTGATCATTCATCACTTTATCCATTAAACAAATCTGTTCAATGCGCGTTAATCATGGGTGTGGAGGGGAGGGTGCCATTGTCAGGCAGACCAGAATGATTCCAGTCCATCCTACCTTGTGCCTTGGGCAGGTGTGTTGTTATTGTGATGCCAGCACACAAGGCTGCGGGGATGAACAGTTTATTGGATGGGGTGCTTATACTGAAACAGACTGTCGTATTCCTTTGGCGTTCCTTACAATGGGTGTCAATGTACGTCAGCTGAACCTCCAGAAACCCAACCTGTCCATTTTTTTTGTTGCTATGCCCCTGGTCCCAACTTAATTTGATGAAAAACAGAATTTGAAAGTCATCTTGATTTACAGATGGCAATGATTCTTTTGATTAATCCACTCCTTGGGCTGCGCCATGCATCTTATTAACTTTGAAAACAAGGCATTATGCTAAACACGGGTGTTAAGGGATTGCAATCTCTTTGTTTTACACACAAGGAAAGATTACAGTTCATTTCCATTTTAAATAGGCGCAGCAGCGGGCTTAGCAGGAGGGGCTCGCGTGTTGGACACGCTCCCAGGGCTCAGGATTAGTGCGCCAGAACAGCAGCCAATCCGTGCTCATGGCCGCGTGGCACGCGCAGGTGCAGGATGTTCTCTGCGGATGGCTTCCTTGTCAGCCATACTGAGTTTGTAAACAGAGAGTGCTGCCAACGGGAGCCTTACTGAGACGGCGTCTACTGGGAAGGAACATCCAGATGCAATGTCTTCTTCTGCCTGCACTGGAGCTGGGGTAGAGGCTAAACGCCACACGTGAGGATGACGTTGGCCAGCTCCCAGCAGCTATTTGCAGAAAAAATATATAATTCTAGCTTTCGCAATAATGAATTTTCAATTCTGTTAAGGACATGGAGGCGAAGATTATACATCTTTTTTTATTCAAAACTCCATAGCAGCAAACAACAAACATAAACTAAAGCTCACAACATAGCACAGTAGAAAAGTACAGAAACAGTCCCTCAACAATTTCCTGTGAATCAGAATAGAGGTGACACCTTCTTGAGTGCCTCTTTCTTTGCAGCAACTGCAGTGCATTAGTTTGAAATCTACTCTTTGGAAGAAGCTGACGTCAATCAAGAAGATGTCTTTTAGTACAGCGGTGGTCGTTTTATGATCCTGAAATGAAAGGCACAGGTATGGCAAGGTAGACTAACAAAAGGCCATGTTTGAATTATAACATCTCACAAGTAGAATAATTTTTGGAGTTCATGCCAGTACGGCGATCTTCAAGAAGGGATTCACCCACTAACATCCAGGAAAGGTGCTTGAGGAGGGAGCGGCATGCCATGGTGGTTCCTCCCTTCAAGACCCCCCAGGTCATGGTGGCAAGTGTACATCCCTTGCAAAGTTTCTGCTCCCCCTGGGGAGCAAATTAGGTGGATATAAAATTAATCTGCCCCCAGGGTTGGAGCAGAAAGCCCACTCGACCTCCGAGTTGGTATTTCAACAAAACAATAAGGGGTGGAGCGGCCCAACCAGGCATCAGATCATGTTCCTCTCCATAACAGGTCTATTAGATATAGCAGGCTTATTCCCAGTCAGACCCAGCTGTCCTGAAACCCCACTGGAATCACAATGGCCTGATTGGCCATAGAGGGCAACAGGCGCTTCCCTGGTGGGTTGGAAGGGTGGGGTCCCATTTAGGACCGATGTGGGCTGTGTTTGTTACAGGGGGGTGATTTTGCAGCAATGCTGTTATATGAGCCCCCTGTAACGCAAGCAGCAACATCAACACCCCCCCTGTGCCTGCCGCACCCCGCCACCCTCCGCTGTTCAAACCTAATTGCCAGGGCTGGTTTGAGCTCCCAGTCCAGACCCGACTGGAAGACAGGGATAGTTAGAAAAAGTTGGGGTGGAGCGAGCCCAATCTATCATCAGGCAACACCCTTCCCCTAAAGACCCAGCATTCTTTTTGTCCACCTAGAGACTAGGCCTGGGTGTAAACTTCTGCTCCGCTCACATGGCTTGCAGACTTTTCCCTCTCCTATGGCTTGCCAAAGTTAAGTTGGTGAACGCAAGAGAGGAAAATCGTATGCTGGACCACCTCTCAGGAATGTTTCTCAATACGGGCGCTTGCTGCATTTAGCTACTACTCACATTGAGAAACCTGCCGCTCGCGTTGAGGAAGCTGTCTCTTAAGTAAAACACCTACTCGAGTGGTAGAAAGAAGCAGCGCCCTATTGAGCTGCGTCTAGTGCCGTTCACGTGGTTTTTACAGCGTGGGACAAATTCCCAGTGGTATAAATCAGAGTGAGCAGCGCAACCTACCTCACTCTGTCACTTGTGGAACTCCACGGAGTGCAGGAGAGCTTTTTCAGCACTCCAGAACTCCACAAACTATGTCCAGGCCTACTAGAGACTAGGGCATCCCCATAGCAAGTGAAGTTTGGATTATTTTGGCTATAGTTTTGATATATAGTCTGTTAGGGACGGGGTAGTTCCCAATCTCCTCTCACTTGCCATGGTGAATGGCCACACTATTCCACCAGGTTTCCAATCTCTTCCTAATATATGCATTCAGAGTCCTAATTCAGAAAATATTATTATGTTCACACCTCTAGGGGCAGCGATCTCAAAAAGATGGCCGCCTAGGCTCCCGGCTCCGTCGACCTCCTTCTCCTCCCACAAGATCCTGTCACATATCCTGCGCCTATGCCGTGTCCCCGCATAGATGAGACGTAGAGATGCCCGACCGTTTGATCCCGAGTGATTTACCTGCTCTGATGATGGAGAGAGATCGACGTAAAGTTTGCGGCCTGTACCGGAGTTGGAACCGGGGCCTTGAGTAGTTTAAAGGCCGGGGGCGAGTTGAACAACATCGGCCATGAGAGATCGAGAAGTCCCAGTCGGTTCGGAAGTGAGCTTAGAGTTGCCGATTCCAATGGTAGACCTCTAGTACATAACAGCAGCAACAACGGAGCAAGGCACTATTACCCTGACTGTCCCGTAGTGCTTTTTTCCATCGATTCCGTCATTGAAAGGTAGGGAGGCTGACGGGAACTTCACCCGAATGGAACGTGGATTTACCGGAGATAGCCTGTGGTGTCCAGGTCATTCCTGAGTTCGGTCGCTAAATAGTGATGGTTGGAAGATTTTGCCTTTGGGAGCGGCTTCATGTGAATGGATGCAACACATGACAGGGCCTCCTCAAGTGCCTCGAGTGTTATTCTATCCCACTTCGCCACAGTGACTTCAGATGCCCAAGTAAGTGCCTCGGAGCAAAATATCCTGTCTGAGGGGGCTGTGGCGGTGAAGATGATTGTGCATACTGAGTGTGGTGATACGAGACCAGCGCTGAGTGCTGTATTGGCGACTATTGTGAGACTTCACTCCTCCGTGAGCATCAAAATGCAAGCCCTGGATGGTATACTGGAGACTATCGCGCCCGGGAATAGACTACAAAGTGTGGACCCCGTTGATTTGCTAGGCGGCATGGAGGTCCTTGAGTTCGCTATGGATTCACTAACAGATGTTGGAAATTCTGAGGAACAAGAGGTGTGCGAGTCTATGGACAGCGGATTCACTGGCTTTGGGTGTGTGAATGTGACTCTCTCTTTGCTCCCGGAGCCTGCTTCAGTCCCTCAACTGGAACATTTGGACTTCCTGTCTGTAAAGTGGAACTGTGAAGAACCTGGGGTCAGACATGCTTTGCTATCTCTAGTGGGCCGTAACCTACCAGTACCGTACTCGGACTATCCTGACATTGATGTGGATGGAAAGGGAAGGGTTAATGCTCCTGATCGGTCAGGCCAAGGCTGAGCTGTACACAATACCTTTTGTACTTTGTGACTCGGTGGTGGTATGGGATCTCATCCTTTTATGTATAATATGCGAGAGGAGAGGCAGGCGAATTACAATCCCCCTTGGTCTGTGTATTATAATGTTTGAGGATTAGATTTGTTTGACGAGGGGAAGCCGAACTGTGGGAGGGGCGAGGGGACCGGGAGCCTGTACCAAGGCCCTCCTCCATTTTCTTCTTTTAGAATAGTTAGTTTTGTTTTGGGGCGACAGGCACGCTTCTAGTTGGGGACGGGCGAAAGCTAATGCAGGGGTGCAGGGTGGGGGGATGGGGTTTATGTTTAGTGTAGTTATTTTAGGCTGTGGCGTATATATTTTTGTCATCTAGCCTGATCGTATTTTTATGTTCCGATGTTTGTAACTTATCCTGGTCATTTTGAATATATGGGTGCAATACAGGCTTTATTATCCTGATTTGTCAGTGGGCAGTGATTGAGGGCTGTGACACTTGGGGGGTATATACCATTAAACTGCTGCATACCGTACTGATTAATAGCGCCAGGGCCTACGTAATCCCTCTTGTAGTTTCATATTTCTGCTTAGACTTGTATATATGGGGCATTGCATGCTCGAATATCCTGACTTATTGAGTGGGCGGGCCCTGATGGGCTGTAGCGCTTAGATTTGGTCGTGCACTGTATTGAGTGATATAATTTTAATTGATTGCTAGCGTCTGTGTCCTTTTCTAGGTATCCTGACATTTGAAATTGCCCATCTTGCTACCGTGACTGACTGTATTGTACCTGATCTGTCTTTATTTTTGTTTCTATAATAACAAGAAATATATTTAAAAAAAAGAATGATTGTTTTATTGAGACCAGTGTATTTCAAGCTAAGATTAAACAACCCAAAATCATGAACACAACAAGTAACTGGCTATTGCACAGGAAATGGATTTAATGCACTCCAACGGAGCATTTAATGAATTGAGCCATAAACCTAACGTACAAAGGGAAGTTTCAATGCAGACATCTGGATTTGAGTAATCAAGATGTGTGGCTAAAAGGTCACGTTTTTACCAGGTATGAAGGTTACTTGTGTGCACCAGGAGGGGTGCAGAGAATGTTCTGTACATGTATGGAAAAGTGAAAATGGGATTAAATGGTGCAAAACGCATATTCTCTTCTTGTTTGTTATGCTCAAACCACATTTTTCAAATTTAAAGCAAGTACTTTCTGCACCAAAATCTGCACGTTTCAATAAATTCTGGTAATTTTTCCTCCCATAAATTTTGGCCCGTTTGACCTATCGATATTTATTTAAAACTCCTCATTGTGATATGTGTTGTAGCACCAATTACTGAAAATATCACAATTATCCATATCGTTCGTAATGACGGCCTTCGTGTCTACAATGTCAATCTATCGATCGAAAAGTTTATTACGGATTTAAGAATCTTTAAAAACCACATAAGCAAAACAAGGTAAAAACAAAATAAAAATCTACAATGCAATGGAAACCAATATGGCAGACACCAACAAAATACCGGTTAAAATGTTCTCCATTTGCTTTTTATATGACAATATATTTTGCTGTTCCTTTTCTCTTGCGTGGATCTAGATGTGGGAATCTGTGTTTCTGCACCAATTCTTGCTCGTGAACCAGTATGTCTAGTCTTTCACCAAGGACAAAGATCTCACAGAATGACCTGGAAGATTAGTTCCTTATTAAAAATGCAGGATTCCTGCACCCGGGAAAGACTTCACTTTAGAATCAGACCCAGCCAGTTGCTCCAGTTATCAGCCATGTCGGCAATAAAGAGGCACTAGTTATGAGTGCCACGGTTATTACATCAAGAAATTGAAATGCAGAAAATAGAATGAAAGGTAGTCAGAATGCAAAAGAACATATGCACGACCAGCTTGCCAATAGGAAACAATATAACTCAGAAAGGATATAGCATCGAAACAGAAGCTAAAAACAGAAAACAGACTACATAAACCTACATAAAACTTTCCCAAGAAATAAACGATAAATGAGCTAAAGGCTATGCCTCATCGGGGACATAACAACAATTCACCTATGATCCCTATCCAGAGCTGAGGGACAGATAGCAACCATCCCATGTGGGATTTTGACTCATTTTGGATTTCGATAAGTGGGCGCTGGGTGTTTATTTGTCTATAAGCAACACCCACGAAGGATTCCCTCAAGACAAGTACATGAGATGCAAGGAGCGTGCCCCTGAGATGCGATCATCTTCTGGTCTTGAAAGAAGCAGAGGGAAGCACGCCGCCTGGGGGGTGAGTTCAGAAGTCTAAATCCTGTTACTTTTCACCAGTTTATCGGATTAAGAAATCCTTTGCAGCCTCAAATTGACTAAATTGGATACAAGGCCCCTTTTTTTTTATCTTTAGAGATACTTCTTATCCCTCAAACCAAGAAATAGAAGATGGAAAGACAGCTGATCCTCGAATTGAAAGAAGAGCATCTTGGGAGACATGAGTTTCATCCTCCTGAATGTGAGTGCTCAGATGATACTTCCTGGATCCACCTGGGAAGGTTGGCTTTATTCAGGATTAGGGACAAAGCAATTACCTCAGCTCCGCCTCAACGGATCTGACATCTGCATCCAGGTGCAGAAGAGGAAGTTAAAAAGGCAGTAAGTTTACAGGTTTGACACATCTAGGTGTGTTAGATCGATCAGAAAAGGGCACCACTCAGTAGATCTTCATTTAAGATATTTAGGAGAATCTAGTAGTTAATATTCAGATAAGAACACCCCCGCCCCCCGGCCCACCTAAAGATGTTACTGGTTTGTCAGTCGTTCACACCAGAATATGACCCTTAGGCTTGTAATTAGTCAGTGGGAAACTTATCAAACCAAATGTAGGTACAAAAATCTTTAGGGTATTGTATTGCGTAGTACTTGTATTTCTGTGGTACTCCATACCCTGTTGCCATGTGTTATGGGGGCCTTTTTGTAACACACTACACTGTAGCAGAGTGCTCGGTTGGGCAGGTGTTGTACTTGCTGTCAGCCTCTGTGGGACGCATTGGTATTATGAGCTCGCAACCAGAGAGCTGCCCTTATTGCTTCTTTGTTGTAGTGTTTACTAGTATTTTCCTCATTAATATCATTTTTATTATAATTTACTTAGGTAGTTGACTCACTGTACCATGTTGTTTGGCACAACATTTTTTATTTTTAAGAACAAACAACAGCCAGACACATGCCAGTAATAACCAAAAGAACATAAAAGAAACCATAGGATTCCATTCATTAACTTCTCACTCAGGAATGTCATATTTCCTGCGTTATCTTTGCAAATACATCACTGCAAAGTTGTACAACAAACACTATATTATTGCATAATCGACCAACTCTAGGCCTGATGTGTACACGCGACTGAAACAATCAAAACATGAATGAACATGGCCTCATTGCCGCCAACATCAAAAACAGCGCTTTGCACACCTTTATGTTTGACCTGCCAGGAAGTTTTAGGGAAGTTGCCAAAAGTCTCTCGGCCGTGCACTTGGAAGCTGCAGCTAGGCATGCAAGACGCTATTTTCATTACACGATTTTAAGTGCTTGTGTCATGCAGACATTGTGGGTGAAGGACTATGTTGTGATATCGTTGCCAACAGGGTCTGTGTGGCAACCCCCAAACGACCTCCTTCGCCACGACTTCTCTCACAGCCACGCTGCAATGGTGCCACTTATCTCTCCTTAGCCCCTCTATAACATTTATATTCTTTTATTGCACTATTCATCCCATTGTAAACTGCCAGAGCATTGTACATCACAGGCTTAATATACAGAGACAATTTGTCATACAAGTGTAAATCATTGTATACGAAATGTTACATAAGTCAAAGAGGACTACAAGGTGTAGGAGTCACATGTCTTCCATACTGGTAGGTAGCATTTTGTATAGTTCATGGTATTGTGCTTGGGCTGCAGGAGTACAAAGTCTGGATTTAAACCTAAATCTGTAGTTGGTGTTGGCTTTAATAATAGTAATGTATTTCTACCCAAGCAAACTCTTTTTAGCAACATTATTATAATGGAAGACTGGGGAAAACATAACATTCTAACCTATACCTTGCAGCTTGCATGCAACTCCTTGATGATGGTTCATAGCTCACTGTGCAACATTTGGATTGCAACTCATAAAATGCAAGTAACAAAAGGATCTCTGAAAAACAGTAACCCACTGAGCTATACTTCATAAAATACAATTCTATCATTTGACCTTTGCAGCAGACTTATTAACCCTTTGTGCTACTTTACTATGAGTCTAAAATACGACTAAACAAGACTCAATCTCTCTCAAGCAGGTACAATAATCACTAGTGGCATCTTGAAACTTGTATTGATGCCAAAAAATTGCTGGGCAGACAAACAGCTCTGAAGAAGTATTTGCTGATACCAATAATAGGTGAATTGCGCATGCCTATAATAGAGGGTGAGGTCTGACACTCCAAGTACCCAATCATGGCAGTATAAGAGTGCTCCATTTAACCTATTGTTGTTTACCTGCAAAGGTTAGTCTGGTCAGTAGTGGTTTTACATAATAACGTTTTAAAGTTTACATATTTTTTTAACAATAACTTTAGCACACATTTGCTTGTGCACCCGTATTGTTAAAACCGAGACTGCAGTGTCAACATTATCGGCGCCATCTTGCCCCCTTTTCGAGCCCATTCGTGCGCGTAAGCGGCAGCCATTTTGAGTACCATGGCCTCTCTGCCCATCGCCGATAGCCAGCGCGTCTCTCTCTCTCTCTCCCGACCTCGCAAGCATCCCCCGCACGCTGACAGCCCCCGCTCTCACATGCCTTGGGTCATAAACCCCTCTTCAGCGCAGCTCTGCCTCGGAACCCCATCCTGTTCCCAGCGCGACACCTCCCTTCATTCCTTTCATGATCCCGGGTCCTTTGATAAAACCCCCTTTCCTGTGTGCCCTTTTGTCTAACTCGTTCCCAGGCCGCCACCTGGCCCTGCGGATACTGTTTATTGCCCCCCTATACAGTAGGAAGCCTCCCCCATCAAAGGATCCACGAGCTGATCAAAGCCCCCACCCCATGAGATCCGATCAACCACATACATTCCGTGAATCGGCGGAATGTCCAGCTGCGCGATAATCATCACCTGTTGTGGCCGGGGTGGGGACTTCAACTGTAAATGTGTGTGGGAACGGGCCTGAAGCGGGGATTCCGAGGATGTCTTTCCGTACATCAAAGTATTAACAGAGATGTGTTTTACGCAATAAAGCAATAAACTTGTGTATAAGAGGCCAGGCCTCAGAGATGCGGCTAGAGCACCTCGAGAAGATACCCTGTTGTCTGATTTGATGTGTTCTGCTCCGTCGGAATAAAACTTCTGTTTCCTGCCTTCCAGTCTCCAGCGCCTGCCTCTTTATTTGGTAGCTTGAGTGGGTATAGAGGCGGTTAACGCCGGGCAACTCTGAAAAAGGTCATCGGCCCTACCTTTTTCCACAATTGGCGTCCCAAACGTGGGGCCCATCAGCGACTCGTGGATCCAGTGGGAGAGGTCCTGACGACAGAGTGAACGACAGCAACGATCGGGAGAGCTCCTGTCCGATAGACCCTTGTCTGACAGCCGATCATCCGAACTTCACTGGTTCCGAACAGACCTCTCTCGAGTGATCTACGGTCCTGACTGGGAACCATCAGGAGTGCCGCGAAGATCACGAAGAATAGAGGACGATCGGGCGCTGGATTCGGAAGACAAGAAACTGTCCATGCGGTCCGGGTAAGGTCGTGTAAACACGACAAATTGCGAAATGATTGTTTGATTGTTTGGAAAATACTAGTATTACTCTTTTGTTGATTTGTTTGGAGATTCACTGTCTGCAAACGGAGAAACAACAGGCTCTCTCTTTGCAAGCAGTGAAGGATAGGTAACGCAGACTTTTGTCCCCGTTGTAATCCGTCGTGCCTATCTTCCTCCCCCACTGATTGATTGTTTGGCCCGAACTGTTGTTCGCGGATTGTTTTCTGGAGATTCTCTGTCTGCAAACAGGGAAGAACAGGTTCTCTCTTTGCAGGTAGTGAAAGGGTAGGTAACGCAGACTTTTGTCCCCGTTGTAACCCGTCGTGCCTACTTATTCTCCCCATTGATTGTTTGATTGACCGAACATTGACTGTTCGATATTGGTTCTTTTGAGGTATTCACCACCTGCAAACAACGAAGAATAGAAATATTCTGTCTAGTCTTTGCACGCAGTGATAAGATAGGTAGTGCAGACCTTTGTCCCCGTTGTAATCCGTCATGCCTATCTTCTCCCCACTGATTGGTAGCCTGTTTAGCCCGGACCGCTTATTAGAGATGAACCATCCGGCTCCACTGGAAGGCACCCCTAATAAGGACATGTTCATGAAGCATGGATTGATCGCTATAGCTTATAGCAAGCTGTGGCATAAATATACGAAAAAGGATCGAGAAAGTCAGTGGCCACTGATAGGATCCTTCGATGAGGATAAAATGAGCACGATAGAAACAGCCCTTGGGAAGCACAAGACAACGCCCACTATGCTCGATAGTCTCGGCATGTGGCGCAAAGAAACCGAACAATGTAAAAAGAGAAATGAGAGTAGGTTGGGAAAAGAGCTGCGAAAGGCAGCCCACCTAGCTGCTAAGAAATTAGAAGAAGAGATTAAGGAAAGAGAGGAAGCCAAACAGAAACTAGAGGTAGAAACATCAAGCCAGTGTTCGGTTAGAACGCCCTCTACGCTCTATCCTCAATTGCCCTTGAAACAGCGAGCCAACGATGATCTTTTGTTAGGTCCTCCGATCATCTACATGCCCCCTCCATATGCCCCTTCCCAACCCTTAGCACAACACCCGCTACCCCCAAGCACAGAGGAGAGTAGTACCAGAGCTTCGGCCCCCATGGCCTCTGTGCCGGCCGAACCCCGTATTAGATACAGCACAAGCAACAGTGTTAGATGACCCTGAGACCCGAAAGGCTGATTCCGCGAGAACAAACAGATTAAGCAAGGATGAGCGAGCAGGGATTGACAAGATAGTGAGGACATTGGTAGAAAGAAAGGAAAGTGAAGAGTACATCACGGATATGTTCAACTCGTATGCAGGGAGTCACAGACGACATTTTACCGTACGACTGTGTTATCATGTCTTGAATACGTACGAGGACCGATATCGAGACAAAGGTCCCGAGAGCCTAACGACTCTGTACAGGAAGGTCGATATCGGGGATGAGGGCGAGTGTGATGTGACGGACCTCCTTACGCGTACGCTTGAGGTTTTCCGCCATCTCACTGAACAGGAATCAGAAGCTAAACCCACGACACCCGTAGCAACCGAACCACAAACTGAGCGAGCTAGCGCTATGATGCCAATAAGAGAGGCTGCCCCCTACTGGGTTCCTCCACGAGGTCTAGGAACTCACGATGACGTCAACCACCAAGATGCAAGAGGGAGGGTAGTGTACAACTGGGTCTACCAGCCATGGGATCGGCAAGAGATTCTGACGTTTCGGAAATCTCTGCCTGATCTACGTAAAAACCCCACTGCCTTCTATACTGAATTAGGTACAGCCCTAGGTTCAACAATTATGACCCTGGCTGATATCGACTTGTTTTTCGGGTTATGTCTACCAGCTGATGTGTGGAAGCAAATCCGGAAAGTCGACCACCTTGAGCTGTTCGGACATACCTGGTCACAACTCGATGGCATAGATAAACAACGAGAACCTGGACAGAAGCCTTTGCAATCCATTTTAGACCTCCCTGATAAGACTGTACAGAAATTGAAAACCCTGATTCCAGAAAAGAAAGTGGACTGGTCGATAGTAACGGCTTGTCGTCAGAAACCCCAGGAGGATGTATCGGACTACTTCTCCCGGTTTGAAACGGTGTTCTCCGATTACAGCGGCCAGGACATGACCACTGCAACCGGACACCATCTGTTCGTCCAAAATTATGTTAAGGGTTTGTCACCAGAGGTCTCCCAGAAACTGCAGGCCAGCGAGAGTAGTTGGGCGGCCTCCAAACCTGCGGCTATCCTTCAGATGGCCCAATATTACGAACACCAGAAAAACGAAAACAATAGAGCAACAGAGAAAAAGAAGAAAGACTTAAAAGAGAGGGTGATGATTGCACAACTGCAAGGGGTGACTATAGGACGAGAGCAATACAAGGGGAACTATCAGACAAATGCCCCTAGGAACGTACCTCCTAAAGACCGTACCTCGACACCCCACATTGGACGTACAGACATTAGCGAGGACCAGTGTGCCGTCTGTAAAGGATTCGGCCATTGGAAATCCCAGTGCCCGGTCCTGTTGGAGATGATCAGAAATAGGGACCCCAAGGACGTAGTGGGTGGACCGAGAAATAGAGGACAGCAAAGGGGGACCACAAATGACACGACTAACGATAGATCAAACAGACCAAATACATTTGACCGACCCAGACAGAACCAGTACCAGCAGTCTGACTGCGACGATGCCCACAACTTCGCATAGGACTGCCAAGGGCAAGGGAGGGATCCAGTCGAGCTCTATGTTGACAAGCAAGGCCCTTATGTCACTGCTAAGGTCCTGGGTACAAAGTCTCCATTTCTGGTAGACACTGGCGCAACACGTAATGCATTATCTAAACGACTGATTCCAAGGGCACCCTTGTCTGGCTCACTTGTGACATCGATAGGTTTCGATGGAACGCCCTCCACTAACCCTTTGTCCACTCCGATCCCCTTCGACTTAGAAAACAATACCACTGACACGACGTTTTTGCTTTCCTCCAATACTCCTGACGCCATTATGGGACTTGACTTACTAAAGCACTTCCGAGCGACTATTAGATGTTCCCAGGACGGCGTTCGAGTTTTCCTGTACAACAACCCCATTCTGTTTAGACATTGCCCTTCCCGACGCATGTTTTCTATCAATGACGCTGACACGTCCCTGCTTGACACTCTGCCTCCGTATCTGTGGGCCAAGACCGATTCGGACGTAGGGCGCATGATGATTGACCAAGTGCATATTACTGTCCGACCGGACGCAATACTCCCAAAACTTCCACAATATCGGATATCCCCCGAGGGCGAGAAGGCATTGGTAAAGATTATTCAGTCACTGATAGACGCAGGAGTGGCAGAGGAAGTGGTTAGCAACGTTTGCAACAGCCCTATCTTGCCCATCATCAAGAAACAAGGAGAGGGAGATGAGAAAGCATACCGCTTCATCATTGACCTTCGAGAGATCAACAAAGTGGTTGTACCCCAGTACCCCGTGGTCTCAGACATCACCACTATCCTGACTTTGATTCCTTCTACTGCCACCACCTTCACTGTCATTGACCTCAAAAACGCATTTTTCTCTATCCCCATCCACCCAGACAGCCGATATCTCTTCGGCTTCACCCTAAAAGCCCGCTCATATAGATTCTGTCGAGCACCCCAGGGCTACACAGAGAGCCCCAGCATCTACAGTCAGGCCCTCAAGAGACAACTGGATCAGGTCCAGTTACCCGATGGAGTGGTGTTAATACAATACGTCGATGACATCCTTTTAGCGGCCGACACCACTCCACTAGCAGTCACAGCCACCATTCAACTCCTGCACTTCCTTGCGGAAAATGGCCACAAGGTCTCCAAGAAGAAGTTGCAATTCTGCCAACCCCAGGTCACTTACTTAGGTCACCTTTTGTCCAAAGACGGAAGGAAGCTTACTCCCGACCGGATCCAAACCATTCTTGAAACCCCTGTCCCTAAGACTCAGAAACAGGTCCACTCCCTACTAGGCCTCACCTCCTTTTGCCGACAGTGGTTACCAAACTTCAGCCTCATTGTGAAACCACTGCTTTCTCTGCTAGCTAAAGATGTCCCCTTCCCACTCCCTTGGACCCCTGAATGCCAATCCTCCTTCACAGAGCTACGAGATGCCCTTTGTTTGGCCCCTGTCCTAGGTACTCCCTCTACACTCACGAAAGGGAGGGGTGCGCTTTATCTGTCCTGACCCAGTCCATTGGCCCAAAGCAACGACTGTGCGCTTACTTCTCTGCCACTCTTGACCCCGTAGCCAGAGCCTTACCTGCCTGCCTTCGAGCTGTAGCTGCCGCTGCTATCTCTATCCGACAGAGTGAGGGGATCGTGCTCTCGAATTCCCTCACGGTATTAGTACCCTATGCAGTTGACACCCTCCTGAACCAAACCAAGACGCAACACCTGACGAGTGCACGATTGACTGGATACGAACTGACTCTGCTCGAGCCCCACATCACCCTGAAAAGATGCACCACACTGAACCCAGCAACTCTGTTACCCCTACCAGAGAATGATCCCAGTGTGCCCCCTGTACACGACTGTGTGACCCTCACGGACGAACAGACTAGAAGTAGAGTTGACCTCAGAGACACAGCTTTTCCTGACCCTGACGGAGAGCTGTGGGTGGACGGCTCTTGCATCAAACTCCCCGATGGCACCACTTCAGCTGCCTATGCAGTCACCACGGCCCGAACTGTAGTATAGACAGCCCGCATTACACAACGATCTGCACAGGCAGCGGAACTGATTGCCCTGACCCGAGCATGCATCCTAGCAGCAGGAACCACAGCGAACATTTACACCGACAGCCAGTATGCCTTCGGGGTGGTTCACCATTTTGGGCTCCTTTGGAAGGAAAGGGTATTCTTGACCTCACACGGCACTCCCATCTTACATGGAGATCTAGTCTCCGCCTTGATCGAAGCTGTCCTTCTCCCCAAAAGACTTGCGGTCATCAAATGCCAGGCGCACAAGAAAGTGACAGACATTATTGGACAGGGAAATGCACTAGCCGACATTACTGCTCGAACCATAGCTGAAAATAGGACGACGACACGCATGTACGTGACCAGGTCACAAGCAGAGAAATGGACCGACGCTAGGGACACTATTAGGGACATTCAAATGGGTAGCACACAACACGAATTGACTGAATGGGCACGGGTGGGATTGAAAGACGACGAAGGCTGCTGGCGGACCAAAGACACGAACAAATGGTTGCTACCTGACTCATACCTGATTCCCATACTGACTATGGCACACTCCCCTGCTCACATAGGATCAGCCCCCATGATTGAACTTGTCTCCAGAGTTTGGCACAACGACAAAATCACAGACTCCGCCAAACGTCTGGTCCAACAATGCCTGATATGCCTACAACATAACCCCGGGAAAGGAACTGTGGTACCCCGGGGAGGGTTTGGGGTCCCCAATCACCCGTTTGAAGTCCTGCAGATGGACTACATCCAACTAGACAGATGCCAAGGCCTGAAATACGTACTTGTCGTGGTGTGTGCATTTAGCAAATGGGTGGAAGCATACCCAACCCGTGATAACACTGCTATGGCCACTGCAAAAGTACTGCTAAAAGAATTCTTCCCTCGCTATGGCCTTTGTCGAATTTTATGGAGCGACAATGGCCCCCACTTCGTAGCCGAAGTCATCCAGCTCATCTTAAAGGGGCTGGGTATCAAGCAAAAGTTCCACGCAGTCTTCCACCCCCAGTCTGCTGGACTTGTCGAGCGACACAACGCAACACTAAAGCTAAATTTAGCCAAGATAGTGGCTACCACAGGATTAAAATGGCCAGACGCTCTCCCACTAGCCTTGCTATCGATGCGTTCCACCCCCACCAAACACCACCTGACACCATACGAGGTCGTTTTCGGCCGACCCATGAGCGTCTGGTCTGCACCAATACCGACTTCCATTCATGACGTCCCGGACATCCTAATGTCTGATTATTTGTATAAGTTGACTGAAACTCTGTCTGTCATTCACCAACAGGTGCTGCATGCCATCCCTGACGCTTCCAGGGGTCCCGGACACAACCTACAACCCGGGGATTTTATACTCATAAAAAATTTCCAGCGCGCCAAGAGTCTGGAACCCCGGTGGACGGGCCCCTGGCAAGTCCTACTTGCCACCCGAACAGCTCTTCGAGTGGAAGGAAAGCGAACCTGGGTGCATGCGCACCATTGTAAGAAGATTCCCCCGACTCTGATGACAACTGAAGACGTGACCACCCAGGAAGAGCTCCTGAACAAAGACCGACCATCGCTGAATTGCTACCCGGACACAGAGACACTTGAACTTGCAAAGATTCCTGACCCTACCGTGCCATCCGAAGAAGGGTATAACCTGCGTCGAAAGGAGAGAGTTTCGGCTAAGCAGACCATTGACTAAGTCATAATTCTCAGATCGGTGGCCTAACACAACAAGGGCTGTCAGGAGAGAAAGCCAGACAAGGTCTTTGGTTCTGCCCACTACCGAGCTCCCTTGAAGGTGATGGAAGCGCCCGATAAGAAGGTGATGGAAGCGCCCGATAAGAAGGTGATGGAAGCAACCGGACATCCGAAAATTCGCTACAGAAACCCAAAGACAGACAGACTCCACAGCTCAAAGACAATTGCACTTTTCATCACAATCCTTTTCTGATTTCTCCTCATGACCACACTCTGGATTGTGGAAGAAAATGCACCTGCTCATGAAACATTCCTGACCACTGCACAGCCTACCACCATGAAGGAACATTATCTGATCTCGCTCTCTCCTCAACTCAGAGAAAGGCGAAAGGAGTTTTGGAACAACTCCTTTGTGCAGCTGCTGCACCAGCACAATCTTGCCACCAATGCCACCAACTGCTGGATCTGTGGGTTGCTACCCCAGGCCACAGGACATTCGATACCTTTCATCCCTTCACCCTTCTCAATTCACGGCTCCTGCCTTGCCTGGCTGATCCTCCTGCAAGAAAACTATAAGGACAATGCCACCTCCAGCAAAACCATGACACATTTCTTTCATGAGGTCTGGCGAAACAAAACAAAGACACACTTCTGCCCGCAGACCTCCAACGACTCAATCCACATGGACATCCCTGCTAAAGAACGAATTGAAATGCAGGTGTTCAACAATCCAACCAGACCCACCTTCTCCTACCTACGGAAACGAACAGCTGCCACTCTGACTGTGGCTCTATCTGTCATCAACGTCACAGGCCACATGTGCATAGAAGGGCTTGGGACACAGCTGGTGGGACGCAGTGCTTGCCGCTTCACCAGAACTTTGGACTCCACCAATCCACCTTCCTTTGTATCCTCTCCAAACATGTACTTCGTTTGCGGCACAAAGGCTTACACCTGGCTCCCCAAAGGCTGGGGGGGCACTTGTTTCATCTCCTTCATCCTTCCTCCGACTTATGTGGCTCCAGCGAATCACCATAGACAAAAACGAGCCAAGGACATTGAACAAGCCGACTCAACAGGAGCACAGTTCCTCGATGCTATGAAGGGACTTGTTCCACTCTGGGGCCCGAGGGCAAACAGCCGTGCCATCCGACATCTGACTCAGGCAGTCGAAACAACAATGAACATCACAGCTGGTATCCTTGCAAACAACACAGCCGAGCTTCAAGCGGTCCGACTGGTGGCTCTCCAGAACCGCCTTGTTCTAGATGTGGTTCTAGCGGACCATGGTGGAGCATGCCGCATTATTGGGTCCAGCTGCTGTACATATGTACCGGACAACTCACCCTCAGTGTACAAGGCCATCGAACACCTCCACAGACTCTCCTCAGAAGTTGACCAGGAGCAGGAAGAATGGTCGCTTGGTGGATGGTTCTGGAGTACTGTCAAGAACTGGGGCTGGAGACTGTTTACCATTATCTTGATTCCTGTAGTTGTAATATGTGGATTATGCTTAGGAATTCAATGCCTGCCGCCTCTGTGTTCGTTATGTGCGAATTGTATTTGCCCTAAGACTGTGGACTTTGGAAAGGAACGCATGGGAGCATTATATGATGCCGAGGTTAGGAATTTAATGAAGATTGACATTGAGTAGACAAGCTGGCTAGATATGTTGAAAAGGGAGGACTGTTAAAACCTAGACTGCAGTGTCAACATTATCGGCGCCATCTTGCCCCCTTTTCGAGCCCATTCGTGCGCGTAAGCGGCAGCCATTTTGAGTACCATGGCCTCTCTGCCCATCGCCGATAGCCAGCGCGTCTCTCTCTCTCTCTCCCGACCTCGCAAGCATCCCCCGCACGCTGGCAGCCCCCGCTCTCACATGCCTTGGGTCATAAACCCCTCTTCGGCGCAGCTCTGCCTCGGAACCCCATCCTGTTCCCAGCGCGACACCTCCCTTCATTCCTTTCATGATCCCGGGTCCTTTGATAAAACCCCCTTTCCTGTGTGCCCGTTTGTCTTACTCGTTCCCAGGCCGCCACCTGGCCCTGCGGATACTGTTTATTGCCCCCCTATACAGTAGGAAGCCTCCCCCATCAAAGGATCCACGAGCTGATCAAAGCCCCCACCCCATGAGATCTGATCAACCACATACATTCCGTGAATCGGCGGAATGTCCAGCTGCGCGATGATCATCACCTGTTGTGGCCGGGGTGGGGACTTCAACTGTAAATGTGTGTGGGAACGGGCCTGAAGCGGGGATTCCGAGGATGTCTTTCCGTACATCAAAGTATTAACAGAGATGTGTTTTACGCAATAAAGCAATAAACTTGTGTATAAGAGGCCAGGCCTCAGAGATGCGGCTAGAGCACCTCGAGAAGATACCCTGTTGTCTGATTTGATGTGTTCTGCTCCGTCGGAATAAAACTTCTGTTTCCTGCCTTCCAGTCTCCAGCGCCTGCCTCTTTATTTGGTAACTTGAGTGGGTATAGAGGCGGTTAACGCCGGGCAACTCTGAAAAAGGTCATCGGCCCTACCTTTTTCCACAGTATGAGAGTGCACTCAGAAAAGGTTTGTTTACAAATACATTTCTTAGTAGGCACATTATCATACCTTAGAACATTCTATCCCAGGACTGGGGTCAGTGCACAAATTGACCTTGTTTGTAGTTGTCTGTTCGGCAACAGCTCTGGGTGGGTAGAATCAACAATGACAGCCGGACCAGGCCTCAGGCACAGAACGATGGGTACCAATTTTATTATAGAAACTGCACCAAGCCTCTGTTCGACCTAGGAACATTTCGATGGATTGTCGTGGTCGAATTCTAGCCCAGCTGAATTCCATCACTATCCCGGGCGGTACAGTGGTCTGCTATACACCGAGACTGGCTACCAGATAACCCATGCATGCAAGAAAATGGGGAGTTTGACCTCTTTAAGTTATCTGGGAGAATAGTATCCACCCTATACTCTCTAGGCTTGGCAGTGCTAGGTCGGAGTATAATTATATGTATACATATAATCGATGTAAATGCATATTGGTTGAATTATTAATCTTTTTAGCCATTCTCGTTATGCTGGTCACTATACTCTTCTTTATTCTACTCATAATTGCAAGACTCATAATTTACAGAAGAATCCAATTGCTTCAACAATGTTTGAAATGCCAATATATGTATTCTTTGTGTCTCCCTTTGGGCATGCCAGAGTTGACAGCGAAAGTGTAAGTCTGCTTCCTTGATTTCCTTGGGAATCCTGGTTGTTATGTACTGAGGTTACATACACCATTCTGTACATCGTAAGGTTTAGAGGTCCAGATGGTACACTGTGAGCTAGCCAGGAATTAGGTCAACATATTCTGATGGTATGAGTGGACTCAGTCCCCCATAATTTTCATGCTTATGTTCCCCAAAAACACGGCCTTACTGAATTAGTAGGAAGCGTATGACATGGCAATACCAACTTTCTAGGTCAGGTATTTATTTAATAGGTCTCCTAAGTAGTTTTCTTACATGTGACCAAAGTCCCTAGTCACAATCCTAATGGAGATGTCCGTGGTGTTAGGGAAACCTCCTCCCCAGCAAAATAGGGAACCCCTATTAGTGTCTGTAGGTTTTTTAAGCTTGAACCTTTAAAAGGATCACACCACTGTGTTTAACCTTCTCTGGACTCCATTCATTAAACTGGCTAATCCATTAGTTGTGGTTATACCACTAAATTGCAGATAAGCAGTAACACAAATGTTACAACAAGAAGGGCTTCCTCTTACTGGAGGAGATGTTACCTTTGTAGTAGAGGCCCACAACGCCTCTAAAACAAAGATATTCCATTCATGGGTAAGATTTTCAGCAGCAGACGCTAATACAAGAAACTTTCACACATACACTGAAGCAGCCATACCAATTAGAGAGCTTATGAAGATTTGGAAATCCCATTAACATTTCAGGAACACACAAATAGGTTCCAAGGTGCCCTGCCACATCCAAATGTTAGACTGGGTCCCCTCATCAATTGCGGGACAACATGGACAGTCTTAGTCGGCTGCACACCATATTCACAAATAACAGCACTCACAGCAGCTGAGCTGTATACACTTTACACTGGTCTAGTTAGATTATAAAGACATATGACACAGTTCATTGTTCATTATGCGAACAATAACAACAAACCTAGCAAGAACTACTCAAGCTGCCCAACTGCATTTGGCAATGCCAGCAATTAGTCCAGTGATGGGAAAGGTTCCCATCAGATTGGAGGAGATTCTGTTCTGGTTTTCACAAATCAGCTTGTGGCAGTATTTCGCCATATAAGACCTCAAGATAAACAGAGGCGACATGGTGGGCAAAACACAATGAATTGTGTTTGCAAATAGCAGGGTCCAAACAGAGGTGGCATGGTGGGCACAAAACAATGGATTGGGATGTGGCCCGAGCCATTGCCAGGGACTGTGATTAACTCAAGCATTCCATCCATCACCTTGTTGTTTTAATATTTATCTAGATTGTGGTTTAAAGGTAGTAATTACTTAAGGCAGAAGAGAAACTAGCATAGGCAGATTGATATATAAACTCAATGTTAGTATCACCTCATTGTGCACAAATTTAGCCTAGGGAAAATGCAAATAAATGCCTTTTCTGTCTGTATTGAAATGCTTAGTTTTCTTCTTAAGGAAAATCTTCCATTTGTCATTCCTGATGTTGCCTAATTTGATGTGATTCTGTAACATTTTACTTTATCAATTTATATTGTACAAAACTTTGAGGAAACAAGTTTATAAAGTAAATACGATGGAAAGAGATGGGCTAGGATGTCCCTAGCATTTCGGGGCTGAATATGACTGAAGTCATATTTTCAAAACAGGTAGTACATCCCTTTCTAGTTGAGCCACTGGTATAAGGAAGTATAGTGAGACCCGTGTCTCTGTGTAATCAATCTTGTTTTTTTTGCAGCTATAGGTCTGTGAATCAAAAATATTTCAGTTTAAGCGTTTGACCGTATACCTTTGCAGAGCCAGGTGAAAGGAGTGGAGAGGAGGTATTATTCCCAGGAACTGGCCCTTTTTTCAGGGTCCCATGTTGGCCCTGCAGTGCAAAGCCTGTCCTGCGTATTAAAGACAAGGTAGCTAATACCACTAGATGCCGCCAGGTGGTGCCACGTGCTGTACCTGCCAACATCTCTTTCCCTGCAAGACACCTTCTTCTAAACTTAGCAAGAGCTGCTTGTCCTATGCAAGACCGCTGAATAGTTGACCTGGGCCACCCAATAACCTCTGGCATGCCTGTACCTTTGCACGTACTGAACACCGCCTTCTATGTGCACTGCCCACACTGTCCATCTGAAGCCCTAAAACCAAGCAGATACATCCTAAAGTTACCAGTCCTGTGAAGGGAGTTGTGCAGAAGCACCTGGCAAGAGCCAGAAGCTGCTGATGTGGGTGACTCAGGAAGAGGGCAGGCACAGTAGCAGTTTGTGTGTCGTCCACACCTCATATGCATCAATGCTTGATGCTGTGTCAAGCTGATAAATCTGCGGTGTGTTATATCTCTTGTGAAGGGATTCCCTGACCTGCTTGTTGAGGGAGAGAGAAGTATGCTCAAATGCATCCCTAAGCCCGCAGGGAACTGAAGAGATGAAAAAAGAAGATGACTTATGTATACTTTTGGTAGCAGATAAGGTCTTGGGCCGATTTACCTTCAGGCAAATGCAAGCATTTCCTGCCAGTTATTTTTGTTTTGGGCAGGAGATGTGGTGAGCAGTGGCTGGTACTAGTTGAGTTAAATTTGTAGGTTTATACAGCGTGGCTTAACACCTGCGGAGGTATCCAGGCACATTCCACGGCCACAGTGAGATCAAGCGATTATCTCAGAATCATAGGATGTTGTGCAGACTCCGCGATTTGCTCAGAATCACGGAATGTTGTGCCGACACTGAGACTCGAAACCGGATTCATAATGCTCGAGTCGAGAACTCTGGCCGCTGCACCACACCCTCTCGCTAGAACGCTGGAGCCAAGGCATTTACGAGTCATTCAAGGTATCGTTTGTGTTAGCACTAAGATGTGAGCAAACTGCAGATCATCACCAAAACTGCTATTAAATGCACCCCAGCCCATCTCAGAAGTGCCCCAGTTAAAGTAGAAAAGCCGTGCAAAGAAGTGCAAATGGGGCACCATCAAACAACTAATGCTCTGCTGAGAAGTGCCAATTACTCTCGATTTATAATATGATAGTCCTACTTGTAAGTGTCCATCCTGTTCCACGACAAAGTACAGCAGTCCTGATTAGAAGAGTCAGTACTGCAACAGCAGTAGTAGCGTTGAGAGTTCATGGTTCTTTCCCATTCAATGCAATGTAGCTCTACCAAGTTGGGTATATTTTAGAAGTATACCAGCCCTCATGAAAGAAGTGATAGCTCCTCACATTTCTTACCAGTGTGAACAAAATCTGCTCAGATGGATAACATAAAGGTGCGACTCTAAAGATGAATCCCTGTCAATGGTGTTGAGACTACCAATAATTTAAAGAGCCCTTGTCAGATACACAAACTTTCAAAACTTAGATAAAAAATAAGTGTTTTTTTAAAGACAATTGTGCCCTCTGGAAAAGAAATGGCATTTAACCCCTACTGGGTTAAGTGATTAATGTCTATGCTGAGCGTTATGTTTCGAATGTTTTTTTGCCTGCTAGACACCTAAATATATGCCCAGTAGTTTAACAGCCACTGTAGTCTGTTGTGAACCATGATGTATTAATTTTGACACATGTAGTTGTTCTGGTATGAATACATAAAACTGGTGTACAAGTTTTTTTTCATAATGTTTGTGTTGTCATTTGGTCTGTTTTGAAATTATATGTTAAAAATTGACTAGATTTGTTATAACACACAGTATCTTTTGAGGAGACATGGTCTCAAAATGTTTCATTGATATGAATTGTTTTAACCTGAAAAAAGTGATTAAATTGCGTTGTGTTATAACACACTGTATCTTTTGAGGAGACATGGCCTCAAAATGTTTCATTGACATGAATTGTTTCAACCTGAAAAAAGTAGTTAAATTGCGTTAGACCATTCGAATGAGATAAAGGTCTTGGAATGTTTTATTCCTAAAACGTAACCACAGTCTTATGTACCAAAACAAATTTATTTTCTTTTTATCTGGTTTTTCAAAATTTCAAAAAACACATGGGCAAACCAAAGACTGTCACGACAGTGAATTCATGGGTACAATATCTACACTTATACACACGTACAAATATACAATATTTACAAAGTGAATGAAACACAATGAAATAAGGACAAGTGAAAGTGACACACCAAAAACAATGACGTAATTCAGTATTCAAACATTGATTGCATTTATATACAGTGAAAAAAATTGCATAAAAAGCAAGGGTACAACCAGTCCATGGGGATGTAAAACCAAGGGACAGGCGGGGACAGATGGAGTAGTACGCCTGCCTGCCTGACAAAGCTGTGGTTCAATGTTTATATTGGGTTGCACCACTAGGGTCCCAAATGGTAGACAGTTTCTCTTCCTAGGTGCGCCCTTTTGAATAACCACAGGATGGAAATGTCGACGCGTTTCGAACCGGATTATTGACGGTTCTCTTCAGGACGGGGACTGGGAACAATGAGTCTGCACGTGGCAAAGAGTGTGCCGCGGTGTAGGTAAATCACAAGAAGGTGGTTGTTTCTGCGGTTAGCCGGTTGTGGTTCTTATAGATATGTTGTCCGCCGCGCGGTACAAACTCGAGAGGAAAACGGCTCACATAATGACTGTATTGTCTTTGGAAAGCTGGGTAAGTAGCTTTGACAAAGTGGAGCGTCTGGTAACAGAAGCCAATTCAGTGCCGGCGGGCGGTGTCTAAATGAGCCGGAACTTCTAGGGAGGATTCAATCTCTCGATTTCTCTCGGTCAGGAAAACACACAGTCTATCAGTCGACATTTCCATCCTGTGGTTATTCAAAAGGGCGCACCTAGGAAGAGAAACTGTCTACCATTTGGGACCCTAGTGGTGCAACCCAATATAAACATTGAACCACAGCTTTGTCAGGCAGGCAGGCGTACTACTCCATCTGTCCCCGCCTGTCCCTTGGTTTTACATCCCCATGGACTGGTTGTACCCTTGCTTTTTATGCGAATTTTTTCACTGTATATAAATGCAATCAATGTTTGAATACTGAATTACGTCATTGTTTTTGGTGTGTCACTTTCACTTGTCCTTATTTCATTGTGTTTCATTCACTTTGTAAATATTGTATATTTGTACGTGTGTATAAGTGTAGATATTGTACCCATGAATTCACTGTCGTGACAGTCTTTGGTTTGCCCATGTGTTTTTTGAAATTTTGAAAAACCAGATAAAAAGAAAATAAATTTGTTTTGGTACATAAGACTGTGGTTACGTAGTACATATTGACTGCGTGGCTGTTACTCATGATATGAACTTTCCCTATCCAGCCATTTTGTTCTGTTTACTCTGTAGTTGAGATCCGGGCTGGGTAGACGTAGGATCCAAAACCTTCTCTGTTCTACAGTTATTCCTAAAACAGCACTACTGAATAGCAGGTCAGGTTCCTCTGTAGTTTATTCTCTGGAAAAAAACAGTATGATCACAGCTAACGTTGAAGTGATTTGTGGAGCTTTCAATGACCAAAAGCGGAATCATGGTGTGACAAAACACAACAGCATTATGCCAAACGCAAGGGGCATGTGAGGGATGACGGTTAGGAGGGCCAGGGTTTCGGCTCATAAAATATACTGAGTTTTGTTGCATGAGATGCTGTTGGACCAAAGGCCAGCCCTGCTTCCAAGGGCAATAAAAAGAGTTGGATTATAAGTAATTATTAAAGCACCTAGAGGTAATTCAGTTTGTGGAGTTCATTATATGCATCATCAATGCTGAGATAGCTAATGGGTCAGAAGTAAATAAACAGTAAAGAATGATAAAACAGCATGTTCTATTCTAACATCTATTTTAGGAATGCATGCCTTGCCAGCCGCAAATGCTTATTGTTCCAAGAAGATGCCCTCTCCCCAAACTGGAATGATCATTTTAAAGGACATCTAGGCTATTGTTCGCCTTTGCTAATGCATCTCTTTCGCAGTCACTCTACTTAGCAACTCCAAAAAGAATATTTCATGTCACCATAGAAACAACAGAATACGAATCTTCCACAATAATAACTCTGTCAAACCAACATTCCCTCTTTATCTACCCTGAGACCTTCAAAATCCTGTCCTTTTCCTCTCGATTTTCCCCTTCCTCCGTCTTCTTTTTTGAAATGTTGATATTTCCTCTTTCCCCTGCCAGAGTCAACTTTTAGGGGTGCCTAGCGTTGCTCATAATACTGCTTCTTAACTGGGCACCTGAAAAACAAATGATAAATCAATGAACACTTCCTGTGCCACGCCACTGTATGAAGCTTGAGCTCCAGGGCCGTTACGAGGAGCGCGCATGCGCAGTGCCTGGCAGAGCACGTGCTACCTCGTTCGTTAGCCGTCAACATTATGACTGTTGGGCAGCACGCGCAGAGCCCGTTCGAGATCCCCACCCAGCGCGAAAACCGCGGGCACTCCTCGCGAGCCTGGCGCAGGCGTAAACTACGTCACGAGCAGCCTGTGACAGGGGGCGAGTAGCATGAGGAAGAAGCACGTGGCGCCCCCCTCCCTGGCGCGAACACCGCGGGCGCTCCTCGCGAGCCTGGCGCAGGCGTAAACTACGTCACGAGCAGCCTGTGACAGGGGGCGCGTAGCATGAGGAAGAAGCACGTGGCGGCGGCAGGTTCGAGAAAGGCCGCAACATTGAGAGGCGGGCGAGAGGGGCCCCTCAGGCACGAAGAGCCAAGTGAGAGCCGCCGGCTGCTCTGGCACCCGGGGCAGCAGAAGCAGGAGGGAGGTCCGGACCAGGCATCCTAACTCAACTGTCGCCCCAGAAACCTACCCTGTGGGCAAGGCCTCCCGCTTCAGAGGTGCGTGATACCCCCAGTGTTTAGAACATTTTATTTCTGAATAAGATCAAAGGTCCAGCACATACTTGAAAATACCGAGAACCACAATAGCGGCCAAACTGAACTGGTCCCTCTTGAAGATGATTTATTCGAATTATATTTCTCACCCATGATTAAACAGATTTTTTAAATATAAAATAAGGGTAGTGGGGTTAATAACAGGTGGAAATGGAGAGTTGGATGTGGAGCTTTGCTGCAACCTTGTAGGATGATACATGTTTACTTCTAGGGCCGCCTTTATCCTACGTCTTAACAAAGCCTCACCTATCTTGATTCACCAAAAGGGTTAAAAACACCTTAAACATGGTCTTCTTTAGTTGGCATCACAGCCCTTCCTATGCCAGTGCGTGTACACATACAGTTCAACTTTGTGGTTTGGTCTTTTAAAAACGTTTTCAGGTTTTTTTCCCCAATAAGGCGGAGGCCCGGTGCCACCCTAACGCCCTCACATCATTCCCAGAATCCATATTTCCTTGTTCATTTGATTAGGACACATTTTTTTTTGTGACAGGCCAACCATTATTCCTCTTTGCTTTGTCATTTCCCTACAGTACTTTTTTTTACCCAGCGTTGGCAAAGCCGATAGGTCTTGCCTTTTTGCCTTTGTTGCAGGGCCCCACAGATTGCAATTTTTTTTTTGCAATTCATCAACTATTTGCATAGCCGACCCCATGGGTGGTTCCAGTGGGTAGATCCAGGCAGCAGCCGGGCCACATCCCACACTTGAAACTATGAGTAGGGGGGCCCAGACAGCAACGGGGGAGGAAAAGAACAATAGCGAGACTACACAGGATTATTAAATCTAAGTAACCTTGTGTGTAAATCCCTGAATTTAAGACACCCTATCCAACCAGTGGGAACTCATATGTTGTAATGTATTGGTAACGTGAGGTCTCTAACAGCTACAGCCGTTTATAAGTGAGACGTAGAAACGCTTGCACTGAGGCTGCCTGCTATTAGTTTACTGCCCAACTGTTGTCTCTACTACTTTCTGCCTTACATTCCTATACTGACTGTGCAGTGGTAGTGTTGAACTATGCTACAATTGTAATGGAAGGAAGAGATGGCGGTCTGGATTCAAACAGGGTTACTGGATGGTACACAGTGAAGGTGACATATTACTGGGGCTCTTTGAGTGTGGGCTCAGGTAAGCTATGGGGCAGGGGAGGATGGGCGCTCTCTAAGAGGCAAATCAGTAATTAATATAGAAATAAAAATGCTAATCTAAATCCAACTCGGATTATCTAAATGTCAACTACTGGTATGGTGTTTAAAGGTTACTATCATTTTGATGTGTGTTGATTGTTTTAAAGTCTATAAAAATTACTGCTCATGTATGTGTCTGCCTAGAGGAAATTGCACAATACCGTTTCTCCCATCGAAAGCATCACAGTGGGCCAGCTTTTTATCAAGTCTTCCGTTTGATTTCGTCTTGATCGTCTGTTGTGACAGACAAAACATTGTAACCATGTGACTGATAGTGATAGATAATGACTGATTTCAGACAACCAGAGGAGGAACAGCGCATACCCACTTTAGAGAGGTAGCAGTGGATATCATTAATCGCAAATCCTCAAATAAGGTGCGGCTCTTTGTAAGTCCAAAAGGCATGTAAGTAAGGCAAGTGTAAATCTAAGTGGGTGCTTTATCAGTCAGCACCTTGCAACTAAGAAGGTAGAGTTTAAGGGATGGAAATGACCAATCGGAATGCTGAGAGATTGTGTGGAAACCACAAAAAAGTATCAGTGCTCAATAGTATCAACGAGTTTGCAGATAAGTGGCCAAAACATTTCAAAGTAGACTATATGGTCCTATTTATTACACTTATACTCAGAGCTTTGTCCTGTGTTACATTGACATAGGGATGCAGTACAATAATATTCCGTAAGCGTTGGTATTGAGGAAATCATAAAACGTATATACAATATCAAAAATGGCTCTCAGTACCAATCACGGCTGTTTTCGATACTCAAACCACATTCAGTTGTGATCTTGTACTGCTAGTCTCATGATAAGGATCTGAAGTATATGTACATGAATAATTGTAATACATAGGACCTTCTGGTCTACTTTGCAATTGTTGACTGCTTATCTGCATTTTAATTGATACTATTTATCACTGATACTTGTTTGGTGTACTCCTCACAATCTCTCAGGAACAGCACATATCTGTGATGATTCGCACATGGCTAGGATTAGGATGCAGGAGAGGGAACAAGGAGCCAGAGCATGTAGTGTTATGGCCAGAGTCAAACAAGCATTGGAAATGCAATCGGTCTCGCATTTCTTTGAGTTATAGCGATTGGCATTGTAAATTGGAATGTCTTTCACACATGTGTTACAGAGTGTATGTAGAGGAATTAAGGGGGATGTATTGGAATAATTAGTTGTGGAATTGTGTGGTGCGGAGTGGATTTGTGTGTTGGAATTAACTAATGTAATGTAATGTAATGGTGTCTTGTAAAGTGCATGTCTCACCCCGCCATGGGGTATCTCAGCGCTGTAGACCGCTGGGGAACCCGTCCTGGCGTTCCCTGTGAGATGGTCCCTGCTGGGTATCTCCAAGGTGAAACCAGGCATCCCCGGCATATGTGGGGGGCCGTTGTGGAGATAAGGCAAGCTAATGCCCAGAGTTGCCGAGTGTGATCCCTGGTTAGAGTAGGCACCGAGGCGAGAATTATCGAGTCCGCTGACCCTGGTCCACGACCCTGCCGCGTCGGGAATTGAACCCTGGTACCAGGTCGTCCTCTGCTTCCATGTGGATTGGGGCGTTGTGGAATTATGTGGATAGTAATTATGTGGCATTGAGTGTACTAGAATTATGTGAAGTGGGATTGTGTATTATGGATTGTAATTATGTTTAATGGTATTTTGTGTTGCGAAGTGGTATGTAGTTATTCTAAATTATTCTAAAGCATGGATGACCTTTCAAAGGAGATACAATTATAGGATATGTCATGTTAGAAAGAGCCTGGAAAAGAGCATCTTGTCTGATGGCCACCTTTTAATTTGTTTGTTGCACTTCAGAAAACTGCAGAAAATTAAAATGATCATCCATCTATTTAGATGAATAAATAAATAAGGTATTCTGCATTCCTTGAGTGAACATTTGGGAAGGCCCTTGATTATATCCTTAGAAGGAATTTCCCTTTGAAAATATGTTTCCGTACTCATTTTGACTACTGAATAAGCTGCCATGAAAGGGTGGGACAGCTACAATTTACTAGTTTGCTATTGAGAACATGTGATGTAAGACAGACTCATAGAGTTAATCAGTGACAGTGTGACCCAGCGACATGAAGCAGATGGAGAACGTGTTCATGTATTTCATCATTTGGATTGTGAAGTGGAACTGTACATGTCAATAGCCTTCTTGCCCAAATGCTGCCACAGATTAAGATCTAAATTGTGCCTACATTTCTTACCAGTCCTAAAACGTATGTGGCTAAATGCTTAGGCATTTACGTTCACAAACAAAAGGAAGGAGGTCACTATTTATATTGAAATTTCACATAAAAATGTAGGCACTGCCAAGACAAGGCTGGAATGTAAATAATATCTGGGAAAGTATACAAATTGTCTTTAGAAATAGCCATCACATGTTTTGGAAAAGTTTGTAACTCTTATAGGTTGAAATTTATTCCATATAAGAAGGCCTTGCTTCTCTACCTACATACTGAATGGTTACATGTTGGATACATGATGGTTAGCATCAATGTAAGTCATGCAGCTCAGGTAAGGGAAGCTGTGTTTGCCACGGTCACGTTATCCTACTGAAGATTTCTATTAATTGGGCCGTAGAACCTTTAGAGGTAGGAAAGGCAACCTGTTTCATTGGCCCAGTGACTCACATTTCAGACATAAATGCATCCATACACCAGCGCAGAGTTTAAAAGAGCACGATTCATTCTGTGCAAGGGCAGAGGTTAATTCTGGGATGTGCCGTCAGGTATATTGGCTACACTTTAAAACACTTTACTTTACACATTCTCAGAAATCAGACCTCTAGAAGGATGCTGCCCTCACTCAAATAAAAATGTAATTCACTTTTGCATGTATTTTTTAAACATGATTCATGTTCTCAACTCCAGAAAAACAAAAACACATTATTGAAGGGCAAGGAACGGAGAAAGCAGGCAGCTACAGAACTGAATGCAGTGTTGATACGCGATGGGACCTGGATTCATTTTATTTGCGGTATTCATTTTCTGCTGGACGTTAAAACACAGTGAAGAAAAATAAAGATCCATTAAATACTAGCTAAGGCAGAGAAACGCACACGGTCTGAAAAGGCAAAGAGACATGCACATAGAGGAGGGAGGGAAGAGAAGCGAGTATACAATAGCATATTCCATATTCCTGTAGTAGGTGAGGAGGTGGCAGCCACAAAAGACATAACAGACCGAAGTGAGGTAAACAGTGGTTCCTCTGGAAAAAATGTAAACAATACACAGTACTGAAATGCACAATGGCAATAAATAGGGGAAAGGGGGTGTCCAAAAGGGAAGCAAGACAATATACAACATGATACTAGTAAGTTCAGAATTTTTATATGCATAAATCTTCACAGTTATACTCAAAAATAGGTGCTTAGTGTCCCCAAGTGAACATGGAACTTATATAACAGTACGTAAAAAAAAAAAAGTTTCCATCATGACAAAGTCGACCATTATTTTAGTACAAGATAAATACAGACTTCTAATATGGTAATAGAGATTGATAATGGTTCGCTTTCAGTACTGTCAACAGCGTTTCAACCATGTTAGCAGTAGGGGGTCTCTTCAGGACCTATCAATTCAGGGACATCTGTAGGATGATGATACATTAGAATAAATCAGGGTAGCCCAAAAACAGCTGAAAATCTGGAATTATATGCTGGTGGGCAATAATACAACTACCTGAGAGCAGAATAAACTGTCCAAGTGGCAATGGTGCACCCCAAAGGAAGTGAGGGTATAGAAACGGTACTCACATGGGTCCCCAGCCAGGAACTAACAAAATAGGAAAAAGACAATGAGATCTCCTCATATTAAGATACTGTGAGGGAGAACTGATGTTGAAAAGATGGATCACAAAGGGGACTTACCCCAGTGAGGGGAAGGGCAGTCTTGAAGTGTGCTATGTTTAATGACCAGCAATCCGTTTCCATATAGGCAGTCGGTGAAGTGGATAATCTACATTTTATGGCAAGACTGGAGGCTAATATTGTGCAAGTTTAAAGCTTATTAATCATGCAAGAAGCAGAATTATCAATTGGCTTGAAATAAAAACATCTAAGCACAGACTCAGAAGACCAATCAGCACAACGTGAGATCTTCTGAAGTCTAACCCCCACCAGACATGCCTTAGTAGCTGCAGCACCTCTCACAGAATGTGCACCAAACATTCTCACATGCACCCCACACTTAACCAACATTTCCTTCACCCATCTTGCTAACGTGGTAGAGGACACATTTTTGTGTGGATGCCTATAAGAAATCAATAATTGATCTTCACACAGGGGGCGAAGATGCAAAGTTCTCTTCTCATATTCTTTAACACAACAAACCACACACAGCTTACTTTTTTCATTGAAATAAGGATAGAAAATCATCGACAAATTCGACTTAGTCCACTTTCTAATGTTAAAATAAACCCCTTCATAAGTATAAGATCTAAAAGACACCTGCAAAGCCTTAACATCAGACACCCTCTGGTAAGAAATCAAACATAACAAAGTAGACAGTTTTAAAGATAAATCCCTCAAATTTAAGCCACAATTTTCATTCCAAGAATCCATTGTCAACATGACACATCCCCAAGTATCGAATACCTAGTCCCAGGTGGCTTTGCAATTCTAATACTTCCCATCAATCTTCTAATCAAAACATCTTGACCAACAGTTAAACCACCAATCAAAACATGACCTGCAGAAATCGCAGACCTATACAAATCCACCATCCTGTAAGCTAGACCTTTCGAAAATGAGTCAGATAGAAAATTCAAAACCTGAACTATATCCTCTGAAACAGAATCAAAACCCCTCTCAACACACCAGCTATTCCACTTTCTCCTCCCAATCTATAAGCTTTCCTTGTTACTTGAGCCCATGACTCCTCAATAAGTCTTGAAGCTTCCTCTGAAAGTCCTAGCTTTTCCCAAACTTTCCTGAAAGCTTCCAAGCCCCTACCTGAATCTGGCCTGTCTCCACAAGACTGTGAACCTCCCCTTGTGGACCGCAAAGAAGTTCTTGAAAAAGTGGCAACAAAACTGGAAGATGCACACTCATCTCCAACATGATCGGATATCAAGCTTGCGACGACCACATCGTAGTCACAACAACCACTGTTTCCTTCGATTTGCAAATCATACCTGTGACTCTGCTTATCATGGCAAAAGTAGGAAATGCGTAAGCATGAAGACTCCAATTCTGCAAAAGACACATCTACCTCTTCTGCATCCAGATCCGGATGGCAACTGAAAAATCTCTCCACCTGACGATTCACCCTGCTTGTAAATATATCCATCTGAAACGGACCCCACAAATAATTCAACTCCCTGAATACATCTCTGTCCAACATCCAATTGCTTAAATTCCTGAAATTCCTCGAGTACCAATCTGCAACTAAATTCGTCAAACCTGGAATATGTTCTGCCTGAACAGTGAGGCCTCTCTCCAAACAATACTCCCCAAAAAGTTTTGCTACATCCACTAAACCCTCTGAACGAGGTTCACCCATTCTGTTGACATAACGAACAGCTGATACATTGTCCGTCCTTAAAATCACTGAACATTCCACACGTTTCTCTACAAAACATCTTATAGCAAAAGAACCTGCCAATAATTCCAAGCAATTTCTATGCAAGCTCTTTTCCTGCTCTGTCCAACGACCACACGTTTCAACCAACCACAACTTGCACCTCAGCCTTCCAAGCGTGCATCCAATTGTATAACAAGATCTGATTTTCTCCAAAAATTCCATGCCTCCTTATTCCTTAACCACCAAATCAATTCATGTTTTGCTTCCAAGGAAAGACAAACTTTCTCTGAGTACTTCAAACCATCCCTCAAGTGAGGCTCTTTCAACCTTTGTAAGGCTGATAATGTAACAGACCTGGAACATTTGCCTGAATAGTATTGTAGTGTAGTTCCTATATTCCCAATAGGCTCTGTGCATTGGAATAATATATCCTATAGATTAGACGTAGAACTGAGGTCGACTAGTTCTCTATCGAATATACTAAACTTATTAGTGAGTGCCAGCTAGCACAGAGGTCAATAGAAACTTTCTCGAATTCACAAGAAGGGATTAGTTTCTGAAAACCGCATAAACAAGACAACTTTGTTTCCCAAGAATAAGAAATAAGAATAAGAAATGTATCTCTAGAGTCGCAGAAACAATAGATAAGTATTTCACTCAGTCAATCGTGCATGCTTCATTCCCACAGAGTTTGTAGAGAAATAGAGAGACGGGCGTTTTCAATAAAAAGGTTTATTGAACAGTCTTCTTTCTCATACAAGAGAAGTGAACTGCTACAATTGTTAGGCAGACTGCAAAGTATAATGCGTACAGCGAAAATAGTATTATAAAATAATACTGTAAAAGCATTGTATGGTTTCTAAGCCATATAAAAATACATACATACATAACATTGACTAAAATACTCAACTGGTGCTTCTAAATACGCCTACTCCAATGTACCTTACCTAAGTATAGTACGCGGAAAGAAGTAAGTATTGCGTAGCATAGGTTTAGTTGTTTTTGCCAAGAATCTACCAAAGGTTTTTCTAGGTTCTAATCAGCTCCATACCTTGGTTTAGAATGAAGGAGGTCTGGTATCTCTGTCTCAGGACTCGATTTCCCAACACCCCGCAAGGTGAGCTTGGAAACACCGGAGCTGGATTCTCGGCGAGAGAAGGGCAGCCTCTTGATCAGTGCATTAGCTGGAGGGTCGGCTTCCTTCGGCACTTGCTGTAGTGAGCTGTGTCGGGCAAGTAGATAATCGAACTGCTCCGAACCACTGTAGTTGCCATAGCAAGTGAAGGTATATTTATACCTTGAAGGTGTTTAGGAATGCCATAGATTGACGTAAAGTTGGGCATAATAACGTCAGGAAAGAACCCCTAGGGAATAGTTGTTCTTTGCAAAGTACATGAGTTCTTGGACAAATCAATATTCAAGAAAGTGGAAGTTCCCTAACTGCTTAAGCCGATTTTCCAAGAAATCGTTGTGATGTTTGGTACGGGTGGAAGTAGCCATGCCTGTATTTGGTCTGCATGGGCTATGTCTAAATAAGGGATTGATTTCTATGCCTATATAAGGGCAATGTGAATTGTACCTATCTAAGGGCACGAATCGGGAATATTCACTCAGAGATCTAAACGCCACACAACAGTAGAAGAAAGAAGTGCAACAATTCGGGCTATCATTCTCATTGATACAAAATCTAACTTTAGAATATTCTTTAACTACTTCCTTATCCTCTTTCACTTCTCCTTTGGTAACCTCAAAAAACCTCCCACAGTGTCTATCACAAAACCCAAAAACTGTGTTTATTGACTTGGCACAATTTGAGACATTGTTTTGTTTACAACTAAAACCAAAAATTCTAACAGATTCACTGCCAGATCTGTATGAGGTTTCAAAAGAGCCCTGTCATGATCCATAATTAAAATATTGTCTAGATAAATTATCAAAAACAAATAGAATCCAAAGGACTAGATCAAAATTAAGGGTATTTAAACATATACCTCTATAGACCTATGTGGAGACTATCATGACTCTATATTGTTGAGTGTACGTTAGAAAAGAAAGCAAAAGCAATGAAGTGACAAAACTCATAAACTCATAACAGATAAATACCCTTTATTTTGACCTAGTCCTTTGGATTCTATTTGTTTTTGAATATTACAGTAAGGAGGATTTAATCCATTTAGGACATACGCCCCTCTGCCTCATATAAGCTATCACAGGGCGAAGAACCTTAGTGAGGCACCTAGGTGCCGATGATGGTCCGAAAGGCAGACACACAAACTACCACAAACTTTCTTCCTACGTTAATCTCAAGTACTTCTGATGCTCCAACCAAATCAGTATTGTAAGATACGCATCCTTCAAGTCCAGTCGAGTCATCCATTCTCCCTTCTGCAAAACATCCTTTAATAAGTACATTCCTTCCATTTTGAAGTGATGATATAATACCCATTTGTTCAATTCTCTTAAATTTATGGCAGGACGCATACCTTTCCCTTTTTTCTCGACCTGAAAAATGTTGCTCACAAAACCACTCGTCATGTCCAACTCTCTTACATCTGTGCCTTTTGTGATTAACTTGTATCTCTAAATATATCAACTTTTCTTGATCCCTCTGAAATGCCAACTTTCTGGGCCACCTTCGTCGCACTGGCATACCAACAAACTCTATTCGAAAACCCTGGACAGTTTCCAACACACAAGGATCCCTTGTAATCACCAACCAATTTTTCTGAAAATTAGGCAGGGTGAACCACCCAATTTTAATGGGATAACAGAAAGGTCTTGATTTACTGGCTGCATCTCTGCCTCTCCTTTCCCCTCGAAAGTTTCTTCCTCTAAACGTATTTCTCTGCAGAAAAAATGCTCCTCCACAGTAGGATTGTTGAGTCTGAAATCCTCGAGTAAAGGAGCCTCTAGTGAATCTCTGACCTCGGCCGGGGAACCAACTCCTTGTACGTCCGGCCTGTCCAAAAACCCAATCTTGAAAAACTCTTTTAATATCCTTCTGGGACTTCTGCAGGTAGCTAAATGCTCCAATATACCTTGAACGATCCTTAATAAATGTATCTCCAAATACAAGGAACTTTGCCAAAGGCTCTCTTCTTTCCCTGCCAATTCTGCCAACTTTGGGTCGATTTTTAATAAAAAATACTTTTCCTTCTCTCAATAGACAGGGCTGTATTGGCATTACCAAGAAGGCAAATAGCCCTCTCAATCCATTGGCATAATTCCGTCACATCAACACCAATTAAAAAAACTTTGATAATGGACCCACAACGTCCAAAAGCCTGTCTTGACCGGACCTCAATCCTCTATCCAGACCCTTCCTTGGGTCACGACCTCCCTTCGAAATTAATGCAATCATTTTTGCATCTAAATCCGCTGTCGCCACCAAAGACCTCCTGGCTGTTCAAACAGTAGAGGCCCCCCCCCCCCCCCCCCCCCCAGCGCCTTGAGACCATTACGGGTAAGTAGCGCACTTTACCAATGTCTTGTTTGATTGACTGATTGATTATTATCATCCAGAGATGGTCTTGGACATTCAGATCTTAATCTGACTCTCACCTCTTTGGGAATTTCTCTCCTCATTCAGAACTCAATATACTTGGCCACATGTTCAGACAGAGACCATTCAGGCGACAAGGATGTTTGATAAAGAGAGGGTCAAACATAGAATTACCACATTTGCCAAATCTTCATCTGCATAAACCTCATTCTCTGTTTCAAAATCAGAGGAACACACCACAACAGAGGACTCATCACAAAGCACCACCTGATGCTTTCTTCCTGTCACTTTCTTTGATAAAATACCTCTTGGCCCTTCATTTCACCCTTCCTGGATGCCCTCAGCATCATTCGTATGGCTGTATTTACAGCAAACATGTTCTACCTTCGTGGACTTCATTATTTTCACCGTGCCAACATCGGATGAAAGATGCTTCCTTTTACGTGACGCCTTCTTGGCCGATTTCTTTACTACTTGTATATGGTCTTGCTTGCCTTTTTGACATTCCCCTTACCCCTATTTATTGCCATTGTGCATTTCAGTAATGTGTATTGTTTACATTTTTTCCGGAGGAACCACTGTTTCTGGTTATAAATTACTTAGCCTGATTCATGGGGAGTTGGGTGTCCCTTGTTTCCCTCTACACTTAGGTAAAGGCGAGCTTGTGTTTTTGTGTGTGCCCACGATAGTTCATAAGGGGGTGAGGGGTTTGGGAAACCCTCAAAACTGTGTGAACACTAAAAAACAATATTCCACAAAATCTACGCAGCTCAAAACATTTGTGGAAAATTAGCAAATTAACTTTGTAAGTGAAATTTCCCACATGGGCAAGTTAATTACGTTCCTCGAGGATGTGTATCCCTTCACTGTTTCCATAGTTAAAGGTGCCTGTCCTCAGTAAGGTATTGCTTCAATATGCTGTAGTTTGTAATTAAACTAGCGGCGCTGTGCATGACCAGTCCTTGAAGCGTGTGCCATGACAGTAGGTGGAGCACACAGGGTCCTTCCCTACCGGTACTCACCCAGTTTGAGAAATGAAACAGAAGTCAAATGTAGCACACGATGTGCACTTTGAATGCACCAAGACACATACAGAGCCTTGCTGAGAAATATTTTATCAGGCTTGCAATCGTACAACGATTGATATAAACACTTAAAGTCAACACAAGCAGCTGCATGAAGTGGGCGCTGTGCATTCCCAAACAACTTAAATAAATAAAAAGAATATTGCGTGAAGTGGGTGCATAAATTAAAAGAACATTGTGTCTGTGAGGGGTGTGCCATGAGGGAAGTGCTTGAACACATTGAAGCGTGCAATCCACAAATGTTAATAACCAGAAAACAACATTCCAAACAGGAGCCGGGCGGGTGCCTTTACCAAAGCAGCCCTTGGGAGCAGGGATTTAAAATTGTACCCACACGAGCATACAAGCACTTATAGCGTAAGGGATCTGTAGTTGGCTGGTGCTCCCGAGTGATAAACAGAAGTGATGTATTGGGAGCACCAACCAATGAGCAGTCAGTAAAGAACACTGACACAAACGTGAACCTATGGTAAACAGCTGGTGGAGACCTGCCTATTGTGAAAAAAACAGGTCTGGCACACAGCACATGTTCACTGATGCTCGACCTAAAAAGAAAACGCTGGGTTGGGAATGGACGTTCTCCAAACGCACTTCAAGGATTTCTACTTCTGTGGGTAAGAAGTCAGAAAAAATCAACCCGGAATGGACTGCAGTTGTTGTCGGTTGCCCCTTGATAATTGGCTAGTTTGTTCTGGAAACTGAAGGATGAGTGAGGGGTTTCTTTGCCTGAATGGAATGTGCTCTGGGTCTACAGTACAAAATGTCAAGGTGTAATCCTTTGGCCTCGAATAAGAGTCACTAATCACAATTCACAAATAAATTTCGTTCTATTTCTATTTCATTTCTAACATTTGTTCAGCGCAGCTTATACCCAGGGGCTTTTGGTAAGTGTGAATGTTAGTGTGTCTAGAATGAAGAGTTCAATGTCTTCCTAAACTTTAAATGCGCTGCTTCTTTCCAAAGATTTACAAAGTTCTCTTTCCACGTTTGTGCAGCTTTCAGCTTGAATGGACAAAGGTCTCCTGCCTCTCCGCGCGTTTTGTCAATTGCAGCATCACAGCAGAAAACAAAATTTCAGAACATAGTGGTAGCCTAAAATGGTAGCCTAAAAAATGTCCATGGTAGCAAACCAGGGAAAGGAGACATTCTCCTTTGCAGAGGTGTTTGCGGTCTTCTCTTTGGCCATAGTGTTTTCTATCTCAGGCCACAGGCTGACCTTTTTGGATGTGGCTAATCCCAGGGAAAATGGACATAAAGAATGCTTCCTGCTCCTTGAGAAGGTGATATGGATTCAAAACTAGACGCACAACAATAGGCTTGCAATGGCTGATGCACGGATGTGGGTTGTAGGCAGTAGAAGAGAGAAGCGCAATTGATATGCACAAAAAGGGAAGAAGATCACTATCTATGTGGAACACCCTACAAACTTGGGAGTGTATGCATCTAGAGAAACTGTCATAGTGGAGGCTCACACCTTCCTTCTATCTAATTACTGCTCACACCCAATTCTCGCATTCAGCAAAAGGTGTAGCAAGTCATGACAGACAACACAAACGTGATGTGTCCAAAAAGAATACCCTGGCACTCCACATTAAAGTAAAAACCAAATAGGTAATAACTGTCCAAAAAGGGAACATCTTGGAGCAATACATTTTCTTTAATACAAATGAAACGTAGTTCAAAGATTCTCAATTAAGGTCTCTTTTCACTGGAACTTTTAATTTTTTTTTAATACAGTGATAAACAGGTTACATCTATCCAGTTTTCAAAACAATGATGACAGCCTCAATATAGTGATAAACAGGTTACATCCGTCCAATTTTCGGTGTATTGGTAACAGCCGACACGTGTATCGTCACGTAGTGACTTTTTCAAGGCTGTATAACTCTTGGGGCGAGAGAAGTAATATTCCATATCACAAAGAACGAGGGGCTCCAAAATGTGCTTAAAGAAAGACAGAAGTAAACATGGAAAAAAACATTTGTTTAATAACGCACATCAAGTCTATTTGTATTGGTAATTATGCTACATATGTTGCAAGGTGCTAATAGTACTAGCCCCGTATGCAAGACTATGAGATGGACACTTCATTGCCCTCACCAGGAGCCCCACTCATTTCGCAAAGTTGGACCTAAAAAAACAACGCATCCTGGTCCTCCTCTCCCTGCGAACTACCTAAAAGATTTCATATCACTGTTACTGCCCCCATGGACCATCATTATAAACACCTCCCTCCTTCAAGAAACCATCCCTGAAATCCTGAAAACAGGACAGGTATCCCCTATCTTAAAGAAACCAACGGTGGACCCATCGGACTTAAATAACTATCGCCCGATATCCATCATCCCCACTCTCTTCAAACTCTTGGAAAGATATGTTAACATGCAGCTTAGCAATCACTTTGATCAATTCAAATTGCTCAACCAATATCAATCTGGCCTCCGTGCAGGTCACAGTACGGAATCTGCTATGACCCACATAATTGACGACGAACTAAAAATCCTTGACCAAAACGAAGCCTGTTTACTAATCTAACTTGACCTGTCATCGGCATTCAACACATTCAAACATGACAACCTGCTAGAGCTCCTGAAATACAGAATGGGATTATCCGGATCTGTGCTTACTTGGTTCACCTCCTTCTTCCAAAATTGATCACAAAGATTCAAGGTTAATCAATCCCTATCAAAAACCATCCCAGTCACTTTAGGAGTACCTCAGGGATCATCCCTCTAACCCACACTTTTCAAACTTCTCATGGAACCTCTCACCAAACTTCTCAGCTTCTCCAATGTCCAATATCACATGTCCGCAGAGGATACTCAATTTTACATAAGGATCCACTCACTTGAGGACATCAAATCTCTCAGCTCATCGCTTCAAAAAACACACAGACCTGGTTGGCCGAAAACCACTTGAAACTAAATACCCTCAAAACTGAATTCCTCTTAATCACCCCCCACCCCCAACAAATCGACCATCATCCTCGACTGGATGAATCACCTAACAGCACTCAAAGGTCAACCTCTCATTATCGACTCAGGGAAATAGCTGGGAGTGACTCTGGACAGAAATCTAAACATGCAGAAGCATATCAGCGCCTCTACAAAAGGAGCACATTTCCAGATGAACACTTTGAGAAAACTGAAACATTTCCTGCCCGCAAATGACTTCAAACAGGCAGTTCAAGCTCTAGTAATCCCAAGAGTGGAATATGGGAGTGTCGCTCTTTGCAGCCTGCCCAGTTCCACGACAGCCCCTCTTAGAGCCTCAATTAACACAGCAGCTAGACTGATCACAGGCTCCCAAAAAAACTGTCACATCTCACCAGACCTTAGAGGCCTCAACTGGCTACCTTTCGAGGTATAATTCATCTGAAAATTGATTGCATGACGCACAAGGCCTTATATCACAATACTCCGAGTTACCTAGCTCAGAAACTGGTACTCTCTTGTGGCAACAGATCATCCAGGAGCTCCAGGAATCTTCTTCTGAAACGCAACAATTTGCCAAGAAGAAAACTTACAACCAAACCTTTTCAGGAATGGCCCCCAGAATCTGGACTGCTTTGCCCCAGAAACAAGACTGACCGCTTCCACTGCTTTCTTAACACCTTAGCTGCTTTGGAACATCCAGCTCCAGTGCTGAACGTTCCATTGCGCAGGTGCAGTTGGAACGTCCAACGGCCGACGGCAGCACTCCCGAGGTAGTGGTGCCGTCGGCCGCTGGATTGGCGCAGCGCTTAAGGGGTTAAAAAAAGAAGTGAAATCGATTCTCATGGCCGAATTTACCTGAACTATTTACATTTCAGTATATTTTATTCGCAGGTTTGTATTAGCTATCACTATGTATTAGTTTCACTTATATTTTTCGGTGTTGGTATTTGGTTCTCACATCAGCCCTGTAAAGCACTCTGATACCCGCAAGGGTCTTGTCCGCGCTATATAAAACCTTCAAAATAAATAAAATAATAAACCACAGTCATTGTGATTAGGACCAAGTCAAGGCTTCAAAAACTATTCAAAATTAGCTAGAGAAGACTGACCTGATTTGCTGTTTGCTTTTCTAAACTCCAGGGCGGCACAGAAAATCCCCTAGGTATTTGATAAGTCCCTGTAAAGTGACAATAAAAGAGAAGGGAAGACAAGTGTCAACGTTGCCTTCACAACGTCAATGGAAACATTTAAATGGGTGTCCCCCCATGTTGGTCGCACAGTATACTCAAAGAGCTATGTCGATTGCCCATATTTTTAAAAGGCTCAAACAATGTAGCAGTCTAAAAACTCAGAAAGACTACCTTGTATTCCATGTGTCCTTAACTGGCAAGTTTAGCCCCTTCGATATTCGCGTCGGCCAACGGCCATCGCAACCATTACCTCGGTAGTGCTGTGCACGTCTGTTGGCCGACGTGGCCCAGCCCACTCTTTCAAACCATCGTAATCTGGTCTGATCACTATGTGATCCCTTTTACCATCTCCTTTTGCCATCAGGATCGATCTAGACCCCGACAAAACCAGTGGGCCGCAATTGGAGCATGATTTCCCCAGATAATTTAGCCACTCATCTTTCCTCGACCGCCCCTGAGGAGGCCACAGATTTAGACACTAGACTGTCCAACTTTAATCAATGGATCACCTCTGCTATTGATCTTCTAGCCCCTATCTGGCCTATCAAATCCTCCCGAGCCACCCCTTCCGCGCCCTGGTACTCGGACGAACTCCGCAAATGCAAATCGGCATGTAAACAGCTAGAGAGACGCTGGAGACAATCTTACTTTCCAAACAGCAAACTCAAATATAAATCTGCCCTTAAGGAGTACAGGAAGAAGATCATAGACCACAAAAGAAACCATCTAGAGGAGAAAATCACACGGGCACAAGGTTTGTCAAGAGAGATCTTCAATACCGTTAGATCCTTCACTGATCCACTGGCCCTCAAACGTCAAACCCCGATGTCCCAGACCCTCTGCGATCGTCTCTCTGAAGACAAAATTGCCACTATACAAAATTCCTTCCCTAGCAAGACCAATTCGGACTATCACGAAACATGCATAGCCAGCTCTAATCCCGTCCATGTCTTCTCTAATTTTGAGGTGATTACCCCAGAACACTCCCTGGCAGAATTATTAAAATGCAAACCTGGCTCCCCCATGGACCCCTGGCCGGCAAAACAGTACAAATCCTTAGCCCCCCTGCTCAACCCCATCTTAAATGGTATATGGAACGACTCCCTCCAGGCAGGCATCTACCCCGATTCCTGGAAGCACGCCAGATTGGTTCCCATTCTTAAAAAGGCAAATGCAGACCCTACCGAACCAGCTAACTACCGACCCATCTCCCTGCTCCCCGCACCAGCTAAAGTACTTGAGAAACTTGTACAGCGGCAACTGGCCAGCTTTTTGGAAACCCACGGCGCCTTCCATAATTCACAGCATGGTTTTAGACCCGGATATAGCACTGAGTCCGCCCTTATTGAGATGGCTGATGCCATTCGATAGAAGTTGGACGAGGGATCTAGAGGGGTGTTGGTGCTGCTGGATTTGTTGGCAGCATTCAACACTGTCTCCCACCCCGTCCTCCTTGACCGTCTGCAGGCAAAAGGCATACAAGGCAAGGCCTTGGAATTGTTTGCCTCTTTTTTGACCAATCGGACACAGGCAGTATTCACAGCCCATTTACCTCGGACAGCCGCCCGCTTAGGTGGGGAGTCCCTCAGGGCTCCTCACTAAGCCCTCTCCTGTTCAATGTCTATTTCTTCCCCCTGGCCGAGATCATTGCTTAATCTGGAATCAAGGCCACCTCATATGCTGACGACATCCAGCTATTGTTTTCGTACGACTCCCCATCTCAAACTACCTTTGACCCGTTGAAAAACTGCCTCTGCAACATCGCAAGTTGGATGGATAACAACTCCCTCCGGCTTAACGCCGGCAAAACTGAGGTCCTATTTTTCCATCAGCCCGCGCCTCTGGATTCCAACTTGTGGTGGCCCCTTGAACTGAGTGCCCCCCCTTCACCTAAGGACTCAGTAAAAAACCTCGGGGTAATCTGGGATACCAACCTCTCATTCCAAAAACAAATCCAGACAGCATCCGCTGCTTGCTTTTCCAAGATTAGGATGATGAAAAAGTTCATCAATTTCCTCCCTAGTCACACTAGGAAAACAATTGTGCAGGCTCTGATCACCTCCCATCTGGATTATACCAACGGATTGGTCTTTCCTTGGGCCTCCACCGGCGTCTCCAGACAGTCAAGAATGCTGCTGTTCGTCTGATTTGCGGCCTCCCCCTTCGTGAACGTATCACTCCCCACCGGCATAAGCTGCACTGGCTTCCCGTTCACAAAAGGGCGGAATTTAAGGCACTTACTCTAGCCCACCGGCAGTCAAGGGGAAGGGCTCTGCATACCTATCCTCCTGCCTCCGTCCCTACGGCAACACCAGACTTCTCCGCTCCAGCTCCAAACATCTTCTTTCCACCCCCAGATTAAAAAAAGTTCGTTCTGGGGCTAAAACATTCCAAGTCTGTGCCTCTACTCACTGGAACAAGCTTCCCATGTCCATCCGGACCATCCAGGAAGAACTCCCCTTCCGAAGAGCACTAAAAACCTTTCTCTTCTGTTCGCTCCATCTGAGTCAGATACAGCATCAGTATTCACAGGAGCGCCGGGACACCCCGTTGGGGTATCTGTGCGCTTTACAAAATTCTCTAAATAAATAAAATAAATAAATAAGCGGATGACGGCACATACACAGGCCAGCGTAGGCACAAGGGAAGGGGTGACCACGAGATCGTTATCTCGCAATCAGAAAAACTGAGAATTGCTTCGAGTATGATACCCTATGATGGTGGTATTAAATGTGTGACTAACATAATGTCGCTATTGTGAATTTGTCTAACCATGCTCTTTCTACTTTTGAAATTGAGGTACATAGCAAGGGTCTTGGCTTTTACCCTACTGCTAGTCCTGACTTCACACAGGTACATGCAGATTTGTCCAAATTCATCAGTCGCATGTTTTTCGATGACAAACTTGTGTACTCCTCATCCTTTATTCAAATAAAACCAGTATGTAACAAAACAATTAGGGAGATACAAGATCTACATCTATTACTATGACATTTTAGATGTATTATCAGACTTAGACATTACACCTAATTTGAATATTGTCAGTGGCTTAAAACCAAAGTCTTTCTTTATACCAACTCTACCCCCTGATAATTTGATAGATTTATTTTATAAGGCGGTGATTAATGATTTAATGTTAATAAAGATAAGCTTTCTGGGAAACACATACACTTTGGACATAATCTAGAAAAAAGAAGAAAGTTCTGCCCTGAAATCACTAATATTCTTATCAAAGAAGCAGATAAGAGAGGTAATGTAGTCAGGCGAGGCAGTGACTACACTCAAGAAATTGATAGACCACTCACAGATATTCATCCCCTCACCTAGAGCACCCTGAATGTATATCCTCCCTAAAATTCATAAGCCATGTACACTTCCTCCAGGGAGGCCTATAATTTCGGGTATAGGCTCTCCCATGGAGCATATCTCAGAATACATAGATGTTTTCTTACACCCACTCGTTCATACCCTGCCCTCATATTTAAGAGACACTAGTGATCTCCTGAACAAACTGGAAGACATCGAGTGGGTAGAAGACTTCAAATTTGTTACACTAGATGTTTACTCTCTTTACACCTGAATACCCTTGGAGAAGGGGATTCAATCTCTGGCAGCTACTCTATCTCAGAGAGATGCAACACTATTTGAACATACAGAGATGTTATTAGACTTGACACGCTTAATTCTGGAGAATAATGTTTTCCAACATCAGGGAAATTGGTACAGACAGGCTAGAGGTGTCGCCATGGGTTTGGAATTTTCCCCATCATAGGTGGACCTATACATGGGCATTTTTGAACAACAACATTCATGGGCGACCGGCCCATCAGAAGTTATTGAGCACATAATTTACTGGGGATGTTACATAGATGGCATACAGTTAAACATACTACTATAGCATCTCAGTACATACAATCTACAGTTTACTCACCGGATAAACAAAAAGAGATACATTTTGTTGATGTAGTTGTCTATGTCAAAGAAAATAAGATACTGTAAAGACTCTTTAGAAAACAGACAGCGTGTAACTCAATTTTTGCACGCAACTGGTGTCACCCGCATTCCCAAATTAACTCAATCCCCTTAGGGGAAATGACATGACTCAGAAGAAACTGTAGTGAGGATTCGATCTTTTTGAAGGAACTCCAAATACTGGAGGAACGATTCATTTAGCAGAGGCTATCCACCTAGAATACTTAATCAAGCACGAAAACAAGATACTTACCACACCACGACAGTCACTATTGAAGGGCAGGGATGGCAAAAACAGTAAATCTAAAGATAAGGGGTTTGCATTTATTACTAAATACAGTGCACAGAGCCATTTTCTATATATAATCCTGCACAATCATTGGTATCTACTTAGACTGGATTCAACAGTGGCAAAATACATTCCAAATGAACCCAAGATTGTTCACAGTAGGGGAACTACTCTGAGGAACATACTGTGCCCAAGTTATTTACCACCAAAAAGACAAGGCACTTCCTGGCTGCCAGATAAACCTAAGGGTTTCTATAAGTGTACGCAATGCAATGTCTGTCAATTTGCTTTCAGCAAATTGACTTGTTTCCAATATAACACCTTCACCAGACTTCATATACAACAATTTGTGAACTACAGCACTAGAGTTGTTGTATACTGCATTATTTGCCATTATTGCCTCACATACATAGGAAATATGCTTGGACCCTTAAATGAACGAATCCAAGAACATAATACGGCCGTTAGGAACAAAAATAATAACTATCCATTTGCACAGCTAGTACACTGGACTCCTGGATGTGATATAGGGTGTAATTCAGACATTAGGGACACATTTGGACCTTGGAGAGAACGGTGCAGCTTGTGCTTGGCCAAGGAGGGCCTGCAGTTGTCAAGTTGCTCCTTCTTCACCACGTAAATTGTTGCTATCTGTGTCCCCAGGCTGATCTCAACAGAATATTGGCTTCACTTAGTTTTGTGTACCGCACAGAGCCTCCCCTTGTCATCGGGCAGCATGAGCTAGAAGCAGGCTAAGATTTTTTTTGGACAAAGTCACAATTTTTTTCTTCTCTGTCGGTTTTTCTCTTTTACTTCTATTCATTGTGATTTTCAATTGATGCAGTTTTTGATGTTGTGGTGGTGGTAGATTAACGGAACTGTGTTTTGTGTTATGTCCAGTTAACTTTTCTATGTGCGTAGGAAACAAATCGTCATTTGTTTACATTTTCCTATTCTACTGCTAAAAGTACAGTTCATAATGTTTTGAGCTAACCCATGCCCTTTCTTACATGTTATTTTTAGAACATGTTGTTTTATGTACTATGTTTGTTTGATGCATCTTTGTCCTAAGCTGAGCTCACGGTAAAATGAGTTATTACCGGCATAATCCCTTGTACATATTTTACCCACAATCAGAGTAAAATCAGGGTTATCTAAAAGCCATGAATGTTAGAAGTGTACTAATCCCATGAAAAGTGCCCAACCCATCATTGAGTCATCTTTAAGCCACATGCAAACTAGGTTGCCCATGCAGGCTAAAAAAACTATATAAATGTTGCCAGGAATGGCACACACACAATAATACACATGTGCTCCCTGGGCCGTGGGGGGAACCTTTTACACCAACATCAGAGAACACACAAGAACACACTTTCTGACCAACTATACCAAGCTATATTGAAATATTTTGTTTAATTCAGAGTAAAATATAGAAAAGGATGTAATATTTACAATGTTGCTTCTTTCTTGTATACACGTTATTAATAATAATCTATAAAGTTAAGTAGTATTTCTTTTTTGTAACACAGTTGGGGACCCCTTGAGTAGACCTCGAGACCCTCAGGCATCCAATGACCACAGGTTACTAACCATTGTATTAGCCAGTTTCCTGTGTGGTGGGGCACATGGCAGTACTAAGCCCTGCCTCATGTAACACCCAGGGCCACCTTGATTTATATTTTTGTCTATACTTTTTCTACCTAAGTGGATGAAGTGCAGTTCATCACATGACTCAGTCGGAACAAGATAACCTCTCGAATCAGTTCAAATCATTTTCTGACCTTTGTTGCAAGATAAATGGATGCATTTAAACTCTGGCAACTAGGAGATTAGTTTTCATAATGTTTGTTCCTCCTTAGCAGCGACTGATAGACTCACCCCTCAGTTACTTGTCAGCTCCATTATAATCTTTTGTATGTTTTTGACTGAGCACTTTTTTAAGGAGTACATAAAGTCCTTCCATGCACATTCCTGCAAAACAGTATTTCAGTCATTATTTTTTTCAGTTAATTTAGAACTCTGCTGTCTACCTCATTCCTATGGATTAGCAAGCATGCTCTCAAATTCAGCCACTTAACGTCCCTGTCACTAAATGTTGAGTGAGCAAAAGCACTCTACCTTTATTTCAAGCCATCCATTGCAAAGACCCTGTCTACCTTCGAAGCCTCTTCATCTGCTCCCCGTTCCCCATTGCTCCATTCATGCTTTGGCAGCCATCCTTTTCATACCATTATCTCGAAGGCTTGAAATTCTCTTCCTGCTAGCGTCTGACAAACAACTCAAACTTTATGTTGCTATGCCTTGGTATCTCCAGTGTCTAGTTCTGGCTAAATGACACCTTTCCTGCCTATTAATGCCCTCTACAAATATGTATTCATGTATTATTTTGGTAAGCAGAGACCTAACTTTGGGAGGCAGGTGAAAAAAGCCGTATTCTGCAAGACTAACGTTCAGATATCCCCACAAGACTTCCTTTACCACCCCCCCATCCACCATCGTAGTTGTGCCATCACCTGGTCATAGGTTTGGGATTCACTTATATTAAGGTGAATACCTAGATCCCAGCAGAGTCTGGAATTCTGCTGGGGAACAGCAACAGAAGAGTCATGTAGATATCTTGTCAGCAGATGTGTGACATGATTCACCTGTACAAGAAAACATACTCGGTCTTCTCTAATGATAGGATACGGACTAATTGGGTGCCTGATTACTGCGCCAGGGAATTTTGGCTCAATAATGTATAATACTACATTTGTTATCTTGACCATTACTGAATAGCCCAGGCTTATTTTGGTGGCTTTAGGTATTCCTATATTTGACAAATGTTTAGGAAATTTGTCATTGATTTATAGTATAGTTAAACCCCAATCGCTGTATTACTAATCAGACATGTACATCATCATGTTTCTAGAAGAGTAGGGAATGTCATCCTTTTAGTTCATACCTAAGACTGCAACATAATAGTAAGTGCTCAATTACAGATGGCATGTTCTAATACATACAGAAAAATACATCCATAAGACTCGATCATCATCTTGTGTACTTATGGCATTCAGCGAAATCCCGCACTCGAGTATATTTGAATTCGCCTTTAGATCTCTCCTGAATTTTTTCAATTGGATTTCCTTGGCAGTGACCCACTCTTGCATATCAGATTTCCATTTATCTATTTTGAGGGTCTCCTGCTGCAACCAGTGTAATTTGATGTTTAGAGAACACCTGCCGTAGGTACACAAATCTAAGTTTCATTCCTGTGTTCCTCTCCTTCAGGTACATACTTAATAAAAAATGTCATATATTTTGTTTGATTTAATAGACTAAACCTTTGCTCCATGTATGCAATACGATTTCCTTTACAAAAGAATACAAAGTGAAGATAAAATGCACAAAAAAAACGTATATTTCAAACATTGTGTCAACTTAGGTATCGCCGAAAGATACAGCAAAATGTGAAGCGAATAGAGCAATGGAGGACAGCTTGTGGGCAAAATTTCATGCAGATACCAAGCAGAATGACGGGGCCAGTTTCTGGAAAACTATCAATTCCTTTATAAACCCTAGGCATGACGGAGTCTCCTCAAATATCACTGAAGAAGTATGGGCAAACCATCTTAAAGATCACTTCAGACAACATAGAGACTCTGATTTGGAGACAGAAAATGACTATAACAAATTAAAGCCATTGTGCGAAATTCACTATAAACAAGAAGGCCGTATTACAACTACAAACATAGGAGAGATAAACTTACAAAAGATAATTATGCGGCAAATCAAAAAAGGAAGAAGAGAGGGGGCGCCAGGCCCGAATGGAATCCCTCCCATTCTTTACAAACAGAAAGAAAGGGAATGGGCTGTAGCACTTGAGCCATTATTCTTGGAAATTAAACAGTTTAACATACTACCTGGTTCCTGGAAGGGCTCTATTATTTCTCCAATATTCAAGTCAGGGGATAAATCTCTACCACACAATTACAGATTGGTTGCCCTTATGGATAACAAGGCAAAGTATTTTGCTGGGATCCTCTTGGAGGAATTACAGGCCTGGGCTACAGAAAATTCCCTAATTCCTGTTAATCAGACAGGTTTTGCAAAATCGGTTGGGACAACAACGAATATTTTGGCTATGGGTCTGCTAATCGATGAAGCCAAAATTACTAAAATGCCAACCCACTTGTGCTTTATAGATTACAGGGCGGCTTTCGACCATATCAATCGCAATCTTCTATGGTCTAAACTAAAGAGGTGGGGGATACCAGGACCACTGCTAGACCTGCTGATTAACTTGCATAGTGAAACATGGATACAGGTGAAGCTGGGCGACGGCTCTCATTTGTCAAGAATTTTCCCAACCAATAAGGGTCTTAAACAGGGATGTGTTCTGGCCCCAACGCTTTTTAACTTGTTCTTGGGAGATCTTATACCGATACTTAATAATTGGAATTCTCACGCACAGAAACGAGGAGGTCAAATACTGCCAACGTTACTCTTTGCGGATGACATAGTTCTAATCAGTCATACAAAAATAGGGGTGCAAAATCTTGTGGATACCACGCAGAGGTATTCTGATGAAAACCAATTGACGACAAATTTGGAGAAGATCGAAACAATGTCAATCAACAAGAAAGGGAAAACACCACACGGCGGGTTTTGGAACAACATCCGTATAAAAGATACAACAGTGTCTAAGTATCTAGGAGTTAAAATTGACAGTAGTGGCCAGTTTATCACTCAGAAAGCCTGCATTAGAGGAAAAGACATTGCTATAGCAATCTCTCTCAAAAAACTAAATGGCAGACTCACCAGTCCATCTCTATTGCCCCTGGTATAAGTTATACGAGCCAGACTCTTACCCACAATTACTTATGGGAGTGAAGTACAGAGAGGGAGAGACTCAGCGATTCTGGATCATCTTTAGCCTCCCTAAATACACCTCACGGGCTCAACTTAGGCTAGAGTTTGGCAGGATAAAGGGTGATCTCTCTGTCGCTTATGTGGCATAGTACCTGAGGATATACCACATTTGTTGTGCTCCTGCAATAAACTGCTGGAGGAAAGGAAAAGTTTGTTGAAATTTCAATTTAACCAGCGAGGAATACATTCACAACGACATGCAGTTCTTGCCTGTTTTGCACCCAACGACCCGCAGTTGAACTGTAGCCTGCTGAAATTCATGAAGGGGGTGGAAAAATAGATGCAGAAACTTGACCCTTTACAAAGCTCTTAGAGGTTATTAAATCAAGCTGAATTATATCTAATAATGTTTGTCTAAAAAGGATTAGATCTATGAAGGTGGTGGACAAGAGGATGGTGGATTTCGACCACCATCACTAAGCCGCGGACATTAAAAACAAATTGAATCTTATTTAATAATGTTCGTTAATATGTATTAACTTCATTTAAATAGGAAACGTTAAATAGAATATATATCTTTTTTATGTAGATGTAATTTTATGATTATGGTGAAAAATGTATTGTGTGTAGATGAAATTTTTTTATGGGGAAATTGCAATGGTTTTAATTAACTATGCAAATAAAAATTACTTACTTAGTTGCTCCATGTATGATAAAAATCATGCAACATGCATTGACCACATGAGTCCTGACGTGCCTCTTAGGACCCTAATAGCATAGTCATCAGAGCAGGGGCCAGTTCATATTTTGAAACGCTCCCTTTTAAATATATTACTAAAGCCTGATGTAGTAGCGTGCTGTCATTTACAGAAAATCTAAAAATACAGGTTCCCTTTTGTGCTATAATCGACACCCATCATCCACTAAGTAAGCACAGAAAGATATACCTTGTTGTACACCAATAATTAGTGTTATCAGTTAATATCTATCTCCTATTATTACTCAAAAATACTCAACAATCTTCCTATATAACATTAATTTATTTTATATATTACATTTAAAATGTACAGTATTGGACAAAGGACATTCGTATAGTTGTCCTATACAGGCTTCACAATTTGATCCATCGTATTTACACACTTTATCACATCCTATTAATCACTTCATCAATGAAAAACTTTGTTACACAACACACAAAAACATTTAAAAACACATAAATATAAAATATCTTTGATCATTAATCCTTTGAGATTTGATTAGATTTGTTACAGGTCCTATTATTTTAAAACACTCCTTTGTGTCTGTAAGGACAACACAATCAATTACAGAAAGTTCTACTTCCCTGCATTACTCTTCTTATTGGCACGGTGTTTCGGCGGCACTTAATAGAATTCCCAGCCTTCTTCAGGACAAATTCAACAAAGTACATGAACTGTATATTTAGCAATTAAAACTATAGGACACAGAAAACATTTATTTTAACATTTCATCTGTGCATTCTCTTTTTATAGTGTATACAAGTAGTGTTTTAAATTAAAAATCAATTCCTATTTTTAACTCTATGCAGTGCAAAACTTTGGTTATGTTAATTACTTATTATTTCAATATTCCCATCCACACCCTGTTCATTTCTAATCTTAAATGTTTTTAGATCAATACCCCAGGTCCACCCTCCTAATTTCTTTCATTGGTATTGTCTATCAATTTGTCTACGATTAATTATTTCTCATTGACAATTTATACTTCTTTTAGGAAGTTCCCCCCATTAAAAGTAAAAGCATTTTTTTCACATATCTACCTTCACTTTCATTATGGCATGTACCACAGATTAATCTGGATGTTCAATTCTTCAATATGAATTAATGCGCCTAAAATAGGATATCTCTAATTAGATAGGCGCACCGCCTAGATTATGCAACCATATATTTCCCAACTGGGTATTACATTACATAAGAAATTAGGTGGGGGGGATTATTTGAAAACACCCAGGGTATTGATAAAAAACTATTTTAGACTGGAAATGAACAGGGTGTGGATAGGAAAATTGAAATAATAAGTAATTAACGTAACAAAAGAAATGCATTGAATAGAGTTAAATATAGGAATGGATTTTTTTATGTAAAACAGTACTTGTTATACTCTATAAACAAGAGAATGAACCATTGAAATGTTAACATCTTTGTTTTCCGTCTCCTACAGTTTTAATTGTTAGATGTACAGTTTGTGTACTTTATTAAATTCTTCCTGAAGAAGGTGGGGAATTCTATTAAGTGCCGCCGAAACGCCACGTCGACAAGAAGATCATTGCAGAGTAGTAGGACTTTTGGTAATTGATTGTGTTGACAAAAAAGGAGTGTTTTAAAATAATAGAACCTGTAACAAATCTAATCAATTCTCAAAGGATTAATGATCAAAGATATGTTATATTTTATATTAATGTGTTTTTAGCTAGTTTTGTGTAACACTGGGCATAGCTGGCATAGCGGGACTACACGAAGATCCACGGAGTTGGGAACAAACTCCTGGGAACACCGCTCCTATTAAAACCTTTGTTTCCATCTCACTTCAGAATTACAAAACATGCTTTCCAAACTACTGAAATATATTTAGAAATATTAGTATGGTTCATTTACAAGCTATTTAAATGTTCAGTGCCTGCACAATTGTCAGACAATTCCTTTTCTTGTGCAGGAAACATATCTAGGTCCTTGACAAGTGCTTTACATGATTTTGGCTGTTACTCATCAACGTTGTGCTAGGCACTTTAGAGTAAGAGGGGTTCTTTAAGCATGGGTGACTGCAGTCCATATGATCGGACCATTTCAATAGTAATGGTTGGTGGCATTCGATAAATAGTCATGACGTGTAGACCTTTTTACCTTTGCTCTAATGGAGAAATTCTCTACATGTTTACCCTGTCTAATTTGTTAAGACCCAGCGAGCTGAGTCCCCCTTGTATGTAGGACCAGTGCTTTTCTACATTAAAGGTGAGAACCCTGATGTTGTAATCATCTCTGTATGTATGTAGGTCCTAAGCTAAAGGTACTCTATAGAGTTTTTGGTTGTTAGTGATGATGCTCCTCTGCTCGCTGCCTATCCAGTAGCACTGGTCCTTTCACACTTCTTTTAGAAACCAAGGTAAATTCAGGGGTATGTCTCTGGCTTTGAAATCCTGTGCACTAAATGTAGCCTACTTGTTTTTTTTTGTGTTGACCTATGCTGGAATAATATGTATGTTTGTGGTATTTCTATAGCACAAACCTAGCCAAAGGCAGTGGAGCACTGTCAATCAATCAATCAATCAATCAAGCAAATTTACATAGCGCGCTACTCACCCGGGAGGGTCTCAAGGCGCTGGGGGGGAGGGGTCCGTTACTGCTCGAAAAGCCAGGTCTTGAGTTGCTTCCTGAAGTAGAGGTGGTCCTGGGTCAGCCGTAGGTGGACGGGGAGGGAGATCCATGTCTTGGCCGCCAGGTAGGAGAAGGATCTTCCTCCGGCGGTGGCTCTGCGAATGCGTGGTACGGTGGCGAGGGCGAGGCTGGTCGATTGCAGCTGGCGGGTGGGCGTGTAGAAGGTGAGGCGGTTGGGGCCCAGGTCGTGGAGAGCCTTGTGTGCGTGGGCAGGAGTCTGAACGTGATCCTCTTGCTGATGGGGAGCCAGGGCAGGTCTCTCAGGTGGACGGAGATGTGGTTGTGACGGGGGACGTCCAGGATGAGTCGTGCGGAGGCGTTCTTTATGCGCTGGAGTCTCTTCTGTAGTTTGGCAGTGGTTCCCGCGTAGAGGGTGTTCCCGTAGTCCAGTCGGCTGGTGACGAGTGCCTGGGTGACCGTCTTCCTGGTTTCGGTGGGGATCCATCGGAAGATCTTACGGAGCATGCTCAGGGTGTTGAAACAGGATGACGAGACAGCGTTGACTTGTCTGGTCATCGAGAGGGAGGAGTCCAGGATGTAGCCCAGGTTTCGTGCGTGGTCCGTTGGCTTGGGGGTGGTGCCCAGGGCGGGGGGCCACCAGGAGTCGTCCCAGGTGGAGGGGGGTCATCCCAGGATGAGGACTTCCATCTTGTCTGAGTTCAGTTTCAGGCGGCTGGTCTTATTCCACTCTGCAACGTCTTTCATTCCTTCCTGGAGGTTGGCTCTGGCGGTGGCGGGGTCGTTGGTGAGGGAGAGGATCAGCTAGGTGTCGTCGGCGTAGGAGATGATGTTCAGGTTGTGTTGACGTGCTATGGCTGCGAGGGGGCTCATGTAGATGTTGAAGATGGTGGGGCTGAGTGAGGATCCTTGTGGTACACCGCAGATGACTTCGGTGGCCGCGGATCTGAACGGGGGGAGGCGGACTCTCTGGGTTCTTCCGGCGAGGAATGAGATGATCCAATCCAGTGCCTTTTCTTAGATTCCAATGTTGCTGAGGTGCTGTATTAGGATGCGTTGGCAGACAGTGTTGAATGCTGCAGAGAGGTCCAGGAGGATGAGGGCAGCTGTTTCCCCGTTGTCGAGCAGGGATCTGATGTAGTCAGTGGCTGTGATGAGGGCGGTCTCGGTGCTGTGGTTGGCTCTGAAACCGGACTGTGAGGGGTCGAGGGATCCGTTCATCTCAAGGAAGGCGGCGAGCTGTTTGTTGACGGTCTTCTCGATGACTTTGGCAGGAAAAGGGAGGAGAGAGATGGGGCGGAAGTTCTTCAGGTCGGTGGGGTCCGCTGTCGGTTTCTTCAGGAGGGCACTGAGCTCAGCATGCTTCCAGCTCTCCGGGAAGGTGGCAGTGTTGAAGGAGATGTCTATGATGTCCCGGAGTTGGGGTGCGATGATGGAGTCGGCCTTTTTGAAGACGTGGTGGGGGCAGGGGTCGGTTGGGGATCCGGAGTGGATGGTGTTCATCCTGCGGCTGGTGTCTTCGGTGCTGACCGGGATCCAGGCGCAGAGGGTGGTGGTGGCGGCGGGCGATGGTTCAGTGGTTGGGTGCGTGGTTGGTGCGCCGAAGCTGTTGTGTATGTCGGCGTCTTGTGGTGGAAGTAGGAGGCGAGTGAGTCGCAGAGGTCTTGCGAGGGAGTGATGTCCTTGTTTCCGGTGCTGGGGTTGGAGAGCTCTTTGACGATGCTGAAGAGTTCCTTGCTGTTATGGGTGTTGTTGTCCAGTCGTTCTTTGAATGTTGCCCTTTTGGTGGTGCGGATCAGCTGGTGGTGTGTGCGGGTGGCGTTCTTGAGGGCAGTCATGTTTTCTGTAGTCTGGTCGTGGCGCCAGGCTTTTTCAAGGGTGCGGCAATTTTTATTGCATGTTTTTAGTTCGTCGGTGAACCACGAGGCTTTCTTGCTGCTGAGTCTGCTGGGAGAGTTCTTCAGTGGTGCGAGGTCGTCGGCGCAGTTGGTGAGCCACTGTGTGAAGATGCGGGCTGCTTCGTTGGGGTCCGTTGTGCTGGCGGGAGGGCTCTGGCTGAGGGAGGTGGTGAGCTGGTCGGCGGTGATCTTGTTCCAGCTCCTGCGGGGAACCAGTTGCGGGTGGTGGTGGGTCGTAGTTCTCCTGAAGCTGAAGTGGACGCAGCTGTGGTCAGTCCAGTGAAGTCGGGTGGAGTGGCTGAAGGAGATGTGCTTGCTGGAGGAGAAGACTGGGTCAAGCGTGTGGCCGGCGTGGTGGGTGGGGTGTTGACCAGTTGCTTGAGTCTGAGGTTGGCGAGGTTGTCCAGCACGGTGGTGGTGTTGCTGTCCTTGTTGTTCTCCAGGTGGAAGTTGAGGTCCCCTAGGAGAATGTAGTCGGAGGAGGTGAGAGCGTGCGGGCTGATGAAGTCTGCGATGGCTTCGCTGAATTGTGTGCGTGGTCCCGGGGGTCTGTAGATGAGAGTGCCTCTGAGGGTGGTCTTGGGATCGGTGTGTATCTGGAAGTGGAGGTGCTCAGCGGCGGTGAGGGTGTCGTCGGAGTTGGTCGTGATGCGGATGGTGTTCCTGTGGACAATGGCGATGCCTCCTCCGGTCTGGTTGACGCGATCCTTCCGGGTGATCTTGTATCCGTCCGGGATGGCTATGGCGATGTCGGGCGCTGAGGAGGCATTCATCCAGGTTTCCGTGAGGAAGGCGACGTCTGGTGATGTTGTGTAGAGTAGGTTCCAGAGTTCGACGGCGTGTCTTGGACGGAGGGGGTGTTTAGCAGGATGCACTTGAGGTGGTTGTTGCTGGTGCCTGGTCTTTCGGGTGCGGTGCAGGTCCGGGGGAAGGTGAACTTGCAGGCTTGGCAGGTGGAGGGTCTGTGGGTGCATTTCGGGGTGGCTCGGTAGCAGGCTAGGTTCCGGTCGGGTTTGGTTGCTTTGAGGGTGGCGGCGTCGTAGGTCCATCGTGTGGGCTGGCAACGACGGGGGCCACGGGTCCTGGCACTGGGCGCGGTCCAGGCGCGGATGGGCGCAGACGGCTTTTGGCGCACAATTGGCGCGCCCGCTGCGCATGACCGCTGCGCGTGCGCGCGAGCTCCATATGAGGCGAAGTGGGAGGGAGGAGCAGCTGGGAGGCAGGAGCGGGGCGGCCAATGGGTACATAAAGAAAGTAAGTGGGGCCTCGAGGGAGCCGCTGCGGGAAGTGGGGAGAGGGGGGGGGGACACCAGGGGTACTATACCAACGAATAATACAATAAAGCGATAACAGGAAAAGAAAGTAATTTACAAAACAAAGCACGAACACTGAGGGCAACAGCAACTGTAAAGGGTCGAACACAGTCATAAAGTCAACCAATGATAGGAGAAGTAGCTGGCTTTATTGATGGTTAATGCATTGTGATGTAGTGTTCTTTAATAAGGTGTTTGCCTGATTCACAAAGGTAAACTTAGATGTTCGGTCGAAACTTAGACCAAACGTCTAAGTTTACGACTTTGGGAAATCACAAAGGGCATTTACAAGTACACTCTTTCTGTCCGCACTCGGGGCAGACAGAAAGTTGGGGTTTTGAAGCCATCTGAATGATGTGCAGGGAGTGTTTGAGGCGTTGGATGTCTTAAAGAGAAAACAATTTGGAGTAAAGTTGTCTATCATTGGCATATTCACAACACAACATTTTTTGAACAATCTACAATGCAGACATTTACTATTTTCACTGGATGCTACATTTAAAAGCAACATTAAGAGCATGTGTAAATTTCAACCACTTTCCCATTAAAATATTAACACAGCATAAGTAGGTCCTATGGCCATTTCTTTTATAAAAAAGGAAATTTAATAGGCAAGTGCTGCACAACCATTTCCATTATTTTTGGGGAACCAGTTTTTATTTGCATTTCACTACAGACCATTTAATACTTCACATCAGCAAAATACATTTGCAGCGTTATACTGCGCATTACGTAGCTAAGGTTGATAGTACATCAGACAGTAATCCGAGGGAGTCTTGGTTCTTTGCAGTAACATGCAAAAAAAAATATATATGAGAACATGCAGCAGTTACAGTCCGTTCAATATATTTGCAAGTGTCAGTAGAAGTCATTTCCAGCCCGGATCTATATCATTCTCACTAGGGCACAGCATTACATCTGTGGCGTCAACAGATATCAATCAATCAATCGGTACTTGTCATGCACAACTACTCACCCGTGAGGGTCTCAAGGTGCTGGGGGATGGGAAAGCTGAAAGTCTGACAGGGTGCTGAGGTTTACTTGAAGAGCCAGGTCTTGAGATCCTTCTCTTTTGATGACTGGGAGCCAGTGGAGTTCTCGTAGGTGTTTGGAGATATGGGAGGAGTGACAGAAGGGGAGTGAGGATGGACATATGTAAGGAGAGTAAGGGACAAAGAGAGATACATAGAGTAGGGTAAGGGGAATGAAGGTAAAAGAAATGGAAAGATGGTGAGGGAAAGGGATTTGAGGATGATAAAAGGGAGGTAAGTGACCCCCAAGGCAAAAAATGTTTTTTATTTTTTTTTGGACAATCATGGGGTGCGCACACGGTGCGCGCACCCCGTGATTTTAAAAAAAAAATTTTTTTTTTTGCCTTGGGGGTCCCTGTGGGACCCCCTGAGCAGGCCTAGGGGGTCAGGGTGCTTTTACCCTGCCCCCTTTTCGAGTTCTACACCATCGTTTTTCTACTTTCCTGTGCCTCAGTCTACCGAGGCACAAGATGGCTGCCAACAATTTCTGTTTTAGAGTGTTGACAGACAGTGGCAGCCAATCAGCATGAAGCTCGTGCACGGCAAGGTGCGCGCACGGTGCGCGCTTATAGATATATAATTGATTTCAACTTTAATTTTCTCAGCAACTACTGGAGGGATTAACACCATTTAAAGAAAAGCATGATCTGCGTACCAGACCCTACCATTTTCCCAAATTTGGTGTAATTCCATTCAGCGGTTCGGGCTGTAGCCGAGTCTAAAGGTCCTATGGAAATTAACATGGGGAAAACACGTTTTGGGACCCCCCCTTTTTCTCGGCCCCCGCTTGACGAATCTTCCCGAGATTTTCAGGGAAGGAGCGTAGCGTAGCGAGCCATCTTCTTTGAGAAATTCGTGGAGATTCATCAATCGGCGCCAAAGTTATTCCCAATAGAATGTTGCGGATTCCCTATGGAAACTAGGTCCTAACTATAACTACCTACTGGCTACCGCCAGTAGGTAATATATGTATATATATATATATATATATATATATATATATATATATATATATATATATATATATATATATATATATATATAAAAAATTAATTAAAAGTAATTACCAATTTAATATAATATAAAAATTATTTAATTACAAATAATAATTTAATCATTACAATTATTTATCTATTAATAATAATTAATTACAAATTAACATTTAATTAATTAGTAATTAAAAACTTACTTAACAATTAAAATCAAATAAATACCCAAAGAAATTTAACATATGTAATTAGTTATAATTAAATTACTTCCCACCCTATTCCCCTATAAACCCACAACCCACTACAGAAGATAAATTAGTAAAATTAACATAATTATCAATTAATCAATTTAATCAAATTAATTCTCAATAAATATATAATTAATTACCAAATAAATCATTATAAATAAATAACAATACATAAATTAACATATTTAATTAATTATAATTAACTTACTTCCCACCCTACTCCCCTATAAACTCACAACCCGCTACAGAAATTAAATTAGTTAAATTAACACAATTATCAATTAAATAAAATTAATTGGCAATTAAAATGTAAGTAATTACAAAATAAAAATTAATTAACAATTAATTATAAACAAATACCAATAAATAAATTTACATATTTAATTAATTATAATTAAATTACTTTCCACCCTACTCCCCTATAAACCCACAACCCGCTATAGAAATTAAATTAGTTAAATTAACATAATTATCAATTAATCAATTAAATAAAATTAATTGGCAATTAAAATGTACTTAATTACAAAATAAAAATTAATTAACAATTAATTATAAACAAATGCCAATAAATAAATTTACATATTTAATTAATTATAATTAAATTACTTCCCACCTATTCCCCTATAAACCCACAACCCGCTACAGAATAAAATTACGCAAAATTTAAATAACATTAAAATCATAAATTAAATTACATTATAACATAAATACACACTTTTAACACATAAAATACACTATAAAATGTTCGATATTTTTATTAACCTATATTATGTACTTCGATATTTTGACTATCTATATTTTAAAATTCGATATTACATTACTTACCTTCAAAACGATATTTTTGATGTCTATGTTCTTTCCATTCGATATTCTGTCCAGCCTATATTTTGTACTAGATATTATGTCCATTCGATATTTTCTAGTCGATATTTTGTCTGTTTACCGGGGACACCACATTGTGTGATGTACACCTAGTACAACAGACGTGCGCCAATGCTTGGCAATGTGGGGCAGGATAGTTCACAGAGTCAATGACAGGCTCATGGAAGGGTGTAATCAGTGGTGGCCCCTCTTCGTGCGGGTGGCTGGTGCATTGCCAGTGCTCGGTCCTGGATCCAGCCTGGACTGCCCCTCCGTCCGTCTCAGCCCAGGAAGAAGAGGCGGAGAACCTCATAATGCGTCGGCTTGCTGTTTAATTGAGGGCAGTCAGAAGGCAAGCAGCATGAGGCGAAAAAACGGATGGTAAAGAGCCCCGTAGTGTGCGCTCCCGCTGCTACAGGGCACTTTGGGATGACATTTCACACACGGCCGTCCTGGTCGTGGGGAGCTGCACCATTCCTGTCAAGTTGGAAGGCGTGGCAGTGGAACGGTTCCACTGTCTCTCAGCACGGAGCTCTTATGCTAACAAAAGCCTGCCTTTGGTATGCCCACCTTACTTAAAGGAGAAAAACAATGCTTATAACTAAAGACAAACGGATTACTGAACCTACTTAAGGGAATAACAAAACTTCACTCACCTGTTGGAACTCATTTTCCCAAAATGCTTTGTGATGAATGAACTGACCAAATGTTCGCTGGGAAATGAGAAATAAAAGAAGGAATGCAAAAGAGGTGAGCTTTCAGTGTGCATTTGTCTCAGCCCAGGAAGAAGAGGCGGAGAACCTCGAAACGCGTCGGCTTGCTGTTTAATTGAGGGCAGTCAGAAGGCAAGCAGCATGAGGCGAAAAACCGGATGGTAAAGAGCCCCGTAGTGTGCGCTCCCGCTGCTACAGGGCACTTTGGGATGACATTTCACACACGGCCGTCCTGGTCGTGGGGAGCCGCACCATTCCTGTCAAGTTGGAAGGCGTGGCAGTGGAACGGTTCCACTGTCTCTCAGCACGGAGCTCTTATGCTAACAAAAGCCTGCCTTTGGTATGCCCACCTTACTTAAAGGAGAAAAACAATGCTTATAACTAAAGACAAACGGATTACTGAACCTACTTAAGGGAATAACAAAACTTCACTCACCTGTTGGAACTCATTTTCCCAAAATGCTTTGTGATGAATGAACTGACCAAATGTTCGCTGGGAAATGAGAAATAAAAGAAGGAATGCAAAAGAGGTGAGCTTTCAGTGTGCATTTGTCTCAGCCCAGGAAGAAGAGGCGGAGAACCTCAAAACGCGTCGGCTTGCTGTTTAATTGAGGGCAGTCAGAAGGCAAGCAGCATGAGGCGAAAAACCGGATGGTAAAGAGCCCCGTAGTGTGCGCTCCCGCTGCTACAGGGCACTTTGGGATGACATTTCACACACGGCCGTCCTGGTCGTGGGGAGCTGCACCATTCCTGTCAAGTTGGAAGGCGTGGCAGTGGAACGGTTCCACTGTCTCTCAGCACGGAGCTCTTATGCTAACAAAAGCCTGCCTTTGGTATGCCCACCTTACTTAAAGGAGAAAAACAATGCTTATAACTAAAGACAAACGGATTACTGAACCTACTTAAGGGAATAACAAAACTTCACTCACCTGTTGGAACTCATTTTCCCAAAATGCTTTGTGATGAATGAACTGACCAAATGTTCGCTGGGAAATGAGAAATAAAAGAAGGAATGCAAAAGAGGTGAGCTTTCAGTGTGCATTTGTCTCAGCCCAGGAAGAAGAGGCGGAGAACCTCGAAACGCGTCGGCTTGCTGTTTAATTGAGGGCAGTCAGAAGGCAAGCAGCATGAGGTGAAAACCGGATGGTAAAGAGCCCTGTAGTGTGCGCTCCCGCTGCTACAGGGCACTTTGGGATGACATTTCACACACGGCCGTCCTGGTCGTGGGGAGCTGCACCATTCCTGTCAAGTTGGAAGGCGTGGCAGTGGAACGGTTCCACTGTCTCTCAGCACGGAGCTCTTATGCTAACAAAAGCCTGCCTTTGGTATGCCCACCTTACTTAAAGGAGAAAAACAATGCTTATAACTAAAGACAAGCGGATTACTGAACCTACTTAAGGGAATAACAAAACTTCACTCACCTGTTGGAACTCATTTTCCCAAAATGCTTTGTGATGAATGAACTGACCAAATGTTCGCTGGGAAATGAGAAATAAAAGAAGGAATGCAAAAGAGGGGAGCTTTCAGTGTGCATTTGTCTCAGCCCAGGAAGAAGAGGCGGAGAACCTCGAAACGCGTCGGCTTGCTGTTTAATTGAGGGCAGTCAGAAGGCAAGCAGCATGAGGCGAAAAACCGGATGGTAAAGAGCCCCGTAGTGTGCGCTCCCGCTGCTACAGGGCACTTTGGGATGACATATATATATATATATATATATATATATATATATATATATATATATATATATATATATAAAAATTAATTAAAAGTAATTACCAATTTAATATAATATAAAAATTATTTAATTACAAATACTAATTTAATCATTACAATTATTTATCTATTAATAATAATTAATTACAAATTAACATTTAATTAATTAGTAATTAAAAACTTACTTAACAATTAAAATCAAATAAATACCCAAAGAAATTTAACATATGTAATTAGTTATAATTAAATTACTTCCCACCCTATTCCCCTATAAACCCACAACCCACTACAGAAGATAAATTAGTAAAATTAACATAATTATCAATTAATCAATTTAATAAAATTAATTCTCAATAAATATATAATTAATTACCAAATAAATAATTATAAATAAATAACACTACATAAATTAACATATTTAATTAATTATAATTAACTTACTTCCCACCCTACTCCCCTATAAACTCACAACCCGCTACAGAAATTAAATTAGTTAAATTAACACAATTATCAATTAAATAAAATTAATTGGCAATTAAAATGTAAGTAATTACAAAATAAAAATACCAATAAATAAATGTACATATTTAATTAATTATAATTAAATTACTTTCCACCCTACTCCCCTATAAACCCACAACCCGCTATAGAAATTAAATTAGTTAAATTAACATCATTATCAATTAATCAATTAAATAAAATTAATTGGCAATTAAAATGTACTTAATTACAAAATAAAAATTAATTAACAATTAATTATAAACAAATGCCAATAAATAAATTTACATATTTAATTAATCATAATTAAATTACTTCCCACCTATTCCCCTATAAACCCACAACCCGCTACAGAATAAAATTACGCAAAATTTAAATAACATTAAAATCATAAATTAAATTGCATTATAACATAAATACACACTTTTAACACATAAAATACACTATAAAATGTTCAATATTTTTATTAACCTATATTATGTACTTCGATATTTTGACTATCTATATTTTAAAATTCGATATTACATTACTTACCTTCAAAACGATATTTTTGATGTCTATGTTCTTTCCATTCGATATTCTGTCCAGCCTATATTTTGTACTAGATATTATGTCCATTCGATATTTTCTAGTCGATATTTTGTCTGTTTACCGGGGACACCACATTTTGTGATGTACACATAGTACAACAGACGTGCGCCAATGCTTGGCAATGTGGGGCAGGATAGTTCACAGAGTCAATGACAGGCTCATGGAAGGGTGTAATCAGTGGTGGCCCCTCTTCGTGCGGGTGGCTGGTGCATTGCCAGTGCTCGGTCCTGGATCCAGCCTGGACTGCCCCTCCGTCTTGGAGCCTGAGTGGACCCAGCTGTGGGGGTAGGTTGTTCGGGGGACACCTCCCTGTCAGTGGCCTCAAGTGATGTTGGTGGTGGTTGTGGTGTCCTGTCCCGTGGGCCACTTGGAGGTGGTGGTGGTGTGGCGCGGGATAACCACTCCCTCCAAAGAGTTGTTTGCTGCCCCATGAGGTCCACCATTTGGCCCATACGGTTGTCCATGGACCGCAACAGCTGGTAGGTGTCAAGGGAGTCTTGGCGCGCTCAATCCGCCTGTGCCTGCGACAGCTCGTACGTTGCTTGCACTCTTGCAATGTCATCCAGGGTCTCGGTCGCAGGATTGTGTAGGTCTTGTCCCCGACCTTGCCTTGCACCTTGATAAGCGTGGCTCAAATCCACTGAGTGACTTACAGCACTCACCTATAATTACCTTATAGGAAGTCAGCCGGACAGTGGAGAAGTAAAAACAAAAGTCTTTATTAGGCCAAACAACACTCATATGAGAGGGCCCTGTCCGACCTCACTCCTAAGAGTGCGAACGAGAGGACTGACTCTCTGCATCACAGCAATACATTATAATGCAACACAGTAAATGGGGTACGCCCCTAATGGAAAACTACTGAGCCCCAGACCAGTGAACAATGCTCTCATACAGCAGGCATCTGCACCTGCGAGGGATACAGTATTATCTCTGCTCAAGGCCAGGGAGCCAGCCTTCTGCGTCTCTGGGCATGAGAACATTGCAGATAACATAGTTGTTAGTTTCGGCCACAGGGAGCCGAGAAACGAAAACTGCTGTCTTAGTATATTTCTGTATTCCTGCGGGAGGGGCATGAGCGAGCAGAGCCCGCAGGCACAGAGAGTTACACAAAATGGTGGCACACAGGCTAAGCTAAGGAATTAATATGGTCACACGTACATCCAAATATAAGTATAGATGAGTATATGAATTCAGCATAAGTGCGTTTACGTAAATGCATTAGTTAGTCATATGATGCTAACTCACACGTCATCATGGGGTAATTAGAGCATCGAAAAGTGAATTCTATCAGACCCTCCTTTTAGCATCATTGGCTAACTATAGCCTCATTTAATTGCCAAAGGTAGTGCCGACATACATTCTAGGGGCAGGCCTACATTACTTCATTCGAGAACATCTTCTGCAATAAACATTAACCAACTTGCATCAGCAGGAATTTCAGTAATCATAGAGGTGGTATATTGACCATGCAACTTCTTTTTCGGACGTATATTTGCAGCACACATTGAACAACATGGTGGGAGGCAATATATGCAAAGGCAGCATGACAGAATTACACTCACTACTCCAACCAATCCCATCAGTATTTTCCAGCCCCAGGAAGAAAAGGCCCCCCAGAGCCACCCTTGGAGAGACCATGTTCCATTATCTTGGTGCAGTTCAGTCGCTAATCTATGCAGTTTTTGCACTGCCAAGTTAACAGTCGGGGCAGAGTCGGGGATATAAACGCAGCAAGATGTCCCGATGACGCGACAGGCCCCGCCCCTATCTGCTAGTATGACATCAAGGACCATCCTATTCTGGATCGTAAATAATCTCATAGCCTGAACCTCAACAGAGATGTTAGTCGTAATGTCAGCCTCAACCAGAACCACCTTTTCCATTACCCTAGAAAGTCGTCTAATAGCTCTACTGTTGAATATAGGACCCCAGAAAGGAAGCAGACCCTTAGAAAAATCAGTCCATTGCTGATACGAGGTATCTGTCTGATCAACGTCCTCTACTTGAAGTTCCCTCCTTTTACGCTGCTCTCGAGGCTGCTCTTGAGGACTGGGAAATCGTCGATGAGTTCTATGATAATCAGAGGGGGCCACATATACAGGAGGAATCAGATAAGCCAGGTAGCACACCCCACCCCAACCCTCTGGCAACCATAAGTATCCATTTTCACCGCATACAAAATAGACACTGGGTGGGGCAATCAAGGAGGGGCTAACTGGCAGGCGTATTAATGTGGTCACATTACAAGAGCTATTTCCTACCTTGATGGGACCCCTTCCCTCTATACAGAAAAACGGAGGAGGACCCACCACAGCAAGGGGTATCAAAGACTTGGAGCTGCCGTTATTCTTAGGTGGGTGCCTATAAGACAAAGTGGCATTCAATTTCATAAAACTATCCCTAAGTCTATCAGTATCATTAGGTGTCAAGAATCGGCCCAACTTTTTCTCACATGTCTCTATAAATATCTGGTCAAAACGTCCGTCAGTGTATATTCGTCCAAGGGAAGCTGAAGGCAAAGGGCGTACTCGCATCGTCATTGTCCACCCCCTATTCTGTAGTCGGGGTGTTAGGGAATCTGGCTGTTGGAAATATTTGACTAGACCTATAAGGGTGTACCATCCCACACAACTATTTACCGGAGTCAAAGGAAGAGCAAGGAATCTATCTTTCTTAGAAGCAGCAGAAGGCAAAAGCCCACAAACCCAGCAATCTGTCATGTTGGTAGTGGCATGTGCATGATGCAAAGTCTTAATAAAAACATTATCTTTATAATTGGTGCGTATCATTCTTTCGCCATATTCAACTGTGAGCATATTGTGTTCTGGAACAGCAGTAGGTGTGGGTGCAAATGAATGAACGGGATAATATTTATCTAGGAAGAACAATATTCCAAGAGTCACCAAAAGGGCAATTAAAAATATGACGACCACCACAATTTTTCCCCTTCGGGAAAGGGCCAACCAGGGGGAATCAGGCTCACGTCTCGGGGGAGCTGCAAAGGGCTGCTCCTCATCAGGAATTGGCCGCCCAAAGGGATACATTCTGTATACTTTTTCAACACAAAAATCAAAAAAATCAAACTATAACTAATAAAAAAAAAATAGTCCCAGACAATCCTCAACCGGCCGGAGGGGTTCTTCAACCCTTAAAAAGGGATCTTCTTCCCTGTGTCCTTCAAAGCCTCACAGGCAGGCTTTTACCGTTCATACCTATTCCCACGTCGTTGGTCAGCACTTTGAAATAAGGGAAGCACTTAATTCGGGCCCCGCACCACTCTTTAGTCTCAAAGAACACAATCTTCGGCTAAACACCAGGGCTCTTACAAGTCCATCCCTACCACTAAATCTTCTTTTTCAGAATGTCCACTAAGCCCTTCTTCCAGTATTTAGTCCATCATTTTCCAGCACTGTACTTATTTTCTCCGGGGCCGGAAATTGTAGCGAGTGCTCCCTGGCACTTCGGGATCAGAAAACAAAGCAGGTGTATCAGTGGCAGATGCTGAACTTTCCGATATCTCTTTGCTAGCAACAAAAGGAGTGGTAGAGCTCACTGTATTTTCAATTCCGCTATGCTCTTTTCCAATCAGTGAAGCATCCGAGAAAGGAACATATCTTGGAATACTTTCACACTCCTGGTCAGCGATGCCATCCTGTACCCATTGATCATAGGGCAACGGGAGCGGGACCCTCTTCACATGAGAGGCATGGGTCCACGCCTTTCTGCCGTCAATCCGCAGTGCTGTGCGCGTGGTGAGAAGCACTTGACGAGGCTCTGACCATCTCGGCTCCAAACAGGACTTCCGCTGGTATCGTCGCACCACGACCCAATCCCCTGGGTGGATGGTGTGTCCAGGCCCCTCCGGCAACGGCTTCAGAGTGTCTGCTACCTGCTGATGAATAGAACGAAGATCTTTAGTCAACGCATACAGATAGTCTGTCAACAGAGAGTAAGGAACTTCTGAAAAGCATTTGGCTCGGGGCACTCCCCAGATATTGGCCGGGCGGCCAAATACCACCTCGTGCGGGGAGACGCCCATTTTTGCATTTACAGTGACTCTTGTGGAAAGCAAAGCTAAGGGAAGTGCATCTGGCCAACGGAGACCTGTACTTTCACATATTTTGGCCATTTTTAACTTGAGTGTGCCGTTAAACCGTTCCACCAGTCCTGCTGCCTGAGGATGCAAGGCTGAGTGGAACTTCTGGGTGATGTGTAGACCCTTGCATATATTCTTCACTAATTCAGCATTAAAGGACGTGCCATTATCACTCCAGACCACCCTAGGTAATCCGAAGCGGGAGAAATACTCCTTTATCAACATTTTTGCAGTAGACATAGCCGTGCAGTCTTTCGTTGGGAACGCCTCCACCCACCTACTAAAGGCGCATACGACTACAAGGACGTACTTCAAGTTGTTGACTCTTTCCATTTCGATGTAATCCATCTGAATCACCTCGAAAGGGAAAGAGGGGGGTGCAAAATGTCCAGTTGGGACGGGGGTACCCTTTCCAGGATTGTGTCTCAAACACACCATACACTGACGAACCAAATTGGTGGCCATCTTAGAGATATTCTTATTGCTCCATACCGGGTCTAATAGCTTGCAAATGCCCTTCGCACTCACATGGGCAGGACCGTGTGCCATCGTTACTACTGGAAGGACATACGCATTCGGTAACATCCATCGTCTCTTATCTGTCACATCTGTCCAGCATTCATCCGCATCCAGTCGTCCCTGCCCATCCTTCCATGCTCTCAATTCCTCATCCGTCGCCTTGCCCTGTATGTTCTTGACACTCTGTACCGTGTCTGCGAACATGTGAATATCTGGGACCCATCGTGCTGGCCCTGCCACAAACATTCGTGGTAATTTTTCTCTAGCAGTCTCTTTTGCTGTTTCGTCGGCAAAAGCGTTGCCTCGCCCGACATCGTCCACTATTGTCTTGTGTGCGCTACATTTTATCACAGCCAATCTTTTGGGTAAAGTCAGTGCCGTTAGTAGTCGTAATATCAGTGGACCATGTTGGATGCGTTGTCCATGGGAGGTCAAGAATCCCCGTTCTGCCCAAAGTCGCCCATAATTATGAACCACGCCAAAGGCGTATTGGCTATCGGTGTAAATATTAACATCCAACCCCTCACTCAACTCACATGCTCTCATTAAGGCGATAATCTCGGCAGCCTGGGCAGAATTGTAAGGTATTCTAGAAGTCTCTACCACCGTCTGTAATGTCGTTATTGCATATGCTGCTGTCGATGTCCCGTCTGGTAATTTAAAACAGGATCCATCAACATACAGTTCCCCGTCTGGTTCTTCCATGGGTCTGTCTGTCAGATCCACCCTCCCCTTTGTCTCCTCCTCAGTCCTATACAAGCAGTCATGTATGTCGTCATCATTTGTGTCAGTATCTGTGGGGATAGGTAACAAGGTGGCGGGGTTCAAAGTGGCACACCTTTTAATTGTCACATGGGGTGCAAAAAGGGTCATCTCATAACCCGTCAGACGAGCGCTTGTTAAATGCTGCGTCTGTGTCCTGTTCAATAAAATGTCCACAGCATGCGGTACCATTACTGTGAGATCTGATCCCAGCACGAGCCCTGCCGATTGTCTTATAGAGACCGCAGCAGCCGCCGTGGCTCTCAGACAACTCGGCAGCGCTCTTGCCACATTGTCAAGCATTGCAGAGAAGTACGCACACGGTCTCTGCTTCCCCCCGATACACTGAGTTAGGACAGACAACGCGCAACCTTCCGCCTCGTGCACGTAAAGAACAAAAGGCTTCTGGTAATCAGGTGTTCCAAGAACTGGCGCCGAACACAAAGACGTCTTTAGTAACTCAAAAGACTCCTGACATGCGGGGGTCCAGGGTAGGGGTTCGCGCACTTCTTTGGTAGTCAGATACAATAGGGGTTTTGTTAGTAATGCATAGTTAGGTATCCACTGACGACAATACGATGTTATGCCTAGGAACGCGCGCACCTCTCGCTGCGTGTTAGGTACCTGCATGTTAGTGATCGCTTTTATGCGCTCCGGCGTCAATCAAGAATCCGAAAAGATACCTGCTGTCTTCATGTACTGGGATACTGAAGAAGGCGTTTTTCAAATCTAGGACAGAGAAATATTTGGCCGAAGGTGGAATCATTGTCAATATCGTAGTGATGTCCGAGACCACCGGGTACTGTGGCTCCACTACTCTATTTACTTGGCGCAAATCAATCACGAATCTATAGACATCAGGAGTATTATCTGTGGCATCAGGTGATCGTCTTTTAAGTATAGGCAAAATAGGACTGTTACATATATTCGAATCAGTCTCTTCCACTACACCAGACTGTATTAAATCTTGAATTATTTGTAACAAGGCCTTCTCACCCTCTCTAGGTATTTTGTATTGTGGAATTCTGGGCAATTTGGCTCCCACCTTCACTCTTATTGACACCGGGGCAATGTCCATTCTCCCCACATCATTATCACTGACAGCCCACAAGCTGTCGGGTATGCCTCGAAACTCAGGTGGCAGCGGGTCATCTTTTGAAAAGCACTGTAGTGGGCGGGCAACATTGGGGCCTAGAGTAAGGTACACGCCATCCGGAGAACAATAGATAGTGGCATGCAATCTTTTCAATAAATCTAAACCCAACAAATTTTCACCACAATTTGATGTCAATAGAAACGGCGAATCAACAGTAAAAGGACCAATCGTTAACGTGAGAGGTTTAGAAATGGGGCTAATCACCGGAGTTCCCGCGAAACCCACGGATATATTATTCTTGCCAGACAGAGCCGCCCCTGGGACCCGAGAACGAGCCACTGAACTTTTCATTGCACCCGTATCCACTAGAAATTTCTGTTGAGACCCTAGTAAGTCGGCTTCGACATAAGGTCCCCTCTGATCAACTTCCATAAGTACTGGTCCCATGCTCTGTCCTACGCTGTCCTCGTTGTGGGAAAACCCTGTCAAATCATCAACTGAGTAATCATCGTTATAGTACTGGGCACCATCGTTCTGTAACTGCTGCCTATTGGTATTATTGTCAAAATAATTTCCACCCGGCCTCCTGCCTCCATCCGATCGTACCACCTGTCTTTCATTATCCCCACCACCTCTTCCTCGTCCGCGCCCTACGCCAGCGCTCGCCTGAAGCAGCGGGCAATCCCTCCACCAGTGCCCCTCCTGCTTGCATTTCGCGCACTGATTCGGTCCCAGCCTGTCCCTGCTCTCACCTCTGCCAAATCCCCCTCCGCGGCTCAACCCCGCACCCCTTCCTCTGCCTCTCGCCACTTGCTGCAACAAAACCCTCGTCTTTAAATCTTTAGCCTTCTTCTCCTGCTTATCCTTGTTCTCATTTTCCCTGTGTTCGTAATATTGTGCCATACTTAGTATTCCCGAAGGAGAGGACGTTGTCCACGTGCTCTCCGACGCTTGCAGTCTGGCTGATATTTCAGGCAATAAGTTTGTGACAAACCTGTTGACGAAGAGCCGTAACCCCCCATCCTGTGACACATCCTGCCCACTAAAATCCATAAACGTTTCCTCAAACCTCGTAAAGAAATCAGAGACCGCCTCATCTTTCTTCTGCTTGCAAGCCGTCAACTTGTCCCAATCTACCTTTTTCGGGGGAATGAGGGAGTGCATATACTTTATTATGCGCCCCGGTAAAGCTAATATTTCAGCCTTCGGCTTCTCTCCTGTCTTACGCTCCTTGTCCCAATCCTTCAACTCCTGCCATGTACCACCCAGCTCCTCCGTATGATCCGTACCTTTCACTTGTCGCCACACATCAACCGGGACCAAAAGCCCGAAAAACAATTCAACATCAGCCAACGTCATCACAGTAGAAGACGCTGCTTCCGTAAGCTCTTTGTAGTAGGCGGTCGGATTCTTTCTAGAATCCGGCAGCTGAGCCTTCAATGACAACACCTCACTTCTCTTCCATGGCGTGTACACCCATTGCTCCTGAAAGTGCGCATCAATTCTGTTCCTTGTAACGGCCCTCGTGACTGGGTCTAACAACTCGGGGACCTCAGGATGAAAAATAGGGTGCACCTCTCGCATTGGGTGGAGACCTGGGAAATGGGGCGTACCGACAGAGGGTAATTCATTCCTGTATTGCAAAAGCGCGCGCAGACTACTCATCACTTCTTTGACCCCCGTGTTAGTTCTGTACGCTCCAGCCTGTATATCCCGCAAAACCGCCGGGGCCACACCTCCATATCCCTGCTCCCATAGCGGTATCAATACACCAGCCATGTGCCACAAAGCGTGCTGCTGCATTAACGGCTCAAAATCTTTCATGGTGGACCAGATATCTTCGAATGAATAAATATTATTCCTAGCCCATTGACATGCCTGGTTAGCCACCAAACTTTTTTCATCCAAACCTACAGTAGAACGTGTAAGCAGCTTCCGTACCTGTGAGAACAATCCGCTACCTGCGCCGCGGCTCGGTGTTAGCATCTCCTGACCGGGGGTGGTGCTAGCTGAAACAGTAGGGAGTGCCAAAGAAAATGGCGAGGGGGCAGGTGAAGCGGGCTGGAGTAGAGAAACGAGGGGTGTCGAGGGCAGGGATTGTTGGGGGGCACTCGCTGAAGGACCTGGAATGGCGCTACTAGGGCCCGAAAGTGGCAAGGAGGGGTACAATGGCTGCGGGGCATAAGGGGGCGGGGGTCGGGCATTCAAAATGTCCTCCATCTCATCCGGGTCGTCTTCTCGTACTACGTAACTTTTATTTTCTTTCAACCTACAAAGTCTATCTGCGCGCTCCATGCGTAATGCATTCTCATTCCCCACCTGTTCCTTCGCTTTCTGTGCCATAGTCTGGGTGGACTTTTTATACTCCTCTTTCTCCTCTCGCATCTTACGTTTCCTGACCTCTTTCTGCCACATTCGCAAAGAGTCGAACATACTCTGGCGGCTACGCCTAGCAAACAGTTTGTCTTGCAAATAATCCAATTTAGCTTCATCAAAAGAACCCGTCAAAGGCCATTGTAAATCCACATTATCAGCAGTGTATCGATGCCACAAAGTACCAAACAAAATCGGGACCAGTCCATGTTTAAAATACATATCAAAACTCGGTGTCCCTTCAGGAGGTGCGGGTTGACTCTCGGCCAATCTAGTATCTGAGGGTCGACAACAGCATCCAAAACATCGCAACTTGCTAATACACGGCATCTTTACTTTATCTCGAATCACAACTCAAATTCATTCACATACAAACATATAGACGAACCACGTACACATATACAAGATCTCCAAAACACGTGTTACCAACTTGGACAAGGCCCGTCGACCAAGTCCTGGGGAACCTGGACTCTACCGCAGACCGAACAGTACGCCAACTGTTCTGAGGACGGGGACCGGATCCGCTACCCGTGCGGCACTATGGATCGCTGCGCGCTTTACCGCGGGAAACCCGGATCACACCTCTTCTGAATCACCACACTAGGAGTTCAGAGTAAGCGCGCCAGAGTCTACCCACGATGAGCCACGCCTTCACCACAGTACCATGGGGTCGGATCGCCACAAACAATTACCTCGAAATACGTCCCCAACCCCCGTCAAGTCTGTCAGAGCACCAACTCGTACTCTGAGTTCCCCGGAGCACACTAGCCCCAGGAGCACACCGGCTCCTCAAACCATCGGAGACATTCTAGTCTCCCGGAACACTCCCGTTCCTGCAGCAATCACAGGTGGACCACTCACCTTCCGTATGCGGCACCGACCTCTACCGTTCTCCACCTCCGGCTGCCAGGACCAACACGGTCAGCTTCAAGTTCCGCCTTCTGGACCCCGGCGTAAGATCCGAACCGGGACCTCTCCCGATCAGCAGGGTGGGGCAGCGCTGCGAGAACCAAGCTCGGCATCAAATGGGATCCCGAGCCCACCGTGCCGACCAGCGGGTCCCCGGTCTTCTGCTACCCACTTACGGGTGAGAAAGATCCTTATCGCGGGGTCCCTATTCGGGCGCCATCTGATAAGCGTGGCTCAAATCCACTGAGTGACTTACAGCACTCACCTATAATTACCTTATAGGAAGTCAGCCGGACAGTGGAGAAGTAAAAACAAAAGTCTTTATTAGGCCAAACAACACTCATATGAGAGGGCCCTGTCCGACCTCACTCCTAAGAGTGCGAACGAGAGGACTGACTCTCTGCATCACAGCAATACATTATAATGCAACACAGTAAATGGGGTACGCCCCTAATGGAAAACTACTGAGCCCCAGACCAGTGAACAATGCTCTCATACAGCAGGCATCTGCACCTGCGAGGGATACAGTATTATCTCTGCTCAAGGCCAGGGAGCCAGCCTTCTGCGTCTCTGGGCATGAGAACATTGCAGATAACATAGTTGTTAGTTTCGGCCACAGGGAGCCGAGAAACGAAAACTGCTGTCTTAGTATATTTCTGTATTCCTGCGGGAGGGGCATGAGCGAGCAGAGCCCGCAGGCACAGAGAGTTACACAAAATGGTGGCACACAGGCTAAGCTAAGGAATTAATATGGTCACACGTACATCCAAATATAAGTATAGATGAGTATATGAATTCAGCATAAGTGCGTTTACGTAAATGCATTAGTTAGTCATATGATGCTAACTCACACGTCATCATGGGGTAATTAGAGCATCGAAAAGTGAATTCTATCAACCTGCCCTCGTGTACGTGAGCTGTGGCCTCACCTGAGTCCACCCTGTCCACTTTCCCTGCTGGCCTGTGATGTTGATGCTCCATCATCGTCCGATGGGTCAGGCAGGATGGCACTGGCAGGAGTGGTGGTGGTGGTGGTGGTGGTGGTAGTAGCTGCACAGGTCACAGTGGCAGTAGTTGCTGTTGGTCCAGTGGTCAAGGTGGTAGAGGCAGGGATGTCCTGGGAGCCTAATGGCCCCGGGAGTGTTGTTGGACCGGCATCGTCCTCCGCACCCACGGTGTCCCCGGGATCATCACCTGAGAGTCCAGGCTGTGAGGGGGGCGACTGGTGCTGGCGGTTGCTGGTTTCTCCTGTCAAGTCTCGATCACCTGAGGGACCAGAATATGAGAATCAATGCTGTGGACATGACAGGTTTGTTGTTGTTACATTTTTATTTTCAAATTGGTGTGTTACACAGTACTGTGCATTATGGGGGTGTGGAGGTGGGTAGACAATACTTTGATATGTGTGGTCCTGTCCTGCTATTGGATGGTGCCCCTGTGAAGATGGCTACCTACATGTAAGTTTGAAGAGGGAGATGCAGTGGTCAGCACATGGTAGGAGGACTCCATCTTACTCTGGAATGGGACATGGGGGCCTGTTGGGAGTTGTAGTGCTGTACTCACCCCCACCCTCCCTGTAGACATGGGTGCCTGTTGGGAGTTGTAGTGCTGGACCCACCCCCCACCCTCCCTGTAGACATGGATGCCTGTTGGGAGTTTTAGTGCTGGACCCACCCCCACCCCACCCTCCCTGTAGACATGGGTGCCTGTTGGGAGTTGTAGTGCTGGACCCACCCCCACCCCACCCTCCCTGTAGACATGGGTGCCTGTTGGGAGTTGTAGTGCTAGACCCACCCCACCCCTACCCTCCCTGTAGACATTGGTGCCTGTTGGGAGTTGTAGTGCTGGACTCACCCCCACCCCTACCCTCCCTGTAGACATGGGTGCCTGTTGGGAGTTGTAGTCCTGGACCCACCCCCACTCCCACCCTCCCTGTAGACATGGGTGCCTGTTGGGAGTTGTAGTGCTGGACCCACCCCCACCCCCACCCTCCCTGTAGACATTGGTGCCTGTTGGGAGTTGTAGTGCTGGACCCACCCCCACCGCCACCCTCCCTGTAGACATGGGTGCCTGTTGGGAGTTGTAGTGCTAGACCCACCCCCACCCCAACCCTCCCTGTAGACATGGGTGCCTGTTGGGAGTTGTAGTGTTGGACCCACCCTCACCCCCACCATTCCTGTAGACATGGGTGCCTGTTGGGAGTAGTAATGCTAGACCCACCCCCACCTCCACCCCACCCTCCCTGTAGACATGGGTGCCTGTTGGGAGTTGTAGTGCTAGACCCACCCCCTCCACCACCCCCACCCTCCCTGTAGACATGGGTGCCTGTTAGGAGTTGTAGTGCTAGACCCACCCCCACCCCTACCCTCCCTGTAGACATGGGTGCCTGTTGGGAGTTGTAGTGCTGGACCCACCCCCACCCCCACCCTCCCTGTAGACACAGGTGCCTGTTGGGAGTTGTAGTGCTGGACCCACCCCCAGTCTCCCTGTAGACATGGGTGCCTGTTTGGAGTTGTAGTGTTAGCTGCTTGACAAAAAAACACAAGGATAAGCGAGGGTCTGAGGGGAACAAAAGTTTAACGACCAAAGTGCACCCTATCCCCAAAGTCTACCTAGTAAAAAACACAAATGGGGTACTCCTGGTCTGAATGGATAAGAGAGTGTCTACTTTCTCCTAAAGAGTGTGTGTAAAGACTGAAGAGTAGTGAGAGCAGATAAGAAAACCCATCAGCCCACCCATTGGCGGAACTTCGTCATCTGGGATTTTTGAGCAGATAAGCTGGTATCCACTAGAAAGCTCACTAGTTGATTGTGAGTAAATTCTAGAATTGGATCCACCAGTGATAAAGAAAGATGGTGTAAAGAGCTGTGGGCAGAGATGTTGCAGTGCTCAAAAGGTATGTGGTAGTGAAAAAGTGAAGTGTTAAAATTGACTAACATGGTGCCTAAGGGTAACTTTTATTCTGGTGGTCACCATGATGACAAGGTTAAAATACAGAGTGTGGATAGAATCTCAGCAAATACTGCTATCCAGGTGGTAAGTTAACTGGTCGACATGTTCCAGCCAAACATGGCTATCTTCAGGACCTGTGATAATAACACTGGATGGCGGGATTATCCTATTTGTGCGCCCGGACCCTCCACAGGTCTGGCGGCGGTTAGGCCTGTTTCCACGGTCATTGTGTCTGCGGCAGACAGTGTTTCTGTGGTTCCGTCCGCGTGCGGCGGTCTTTGATGTGATCCGTCCACCGCGGTCGGTGTTTGATGAAATGAATATCCTAATCGCACCTGCGGTTTATCTGCAGTGCGGTCGGGAGTATATTTGCTGCAACCATGGCGGTCAGACCAGTTTCCGTCCGCCATCCTAATCGGCACCTTAGTTCTGGCACTAGAGAATATGGATCCTGAATTCCCCACACTCATGGTGTGTGATTCATATACCTGTGTCCAGTCTTTTAATAAAAATGTACATTACAGGCACCTGAATGGAATATGATCCTCAAAGGAAATCGTTACAAAGCACAAGCTGCTTGAGTCGCCAGAGTGTTGGAGTACACATTGTTGGTAATTCATTGGCAGATGAAGCCACCAAATCTGCAGTGAAGACTGCTACATGCGGGTGGATGAAGATTACTTGGCTGCCGTCAATGCAGCGCGCAAAGGCCCCCCTTTATCTAAAAAATGTCCAGCAAAATATTCCTCTCACTTAAGTGACTAAACTATTTCCTTTTGCTACCATCCCTGGGGAGGGTAATCATAGCTGCCTATGAGGATTTAGCATCTTCTCATACTGGTGTGGCACTCAAAACTTCCTTATTACAGAAGGACTATTGGTGGCATGGTCTGTACAAACAGTCAAAACAGTATGTCCTTAGCTGTGACATCTGCCGACAAATTAAAAGCTCCACCATTGCTCGCCCACTGCAGACCCCTCTTAGTTTCAAACAAACCACTCCAATGCGTGTACCTAGTTCATTGCAGTCCTCTAAATTTGAATAGTGCATTTAAAGGAATTCTACTTGCTGTAGATTCTTGCTCCAGCTTCCTAAGGTTGAGGCCACAATGATCGACTGATGCTCACTCTGTTATTAAAGATTTGCAAGTCTTGGGTTTCACTGTGCATTATACTTTGCCCTATCATCCTGAGGGAAATTCAATAGTGTAGAGGAAAAACCATGACTTAAAGCAATCCTTAACAGTTAGAGAATCAGGTTCAGGTTGTAGTTGGATCCTTCACTTGTATGGAGTCGAGACAGCATTAAGTATTCTACCTAAATTATCTGTGAGTGGCAGAAACCCATACAAGGTCATGTTTGGCATCCAGATGTATTTTCCAGATCTTGACAGTCCTGGGGCAGTGGCAGCAGATACACCTTTTAACATAAATGAAAGTTTTGCTTTCTTACCGGAATTACAGGACTTCCGGGATGAGCGGTCTAATGACCTTTCTAAAAGGCCTACTGCTGATAAAGTGAAGGAGCAAGCAGCACCTTCCCACTCTTTTCCAAAAGCTGGAGATCTAGATCTAGTTCGAGCGAAGATTGCAGTATAGAAGGAGTTTGGCAAATCATACTGTGCACCAGTGCCAGTCATCAGCGTTGAAGGTACAAGAACTGTGAATTTGCTACCACTTGCTGGTTGTAAAGACACAAAAGTTGCTCCATTTATCAAGTAAAATTGCATCATGTGGTTAGTAGTACACAGTAGGCCATGAGGACTCCTGAGTAGTCCCCCTCCCCCTCTCATTATCCTACAGTAATTCCCTCTACAAGTTTTAAGTGACACCAATATTGTTCCTCCCAGCTGGGGAGGGCGGGGAATTGATTATTGTGGATTTCTGTTACCACTACAAATACAAGCCTTATTTCGGATGTGAGCATACAGCATGCTTATGCTACTTCTAACAGAGTTGTTTATGATGAAGAACACCTCTGTACGTGTCCACCAATTTTTTTCCTCCAATGACGGCTCCTGTTTTTCAACAGACTGCTTCTGGTAACTTTGTCAATGTTGATGACTTTTCTTCTGATTCTTCTGACACTTCACTACATGGTGTACGTGATTTTTTTCTGTGACTGAAACACACTTATCTGATCTCTCCATGGCGTTACATTACTTTTCCTGTTTCTTTGGATTGGATTTGTGACCCTTTTCATCTTGCTAATAAATGGACATAATCTCCGAAAGCGTTCTACAGCAGAACTCGTAGGCGAGGAGATGAGATCTCAATCATTTTCACATAAAGTGCAAACAGACCTGTTCCTTGAGAACATGTCTACTTTCCTAGTGCTTGTTCTCATTGTTTGGGATAAGATCCCATATGAAATGTTTGGTCTCACTGAGACACTGCAGATTCCTTATGTTTTTAAGGTTGCAATGGGTGATGTGATTACCCCTGGATTTATTTCTGATGATTGAGATGTAAATACATTTACCTCAATGCTCTCTGAGCTTGAATAGTATAGTCTATTTGAAAGTGAAGATGTGTATCTTTAATCTGCTAATTTTGGAGAGATGTATTGTTATCATTACTATGCACATCATTATTTACATAGAGCTAGTGTTCCATTTACAGTTTTCAATTTTGCACAATGGGAACATTGTCTGACTCCTTTAGTGGCTAGCTTCAAATATACACAAACAAATTTGCATACTCAGAGATGATTACTACCTATTCCATTGGAAAGTTATGCCAGGATTGGTTGCAACATTCCACTTTGTCTGCGGTAAAAGAACATCTTTCTCTCCCTATGGAGGACATGGACTGCAAGATTTTTTGTTAGGTCCTAGGTTTTTGCATTCTAAAATATAAATGCATTCTACCTATAATGAGATATGGAAATTGTCACAGCTCGTCATGAGCACAGCTCCACTGTGCCTCATGATGAGCTGGGCTCGTCATAAGCATGGTAGGGGTAAAACACAACAGAATTGTTTTTACCTTTTAATTTTACACATAGGCAACAGGTCATAGCTAATAAAGGAGCTACATAAATAATGTTAAACATCACAAAGTTAGAACAGATGCCTTTCACAGTAGCCAAGACAACGTTAGCAGTACGGTTAATACACAAGGTAATCTCATTGGATCACTGACAGAATATCGAGGAGCAAAATATCGGCTTGCCAAAATATTGATGAAAAAATATATAATGACAGAATATCGATATCCTATCTACAAACAGGTAAGTACAAAAATATTGAATCCTAAATATCGTTGTCAATAAAATAGTTTGCTAAAATATCGACTTTTTTAAATGTCTTAAAAGTAATATAAACATAATTAAATAATCAATATAATTATGAAAACATAATTACAAATAAATATTTTTTACAAAATAGTATTTTACACTACATTAAATATAACATTACTGGAAACATTGGATAGCGTAGGGGATAAAATAACTATTTCCACTGGAAAGATTGCTACACTAGGGAAAGTGTTGGATAGTGGGAGGGTAAAAATTACTATTCCCACTCCAGTGAGTGTAACAATAGGTAAGGTGTTAGATAGCGGGTGGGTAAAAATTACTATTCCCACTCCATCGAGTGCAACAGTAGGGAAAGTGTTGGATAGCGGGTGGATAAAAATTACTATTCCCACTCCAGGGAGTGCAACAGTAGGGAAAGTGTTGGATAGGGGGTGGGTAAACATTACTATTCCCACTCCAGCAAGCGCAAAAGTAGGGAAAGTGTTGAATAGCGGGTGGATAAAAATTACTATTCCCACTCCAGAGAGTGCAACAGTGGGGAAAGTGTTGGATAGCGGGTGGGTACAAATTACTATTCCCACTCCACCGAGTGCAACAGTAAGGAAAGTGTTGGATAGCGGGAGGGTAAAAATTATTATTCCCACTCCAGCGAGTGCAACAGTAGGGAGTGTCGGATAGAGGGAGGGTAAAAATGACTATTCCAACTCCAGCGAGTGCAACAGTAGGGAAAGTGTTGGATAGCAGGTGGGTAAAAATTACTATTCCCACTCCAGTGAGTGCAACAGTAGGGAAAGTGTTGGATAGCGGGAGGGTAAAAATTACTATTCCCACTTCAGCAAGTGCAACAGTAGGGAAAGTGTTGGATAGCAAGTAGGTAAAAATGACTATTCCCACTCTAGTGAGTGCAAAAGTAGAGAAAGTGTTGGATAGCAGAAGGGTAAAAATTACTATTCCCACTTCAGTGTATGCAACAGTAGGGAAAGTGTTGGATAGCGGAAGGGTACAAATTACTATTCCCTCTCCACAGAGTGCAACAGTAAGGAAAGTGTTGAATAGTGGGGAGGCGATAATTTAATATTCTCACTCCACCAACTGTAACAGTAGAGAAAGTGTTGGATAGCGTAGGTGAATAATTTAGTATACCCACTCCTGCAATATAATTAATATTAATTAACAAGTAAATATTTTTTCTCATTTAATTTACCTCCCACCATTTTCCCCTATTAATGTCACCAACAATATAGTAAAATATTAATAAAGTAACATAGTTAATTAAAAATTATTTAACGTATTAAAATTAACAATAAAATAATAACCATCAAATCTAAATAATTCACAAAATTAACACTATAAAATAACTTGTAATAAATATAATATACAAAATAATAAAAATTACATTAAAACTAAAGTACTTCCTACCCTACTCCCCTATCAACCCCTACCCCACTCCTACAAAAAGTACACATTTAACACATTTACAAATTCATTATTAATAATTAATATCTAATTAATTACTAATTAATTAAAAATAACACAATTAACATAATTACCAATTATGTATTACTTGTTATTAATCAATTTATAATTGATTAATAATAAATTAATTAACTTAATTATCAATATAAATTATTAAATACTAAATTATTAATTAATAAAATAATTAATTAATTTCAATTAAATTACTTCCCACCCTATTCCCCTATAAACCCACAACCCGCTACAGAATTAAATTGCGCAAAAAATATTTATCATATAATTAATTATTTCTAAATATTTCTAGAAAATATATTATAATTAAATTACTTCTCATCCTATTCCCCTATAAACCCACTAACCGCTACAGATTTAAATTACACAAAATTTTATTTAATTAAAATTCATTATTTTTAAAAAATTCAAAACACACATTACAAATATAATACATACTTTTTTTTTTGAAAACCTTTATTATATCGTTCAACACAAAATACAAAAGTAGCCCTGCAATGACAGGGGCTGGTACCACATGTATGCAACACGTATCAGTAATTCCAATAACACAGCTCTTCAGCCGACAACCCATGGGTCCGGCAGCGGTAAAGGATAGACGATGTATTGAAAACATTTCGGATCAAGGATATGCAGAAGGTTCCATTTTATATTTAACCCCCCCCCCCCCCCCACAAAAAACAAGATAAAGAAGAATATACAGGATATCCGGAGCTACACACTCGGAGGTATAAAAAAAAATGCGGGTAGGTGTTAAAAGGTAGTCGTGGATCAAAATAGACCAACAGTACAAATGCAAGCGCTAGTAAGTTCACTAAGGGTAAAGAACAAAGCTACCTATCTATCATCACAACCACCCACCCCAGACCCCGCCCACTCGTATACTTGAAACCGAAAGTTATCGCTACCGGACCCTGCGAGAAAAAAGAAATAGAAGAGGGGCCATAGAACACAACAAAGGCAAAATAACAAACCCCCCACGCACCCCCCACTCTGCACCCCTGCAATGGCTACGGCCTACCCCACTAGCAGCTTGCCTCTCGCCCAGAGGAATACCCGAAAGAGAGAGAGAGAGAGAGAAGAAAAAAGGGGCCATAGAACAAAATAAAGGCAAAATAACAAACCCCACCCACCACCCTGCACCCCTGCAATGGCTATGGCCTAACCCACTAGCAGCGTGCCTGTCGCCCAGAAACGTCCCTAAAAGAGAGAAAGCAGCGGAGGAGGAGAAACAAAAACACACTCCCGGACTCCCCAACCCCCCACCAGATGCGACCACCCGGAAAAAAGTTCAATATAAAATGCAGCGAAATACACAATGAATCCGGGGAAGTACCAAACATACCACCCGACTCCCGCAGTTCACAGGTCACAATCCCAGCAGCAGATTAAATTATTTTCCCGTATCCTGAAAAGCCCCACAAGTTAACACTGGCCAGTACGAATGTTCACTGGAGCACTTATAACCCAGGCCACAGCAACAATGAGATAAGTAAAGCTTTCATGAAAGTTCAAGTCAGTACGAACAAGCCAAGTAAAGGATAAAAGTTCACGATCTCCACAAAGCAAGCGAGGAAAAGCGTGGAAGGATGATAAAACTCTCCAATAGTCACAGGTGATCTTGTTAAGGCAGTCAAGGTTGTCCATAGTGATATTCGGCGAGATAGGGCTCAAGCAGGGGACGCTGACAATGTTCACGGGCGCGTGATCTGTCTTAAAGGAATCAGCAGCGCCAAAGGGATCCGGCTTCTGCACAGGGACCTCGAAGTCGGATATACGATGTTTTGTTGGTGGCACCGCTGGCTGCGATGATGTCAAAAAGCCGCTGTCCGGTCTCCGGCAAAGATCGTCCATTGTTACCGACAGTGCCTGATAGTTGACGATGATCTGTAAGTGGAGCTCTCTAATGGCCGCCATTACGGCGTGCAGCGGTGGCGTGTCTTTCGTCCCCTCCATCTCCTCTCGCAAGCAACAGATCAGGATGCAAACCCCGGAGGCCGGCTACTCCGGGGTAGCAGGCAAATCAGGAGCGGACACCAACAACGGGCGCTCTCACTTCACAATGTTACTCCTTCGCCGCTGATCAGGGCTCCCGTCCGCACCCCTCCCCCGACAAGCTTACTGTGTCTCCGGGCGTCGGATACGGGGCCGCAGCAAACGATGTGTCACGCCGTAGCGTGTGCGTTGCAGGCAGGATACGAAATCACCAAGGTTCACAGCCGATGTTGTACAGTTCCAGCCCGGTTTGGGTTGGAAATCGAGGCCCCGGCTTCCATTCCGGGGTAGGCCAAGAATGAAACACGGCGTATCTCCGTCACCCGGTATGATAAAATGTTCGGGATTGCGCTTTCAGAGTCAGTCACTCCTCATATATACGGGAGTCCGGTGTGAAAACAGGATAACTTGCAGGATATACGAGCTGCTGGCGGAGGTCGGCAGAGCCGGGAGCTTATGCGTCCATCTTGCTTGCTAGCGTAGCTCCTCCCCCCATAATACATACTTTTAACATATACACTAACACTTAAAACACTATATAAAATTCCATATTTTTAACAACTATATTATGCCTGTTGATATTACTAACCCCTTCGATGCTTATGACGGAACGGTTCCATCATCAGCGTCGGTTGGGCTGTGCTGATGACGGAACTGTTCCGTCACGACCGCGCCAGTTTATCGAACCTTCAGCACAGCTCGAAAATCCGCGCCACGCTGAAGGTGCTAACTTCAAAATTATTAAAAACGATATTTCTTACCTGCATTTCGATATTCTGCACCACTATATTCGTGTAAATCGATATTATGTCCATTCAACATTTTAGACTCGATATTTTGCCATGTTGATATTAAAAATTCGATATTCTGCCTGATTACCGATCTCATTACCAATTTCAACGTTTCATATTGCTTGAAATATTTCCCAGTAAGCAGATATGAGTCTTTAGTAGAGAGTTTTGATCACAAACTATGGAGCATATTATCAAGAAAGGTCGTTACATTATCGCCGCTTTTATCGGCAGGAAACTGCCGATAAAGCGACAATAATGGGCTTGATAATATGCTCTATGAATTCCAATCGAAGCCCATGTTAGATGTGAAGACATCTAACATGGGCATCGATTGGAATTGCATAGAGCATATTATCAAGCCGATTATCACCGCTTTATCGGCAGTTTCCTGCCGATAAAGGCGGCGATAATGTAACGACCTTTCTTGATAATATGCCCCTGTGTTCCTTGGTGGAAATAAATGTGAACCTTCGCTTGGCCACTCACTTATGTGTAAAATGGTGACTGCACAGGGCATACAATGCTTCAATGGGGAAACGTCGGGAACAACACGGCCAGAACCACACGTTCCGGAACACCGCAAGCGTAACCACACTTGACAGAACAACACATCTGCCATGCTCTAGTGTTCAGCAGGGCGGGGACTTGGGAAAAAGAATCATAACAGGAAGCTCTGAGCGCAGACAGGTAAGTGGGACTGGGGCCGGGTCTAGGGGTCGCTTTCGGGGGGTTGTGGTACTTTTGGGAAGGAGGTTCGTTTTTACCACTCAGGGAGGGGGTGGGGTTCTTTTAAGAAGGGGGCAGGTTTTTGGGCCTCAGGGTAGGGGGTCAGGTAGGAGGTCATAATTTAGGGCTTAGGGTAGGGGGAGGGTGGTCGGAGTAGTGGCAAAATTAACCACGGATACCCCCTTACCCTTCATGCCTATACAACAACATTTCTTGGTAAAGGCATGCTTGGTAAAGGAATGCTTGGTTAAGATGCATTTGCGGTTCGAGCTGCATGGTAGAGACATGCGTGGTTTAGCCAATCATGACTCCATCATACAACTGCTTAGATGCATAATCTGGTGTATTACTTGAAGGCAGTACCATCTTCTTTGATTCCTTCAATCATTAGATTACTTTCAAATGGAAGTTATTTGATGTTGAACTTTCAGAGTTGCTGTGGGATGAGAGCAGATGTTTTGTATGAGGATTTGGTCTCTCAGATAGTCACATATTGCAATTCTGTTCTATTTCCTCCAAAGCGCACACCTATAGAAGCTAGCTTTTAATTGGCATATTTTCAGATGGCTTCTGTTTGCTTGGTATGTGAATCTGACCATTTTTTATTATATGGTTTGCTTTTTAGTATAGTTTTATATAGAAGCTGGGTCATTTCATGGCCAAGGGGAGGGTGTGATGAGACCTTCTTAGATCCACTGTGTTTCTCTTTTTAATTTTATATTTTATACATTTTAGCAGACTTCATTTTAGCAATGTTTTTTATTAGTTTCGCCTTGCGCAATATTATTTCTGAGAAGATGCTGCACATGCTGCTTGTTTTTAGAAAGCCTTCCTGCTACATTGTCTGTACACTTGATTAAAGGCTAAGAACAGAACAAGATATCTTTGTGTTTGCGTTGCCCACTCGGAGACAGCTTCCAACATCCAGATATATGACTGCATCAGAGCTGTACCTCTAACACACTGGTTTCATTATATAAAGAGTGCACTGTCCCTTTATGGGCCAGATGGGCATTCTAGCTATGACTGTCCTGGAACGACTGCTATGTTTGACATGCAATAGAAACAGGACAACCCAATAGTCCCCAAGGAACTGGGTAACATAAGTTTAAATAGAAAGAGGCTCCTTGAGGAATTATTTCCAATATCTCAACAATTTATATTAAGTCTTATATAAGTACTTTACTTCGAAAGAAAACATAAGCGACATGGCATCTTCATGAAATTTTTATATTATTTAGAAAATACTGTTTTAATTTTTCACAAGATTCTAAAGGCTCAAATAATAGGCAACAAAAACAACACTACAATTTCCTGTACATTTCCTGTAGTGTAGTACACCGTTGGTACAATATGTAATATACAAATATATACATAGGGTGCTCCTGTACATGCAGTCAATTAATCCAAAAATACAATATATACAAATCCTTATTTGGATAATTGTGAACCAAACGGTGTATATGCGTCGACGTTTCGGTCTCTAATATCTACTTTTCACCGAGACCATCCTCAGGACTAAGTGTTGCACAAGGAATCTACAAAAACATATACAATATATACAATCAGTATAAAGGATCCAGTTACTTATGTCCAATATATAATCGTCTGCTTACATTAAAATACCATCACCACACCCAGTGTGTGCCAAAAACTATACAAGATATATACATATGTACAACCATTAACTCCTTCACACCTCAAATAAGGTTCACCTCTACTCACTAGACAAGATGTCTTCCAAAGCCACAATCCACCACTACTTGTCAGGGTTATTGGCCCCACTCCTAGATACAAATTACACAAGATCAGTTTGAAATCCTATCCAACAGACAAAGATATTGCACAATATCGGGTCTGGAGCTTACCTCCATAGTAACTCCACTTGATATATATAGGGTTCTCTTGAGATCATGTGCACTAAGGCGGAAATCGGCTCTTCAATAGCCTGCCAACCATACAAACTGCAGAGGGAACAAACGTGAAATATCGAGTCACTAAAACCCATTAACCTCGGGGGAAGCCTACTCTCATGTCCTTAATTCAGGGCAAAGGACTTACTTGGAAAGCTTACATCCACAGACGCGACCGTGTTACTCAAGTCTCCGTCAGCGTCTGTACACTTGGTTAATGCGCGTCAATGTACTCCGTCGAGTCTATGCGCATGCGCACATCGTAGCGCTTGAATCACCGCGTATGGCGGCCATCTTAGAAAGGAGTGTAATCTATGAAGATACCCGTGTAAATAGGAATAAAATCACCTTAAATAGTGCAATAACCGCTGAATACCGACAATTTAATAAACAGCATAACAAGGCTAAAGATCCTTAAAGGGAACCACACAAATTAACTAAAATTAACAAAAATTAAAATTAACAAAAAGAGTGGATATCATGACCAGGACCAGTCAAAGAATACCTACAGCTCGCTATAATCTCACTATAACTACAGGTTGTAAAAAACAGGTTACAAAAAAATTGTAAAAAATATAGGGTCAGAAAGTGAAGCGTTTCAACCTTATAAAGTTGCCAAATTGTGCCATTCAACACATTGGTTTAAACCATGCTCAACTGTCTTTCCAGTCCAAATCCATCTATTCTCTTTTAATGTAAGTAGACGATCCACATTGGTCCTTCTTTTAGAACCTTTAACAATCTCTAATACATACCATTTCATATCTTTAGGACCATGAGATTGTTGTATGTAATGTTCCACTAATGGGGCAGTTAATACTTTGCACCTTATGCGGGACTGGTGTTGGATTATTCTTTTCCTCACTTCTTGGGTGGTTTTGCCTATGTACAATAATTTGCATGGGCATTCTATGCAATAGATGACATTCCTTGTGAGGCAATTCGAATGATGTTTGAAAACAATTTGTTTTTCATTCAATACACAGATTTTAGTTGGTGAAGTAGTGTCACATGCGGCACATTGTCCACATGGGTAATGTCCTACAATAGGTGGAAGCCCCCATTGATTATGTAGAGTGGAAGGTTTGGGTTCCCTATAGGTTTTAACCAAGTGATCCCGGAGGTTTCTTGCTCTTTTAAACGCAAATCTGGGAAAATTTAGTTGTGGCTCAACTTTTTGTATCAGATGCCAATTTTTTGAAATAATTCTCTTGATCTGATTGGACTCAGTGCCAAAAGTAGTTATGCAGGCAATGGTGTTCTCAGTACCTTCCTTCCTCTTGTATTCATCAAGCAATGCCGTGCGATCATAGTACCATGCACGTTTGAGTGCTCGTTTAACTAGCCTATATGGGTATTGTCTGGCACTCAATTTTTGTTGGAGAATCTTAGCCTCCCTGAAATAGTCCTCCCTCTTGGTACAATTACGTTTGATTCGCAAAAATTGTCCAAAAGGGAGGTTATCTCTTAGATTTCTCGGGTGGTGACTAGAGTATTTCAGCAAGGTGTTACGTGCTGTGGGCTTCGTATACAGGTCCACTGCCAACACACCGTTGTCATTCTTGATGGTCAGATCCAAGAAATTTATAGACTAATTACTATATTCAATCGTGAAACGTAAATTAGGATTTTGCTCATTGAGCCATGCATGGAAGGATAAGAGATGATCTTCTGGGCCCTCCCAAATTAGACACACATCATCTATATACCTTAGGTATTTTTTAACTTGTTTACCAAAAGGGTTATTATTGAAAATAACTTTCTCTTCAAAATCTGCCACGTAAAGGCTCGCTATATCAGGTGCGAAAATCGCCCCCATAGCCACCCCCTTGCGTTGACCATAGAAATCATCATTGAATATAAAGTAATTCCGTTCCAGTGCTATCTTTTGGCACTGAGTCCAATCAGATCAAGAGAATTATTTCAAAAAATTGGCATCTGATACAAAAAGTTGAGCCACAACTAAATTTTCCCAGATTTGCGTTTAAAAGAGCAAGAAACCTCCGGGATCACTTGGTTAAAACCTATAGGGAACCCAAACCTTCCACTCTACATAATCAATGGGGGCTTCCACCTATTGTAGGACATTACCCATGTGGACAATGTGCCGCATGTGACACTACTTCACCAACTAAAATCTGTGTATTGAATGAAAAACAAATTGTTTTCAAACATCATTCGAATTGCCTCACAAGGAATGTCATCTATTGCATAGAATGCCATGCAAATTATTGTACATAGGCAAAACCACCCAAGAAGTGAGGAAAAGAATAATCCAACACCAGTCCCGCATAAGGTGCAAAGTATTAACTGCCCCATTAGTGGAACATTACATACAACAATCTCATGGTCCTAAAGATATGAAATGGTATGTATTAGAGATTGTTAAAGGTTCTAAAAGAAGGACCAATGTGGATCGTCTACTTACATTAAAAGAGAATAGATGGATTTGGACTGGAAAGACAGTTGAGCATGGTTTAAACCAATGTGTTGAATGGCACAATTTGGCAACTTTATAAGGTTGAAACGCTTCACTTTCTGACCCTATATTTTTTACAATTTTTTTGTAACCTGTTTTTTACAACCTGTAGTTATAGTGAGATTATAGCGAGCTGTAGGTATTCTTTGACTGGTCCTGGTCATGATATCCACTCTTTTTGTTAATTTTAATTTTTGTTAATTTTAGTTAATTTGTGTGGTTCCCTTTAAGGATCTTTAGCCTTGTTATGCTGTTTATTAAATTGTCGGTATTCAGCGGTTATTGCACTATTTAAGGTGATTTTATTCCTATTTACACGGGTATCTTCATAGATTACACTCCTTTCTAAGATGGCCGCCATACGCGGTGATTCAAGCGCTACGATGTGCGCATGCGCATAGACTCGACGGAGTACATTGACGCGCATTAACCAAGTGTACAGACGCTGACGGAGACTTGAGTAACACGGTCGCGTCTGTGGATGTAAGCTTTCCAAGTAAGTCCTTTGCCCTGAATTAAGGACATGAGAGTAGGCTTCCCCCGAGGTTAATGGGTTTTAGTGACTCGATATTTCACGTTTGTTCCCTCTGCAGTTTGTATGGTTGGCAGGCTATTGAAGAGCCGATTTCCGCCTTAGTGCACATGATCTCAAGAGAACCCTATATATATCAAGTGGAGTTACTATGGAGGTAAGCTCCAGACCCGATATTGTGCAATATCTTTGTCTGTTGGATAGGATTTCAAACTGATCTTGTGTAATTTGTATCTAGGAGTGGGGCCAATAACCCTGACAAGTAGTGGTGGATTGTGGCTTTGGAAGACATCTTGTCTAGTGAGTAGAGGTGAACCTTATTTGAGGTGTGAAGGAGTTAATGGTTGTACATATGTATATATCTTGTATAGTTTTTGGCACACACTGGGTGTGGTGATGGTATTTTAATGTAAGCAGACGATTATATATTGGACATAAGTAACTGGATCCTTTATACTGATTGTATATATTGTATATGTTTTTGTAGATTCCTTGTGCAACACTTAGTCCTGAGGATGGTCTCGGTGAAAAGTAGATATTAGAGACCGAAACGTCGACGCATATACACCGTTTGGTTCACAATTATCCAAATAAGGATTTGTATATATTGTATTTTTGGATTAATTGACTGCATGTACAGGAGCACCCTATGTATATATTTGTATATTACATATTGTACCAACGGTGTACTACACTACAGGAAATGTACAGGAAATTGTAGTGTTGTTTTTGTTGCCTATTATTTGAGCCTTTAGAATCTTGTGAAAAATTAAAACAGTATTTTCTAAATAATATAAAAATTTCATGAAGATGCCATGTTGCTTATGTTTTCTTTCGAAGTAAAGTACTTATATAAGACTTAATATAAATTGTTGAGATATTGGAAATGTTTGACATGCAGCTCTGCTTACACTGATCTTCCATCCTTTGGAGAGGGATTGCCAATTCCACATTGGGCTGATTCCTTGATCCAGTTATCCAGGTATGGGGTGCAGGTAAACCTAAGAGATCGGGCAGAGGATACACCCAATATGCTCTTAGAGTAGCGGTAGGGATTGTTAGAAATATTTACATAGAGAAATCAGACTGCCATAGTTGGACTGTTTATTCTTTTTACCATGTTCATCATGCTGGTTACTTTGCTTTGTTTTATCTTCCTAATAATCACCAGTCATTCTTTCTATGTGGGGTTATGATTGTTTTAATAAATGTATTGAAAATGGTATTTGTATCTTTCCTTGTGTTTAACATGGTCATGCATAAGTAAATAATGAACAGGGAAGATCTGTTTCCACAATTCACAGGGAGATTAGAGTGTCATGTTTGAGGTTGCCAAAATCACATCCCACCCCAGAAAGGTTAGGGATTCAGGTAGGGCACTGTGAGCTAGCTAGGAATTGACCCAACAGTCTCTGGTGGTGTAGATGAACTTAGCCCTTGCATTCTGCAGTCTTGGGTCCTAATATGCTATCCTACCTTTTCAAGTGAAAACCGTATACATCGTCTTGTGATAAACTGAGGCAAAAGCCACTCTAATTCAGAAGTTAATCCATGAAGTGTATATAGGGCTGACCACTGACTTTTGACCTAGATTGGGAGACTTCCCATTAGTCCGAGACATAACTGGTCTAGACCCGCATGAAAAAAATACATTGAATCAGAGTACATGTTTATTGCATGTTTAATACAGGTTCGCTGTCAAACCTTAAAATGTAGATATTGCCTAGCTTGTAGCAGATTTCTGTCACCTTATGTGATAGGAAAGTCATTGTTTAGATAAATTGACACTTTCAGAAATCTGAGAAAGATAATGATGTGTTGAATGTGGACCAAAGGCATACAGGATCATTTAACGTGAGAGTCTGCTTTGGAATTTTAGGACAAGGGAAGTGCCTCGTAGTCATAACCAGGCAACAGAATGTACCATAATGGGGGGGGGGGTAAATAGGATGTTTGCTGTGTTACAGTGAAACATATCCTACCCACCATTCAGTGCACTTTTGTCTGTATCTGCATGGTGTAAGATGATACCATAGGTGGATCTTCTCTTTACATGACCTAAGCAATTATTATGTCCTTCCCCTTACTGCCATACCTTCCATGGGCAAGTGACATCCATCCGTGTGTGTGCGTGTGTGTGTGTGTATGTGTGTTTGTGTGTGTGTGTCATTTTGAAACATTTGCAAATGATATGGTAGAATTGGAAGAGGAATCACTTTTCCCAGATGATGCTGACTCTGTTGCTGTCTGAGCTTAGCTTTTCCTAAAACTATCCTTTTTCTCTAGTTCTCTCTCCTTTTCTTGCCTTTCCCGTTCCCTTTCCTGCTCTTTAAACTCCATATTTCACCCCACATGAATCAATTTTTCCTATTTCTTTGATTCCTTCTTTCCTCTTCTTCCTGGTGTGCTAATCTCAGCCTCTCCCTTTCAAGCTCCCTGGCGTTCTCCTCTTCCTTAGCCTTAGCTTTCTGGAGATACGATTGCAAGTTCAAGTATCAATTAGACTAAATTGAATTGAATTGAAATCAAATTTATAACGCGCGACTAAGCCCGTAGGCATCAAGACGCCTAACCAAAGAAAATCAAAAAAGGCAAAACCAGAGCTAAGGATAGGCTTTGGCAAATAGCCACGTCTTAAGGGCCTTTCTAAAGCCTTGCTTTGAGGGAAGGGTTTTAATCTCAGACGGCAGAGAGTTCCACAACCTTGGAGCCAAAGTTGAAAAGGCTCTGCCACCCCACCTAGCTCTACGGACACGGGGGATTGATAGCAAGAATTTGTTAGCAGAGCGCAAGGATCTGGAAGGGGTATATGGAATTAACAGGTCCCTCAGGCCTCCAGATTTGTAAGTGGCCAGGGCCCCATAGATCAAACAAAGGGACTTAAAAGAAATCCTGGCCTCAATTGGAAGCCAATGCAATGCTTTCCTGGCAGCCGTGGCAGAGGCCCGCCTAGGGAGATCTAGCACAAACTTTGCGGCGGCATTTGCACCATTTGAAGTCGCATTATCAGACTCTTGTTAATGCCAAGGTATAAGGCATTACAATAATCTAGTCTTGAGCCTATTAATGCTATTACAATTTGCTTTCTGGCTTGAGGGGACAGGTAATGTTTTATCTTCCTCAGGATGTTTATTATGCCCCAGCAGGTGGAAATAGTCCTACTTACTTGCTGACCCAACCCCAAAAAAGGGTCAATCATGACTCCTAGGTTCCTGGCCAGGGCAGTGGGTGTTGGGCACACGCCCAAAGATGAAGGCCACCATTCCGCCGACCAAATGTCCTCCTTACCTCCAAACACCAGAATTTCTGTCTTCTGGCCATTGAGCTTCAATGAATTGCAAATCATCCATTGAGCCACTGCCTCCATGCAGTGTCTAAAATTGGAGGCAGCCGAGATGGCAGGTTGGGCGAGAGACATCAATATCTGTGTGTCGTCAGCGTAGGAGACTACCTCCATCCCGCAAGATCTAATGAGCCTGGCAAGTGGGGTCACATAAATGTTAAAAAGGGTCGAACTTAATGCCAACCCCTGAGGGACCCCACACTGCACAGGAAGGGATGGAGATAGGAACTCCCCCAGCTTAACTCTTTGTTTCCTCTGGCCGAGGAAGGAGGTCAGCAAACTAAGTGCGGACCCCTCAACCCCTATCTCCCTCAGACGAGATGTTAACACTGAGGGAGACAGGGTATCAAACGCAGCCGTAAGATCTAGCAGGATGAGGAGAGTAGTCTGGCCCTTATCCACTCTAGTGCGGATGTTATCAAGCACAATGGTAAGGGCCGACTCCGTACTATGCTCTCTCCGGAATCCATGCTGCGAGTGATCTAAAAGGCCAGAGGTTTCCAGGAAGGCAGCAAGATGCTGGTTGAGATGTGTTTCCAACATCTTTGCTGGGGCTGGGAGCAGCGAAATGGGGCGGAAGTTTTTGAGAACGCCCGGGTCGAATGTAGGCTTTTTTAGCAGTGGTTTCACCACCGCTCTTTTCCATTGTAGCGGGAAGGTCCCATCTCTCATTGCCCTGTTCATGATCTCTAATAGCAGAGGCAGGAGAGTCTCCTTGCATTGTTTAAGAAGTTTCAGGGGGCAAGGGTCTAAGGGAGATCCCGACCTAGTCTTGAGTAGGAGAACTTCAAGTTCCTGTAGGGAGAGGAGTGGAAAGCTGGAAAAACACCCTGACGGTACCTCCTCGGAATATGTTAATGGGGGGACAGGAAAGCACGGAGAGGAAGATAGTGCCGACCTCTGAGATTCTAAAGCCGAATAAATGTCCACAATTTTAGATTGAAAGAATTGTGCAACATCATTACAGAGCTGCTGTGAGCTAACAACAGGGTCCGGCACCTTCAATGATGTGAGCGTGTCTACGATCTTAAACAGCTCTTTCGGCGAGGAAAGTGAGGAAGTCAGAGAGGTGAAATACTCTTGTTTAGTCCTTATCACCTCCATTTTGTACTTCTTTAGGAGGGTTTTGTGACTATCCCTCTCTCGCAGATCCCAGCTAGTCCTCCAAAGGCGTTCCTGTCTTCGAACTCCCTGCCTAAGGAGTCTTAATGATTCCGAGAACCACGGTGCCGATGGGCTTTTCCTCGCGGAGTAACGCAGTGAGGCAGGGGCCAAGTCATCAATAGCTGTTTTGATGGCAGTATCCAACCTCTCTACTGCATTACCTACGTCCTCCTCTGAGGTGATCATCCGACTGGGCAGTCTAGGGGCGAGCATGTCATTGGTAATGCTTTTGAGGTTACGCCTCAATTCCATTTTACTTGGCTCATTCACCTTGCTCTTGACAGTAGGGATCGTTAATTCTAAAGGGATCGCAAAATGGTCCGAGAGAGAGGGATGGGAGTCCCGATGGTCAGCCGGGGGTCGTTAGAAAAGACCCCATCCAGCAAATGACCTGCTTGATGGGTGGGATCATTGACTAGCTGTTTCATCCCACATCCGGAGAAAATATACAATAGGGATAGTTTCCTTTGACTCCAGATTTTCCAAATGGAAATTCATGTCCCCCAGAACAGTAAGATGCTCACAGCCAAAGTGTGGCTCTAAAATAGTGAGCATGTGATGACCAAAATCTGTTCTGGTCCCCGGTGGTCTGTAAATGAGGAAGCCCGGAAACGGAACTGCATATGATCCGTTGATAGAAAACTGAAGGGCCTGAAAGGAGTTTTGCGGTGTGGAGAGTGGGATAGTATGGCAGGAAAAGCAGTCTCTGTGAAGGATGCCCAGCCCCCCCAATACGTCCCACTCTATCCTCCCTCACCAACGAATAACCATCCGGTACTGCCTCAACCAAATCAGGTCGCGAGGAGTCCTTGGCCCACGTTTCTGTGATGAAGATCCAGGCGGGTTTTCTGAACAAGACGAAATCCTTAAATGCGAGAATATTCTTAATCAAAGACCTCGCATTTATGAGAAACCCCTTATCGCTCCTCATCGTAGTTCCCGATTTCGCACTTGAACCTACCGGTGTGACGACCACAATAGGAGCCGGCACCGTAAGAGTAGGCCGAAAACAGTGACAGCCTGGGGAGGTCAAAAGCGACTCTGGGGCGTACCTATGATGGCAAGGCAGTGTGGGAGGCTTGAGAGTCAGCAGGTCCTGCCAGGAATAGCTGATCTCACTGAACTCACCGTCAGCATGTCCAGTCTCCCAGCCATCCAGCCCGTCCTTAGCGCGGACGGGCGCAGACGGGCTGGACTCTGGCGTGACTCCGACGTTACTGCGGCACACACGCCGCACGCACACGCTGCGCGCTTGCATGTTTCGCCTATATAGGGCTCTAGCGAGTCAGCCTGACTGCTAGAGCGCTCCCTGGACTGGCGACCTACCTACCCCCAAGATGGCGCCTATGTTAACAGAAAGCGCGAAACGCGCTGGAAAGGACCCGCTGAAGCCGCGGTGAATGGCCCAATTATGGTGCAAGTGAGTGGGATAATTTAAAAACTGGGGAAAAGTGCTATACAACTAATTTAAATGAACAGACATTAAGTCCAACCAAGGGAATAATTCCTGGATTCAGTGACAATGATATCTTCGAAATATGTGGTCCTCAGTGCCTTGGGAAACACTGGAGAGAAAATTTGGAAATATGCTTAAGCTGTGCCTCATGAAAAACTATGCTGTGGGGCTAGGAGAACCTGACACTACAGCACTGCCTCTCTGAATTCCTATCATGCTACCCTCTCCAAAGTCTAGCACAGTTTATTTGCACTCCTTCAGTTTCTCTAATTGGCTTCTAATGTAACTCACACAATTTCAATCATACTTTGGCACTAGGGTGACAGGTAGTATGCTTGTAAATGCCCCCCTCCTCTTCATCTCCTGTCTATCAAGACATTTCATCTGCCTTGCCATGTCGGTAAGCAGGTGATATGTAATATAATAATCAAATCTGGAGAAGGACACTACCTAACACAGTGGACATGTGTGCATTTAATTGCTTTCAAATATTGGAGATTTCTGTGATCAATCAAAAAGTAATGTTATGGTTACCTTCCTGTAGATGATGGTGCCAGTGTGAAAAGGCTCTTGATTACCCCAGTATTGGAACTTTCATAGATTCCCATGCTTTGTATCATTCCCCGTCGTCGGAATGGGAGTCTCGGTAACAAAAATACCATAGCTGTAGGTACCAAAGACAAAGGAAAAAGGCCTAGGCCTCATTCCCTTTTGTAGCTATCACCCTCTTTGTGTAAAAGACACCAAACTTAGGCATCAGCCAATCAGAAGTGCCTCACCCCTTAGAACCTTCCTGAAGGAACCTCAGAGCCTCAGATTTTCTACTGCACGTTGTGCTTAGGGAGTCTCCTGTGAGCTTTGCTCAACTTCTACTCTTTTAAGGAATTTCTTTTGGATATTTTCTTCAGAATCTTTCAGATTCACTTCAGGATTGTTGACTGCCTTCCGGGATGTCTGAAATGGGGAAGAAAAAAGCCCTTTTCAAGCCATGTTCCACCTGTGGCAAGAAAAGGCTTTTTGTGGAGGATAAGCACAAAGACTGCATCTATTGCCTCTATCCTGACCACCAGGCTGCTGACTGCAAGATCTGTCGCACCTTTTTAACCCCTTGTATGCTGATGACGAACCCCAGCCGTCATGCACTACGGTGCTGTGTGCTGATGACGGCTGGGGTTCGTCATGGCCCGCCCCTGTTCGTTTGTTTACCGCACAGCGGCGGAAACGGGCCAGCAGCGAAGGGGTTAACCAAGACCCTCCGGGACCGTGAGGGTAGACTTTTGACATGGCTCCAGAAGCTAAAATCCAGGAAGGAGACTGTCTCTAGTGACAGTGAGGATGCAGCGTTGATGTCTTCCTCAAGAAGGTCAGTGAAGAGGGGTAGGGGTTCCCCTTCTCCTTCTGTGGAAAGGCCTTCTAAGGCCTCCAAAAAGACCCCCAGTGAGTCTGAGAGCCTAGGTCCCAGCAAATCTCCTCACAGAGGTGAAAAGGAGAGGGTAGGACCTGTTACGCCTTCAAAAGGTGAGAAGACTGCCTCAGCCTTCAAAAAACCTTCTTCCCAGTCTTCTGAGAGGAGCTCTAAGTCCTCGACGACGAAGACGTCGACGGCGGAGGTACCGTCGACGAAAAAAATCGACATCGAAGTTGATATCGTTGACTATGACGTCGACGGGACTTTCGTCGACGAAGGTACCGTCGACGGCAGGTACATCAGCGTCGACGACGAAGGCCCCGACGACGAAGGCGCCGACGACGAAGGTTACAGTGTCACCGATGACGATGGTGACGACGTCGACGGTGATGACGACGACATCGACGACGACGGTCTAGTCGATGAGGGCATCCACTCTGACGATGACGACGGCTGGGGTGTCCACAGTTTCCTCGTCGACGACTTCGACGACCCCCGATCTCGTCGACGCATGTACAGCCGTCGACGACGGAACCGTCGACGATATTGTCCTCTGAAAAAAGGATTACTATTTCTGTGACAAGAATCACGCCGGAGATGACTTCTCCGAGGAGTGTGTTCCCCCTACTGCCAACCATGCTTTTTCAAGAAGGGGAGTCAGAGGAGGAGGACCAGGACTCTTACAGCTATGCCAATAGTCCCTCCCAACTTCTAGTCAAGTGCCAGGAGACGGACTCTGAGGGTGAATACGTCCACAAGGGGATTGGTCATCATCAAACGGCCCAGTCACAACATCATTCTCGGCAGGATATGGTGACGGTGCCATCTTCTTTTCTCCAAGATCTGCATAACATGCTGCAGGACTACAAATCTAGGGCGAATAGGCCAGTTCAAGTCCCGGCAGCACCTGCTGCACCTACAGTGGTTTCGGCCTCGCCAGTGACGCCAACTTTACCGGCTCAGTTTTCTCCTCAGCCTCAAGCATCCTTCCAACAGGATTCCTCCGGCTGCAAGAGGCCCATGATGATTCCTCGGATGGGGATCAGCAGTCGGATCATGACTCTATTCCTAATACTGAATATGATGAATATATCATTGCTGATCCCGCTTCACCAGTCCCAGATCCGGCGGATTCCCTGCCAGCGGACATTGGGGGCTTCCATCAGTTGATGGAGAGAGCAGCTGGCAGATTCAAATTGGCCATGCCTAAGGTTACTACTGATTGTTTCCTATACGATTTCAAAGAGCCTTTTAGGAAATCGACAAGATCCATTCCTATTGTGGATCATCTGTGGAAGGGGGCCTTAAGGCCATGAAGAACCCTGCGACGGTGGTCCCTGTGCCACCGCGTCTGGACAAGAAATACAAGGCACCCGAAGAGGGTCCGGCGGCCTTAACGGGTCATCCAAGACCAGACTCCGTTATCTCGCAGGCGGCGCAGAGAAAATCCTGTAACCCCTCTGCTCCCTTAACAGCTCCACCAGACAAGGAAGGGCGGAGATTGGACAATACGGGGAAGAGATTCTCATCGATAGCGAGTTTACTAGTACGAACTGCTAATGCCCTGGCAATCTTGGGGAGATATGACCGCCAGCTTTGGTGTTATATCGCCCCGTACATTGACCAGCTGCCGCCGGAGTCAACATCTCAAGCAAAAAAGATCTTGCAAGACGGAGAAGCGACTTCAATGGAAATCATTGACTGTGCAATGGACATTGCAACCACAGCGTTTCGATCCCTGGCTGGGGCGGCAGTTCTCCGTCGCCAAGGATGGCTCAAGGCGACTTGGTTCCGGCCTGAGATCCAGAACAAGGTCCTTGATCTCCCGTTTGATGGGGAGGCATTATTCGGGAAACTCATTGACGATACACTTCAAGAAATAAAAAAGGACACAGAGACTGCCAGGTCCTTGGGGACCCTTCAATACCGCAAGTCTCCTTTTAAGGGATCCAGAGGCAGAGGTAGTACCCATAGGGGATCCTTCCAACAACAGCGCTATTCCTCCACGGGCTTAGGTTCCCATCAGTACCCTCAGCCTTATCAACAGTGTCAGGGCCAGTCTACAAACTACTCCAGGCCTTACAATAAGGGGAAACAGGCTGGACGAGGACGGGAATCGTCAAAGCGCCAATAGCGGCCTCCTGGCTCTTCCTACTGGACCCTCCTTCAAGAGATCATCAGTTGGAGGCAGGGTCACCAAATACCTTCAAAACTGGTCCAGGATAACATCGGACCGTTGGGTGCTCAACATCATTCGGAAAGGGCATACTTTGGAATAAACGCATGTCCCTCCAACCAAGCCCCCAGCAGCCATTCCGTCGAAAGACCTGCGTCTCGAGGTCCAACCGATGCTCCGGAAGGGAGCGGTAGAGCCGGTTGCCTCAAACCAAAGGGGACAAGGATTCTATTCCAGGTTCTTCCTGGTGAGGAAGACGCTAGAAAAATGGCACCCCATTTTAGACCTCAGGGAGCTAAACTCCTATCTCATCTCTCTGTCCTTCCGGATGGTCTCTCTCCAGGACATCTTGAAGCTCATCAATCCGGGGAATTTCATGGCCACGCTCGATCTCGAGGATGCGTATTTCCACGTTCCGATTCACCCAGCACACAGAAGGTTTCTGCGATTCACAGTAGCCAAGAGCCATTTTCAGTTCAGGGTTTTACCCTTTGGACTCCGCTCAGCCACGAGAATTTTTACAAAGGTGCTGGCGCCAGTAGCAGCTTTCGTGCAAAGGAACCATTTCCAAGTCTTCCCCTACCTGGATGACTGGTTGCTGAAAGCTCCGTCCAGGGTGGCAGCGCTGGAGGCTGTTCAAGCTTGTACGAATTTGTTTCAGAATCTAGGCCTCACTCTGAACAACGAGAAGTCCTCTCTGGTCCCGTCCAAAAAGGCTCGCTTCCTGGGGGCGCTCTTGGATTCAAAGCTCTCAAGAGCCTTCCATGCTCTGGAAAGGAGGGAAAAATTACAGACCTTGGCTCAGGACTTACGGGCAAGAAGGTGTCTTTCTGTATGCCGCTACAAATCTCTACTGGGGGTGATTTCATCGTGTATTCCCCTGATTCCCCATTGTAGACTGAGAATGCGTCCTCTGCAGGAGGAACTGGACAACCAGTGGCAACAGGTCCACAGTTCATTCGAGGACATGGTGATGGTCACTCCAAGGATGAAAGAAGCAACCTTATGGTGGACAGATCAAAACAACTTGTCCCAAGGTCTATCCTTCGTAAGCGACCCGTCCCCACATGTAGTGACAACGGACGCGTCATTGGAGGGTTGGGGAACAGTGATGCAAGACCTGCATGTCAGCGGTCATTGGTCGCCCCAGGAGAAATGTCTCCACATCAACCATTTAGAGCTAAGGGCGATAAGACTGGCTCTGCAAGCTTTTCTTCCTCACCTGGAAGGTTCGCAAGTGCTTATCAGGACGGACAACACCACGGTCATGCACTATGTGAACAAGGAAGGAGGAACCAGATCTCATCCATTGTTGCAAGAAGCTCAACAGATCTGGGAATGGGCGATCCTTCAGAGGATATCGCTGAAGGCAGAACACTTACCAGGGGTCCTAAATGAAAACGCCGACAGACTGAGCAGGTCATCCTCAGTCAGCCACAAATGGGAATTGAATCACAGAGTTTTGGAAGAGGTCTTCAGCCAGTGGGGCAGACCGGAGATCGATCTTTTTGCCACTCCGACCAACAAGAAATGCCGGTCTTATGCAAGCAGGCTTCACCATCGAGGTTCTCTGGGGAGTGCACTTTCGATAACATGGTCGAGGACATTTGTCTACTCTTTTCCTCCCATACCTCTGATCCCACGACTTATCAGGAAGATCAAGGTGGAGCCGTGCAGGATGATCCTGATAGCCCCGGCTTGGCCGAGGCAGTTCTGGTACACGGAGCTCCATCTGTTGTCGATAGCTCCTCCTCTTACTTTGAGAGTTCTGCCGGATCTTCTCACAATGTCCGACGGATAAATTTGGCACCCAGATCCACAGTCGTTACACCTGACTGCATGGCTCCTGAGCAGCGAGAGTTTATGAACCTATCCTTAACAAGAGAGATTAAGGAGGTTCTGTCCCAGGCAAGGGCTCCTTCAACGAACAGGACTTACCGCCTTATGTGGAAAAGATTTTGTTGCTGGTGTAGGAAAGAAAGCATTGATCCTTTCACTTCCAAGCCTCATCAGATCCTACCTTATCTGCTGTCCTTGGCTAAGTCGGGACTAGCCCATTCATCGATTAAGGTCCATTTGGCTGCATTATCAAGGTTCAGAAGGACAGGGTCTGGTCCTTCCTTGTGGTCTTCCAGGATTATCAAGCAATTTCTTAAGGGCTTGTTCAGGGTCTATCCACCAGTGAGACCGCCCCCTCCTACATGGCATTTAAATCTAGTCCTTTCACAACTCATGAAGGGCCCATTTGAACCAATCCATCGTTTTGACATGAAATACCTTTCGTGGAAATTGGCTCTCCTCCTTGCTCTCACGTCGGCTAGGCGTGTTGGAGAATTGCAGGCTTTGACCATCCAAGAACCTTTCCTTCAATTCAAGAGAAACACTGTGATCATGAGAACTAATCCTAGGTTTATGCCTAAGGTTCCCTTGAACGAGCCGGTCATTCTGAAGGCGTTCTTTCCTCAACCGGCTACGTCAGCAGAAAGAGCATTGCATTCGCTGTATGTGCAACAGTGCTTGAAATTCTATTTAGAACTTACTAAAGGTTTTTTAAAATCCTCACAGCAATTTGTTGCCTTCGGAGGTCCAAGTAAGGGCTTCCGCTATCCAAACAGGGTGTTTCAAGATGGATCACGAGTGCCATTCTGCATTGTCACAAGACTGCAGGAAAACCTCTAACTGGAAAGATCTGAGCACATTCCATATGTGATTTTCTTGCTAACTGCTTGCTACTCTGATACAAAGAATGGGAATCTATGAAAGTTCAAATACTGGGGTAAGAAACAGGTTACTTACCTGTAACTTTGGTTCCCCAGTATTGGTAACTTTCATAGATTCCCATGCGCCCACCCACCTCCCCGAGGAAAGCTCAGCCTACAACAGATATGGTGTCTAAGTACACAATGGCTACGAAAATCTGAGGCTCTGAGGTTCCTTCAGGAAGGTTCTAAGGGGTGAGGCACTTCTGAGTGGCTGATGCCTATGTTTGGTCTCTTTTACACAAAGAGAGTGATATGCTACAAAAGGGAATGAGGCCTAGGCCTTTTTCCTTTGTCTTTTGTACCTACAACTATGGTATTTTTGTTACCGAGACTCCCATTCCTACGACGGGGAATGATACAAAGCATTGGAATCTATGAAAGTTACCAATACTGGGGAACCAAAGTTACAGGTATGTAACTTGTTTTCTTTCCAATAACTCATCGTCATCTATTGTGTAGTTTTAGTCTCTACTAGTCTAAATCCAGGCATAACAAAGTACCGGATGTAGAGCTTCAGTTTCTGGGGTGAAACAGCTCCTATGTAAAGAAAGTAGTGTCAATCCCAACTATGAAAAGAAGCTGAACATCCGGACGTCAAAAACCTCCATTCAATGTAGAAAAGGCAGTTTCTTGGTCTTCAACCCAGGGAATCGGGTTTCCTTTCTTGGTCAGTTCTACAATGAGCCTAATGATGGTGGAAAATCGTAGATGAAATTGGTGAAGCTTACAACTTTGTATGTATTTGACTCTAGTTGGCCGAGGCCACCTTAGAATTATTTATTCCAAAACCCTTCTCTGAAATCAGAAAATCCAAGAGCGAGACTTCTGATACTTCAGAGAGGCACTTTTCGAACCTAGCATACATTGAATGTCTTTGTAAGTGGGTGAGTACCTTTTTAACATGCTCCCAATGTTGCTGAATGTTCTCTGTATAAATGTGTATACTATCTACATATACCATCATGACGGTATCCAACAAGTCTCTAGAGATGCCATTAACAAAATGTTGAAAATCAAAGGGTATTCCACAAATCAAGGGGCTGTTGTTGTGAATTTCCATTAATCTCCCTCTGTGGTTCTGACAAGACTGTAAACTCCCAGTAAATCAAGCTTCAAGAAGATCTTGGCAAATTTGACTTGTTCCAATGATACAGATATATTAGGAAGAAGTCTATTCTGATGGTGACAGCATTCAACTCATGGTAATTATATGCAGTTTGTATTCCCCACTTGTTTTCAGTATGAAAAACGTAAGTCTTAGCAGGCGCCTTTGAATGCATCCCTTGTCAAAGTTTCTTTTAGATATCATTTGAGCATGTGATCTTCTTTTATTGTCAAGAGATAATAACTTCAATGTGAAATATGTGTTCAAGGAGCAAGGTCTGTGGCAGCATCATATTCTTAATTGAGGTCGCAAATTTACTTTAAGTGGCTGGAATCTAATCCGTTAGGGATCTTGTTCTCTGGCTAAATCTGTTTTTGGATTTCAACCCTCTTCATTTTTCGCTTCTGTGAGTTTTTTGGTTGGGTATCACCTTTTTAAACAATATAATGCATAAAACGAAATAGAATGAATTTGCTAGTGGCTCACATGATAATGGCATCACAGCCACGTGGCTCCTAATTCATTGGGAAAGGTTGGAGAGTCTATGATATTTCCTATGTGCTTACCTTATGTCTACCAAAGGTGTTCATAAGCAGTTGTTTGGTTTCATCTGGTACTGTACCAGACATAAGTGATTTGCCACCAGTTCCTTTGAGTTCTTCATACTCATGTTTGGTGATAGCGGATATGGTTAAAGCAGATGAAAATCTTGAACCACAAATCAGCCAAATGCACCAGAATCCACTAATGCGTAGAGGGTAATGGGACATCCTGGTTTTGTAATACACACTTGCCAGAAAAAGTGTGACTTTCAAAGGACACACTGATCAAGATTGGATAAACTCACCCTACGTTTATCTTCTAGGGATGAGCAGACCCATTAACTGACAGATTAGGACTATGTTCTACATAATAGCCTGGATTACCACAGACAGTATTGGCATTCGTTTTTTTTCTGCTGGTGCATTTTTTTCTCCAATTGAGAGTCTTCCTTACACCCTCCCACCTGCATTTGTTCCTCAACCAGTAATTTCTTACAAGACTTTTTAACCTGGAAAAGTGTGAGGTTCGGCAAAGAAACTCTTCTCCTTTTCTTCTTTGTTGTTCTGCATCGAATTATAGGGTTAAATCAATGACAGCTGAAATGGTAGTGATTCGATTAACCGCCAAAGAGAGGGCATCTTTTAACTCTTTCTTAAGGCCTTGATAAAAGGCAGCAGCTGGTGTCTCCTTTGTCCAGGTGACTTCAGCCATTTACTGTTGACACTGACTTGTATAGTAGACAAGATCTTGATTGCCTTGCCTTGGAGTAAGAAACCATCACCTTAAGTTGAGTCATGAATCGTGTAGAATTAGCAAGGCAGTGACTCTTTTAAAAAGGCCCTGGCTCCCTTTGGTAGGGTAGGACAACATGAAGGTAATTTTACCCTTGTCAGTGGAGAAATACTATAGCCTTAATAAATAATATAATTGACACTTCACCAAAAGTGACTTAAACTCTGAGGAATTGCATGAATATTTTTCATGTGGGGCTAGCAGCATATATTTCCAAAACTGTTTTTACTAATAACCCCTCAATTGGATTACTTGCCCAGCAACTGCTACTGATAACAGGAGAGGAACATGTTATTGGACTAGAGCTTACTGGTGTTTTGGATGAAGTGAAGATTTGATTAATGTAATTCAAAAGAAAGGCAATCTTCTGACTATGCGATACAAAATAAGGAAGAATGTTAGCAATGCTTGAACCGCTGCCTGAAGTGAACTCTCAGCAAGATCCATGTCTGATATGGACTGGCAAACTGCCCAGCTTCTTCCGAAGTTTCAGAACTGCTGAGAGATCCGGCTGTCCGTGACTCTCTCTGGAGGTATGGAGTACTTTAGTACTTCGTAAGAGAAGGAAGGGAAAAACAGGGAAGGGAAGCAGAATATAAAGGCAAGTGAGGGGTCGTAGGCTGGTGAGGGTAGAGTAGCGCCTGCTTGAGGATTAGTCCACTTACTCGCTCTGAGGTGAAGTGCCGAGCAAAGGCTAAATAATTCTGAGAAATTGGTAAAGGTTAAGGTAAGCATGCATTATTTGAACTTGTTAGCTAGACTGAGACCTGAACCTCATCAAAGCCTGTAAACTTACCCGAATCCTGGGTAGGTGTTGCGGTCATAAGACAATACCTACCAGGAGAGACCCCTGACCCTCCTGGCAGGTCGCTCCCCCTCCGCACAGCTCCGCTTGTGTGCCCCTGCTGCTGCTGAGGTCTCACTCGTAAGTGTGCTTCTTCCGTCTTGGTGCCCCGTTTTTTTTTTCTTCTTGCCACTGTTTTCCCCCTCTTTGTGCCCCGTTTTTTGCCTTCTGTGCCACTGTTTTCCCCCTCTTTGTGCCCCGGGTTTTGCCTTCTGTGCCACTGTTTTCCCCCTCCTTGTGCCCTGTTTTTTTCCCTTCTGTGCCACTGTTTTCCCCCTCCTTGTGGCCCGTTTTTTGCCTTCTGTGCCACTGTTTTCCTCTTCTTTGAGCCCCATTTTTTTGCCTTCCTTGCCACTGTTTGCCCCCTCTTGTGCCACGTTTTTTGCCTTCTGTGCCACTGTTTTCCCCCTCCTTGTGCCCCGTTTTTTGCCTTCTGTGCCACTGTTTTCCACTCCATGTGCCCCGTTTTTGCCTTCTGTGCCACTCGTCTCCCCCGCTGCTGTGTCCCCTGCAGCCCCGCCCCCTGACTGACCACTGCCCATTCACTTCTCCCACCTCCCGCCTCCCAGCTGCTCCTCCCTCCCACCTCCCCATATATGCCGGACCCAGTGCGGCCGCGCCGCAGGCGCACCTAAGGCAAGCTTGTCTGCGCCCGTCCGCCCCTGGACCGCGCCCAGCGACAGGCACTCTGGACCGCGCACACACCACGACACGCGCCTCCGCTACGACTCCAGCACTCTCCACGCACTCAACGCCGGACGATCTCGCACCTGCTGCCTGGCCACCCCGAAACGCACCGAAGGACCCTACTCCTGCCGGAACTGCAGCTTCGCCAGCATCCCGCATGCTAAGCCCCCCAACATAGAAACCGACTTCCTCAAATGTATCTTGCTCAACACCCGCTCCGCCCGCAAACACGCCGTCGAACTCTGGGACCTACTCGACACCAACGCCCCAGACGTCGCCTTCCTGACTGAGACCTTGCTGACCCCTCCTCGGCACCTGACATCATCATAGCCATCCCGGAAGGCTACAAGATCACCCGCAAGGACCGCACCAACGGAATAGGAGGAGGAATTGCCATTGTCCACATAAAGACTCTCAAAATCTCAACACGCGCCTACGACACACTCAGCACCGTCGAACACCTGCACTTTCAGATCCACACTGACCCCAACACCACCCTCAGAGGCACCCTCATCTACAGGCCACCCGGACCCCGACCGCAGTTCTGCGACTCGATCACCGACCTCGTCAGCACACACGCCCTCGCCTCCACGGACTACATCCTCCTCGGGGACCTGAACTTCCACCTCGAGAACAACAACAACGCCAGCTCCTCCACCCTGATCGGCAACCTCAGACTCAGACAACTCGTCACAGCACCCACACACTCCACTGGCCACATGATTGACCCCATCTTCTCAGCAAGCACCCATGTTTTCTTCGACCGCACCACCGAACTCCACTGGACCGACCACCTCTGCATCCACTTCACCTTCCGGAAACCGACTGCGGGGAATAAGATTTTAATATCTTTTATGATCAATTTGATAACTTATCTCATTCGTCAATTTTGGACCGCTTGATTTCTGTCATTGAGTAAAAGACAACCCCACATAAGTTTAGATAAACCCCATTAACTGACGCCACTCTGAGGAACCACTTACAACTGATAAAGTTTTTAGAAGATTTAATATATAATTAAGAAAAGTTGCATATACAATCCTCTCAGGATCAAATTCATCAAATATACAGGGACTAATAGGAACATATATTCCCTAAAGAACCTCAGTCTACAAACGAATACAATTAAAGTCAGTTCCAAAATCATCAAATTAAAAAGCATCGATATGAAGTGGTTCTTCTGCGTCATCTACAGAAAGAGAAAAATAATCAAGTTAAATCTGTCCCTACTCTATACTAGGTGACATCCCTACTTCGCAAGTTTCTAGAACCCTAAAAAGGTGTCAGCAGTTTGACTCCCTAAGAAGTTCAAACTCTCTTAGCCTCTAAAGGTAACTTAAGTTTAAGAAGCAGTACCCTCTCTCTGCCTACCCATCCGCTCTTCTAAGGGTCCTCGGCCTACTGCTCCCTTGCGCTCTGATCTCTCTCAGCGCATCTGCTCAAGTCATCTGCTCTCTTGCTTGCCCTGAGCTCTTCGCTGTTCCCGCTAATCGCTCTTGCTTCGCCTTCGCTCTCTTCTCCCCGGGGTGCTGTCCCTAAAATACACAATCACAGTGTGGGTGGAACGCCCCTTCGACGCCCACCACGGACTTTCCCCGTGAGGTCATCTTCTAGTTCTTTCCATGGCTTCGGCTCTTCGTCGTCCGTTAAGTTGACCTTTCTCCTTAGATGCCATCTTCGTCTTCTTGCTGGTGACTTCATTCAACTTTACCCTTGACATTTTCGGAGTAAGATCTATCAACTTATCAGAACTTTTATTCTTTACGGCTGTACTTTTAACCTCATTTGGTCCTGTGAATGGTCATTTCAAAACAAGACTCAAATTCCAATCGTCTCCTCTCATGTTTAGGCAATAAACTTCGTTCGACATTTGTCACCTTAAATCTAACAAGAACTAGACTCTTCGGCTCGCACATTCAAGTGAAGGCTATTCACGACTCCTGTGAGCCCACTAAATTACCAACAGCGGACTACCCTCCTGCGAACCCTTGGTCAGTCAGGTTATAATCACAAATGACCTAAAACTCTTCTAACATTCCTACAAACTTCTTCTACACAGTATAACCTTTAACATACATTTATATATGAACGCATTTATCAAATACTTTGCTCATATGTGAATATATTTTACATAGAATACAATTACGTAGAATATAAACCTTATATTCTCATTTGTTACATCGTTATCACGTTTCTCCATGTTACATTTCTCGCCGTTTCTGCATTTAAAGTTACACACGTACATGAATTCTCTTTGCACGTTCTTCTGTTCGTAAGCATTTCTACATTAGCCCACTACGTATACGGGCCTTCTAAATCTAATGCATTCTAAAGTGAATACAGTTATGTTCCCTATATTACTTTAGTCACATCTGTTAACTTCATACCATAAGCGTCAACTTCACGTTCGATATACATTTCATTCCTACGTTTATATGATATACCTCTAAATATGACTCGGATATACGTTTTATTCAAATTGCGCTCTCTCAGTTCCCCCCTTTGATGACTTTTAGGAGTCATCACTAAATGCAATTTGAATAGCACTTTTAAACAGAACTAGTTACATCATTTCCCCTTTTCATCATTTCAAGTGCTCTCAAGCTTTTATACTGTTGATCTTGTAAAGCAGCTAATCTCCTTTCTTGTTCTCTCATAGATCTTTGTAACCGGTTCGTCCTATACCATTTATATAGTTTTACTAACCCTAACAATGTGATTATACAAATTAATACTATTAATACGGGTTTTAATATGTACCATACTATACTTTTACCAAGGTTGGCAAACCAACTTCCAACCTTTCCTACTCCATGACCTACGTTTTCCCAAACATTTATTTTTGTCAAATCTTCGATTTCTTGATGAATCTGTGTAATGTTTCTTATGACCTTCTCAAGTGGTTTTGAATTATCAGGAATATAAGTACAACATTCCTGGACCTTCAAAGCCTTGCAAACTCCGCCTTCTTTTGCTAATAGCACATCAAGAGCAAGTCGATTCTGAAGAACCATTGCTCTAATCGATTGCATCTCACCTTCTATTAGCATTAAGGACCTTGCAGTACTTGCAGATAATCTATCTACAACTGTAGCTAGTCTCCTGATCTTAACATCGTTAAGTATTAAACCTAACATAGGAAACATCGCTCCAAATACGTCTCCTACTACTTCTGCATCTCCTACTTCTCTTTTCGTTCTCATCGAAGCCTTTCCTTCTATAATCGCTAAATCCTTTGCATGGTATATTTTGGGGAAGACAATTGCCAAGTAACACGAACCATACCAATTGTCAGGCAGTTTTACATAGGCATTTCTCCCACATACAAAATATACATTAGGAATCACTTGCATCTCCTTCATGAAATCCTTCGTATAGTACTCTAATCGAAAAGCATGTTCACAATTTACTTCACCTACAAATACACTCTCATAATATGTCTTGCTTCGAGTTAAACATAACTTTCCTTTCTGCGTTCTATCCAATGCTATTGGACCATTGCTCCCTTTCTTTTTATGTGCCTTCTCTTCTTCGGTCCAATCAGTTTTCCATTGTCCTGACATTTTTAGAATCTTCTGCCTTCTGTATCGGTCATCTACTTGTGCTATGAACCTTTTCTCAATCTCTGACACTTTGCAAGTCAAATTATTTCTGCGTGCGTATGATGTATCTAATGTATCCCAAGGAAGGAAGAACTTGGCTAGTCTATCCTCCTTTTTGTAATAGTCCCACTTATTCATTTGCTTATAATTCGGAACTTCAGGCAGTACCGAATCATAATTTGAAAAGTAGTACTCAAATCCTTCTCTACCATAAAATATACTAAGCAGTAAACTACATGTTATCCCATAAGTCAATGGGAGATGATGATATCTAATGCCTTCATCTACAGAAGCCGGCAATTGCATACATACATAGCAATCTTTGGCCTCCATGGCATCGATATATTCGTATAACAGTTTAGCATATGCGTTTGACCTAAAGTTTCCCTGTGACTCGTCTACATGTAATCTACGAGCTTCATCTTCCAATAACGCCTTTTCACGGACAACATTGCTCTCCTCCTTCTTCCCATCAAGAGCAGGTTTCAAAGTCGTTACAGGCTTTACATCTGCTATTTCTTTATCTGTTTCATGTCCTACTATGTATGATATTGTCACTACTCTAATTATGAGTAAAATTACCACTGCTATAAGTGTACCTATTATACATCTGGCTTTTCTGTTTGGGTTGCCGTTCTCCATGTTGTCAAAAACAGCGTAACTCTTTCTCTTGCGAAAAAGTTTTCCTTTTCTTTCCAGTCTTTGGTTTGCTTTGTTTTCTTCTCAGTTTGTAAAGTGCTCTTTATCAACAAAGTCTCTTTTTCGCAACAATGTCTCTTTATTTCTAACAACAGACAACCCTAACCCTTCTCCGTCCTCTAAATGTAATCCCTAATTTTATTCTTCTTTCCACTCGGCGCTAGGTTATCTTCTTCTTTATAGCTTATATACAAAAGTCTTTATACATCAACAATTATTCTCGTACCTGCAGCTCTCGCAACAAGTTCCAATAGTTCGAAACGAATGACTTTTTCTTCTTCTTCCGGAATTTGATGACCAAATGTTGGAAATTGTAATCTGTTTAGCACTAAATCTTTAATCTGACTCAAGTATGGGGGTATGGGAAGTGTGAAAGTCAGTAATCCCTCAGTCTCGAGTCCAGGAGTCAACATCCATATCTCCACTGCCACAAATGGATCGAGATCGATTACCTTCACGTTCCTCACTCTCCCAGATTTCTGTCCCCAAGACATCTGCTAGATAAGTCCACTCTGGGGTGGCGTCCCTTCTGCAGGGCACACGTACCCTTCTCGATCTTCTTGGACTCTCCGTTCCTGAGTCTGTAGTTTCCTCTTCTTGGTCTGATTCTTCAGAGATCGGGACAAGAGTTTTCTCCTGTTGTGCCTTTAAGCTTGGCCTCCTTCTTCTCTCTGGCCAACTGGCTTCGTCACTCCTTGTCCTCCTGCTCCTTGTTCTGGGACTTGTCTCTTGGTCACTCTCAGCTTGTTCAGTATCCGACTCAATCTCCCAATTACTTTCTTCTCCTGAGGCGACTTCAGTCTCACTAGTGTCCTGACCTTCGTCGACCTGTTCTGACACAGTCTCAGCCTCTTCGATCACCTCTACAGCTTGGCTTTCCCCCTCTATGGCTTCTCCGCTTTCCGCTGGATTCTCATCCGAGAGAGGAGCTGTTTCTTCTAGAGGTGTTGGCACTCTTCGAGTGTGTGAAGCGTGTATCCAATTTGGCAGGCCTCCACACTTCACTGCAGTGTTCGTAACAAGTATGACTTGAAATGGTCCTCGCCAGCGCACGTCTAAGCAGTTCTTCCTGACATGCTTTTTCACCAAGACCCAGTCCCCCGGACTCAGGTCATGACACAAGTCTTGTGCTGATGGAACCTCTGCAGCCTGGACCTGGAGGGACACAGAATTAATGGCATCAGATAGTCCCTTGCAGTAGTCCAAGATCAAGTCGTCTGTGATGTTCAATAACGCTGCAGTCGGAACCGATGGCAACCTCATAGCTCTCCCCATTAGCACTTCATGTGGAGAGAGACCTGTTTTTCTATCTGGTGTACTACGTATGCTCATAAGAACCACTGGAAGTGCGTCTGGCCAACTCAGGGATGTTGATGAACAAACTTTGGCAAGTCTGGACTTAATTGTGCTGTTGATTTGCTCTACAATCCCTGAAGCTTCTGGTCGATAACTGCAATGGAGCTTCTGATCGATACTCAAAGCTGAGCACAACATCTTCACTATTTCGCTGTTGAAATGAGTTCCTCTGTCCGATTCCAAAGAGGATGGCACCCCAAACCTCGGTATTAACTCTCTAAGTAACAGTTTTGCTACTGTAAGTGTATCGCATCTACGTGTAGGGTAAGCTTCAACCCATCTAGAAAATATACAGACAATCACTAAAACGTATCTGAGTCTGTTGCATTTAGGCATTTCTATAAAATCAAGCTGCATTCTATTGAAAGGCCCCCCAGACCTCCCAACGTGACTCAATGTAACTGGTGTTCTCTTTCCCACGTTTAGTTGCTGACAGATCGCACATCGCTGACATACTGCTTCTGCCGCTACTCTAAACTCAGGATTAAACCACGTTTGTCTGAATACTCTCACCATGGCATCTCTACCTATGTGTGCTGATCCATGCAATTTCCTTGCCATTGGACTAACAAGTTCATTTGGTAAAACTGCTCTCCCATCGGCAGAGATCCAAAAATTCATCTCGCTTTTTATACACCCAGCTGTTTCCCAGCCCTTTTTCTCATCATCTGGTGCATTCTCCTGAACACTCCTTAGCTCATCCCACGTATCTACAGTGTCTAACAACATTGTCAATTCAGTTCTTTCCTGAATTCCCCCCACTTTCACATCAGTGTGAGAATATCCTTGTTCTGCGCAGTAACGCGCTACTTCATCCGCATAGCGGTTACCTTGTGACACAAAATCTGTACCTTTTGTATGCGCAGCACATTTGACTACTGCGATAGCTGTCGGGCCTTGCAATGCCTCTAACAATAATCTCACGAATTCTCCATTCCTAATAGGAGAACCCGAGGAGGTCATGTAACCTCTTTGAGACCATAACTGCCCGTAATCGTGAACTACCCCGAAACCATACTGGCTATCGGTGTATATGGTGACTCGAATTTTGTTACCTGCTAAACAGGCACGCGTCAAAGCAATAATTTCAGCTACCTGAGCGGAGTGTACTCCTTCCAGGCAAGCGGCTTCTACAACTCTGGTAATTGTACAAACTGCATAAGCTGCTCTCAGCTGTCCGATATCGTCTCTTACGCATGAACCATCAACAAAGAAAATTTCATCGGGGTCAGTCAATGGCTCATCTACGATATCGGGTCTCGGTTTGGTGCATAGTTCAGTCACATCAAGGCAATCATGATCTGTACAAATTTCATCATCCACCTCATTTGGAAGTGGCATCAAAGTTGCAGGATTCAAGACGGAGCATCTTTTTAGGGTCACATTCTCGGCAGCCAGTATGACTTGCTCGTAGCGTGTGAGCCTGCTATTCGTCAGATGCTGAGTCTTAGTCCTGGTCATTAACAATTCCACAGAATGCGGTACATACACCACTAACTGATGTCCCATTACCACACTTTCAGACCTTTCAATGCTGACACCCGTTGCAGCAACGGATTTGAGACATCCGGGCAACGCTGCGGCTACTGGATCTAATGTAGCCGAAAAATACGCTACTGGCCTACGCGCATCTCCATGAATCTGGGCCAAAACTGCTAAAGCGCATCCCTCTCTTTCGCAGCAGTAAAGCAAAAATGGTTTTGTGTAATCAGGCATTCCCAAAGCCGGGGCGCGACATAAGTTCTCCCTCAGCTGCAAAAACGCCATCAAACAGTCTTTGTCCCATGGTACCGGATCACTCACTCCTTTGTGCGTCAGTTGTAATAAAGGTTTTGCCTTCAGTGAAAAGTTAGCTATCCACTGCCGACAATAACCAACCATGCCTAGAAACATCCTGACCTCTCTTTGTGTTGTAGGCGCGTTCATTTTCATAATCGCCTCTATTCTGTCTGGAGACACCTTCCGTTTCCCCTTTTCAATCCTGTGGCCCAAGTATTGCACTTCGGTGAGACAATATTGCAATTTACTTGGAGACACCTTATGCCCGTTCCCGGCCAAGTGATTTAACAAGGTGATGGTGTCTACTCTGCAAGCTTCCTCTGTCTCTGACGCAACTAGGAGGTCGTCTATGTACTGGACTAGAACTGAGTTCTTGGTAAGCATGGGCGGAAAATCCGTTTCGCTCGCGGATTTTGCGGATTTTCGGGAAATTCGCAATCCGCGAGTTTCGCGAATCTCCCGCAAAATCCGCAAATCCGCGAGCAGCGGATTTTGCTCGCACTGCTCGCACTGTTCGCGTGAGTTCGCGTGAGTTCACGCCCCGCGAATAAGTGCAAAATTGCAGAAATACGATTTTAGCAAACTGAAAGTAACTACTTACCAGGTTCAAAAGTTCAGGCTCATCATTAGTAGCCATTTCCTGTAGTGCTTGCTGAGGGGCCCCTCCAGAGTTCAGTTGCCAGTTGCAACTATTATGTGACCCTGCTCTGAACCTCAGAATAGTTACACATATGCCACAAAGGTCCTGAATTACAGCTAAGGGAGACAAGCAGGAGCCAGGCTGGCAGTTCAAATCCATTAATCAGCCCCTAATTCATTATTGTCAGTTGGGGCAGGGCAGGTGTTGTAACTAATTTTGCAACAATGAAAGCACTTAGCAAGTGCAAAAGTTCACTAATCAGGAAGCACTAAGGAAGCAGGTGCCAGCTAAAAAAATATTCTGTGACACATTAATCAGCCCCAAATTAATTCAGGTCACTTGAGGCAGGGAAGGTGTGCTTGCGTTGCCACAATAATGTACACTGACTGGACAACCAGAGGGTGCTGTGATGAAACAGAGGGTGGCATGGGTGGGCCAGAGGGTGGCATGAGTAGTCAGAGAGTGGCAGTGGTGACAGAGAGTGGCAGTGATGAAGAAGAGTGTCCCAAACAGCCTGGACACGTAGAAACAACAAGTTCGCGAAACTTGCGACCCGACAGGTAAGTTCGCAATTTGCGACATTGTACAAAACCCTCGCGAACTGGCAGAAACCCGCGCAAACACACAAAAAAAAAAATCCGCAAATTCGCAAGAATTCGCGGATTTTGCGGATTGCGAGTTCGCAAATCCGCAAAATTCGCGAACGCGAGATTCGCAAAATTCGCCCATGCTTAGTTCTTGGGCAGTACTAGACTTTCAAGATTTCTCTTTAATAGCTGGTTAAAAATCGATGGGCTTTCTGTATACCCCTGAGGGATACGACACCATGTTAAAACGCGATCTTCCAGCTTAAAAGCGAAAAGATACTGGCTCTCTTCATCTAAAGGAATCGAAAAGAAAGCCTGGCACAAATCTATCACGGTGAACCATTCAGCTTGGAACGGTATCTGAAATAATATCACTGATGGATTCGGTACCACTGGACAACATGAGACAACAATATTATTAATCTTTCGAAGATCCTGCACTATTCTGTATTTTCCACTAGGCTTCTGCAAACCCATAATCGGGGAGTTGCATGGACTACCCACGATCTCCTTCAGTATTCCCTGTTTAATCATGGACTCGATCACAGGCTTTATTCCTGCAATCGTCTCCGGTGTCAACTTGTATTGTGGTGTTCTTGGATACTCGGCATTGGGTCTTACCATGATCTTTACTGGTTCTACCCCTTTAATCAGTCCTATTTCTTCTCCAGTAAAATCCCACACCTCAGCTGACACTTTCTCCCTCAAGTCCTGTGGAAGCTCCTCCACTGTTAAGGTAGGATATAGTTCCACGCATTCCTGCGAGTTTATAACTTTGAAATCGGCATCTTCATCGTTGGTCTGCACTTCTACTCCTTCAGGGGTGCAATGTATTGTGCAATTCAGTTTACACAACAGATCTCTTCCTAACAAACACACCGGGCTAGAATCACAGATCACAAACTGATGTTCGTCACTTTAATTCCCTATCTTTACTGACACTGGTTCCGTCAGAGGATTTGTCATCCTCTTGTTTGCGACTCCTACCACCTGAATCATCTCTCCTGATATCGGCAGACCTGGGACTACCGCTGATCTCAACGTGGATCTAGTGGCTCCCGTATCCACCAAAAAGGTCGTAGGACATCCAGCTACTTCAGCCTCTACGTATGGTCTTCTCTGATCTACTTCTAGGGCTGCTCCTAAAGTACAGTCTTCTTCCCTATTCACTCGTTGCCCTGTAAGAGGATCAACGTAGTAGCATTCTTCTCCTCCTACGAACAATGGCATTTGTCTATAGGTTTTCCCTCCATTTGCAATGCGAGGCGGTTGAGGAAACGGGGCTCGAGGAGTCTGAGTCCCCCCTTTGATAAACTTTCCCTTCGGGACTGTTGCTCCCTTAACCACGTTGTTCTGTACCTCTTCCTCCTCCTGTTCTAATTCCCCTGTTTCAACGTTGTAAGGACACTCGCGTCTCCAATGTCCCACCTCGTTACACTGATGGCACCTGGTTGTCCTTTTCAGTGTCGTGATATCTATTCTCGGTCTCGGTCTTTCTTCCTCATCTCTGCTCTGATTATTCTGTTTCTTTGCTGGCGTTCCTGTTCCCTGCTGTCGCTGTCCACCCTGTCCAGCTGATTGCATCTGTACTAACATCAGCTTTTCCTTGAGCTTCTTTGCCTTCGAATCTATCTCATCGCTACAGTACCTTGCATACCTCAGAATTTCATCTAAAGGTTTGTTCTGCCAACAGATCAAATGCTGTTGAATCATCAGGCTTATGTCTGGTCTCAATCCGAGAACAAACTTCGACACAAACTGTCCTATGTCTTTAGGATCCATTACGTCCAACCCACTGTACTGCTTGAATGCTTTCAGTAACCTTTCATAGAACTCGTGAACTGTTTCTTTAGGCTCCTGAGTTGTTCGATCTATCTTAACCCAGTCTATGTCCTGCACCGGCACTTTCTCTTTTAGCCATGTTATTACCCTCTCGTATTTTTCCATGACTCTAACTGATGGACCGTTTGTCTGAGTATCTCTCGGAGGCTCACAAGTAGGCCATTCAATGCTAAGTTTGCATGCCGTCCACAAATCTCCGGGTACTACGATATCGAACAGTGTGTTCAAATCGATCCACAGTACCTTAGAGATCTTCACGAATCTCTCTACCTGTTTGTACCACTCTACGGGATTTTTTCTGAGCTTCGGGAAGGAATTAGTGAATGCCGCTAAATCCCCCCTACTCCATGGTACATGCACGTAGTTTCCGTTCGCGATTTCTCGCAAAGGGAAAGCTTCCATTCGCATTAGGTCTGTATCCTGAGACTTCACAAGGGTACTCCGTCTGACAGATCCCTTCTTGGACCATCTTTCCTCCCATCTATCCAGATCTCTCCATATCCTAATACACATGACCAATTCCCTTATGTGTACTCTTAGCCCAATCGTTCTGCGCTCATCTAGATCTAGATCCGTGCAATTCAGCCTATGGTTGGCCTGTAAAGCCTTAGTTCGTGATATGTCTATCATGTACTTTTCTGCCAATTCAGATAACTTTTCATGAGCTGCTCTCGCTTTTCGTGTAACGTCTTTAGACAAAAATAGTATCTCATCTGGTGCGTACAGCTCTAACCTCTCAATTGCCACTGTGCCGTCAATTATTTCGTCCAAGTCCGATTTTAAACTCATTACATCTATGCGTCTTGCTTTTATTTCAGCTCTCAGTACGTCAGTCCTAGGTTGTTCTCTTACATCCCTCTCACCCCCACTATGCGCCCTACGCCTAAGCACAGGTGAGTTATGAGGAATTTTTCTTCCATCTCTTTGTTCCCACCTCTCTAGATCCCAAGCTTTTCCATCTTCCCTTGGGGTGTGGTGGAACAATGCTCCATCCCTCAACTCTACATTCCGTCTTTTCGACTCAGTTTCTCCAGATACGAGATAGGATCCTCCGTGCTGTTCTAAACCACTGTAACTCGCTTGCTGTCTGGTGTCACTCAACAAACGATAAGGACCTTCCTGACTCTCCATGCTTCCGCGATCTCGTTCGTGATCACCGGATGTATGGCGAGACGTTTCGCGACTCCCTATGTTCTCGTGACTCCGTTCTTGATCACCGGACGCATGGCGAGACCCTTCGCGGCTCTCCATGTTCCCGTGATTCCAATGTTGCACATTTTCATCCGGAGTATGGTGTGTGCATCTGAAAGTATTTCGGTACTCCTGCGTCCTTCGTTCTCCCTCACTAAAGGTGACGCGAGGCACTTCCCCACACCCTGCACTCCTGTCGTTACACATTTGCCGATTGCCACTAGTAGTAGGGCAAGTATCTCCTCTGCTTCCGTGACTCCCTCTCTCCCACTCCGGGCTGCTTTCGCCAGCTCCACAATGAGAGAGGATCTTGTTATCCTGGTCTCTCCACTCTGCTCCTGTTTCTAAACTTTTATTCCGAACCTCTTCGGCAGTATCCCATTCTTTCAGATATTCCCTTAATTCCTTATAGGATTTCGGTTTTGGTCCCCTCAAATCCATTGATCCTCTTTGACCCCCTTGTTCTGTCCAGGGACCCGTTGCGGAATCTAATGGGGTACTCCGACTCACTGGTGCTAATCTCTGTCTTTGAGGATTCATCGTGTTATTCCTATTCTCCATCTCTGCCCTTTCCCTATCCCATCTTGCCTGTTCCTCCTGCTGGACCCCCTCAGGGTTGTAGATTGACACTATAGGGCCTATGGTAACAGGTACTTGTAGAGCGTCTGGCATTTGGTACGACCTTGCACATTGCGTCTCTGGCACCTTCTGGACCACGAATCTTCCCACTACTCTCTGTTCGGAACTAGCTTGGGGTATTTCCTCACTCTTGTTGGAGTCCCACTCTGTTACTGGGATCGATTTATATTCTCCCCACCTAGCTCCGTCCCCTTGCTGTAATATGGGACTTGCGGTTTCGCTGTTATACGGAGGTGGTCTATCTGTTAATAGCCTATCTATCAGATCCTCCTCCGTCTCGCTTTCCTCATCTTCCTCCTCTAGAGGTTTCTTTTCTCCCGTGGCTTCTATCATGGTGAACAGTTTGTCTGCTTCTATCCTTTGCACTCTCCACTTCTTAGCTTCCTCATCCCATTTGGCATCCTGCACTGCCTTTACTGATCGTCTCACCCTTTCTTGACGTCTCTTTACGCTCTTTTCGTGAGCTGCTCTAAACCATGCACTAAGAGCTTCGAATTGTGTTGGCCTCGGTAGAGGTCTTGTTGCAAGCATTACCGCTTTCAGTTGGTTCAACACGTCTAGCTTAAATGTTCCGAATCTCGGAAACGTCAGTTCCTTTTCCCCTTCCGTTAGCCTATTCCACTCGGAAATCCATAATATCGAGTGTAAGCCGACATTTACTGCCATATGATAAGCTGGTGTGCCTTCTGGTGGAGCTTCTTCTCCAGCATATAAGTTTCTTCTATTTCTCTTAAAGATTTTTCTTAAACCCTTAAAGCACTTCATTTTTGATAATCTGCGATTTTCTCTTATTAATTCTCTTCCTTGCTTATGTCCCGATGACAAACCACCAATCCCTGTGCGACTCTCGCTAATCAGCCTATCCCAATGCTGTTCTACGCTAACCGACCAATCTCAGCGCGACTCTACGCTGACGTCTCTCGTTCCCTCTGCAGCAATTTGCTTCGTTTCTCAACTCGTCTCGCGGTCTTACATGCGTTTCATTCATACGCCGAAAAATGACTACTTCCGTCCAAGCGATCACTTTTCTCTGACTGTACGGCCACAGTCTAACTGTAATTGTCACCTCAACTGGCGAAACGTCTTCCTCTTACGGTCAGACGCTCACCTTAACTGATAGGTTACTTACACACAGTAAACATACGACCAGCATGCGTTTACTCATACACTCACTCAAACGCTCCCCCTATCATCGGTCTGCGGGCGATCAATGGTACCTCATGACCCCCTTTAAATGGTAGACAAATTACTCTGGGTGTTCGATACACCCGAACCACTTAAGCCCTCTCTGGACATAAGATTTTATCCGGTTGCGCGCGCTCACAACCTTCCCTCAATCACACTACAGGCATTCAACTCCGCTTGACATTACAACACAGGAACGACATAAAACACCGCAATCTTACAACGCATGACCCTTATACTCACTCTCGACCGACTCTGCTGCTTTTCTCTCGACGCACCGTCAGCACCGTCTTCGGCAGGGATTCTTCTTCTGGTCGCCGATGACTAGGGACCTTGGGGTAATCTAGACCTGACCTAGGTTGTCTTCCTCAAGAAGAAAACCATCCTCTGCTACCAACTGCGGGGAATGAGATTTTAATATCTTTTATGATCAATTTGATAACTTATCTCATTCGTCAATTTTGGACCGCTTGATTTCTGTCATTGAGTAAAAGACAACCCCACATAAGTTTAGATAAACCCCATTAACTGACGCCACTCTGAGGAACCACTTACAACTGATAAAGTTTTTAGAAGATTTAATATATAATTAAGAAAAGTTGCATATACAATCCTCTCAGGATCAAATTCATCAAATATACAGGGACTAATAGGAACATATATTCCCTAAAGAACCTCAGTCTACAAACGAATACAATTAAAGTCAGTTCCAAAATCATCAAATTAAAAAGCATCGATATGAAGTGGTTCTTCTGCGTCATCTACAGAAAGAGAAAAATAATCAAGTTAAATCTGTCCCTACTCTATACTAGGTGACATCCCTACTTCGCAAGTTTCTAGAACCCTAAAAAGGTGTCAGCAGTTTGACTCCCTAAGAAGTTCAAACTCTCTTAGCCTCTAAAGGTAACTTAAGTTTAAGAAGCAGTACCCTCTCTCTGCCTACCCATCCGCTCTTCTAAGGGTCCTCGGCCTACTGCTCCCTTGCGCTCTGATCTCTCTCAGCGCATCTGCTCAAGTCATCTGCTCTCTTGCTTGCCCTGAGCTCTTCGCTGTTCCCGCTAATCGCTCTTGCTTCGCCTTCGCTCTCTTCTCCCCGGGGTGCTGTCCCTAAAATACACAATCACAGTGTGGGTGGAACGCCCCTTCGACGCCCACCACGGACTTTCCCCGTGAGGTCATCTTCTAGTTCTTTCCATGGCTTCGGCTCTTCGTCGTCCGTTAAGTTGACCTTTCTCCTTAGACGCCATCTTCGTCTTCTTGCTGGTGACTTCATTCAACTTTACCCTTGACATTTTCGGAGTAAGATCTATCAACTTATCAGAACTTTTATTCTTTACGGCTGTACTTTTAACCTCATTTGGTCCTGTGAATGGTCAGTTCAAAACAAGACTCAAATTCCAATCGTCTCCTCTCATGTTTAGGCAATAAACTTCGTTCGACATTTGTCACCTTAAATCTAACAAGAACTAGACTCTTCGGCTCGCACATTCAAGTGAAGGCTATTCACGACTCCTGTGAGCCCACTAAATTACCAACAGCGGACTACCCTCCTGCGAACCCTTGGTCAGTCAGGTTATAATCACAAATGACCTAAAACTCTTCTAACATTCCTACAAACTTCTTCTACACAGTATAACCTTTAACATACATTTATATATGAACGCATTTATCAAATACTTTGCTCATATGTGAATATATTTTACATAGAATACAATTACGTAGAATATAAACCTTATATTCTCATTTGTTACATCGTTATCACGTTTCTCCATGTTACATTTCTCGCCGTTTCTGCATTTAAAGTTACACACGTACATGAATTCTCTTTGCACGTTCTTCTGTTCGTAAGCATTTCTACATTAGCCCACTACGTATACGGGCCTTCTAAATCTAATGCATTCTAAAGTGAATACAGTTATGTTCCCTATATTACTTTAGTCACATCTGTTAACTTTATACCATAAGCGTCAACTTCACGTTCGATATACATTTCATTCCTACGTTTATATGATATACCTCTAAATATGACTCGGATATACGTTTTATTCAAATTGCGCTCTCTCGCGACCACACACCACCACACCCAGCAGATGCCTCGCCGCAGCTGGGGCAAGATCACCGAGGACCAGCTAACCGCCGCCCTCCCCCAGAACCCACCTGCAGACCCAACTGACCCAGATGCCGCAGCCCGCAGCCTCAGACAATGGATCAACGACTGCGCCAACACCCTCGCCCCGCTCAAGAAACCCCCGAACACCCACACCAGCAAGAGAGCCAGCTGGTTCACCAAAGACCTCCAGGCCTCCAAGCGAACCTGCTGAAAAATAGAAAAAACTGGACCCGCGAAAGAACACCAGAAAGCTACACAGCCCACAGGAACGCCAACCGCTGACACCACCAACTCATCAGAACTGCTAAAAGGACCACCTTAAAAGACTGTCTAGGCAACAACGCACACAACAGCAAAGAGCTCTTAAGCATCGTAAAGGAACTCTCCAACCCCAGCTCCAACACCAACAACCTCCCACCGTCACCTGTGCGACTCGCTGGCCCCCTTCTTCCATCGCAAGATCACAGACATCTACACCTTCGACGTCGTCACCACCCCAGCAACAGCCCAACACCCCCGCTCCCCAACCACCTCCCGCACCAACTGTCTGCGCGCCTACATCAACATCAACGACAACTACACCATCAAGGTCATGAACACCGTCCACTCCGGTTCCCCGGAAAACCCCTGCCCACACCACATCTACTAAACAACAACAGAAATTGCAGGTGCTGCCAATCACTTTACTCTCTTATTTTGAATTTGAACATCTGACCATAAAACAAATGTTACTAATGACCAAAATGTGTCCTTTTTAATTAGGTTTTTTATTTAGAAGAGTGATTCTTTTCTATTTTTTGAATCTCAACCATTTAGAAATTTTAATGAAAAATTTAAGACCTTATGTACAACAACAAAAGATTCATTATTCAAAAAAGGAACAAAACTTTTTTTTCACAAGTAGAAATTTTTAGACTTTTTTGGACAACATATACTACATACATTCAATCATACCACTCACAAACCACACTATTTACATATATACACACACGACCAAAAAAAGAACATGTAAGTTGTATCTACAATGTAATAACTTTGATTTACAAAGAAGCCTAGAAAACAATCATATTTTTCAAAAACATTTCAAAAAATAAATATCACAGGTTTTTTTGGTTTTTAAGGCTTGAAAAGTCTACTCGTTTCGAACTCATATAGATGAATGAGTTCTCGTCAGGACCAAGGTCTCTCAGTCACTGGAGGACCAGAAGTACAAATGAGGTTGCCGTGACACCAAACCGTATGAATGGGTCCGGGCTCCGCATTAATTGAAGGTAGTGTGATCCGCCTGAACAGCCATCAATCTGTCCAAATGGCCGGCTCGGTTCGAAGTCTCGTTGAACGCGTTGTCCGTACGCGTTGTCCGTACGCGTTGACTGAGTCTTCCAACGAGTACAACGGTGCCGAACAGCGTTTCGTTTGGCTGGTCGTCTGAGTAGCGCGAAGCTTCCGGGTCCGCAAAGGATCCTGGGAGTATGGGCGGATCTACAACAAAGCCAGCAGCACCGTTGCTCCCCACCTCCGGAAAACCATCAACATCTCCTTCGAGACAACGACCTTCCCGGAGAGCTGGAAGCACACAGAGATCAACGCCTTACTAAAGAAACCCAAGGTGGACCCCAAGGACCTCAAGAACTTCCGACCCATCTCCCTGCTCCTGTTCTCGGCGAAGGTCATTGAAAAGGCCGTCAACAAACAACTGACCAGCTTCCTCGAAGAGAACAACATCCTGGACCCATTCCAGTCAGGGTTCCGCAGCAACCAAAGCACCGAAACTGCCCTCACCGCCGCCACCGACGACATCAGGAACATGCTCGACAACGGAAAAACCACAGCCCTCATCCTCCTGGACCTGTCAGCCGCTTTCGACACAGTCTGCCACCGCACACTAAGAGCACGCCTCCACGATGCCAGAATCCAAGCGAAGTCCCTGGACTGGACCACCTCCTTCCTCTCTGGGAGAACCCAGAGCGTCCTCCTCCCCCACTTCCGCTCCTAAGCCACCGAGATCATCTGCGGCATACCCCAAGGTTCATCTCTCAGCCCAACGTTGTTCAACCGCAACATGGCACCACTCACCCACGTCGCCCAACAGCACGACCTAAACATCATCTCCTACGCCGACGACACCCAGCTCATCCTCTTGCTCGCCAAGGACCCCCACACTGCCAAAACCAACTTCCACGAAGGATTGAAGGCCATCGCCGACTGGATGAGGAACAGCCGACTGAAGCTGAACTCGGACAAGACGGAGGTCCTCATCCTCGGCTCCACCCCCTCGGCATGGGACGACTCCCGGTGGCCGACGGCACTAGGAGCACCCCCTACACCCACCAACCACGCACGAAACCTAGGGGTCATCCTCGACTCCACACTCTCCATGACAAAGCAGCTCAACACCGTCTCCTCCTCCTGCTTCAACACCTTTTGCATGCTTCGCAGGGCTTCAAGAAGATCTCCACCCTTGTCAGGCCCTTCCCAGGCCCTTGTCAGCAGCAGACTGGATTACGGCAACGCACTCTATGCAGGAGTCCCGGCCAAACTCCTGAAACGACTCCAACGCATCCAGAACACCTCAGCATGCCTGGTCCTTGACATCCCCCACCGCAGCCACATCACACCCCACCTGAAAGACCTGCACTGGCTCCCCATCAACAAGAGGATAACCTTCAAGCTCCTCACCCACGCACACAAGGCACTCCACAACACCGGACCAGCGTACCTCAACAGACGACTCAGCCTCTACACCCCTGCCCGCCAGCTCCGCTCTGCAAACCAGCCCTCGCCACCGTCCCCCGCATCCGAAGTGTGACCGCTGGCGGCAGATCATTCTCCCACCTCGCCGCCAAGACGTGGAACACCCTCCCCATCCGCCTACGGCAGACTGAAGACCTTCTAACCTTCAGGAGACTCCTCAAGACCTGGCTTTTCGAACAGTAGCAGAATCCCTCCCCCCACCCCCTGCGCCTTGAGACCCTCAGGGCTTTGTAGTGCGCTTTAGAATGCTATGATTGATTGATTGATTGATTGATTGAAGGCGCTGACCAAGATACCGTAGTTGCTCCCCAGGATGCCCAGGCATCACGGAACAAGGATCAGCAGCAGATGATTATGCTCCAGCCACAAAGAGTTAACATTAGGAGGAAAGGTCAAAGAAGGTGATCTAACTAAGGGCTAACTGAGGGAACTGGCAAAGGGCTGAAATCAGAAAAGTGACATTCAGGATTAAGTGGAAGAACTATACAAAGCGGAGAACCGGTTAAACTGTGAATCATTACCAGGCAATGAGACGTGCATGCAGTATAGACATGGTCTCTCACTAGTGACCTTAAGTGAACTGCAAACTGGAAGATCCCACTCCTGCTGTGGTTAGTGGTCTAGCTTTCTTACCCTCCATTGCATAGTGTTCCAAAGCTTCCATTCTCTTTGCTATTGGAGTCTGCTGATTCTGAAATTAACACAAGGGACAACACACTTAAATATGAACAACTTCCCTCTGGGACTGAATTCCTGACACATGTTGCTTCTGCAAAGGAAACTAGGGCAGTGCATGGGAGAAGGTTGAGCAGAAAGGCCTACTGAGCCACTGAACCACTCGGGTCAAGGAGAGCAGCCATGCAGCCAAAATACCATCTGCCAAGCAAGGAGGAAAGAGATCCGGTCCTCCAACAGCACTGCCATCTTCGTCCTCTTCCATTCCCCCACTGTAGCTGAGCACCCGTGACCAATGTAAACCAGGGAAAAGGAAAAGTCACTGAAGAAGTTGTATTTGGTGACTAATAAAAAAATTAAATGAAGCAAAGCATTTCTCTGCTGATTGTTTAGCAACCAGAATAAACAATGGTAAGATCACGACTCGACCTGATAAACTCTGCATTGAAAAATGTAATCTGACCAGTAGTTTTGTTTGTCTTTAATGAGTGACCATTTGTTGATGGATTGTTTTTCCCTATGGCTCTGGCCGTCTTCATGATGAGAGGTCACCATTACCTGTTAGGTCTGTCTGAAATCGGGGTTGCCGTGTAGTAGATACCTTATGTTAATGCACAGCAATACGACTTGATGGTTTATTTTATAAAGGTTTTGTCAAACATGGCCTAATTTCTGTGGTGTGATGAGTGTATGTGTCAGTGGCTGTAAGCCTATATTTTTTATTATGAAAATGTTATGTGAAAAGCTATATGGTTTTTAAGTTGCTTGTTTTTGACGAGATAGGTCATGTATGCAGGTATTTTGTGTCACGGAAACGTGCAGATTACTGAAACAGTTGGAGTTCATGAGGATGGTCACCTTTCTGGCAGCTGGTGGCACCCTGGTAATTCCTGTGAAGCCATTTCGGGGAGATCCAGATTTATTTACCCCCCTGTAATTGAGTACATAATTCCAATGCCGTTTGTAGTATTTAGTTGTGGGCGCATTAGACTTTAATGTAGATGTAGTGGCTGGACGTTGAATTATTGAATCTTATTGTCGGTCACTGGGTTCTTAGGTTCGAGTCCACAGGACCTCTTGGATTCAGCCTACAACTGGTCTGCGCCGCTGTTATGAGATTTCTGAAAGGAATACTTGGATCTGCAGTACAGAGGCCACAGGACACGAGAAGTGAGCACACCATGTAATTGAGGAGCCTCGACTTCTGATTGCTCTGGGCCTGCCCCACCCGGACGTCTCACTGGCATTATGGGCCTTCTATGCACCCGCGGGGGTTGGGGGTCAGTAAACTAGCGAGTGAAACCAGTTAAGGCAGATATTGTAACAGCTTGGGAGAGGGTGCATTAGACTTACGGCAGGAGAATACATAGCTTAATCAATGTCGGTGACGTGTGAATAGGGTAAGTGAGGGGTAAAAATGGGGTAGATAGGGTTCTTTGTGTGGGGGAGGGACAAATAGGGTCAGGAATGAGGCATAGTTTGCAAGAACATCAGCACGGGTCAGATAGGGTGAGTGAGGGAAAGTAAATGGAAAGTGGGCTAAGTGTGTGGGCTGGGTGGGTCTCTGTACTCGGCCCCCGCCTCCTCTGTTACTCTGCTTCCAATGGTAGCTTAGCGGGGTGAAGTTTCAAGTCTTCTGGGTCTGGAGCTGCTGCTGGCTGCCCCGTACAGACCTGACCCCGTCCCTTGTGCTCGGTCTGGCTCATCTGTGGAGTTGATAGGGTGCCCCGGCTCCACTGTGCGTGCCTTCTCCTAAGGGGCTTTCCTTCTCTCCCTCTGCCCAGCTTCACTGGAGAGCAGAGGGGGAGGGGCGCTCGGACCGAGGCCCCTCTCTACACCCGTGTAGATGCCAGGGCTGAGGGTATCGGTGGTGCGGGCGGGCGCTGGGCTGGTGTTCTGCACAGCATTTCTTCTCTCTGCCCGGCTTCACTGTACATCCGAGAGGGGAGGGGCGAGGGGGGTAAGGCAGCTTTCGGTACGCGATCAGGGGTGCCAGGGCGCCCGTCTCTGGAGCTCGGGGTGCCGGTGGGTGCTGGGGGGTCGGGTCCTCTATTTACCTTCTCTTCCTCTGCCCCGCGTCACTGTAGAGCAGGGAGGGGTGGGGGCTGTACATGAGAATTATCCTCCTCCTCTGGTTCCTCCAGTCTCTCCCTCTGTCAGTCTCTGCTCAAAGCAAACATGATGGCGGCGGCTCCCATCCAGCAGAACGGCACCCACAGCGGCGGGGGGGTGCCCATCGACCTGGACCCTCCCGACTCCAGGAAGAGGCCACTGGAGGCGCCCTCCGAGGCGGGGAGCACTAAGAGGACCAACACGGGCGGTGCGTACCTACTGGGGGCCAGCAGGGCGAGTGAGCCGGCGAGATCAGCACCCCAGGGGGCTGCCCCCCACCCAACACACTGACAGCCCCGGCAAAATGGCCACCCTCACACCCCTGCCCCCCCCCCCCCCCTACCCCTCTAATAAAAGGCAAAATAACCTCTGGCCAGGAGCTCACCCTGGATCCGAGCTTCTGGGGTTCGCCGGTCTCTGTGGGGGTGCAGGGTCCAACTCTTCGCCCCCTACCCCAGAGAGCACGTGCTGACGGACTGGTGCAGGTCCAGTGGTGGAAGATGAATGCGCTGCATGTCGGAAGAGGTGGGGGGAGCACAGGGCTGGAGTTGTCAGATACGGCGGGAGCCAATGTGCAAACCCTGCTCTTTGCATCACTTCTCGCCCCAAACATTGCATCCTCCTGCTGTCTTATTAACACAACCGGCTCCGTACTTACCTACTCCTTTGCCCGGAAAGAGAGAAGTCGAATTAAAACATTTTATTTCTATTTTCGGGGGGGAGGCTGGGAGTGGGGAGGGGGTGGGGGCTGGCTTCCCGGAGATGAGTTATAACAGTCCCACATCTCCCGTCCCCCGTATTGGAGCCCTAACAATGCACCGATGCAGAGGTGAATTTACTTGCTCGGGATTTGCAAGCTCTCTCACTGGGTTGCTGGCCACAGCTGGTTTGGATGTGTTGTAACCACCTTCTCCAGCACCTCAGATGGACCTGCACTTTTATCATAAACTGTACAGGGATATTTATTTTCTGGAACATGTTGAGATTATACAAAGTTAGTTACATTGATTTCTTTTGCTTTTCATTTCGGAAGCACGTGATATAATCTTGCTGCCGTTTTATTATAAGATGTGAATGTTTCTTTTCCCCCCTCCCCCACACTAACGTTTTTTTCTCTCCCCCACCACCTCCACCCCTTCGCAAGGGGAGGGGTAAGTTTTGGACCATTTTCAGGTCACTATTTGCATTTTCTTTTTCCCAGTCCTAGTAGTTCTTGAGCCGGGTGGGGGCTATGGTGAACCAAGGTGGGTGGAAATAGGAATGTGTAGCTTGTCATCTTTTAAAGTGTATTGCAATTAAGGTGTTTGATAATGAAAAAGGGAGAGTTAGATCGTGCCTTTGACGAGCTTAGAGGAGATCGCTGCCGTCTGAGAAGATTTCACGACTGCACGCCCGGATTACTCCTGCAACTGATTCCGCATTGTCCCGAAATCTTTTTTTGGCAATCGCTTGACGCCTAGAATAGAAGATTTTAAGGACCCGGTTTTGGGATTTTTCCAGACGCGGATATGTTGTACGCTCGAGGAAAGCCTCTGCAACTCTCTGGCTTAATTTTTGATTTTTACAAATTGCAAAATGCCTCCAACTGTCATATAGCAATCCAAGCTGGGTGCATTTTTCACGCGGTCACTGGTCAATCTGTCATTTTTGCGAGGGTTCTGCTGCTTCACATGCATGCGTTTTGGGGGGTTGCGTTAGGAATGCAGGATTTTGTATGGACTATCACTGCGATTGCAGCGCGTTTGTACAGCAATGATATGTCATCATTTATATACTGTCCTTTTACTACTGCAACCTCACGATTTTGCGTTTATTTTCTTTATGCTTACAGTCATTTTAGAGGGTATAGACATGTGATGATAGCACACATCGGGTGGATTTGTCTCTATTTCTGTGCATTTCTGTATGATTGGTGGCACTGCAGGGTGCGCGTCTGGGGTGGACTGGGGTGAAGCCACTCTTGCCGGATGCCGCTAACCCTCGGTACCTGTTGTTTGTTTTATTTAGAAGATGGACAGTATTTCCTCAAGGTGCTCATCCCGAGTTATGCTGCTGGGTCCATCATTGGGAAAGGAGGACAGACTATAGTGCAGCTGCAGAAGGAGACGGGGGCCACCATCAAGCTCTCCAAGTCCAAAGACTTCTACCCAGGTAGGTGCCAGCCAGCCCGGCTCTCCGACATCCCCTATGCCTGCCTGTGCTTTGCGTGAAGTGCCTTGTGCGCTCTTAGAACCGCCGGCGCTCGGCTGCGCGCAGAAGGGCAGTCGACTGCTCCTTTTCAGCCTGCAGAGTGGCGACAGCAAGCTTATGTCACTCCCAAAACAAAGCAACAGAAACTTGAATGCAGAGTTTGGTTAAAACGCAAGACCCAGAGATTGCCAAAAAAAGCAAATCTCGGACCCCTCGTGCGCACGCGTCATTGTGTTTTGGAAACTGAGCTGAATAAATAAAGGGTGTACTGCGCTTCCCAAATAACTACGTGCGCCGTTCGGAGCCTCTTGCTGCCTCACTGCACAGTCGTCGGAGGAGAGAAAAGCATCAGGGCTGCCTCCCCCGACGCCTCTTTCACCTTGGTGTTTTAAAGATTGCTCTCGTTTTTTTGTAAAGATAAAAACGGCCACTGAGAGAGTTCAGGGGATTTCTTGAGAAATGTTTAGGTATTTCGGAAAGCGCCAGCCTTGTTTACATCATGCGCAGTTGCAGTGTGGACTGTGTACACACAGCCCCCTTGAACAAAGGCAAGGTTTTATTTTCCTCTTTGTGATTGTCATTCTCTGACCAGCAACGAGTGCGAAGGGACCCAGACCGCTGCCTTACAGGCAACTACCGGGTTCATGAGACTGTGACACCTTGGTGGCGAGCTACTCCCAGCGGATACAGGTTTTCTTGCAAGCTAGCGCTGTGATACCCATCATCGAGGGGCTGTGGGCGTTTGTATTTAGTGGAAGACGTCAGACCGTAGCAGGGTCTCTATCACGTTCATGGTGACCCACCCTTGCTTTCGGCGCGGGGGCGGGGAGGGTGAGTGTACAAAGCACAGCTGCTGGATTCCAGGGAGCTCACTTCCAGAGATGAATGAATTCCTTAAAACACCACAGGCGCCTGGTGTAACTAAAACATCGTAGTGACAGATCCATAGCCGCATGTCACGGGGGAGCAGCAGCGCGCAAACCCTTACTCCAGAGTGGCCACGTTAGGACTCCTGGACAGCCCTTTGCTGTTTTTGATGTATATATAGTTTGTCCATACCCGGAAGGGAAGATTCTGTGACCCAGTGCTAATACAACATGCCTGTAAATCTTCTATCATCCCTTTTGCTGCCACCCCCTCACATACACTCAAAAAAGAAAAAATGCTGCGTTTCCATATTTTGTCAATTCATATAGTACAAAACGGTTATGCGATGGACACTGAAATAACTCTAAGCTATGGCTAGAAGTAACTGACAGTGGAAAGAAAAACATTGAACAGTTCCTGAATTAATAAGTGAGCAGTTTTGGGAATGGAGTTGCGAAGCAAATTGAATTCACTGCTCCTTAGATTAAAACAAAACGTCTTTGTGTTGCATTATACACGAGCTAATGTCAGATGTGTGGGGATGTGCTGGAAAATTGATGTTTGTGAAGAGTAATCCAGATTGCTAATTAAATGTCTTGTTCCCTTTTATGTGGTGGTAAATAGAGTAGCTTCAGAGTGTGCGCATCTGGGGCTGCTTTTTCAAAATGCCGTTTTCACTGTGGTATGTTTCTTGACATTTGTATCTTTTTCAGTTTATTCTTGAGCACATTGACGAAACATAAATACTGCAGCTGCTTCCTACATTTTAGTGTCCCTTTTACGTTACTTGTGCAATTTCACTACCTAACGCCTTTGCTCCTTTGTAAACTTTTCCAGTTTGGACAGATGTTAAGTGACGCACAGGGAGATAACCTAGTTGGCCTAGGAATACACAGTGCTTGCAAGTAGAGAAGTCTAAATTAGAACCTAGATCTTCTGGATTCAAAGCCAGAGTGTTCCTAGGCGGTTTCCCTTATGAGTAATGAGATGGCAACCTCCCCATGGTCGCATTCAGAGCATTGAACAATGATACATTCTGTGCCACGTGTGAGATCGATTTGTGAGATGCAGCTAACCAGTGAAGACATGCGAGTGATTAGGTGAAATTAGACTGATAATTCTTATAGAGTGCATACTAACGTAGATCATCTGTTCGTGCTTGGCTCTGACCCACACAGGTGCGCTTTAGTGAAAAATGTAAAACAATCTGGCTTTGAACAGTTTTCTGCGGTATCTCGGGGACTTGGAAAGTTGATTCCTTGTACTATGCTGGCACATTGTTTTCAGTTAAACCAGTCAAAGGCAATCAGAGGTCCAAGTATGGAGATTTTGGTTTCTGAGCTAGAGGAGATTTGACCAGACGTGGAATGAATTCTGAAGTGCACCTCTTTAGAAGGCCGATTTGTTTGCGTGGGGTCATACAACTGTGGTATGTGGGTCTGAAAATGTGCTTTGTCCCAATGCACTTAGGATACTATTGATACCTAATGTCATCAAGACCTATAGCTGGATGCTTGTGGAGGGTCCCCACATGTTCTGTGGGAGCCTAACCCCACCTAGGTTTTAGGGCCAGTTCATACACATTTGGAAGATAGTGCTGGACGACACCTACAATTTGCACTGTTTTATAATTTTTTGATAATATTAGTGCCCCCAGTTCTGTTCCTTGGTAAACTACTACCATCTTTATTTCACTAATGTATGCCTGTCAGTTGTAACTCACTGCCTGTTGATTGATTGGGAAGCAGGACGTTTTCAGGCCTCTTGTCAGGCTAAATGTACAATTACCTTTTATGTTTTTCCTCTTTTTCAAATGAAAGCAGTTCCTATGTCAAGAGGTCCATTCCTCCCACACCTCAAACACACTGGTGTGTTTGACGTACTTTCCAAAGTCATTGCACCTTCAAGCATGCTTGAAATAGGTGTAAGTTAAGAGTTGTAGAGGCCGTGGGGAAAGCATTGCAAATGTTTATTAATATTCGTAAAAATAGACTTTGAGTATTTACATTTTCAATGTCTTTCCCATAGAGCTTGAAGCTGAACGTCGTTTCCCCTACAGCCACCTTACACTTTGGACTGCAGATATCTAGCACGCTTGGACATTTTACGCTGTTGTAAGGGCTTTTTGCGGATCCTGACCCTGTAATTCTGGATTCATGATACATGATCGCTGGTTCTTTTCTTGTAGCAAGTGTCACTTCTGTGTGCAGCGAAGTACCTCCGTTTTGTAGTTTATTGTACAGTGCAGCGTGGGGGGGGATGCGGACCATGCATCAGACCATTTTGATAGCAGACAGACAAAAGAGCAACAGCACTCGAGGAAGACACAGAAAGTATGAGGGTAATTTCGAGCAGGATGCGCAAAATCCAAATCCTGATCATTAGACCCGACGGTCCCACTTACGTCCCCCCTGGGATTCAACAATGTATCAAAGCAGAAGTGATGTTATTCCTGCCACCATAAGTGTGTGTAAAATCTCACGAGGCTGTTTCTTATCTGCTGTACCTTTACATCCCCATACACAAGGGATTGTCTCCTCCCTAATAGCATTACTTCTCCTAAGGGATGCCTTGATTTGACTTCTTGCACTGCCTCAACTAAGCACAGTGTCTAGGTACCCAAATTCCACTACATCACGCCGATTGTTGGTAGATACTTTTGAGGCATTTTTGCCTCTGAGACACAAAGCCACATTCAGGAGGGTTGTCATTTTCAATTTGTAGCAATGCACAGATGTTTTGTTTCCCCTTTGAGAACTTCCTTACCCACATCTATTGAGTGTGCTTTGGTTCTGGGATGCTTTCAATGCCTAACGTGTTTTTTTTTTTATGGCGAGTGTCTGTTGCACCGCACATTAAATTCATTATCTCCATTACTGTGATTTGTATGGTGACTATCTGTTGCACTGCACATTATATTAAATGTTTGTCTCCATTACTGTGATATGCTATTTTAGAGCTAACAGTGAATGAGTTAGAAGTGGGGCAAGTCTGAGTATGGAATGCCTGGTTAGTGGGTGGTCTTTGGGAGGGAGAGCAGGTCACCATGAACTAGAACAACTTGATAAGATTTTGAGACAATGGCCAAATGCTGAGCTCAATAGACTTGGAGATCAGCAACATTTATCAATCTGATCATTTGAAAGCCTTTTTTGGTGATTGAAATATCTATTGCCACATTTCTGGAGGAAGTTGCACTGAACAGTGACGTACGCTTCCATGCTGTTGTTCTTGCGGCTCTTTCTTTCCGTTCCCACTATGTTTATATCTCTCCAGTAGGGCTCACACATTTATACGTTTCAGTCATGAAACAAACTTGTCCAGGGGACTGGTAGCTAACATTCTAGTAACTGGTTCAATTGTGGGAGCTGGTAATATAAATAAGGTTCACTGGATACACAGCCAATACTTTTGGCAATTGTTCAGATCTCCTCTTTAAGTTTTGAAGAAGAAATCTCAACATTTAAAGGTCAAAACAGGCCTCATTATTCTAGTTAAATAGATTATGTGCACAGCGCATCAAACTTTGAGAATGGTATGTGCAGTGTAAGTGCACGGCCTGCATTAGTGTTTATTAACTCCTGAATTCATTGATGACGTTTGTACATCTTTGGACATTTGTAAAGTGCTTAAAAACCTACCAGATTCAATGTCTCACGAACGATGGTTTCAGAGAGAGGCATTCGTTTCTGAACAGGGAGGGTTTCATTGCTTGTTGGGAAGCTGTTAGATTTAACATTTTGCACATGACTCAGTTGTCTGATTCCAAAACGAGTCAGCATTTACGGCTAACAGACACCCAGCTGACCAAATCTGTTTAATTTTGTGGCTTATTTGTGCTTATACAGGTTGCTGTTCAAGGCTGTCATTTCCTTTTCTGTGGCTTTTCTTTTGGCTGAAAAACATGATGTCTAATTTCTCTTCACTTTTAGTCAGGACCATATGCTTCTTACTGCAGTAAAGGCTGGGCTGTCTACAAGATGTGTGGAAAACGGCTCATAGTTTTGTATCCAGAATGAATGACTTGAATTCTGTTTGGAACTGGACAATCATATTTTCAAGGATCTAACTAGGTTCCATTTTTCCCTTTCACTCCGTATTTTTGTCTTAGTGAGGACCACGGTGCTACGTCACTTAAGGTGCAAGCAAAAGTGTTCTCTTTTTAAGATAAAAACGATTTATACTGATGACATACTGTCAGGTTTGGTCACTTTGTAAGTGAGAGAGAAAATACACGAATATTTTAATTTTAGTCTGTGGGTTTTGCTTGCATCTCTTTCGTTTTTGAAAATGGGACTGGCCTTTGGCATTGGATGTGAAAATAAACGTGTGTGTTGCAAAGGGGGTTTAAAGCAAGTTTGTCATTCACATACGCCCAAGATTATAGTACTGGGAAGGAGAAAGTAACAATCATAAGACAAAGGCCTATTTTTAATTGATGTTTAAAGTAAGTGCTGTACATTTTTAACCAAAAATTAATTGCGGATAGACATCAAATATTAATGCTCTTCAAAGACTTTCTTGATTTAAGTGCATTGATGGTTCAGAAACAGAATTGCATGTTGGTGCATTAATTTGTGAAGTTTGACAGGCAGCTAAAAAAGAGACATATTTGTGTTTCTCTGAAAAATATGGATTGACAAATGAAATGTTGTAATTTGAATTGATTCTTTTAGTAGCAGCGCCATGGTAAAGATGACTATCTCAGCAGACCAGGTCAAACTGCATTCTAAATTAAGGGAAATGCTTCGCTTACAGTACCCCTTTCAAGGAAATGCTTGATCATGTGTTTACTTCCTAAGTGATTTTGTTGTGGATGAGGAAAATGAAACACACAGAGATAGTGATGTTACCAGGATCACACAATATTTTCAGTTGGAAAAGCCAGAACCAAAGCAAAACTACACTTCTGACAATTAGGCCCCCAGACCAGATACTGCCACCTCTGTCATAATGGAACAGAAAAACAAATAGTATGCAGACTGTCACAAGTGTATTGATCAATGTATTGTGAATTATTGTCATGGTTAAGCCAGCCCTTGTTCTACGTAGCAAAATATATAAATTAAGAAGAAATAATATGTAAGTAGTCTATGTAGAAAGTGACTAAATAACTGGGATTTAGTGCTGCAAATTAAAACAAGTATTGACACAACTAGAGGGTCTCAGTTGGCAAGCTGGTGGTCTTTTTTAAATAAGTATTGTATGAATATACAACAAAAAGAAAAAAAAAAGAAAACGTCTTGCGCCAAAATGTGGCAGACATAAGCATTCAATAAAATTTAAATAAAAAATTACCCAAAATATATGATTTTCACTGAATAATACGGGTGCTTCCTAACACGCAAGTATATATGGAACAAGTAAATAAATCAATCCATCGTAGTTTTAAAGCACATCACAGGAAAATATGGTTCATATTGGCAGAAAGAAAATGTGCTTTTGGCTTTGAATGAATGCAAACTGAAGACATCGTTTAATTAAACAAGGGTGACTAAAAAAGAAAAAAAAGGAGGAAGTAAGGGGAACAAACAAAACACAGCCACATAAATTCCACCCACCATCACACCTCCAACCATACTGAAGTGCACCTCTTCTTAGACAGACGTGTGCAAGTGATCAAGCAAAGGGCCTCCACGGTGCGACAGAGTCAGCCGCTAAAGTGCCTGACCCATTGCCACATGCAATATTATATGGTAAATGAATGCAAAAGGTGAATGACAGTTGAACGAACCAATGGCTGAAGAGGGCTGGCCGGAAGCACTCCGATGTATGGTAGTATGTCAGAATATTGTTGCCAGAAATCTCCTCTGCCATAAATAGCATGTTCTAACTATTGTGCACAAACATATTGTGTCATTGGGTGCAGATTTTCTATCATTAACTCCAATGAGGCAATACATTTGCAAACGTTCTTAGGACTCAATATTTTTTTGAGATAACATTCTGATAATGAAGTTCTGGGATCATATCCTCTACATATATATATATATATATATATATATATATATATATATATATATATATATATATATATATATATATATATATATATATACATACACACACACACACACACACACACACACACACACACACACACGTTTCTTTTTAGATTTTTTTTTCTGTTTAGATTTTTTTTTCAATTAGATGAATCTGATGAGGTAGCTTCAGCCGTTTCTTGGATGGACCTAAAAAAGCCCTTGCAGTGATCCTTTCAGAAGTGTTTGTGGTTAGTTTCGAAAAGCTGAAAGTTGAGCGACGACTTCTACTCGCAGTCACATTGGACACAGAACATGCGTTGTACCCCAAAGTGAGACATAATGATATCTCGCAGCATTCGCCGCGCCGCTTTACGAAACAAAAGGCAATGTTGGCCCTGCAGTCTGTATCTGGCAGCACCCTTAAAACCCCTCTCTTGTCCGGCAGCCCCCCGACATTTACTGCCGTCCGTGAATTGCAAGATGTTTGCAATTCTGTGTGCAGGATTTCTCCCGCTATTATATATTCGGCGGTTTTCGATTCTTAAGGTTTGTATGTCGCCTTCTGGTAAACTCTAATAAAAGGGCTTCATAGCTGAGCCCTTATTCCAGTGCTGAACCTGGAACCGCACAATATAGATCCCACACCGAGTTCCTGGGCCGCGCGCGCCTTTAGGACTACATATAAACATCCAAGACCGAGGGCACGTGCAGCGGACTCGGCAGCACGTGGAAAAGGAACATTTCTGAGTCTTCCAAGCAGTGCTCAGACAGAGTCAATTCTCCTCTGTTGCCCACACTGCATGTTAAGTCACAACTAGGCTAGTCTCAGTTTTATGATACTCATTTTTGAAAACATATTCTCCGAAGGAAGCGATCTGTTGAGCGTTTTGTTGTAGTGCACTTCGATGAGCTTTGCCTCTCTGACTGGTAATACATGCAGAACGCGCGGTGACGTCACCGAAAGCAGACACGCCCCAATTAAGATGTGTCATTGCAGCCAACTGCGGTCTCCAGTTCATGGCGAACAGAATCCTTCCCCCACATCCCCTATCCGGCCAGAAAAGAAACCCTTGTACTTTTGCACATGATAAAATTGTATACCGTTATGAGTTTGTAATAAGTGGGACGGAATCTGTGTTTTATATTATTGTTGGATTTTATGTGTACTTTTATGGATGTTTTACAATCCGAATAAAGATCATTTGACTTGAAACCCTTGATGATGTATGGAATCTGCGAACCGCCCCAAAGATTGTTTGCCAGAAGAATTTCCCCATCTAGAGCCATTTCTGTACTAACGATTGAAAGGGATACTACTCTCATGCAGGAGACCAGAAAGAAACCCGACGCAGACCTGCTTACGTAGTGCAACTCGCTAACAGTTAGGAAATGACGTGGGTTAGGCACGCTCTGACATAAAAGTGGACTTGTTCATTTGGTGAGCTAAATGCACAATTAAGATTTCCTCTTTGACTATGCCGCACATCTGGGCAAATATTTGATGGCGCTTTGGTTTCACTATAGTAGAAGGGCTGGCATCGTTTCGTTCGGTAACTGTTTTGTCTTTGGGGCATTTTAATTGAAAGACGCGGGGGATAGGACCATAGATATAAGGTGTTAAAAAATGACAGTGTAATCTGTGCTTTGCCTGCCAAAACATCACATGAGCGCAGGAATGTATAAGTTGAAATCTTGGTGGCTGTACTGGATGAGGCAAAGCCTTTGCATTCATATTATATGTGAAGTGTTTGAAGTGTTAACCGTGACATAATATTGGGTGTAAGAATAGCTCTTGTTTGCAGTCAGGGTGCTTCCACGTGGGAATTATGGAATGTATTTCTGTATTTATTTTTCAATTTACTGCAGCATGAACCAGGCCCTGTTAGGCATCAGAGCTCTACTACCATTTACACAAGATGACATCATTGTGCCTTGGGGCCCTGTTTCTTGCCGTTGTTGTGCCCAGGCAGTTAAGTCTTCCAAAATAAAACTGCAACATCAAGGCCACTATTAGGTGTCTGAATACAGAACGTCACAGGCAGGAGTGGGCGAATTACCACCAGCGTCACCAGAAGTGACACAGCATATCCGAGGAGTGTCTGTAGCAGTAAGACATTATTCGCTGAGATGATGGGGGTCCATGTCCTGTACCTCAGTCGTGCACATCCAGTTCACGAGGAGTGGACATGGTAGCACTGGATAGTAACATTTCTAAGTCTTCCACGCAGTGCTCAAACATTTTCCGCTCTGACAACACGGATGGAATTCTCCTCTGTAGCACACACTGCATATAAAGTCACATCTCAGCCATTCTCATTTCTATAATAAAAATACTTAAGAAAACATTGGCTGAGAGAAGCGAGGTATTGATTGGTTAAAGGTTTTCAAGTGCGCCCTGATGAGTTCGGCCTGGCTCGCTGACTGGTCGCTGTGATGTATACACAATGCCCCGTGGTAAGCAGAAGGAGCTTCTTATGCCGCCGGAACATAATGTAAGGACTTTGTCATCGAAAGAGATCTCTCCTTGTAGGAAAAAGTAAGCAGGGCTCATACATTGCACTGCTTCTTCTCCCTATTACCACAACTATCTACAGCACTCCAATGCCTTACTAAATGAATGCACAAAACAGAAGAGCTTTAAAATGCACTAAACAAGGATTTCATGACAGGATTTTCTCCTTTCTCATAAGGGGTCAGGTCATTCCATATTGTGATTGAATGTGGTATCTCTTGCTGCTTGAATCCTGCCTACCTATCAGGCCACTTCTCACATTTGCACTTTTACAAAGGAGACTCCTTGTGCGGGTCTTATGTGGGTCCGTAACACCAAAATATGTGTTTTAGAGCCTTCTTAAAGCAAGTCAAGTTGGATGGATATTCTAGCAATTCTCTGAGAGAGTTCCAGATCTTACTGACCAAGTTGATAGTCACTGTCACTCTCCTCAGAGCGTCACAACACTTCTTACTGAAGTAGCTGTGAGCGCTTTACATATGGTCTCAATCAATCAATCAGGTAGATGGCCCTGGGGCAGAAAAAGCTCTGAACCCTTAATTTTAAGGTTGACTTGTGGGACTTTCAAAAACAATTTATCCTGAGATTTTTTTTATGTCACAATGGAGGGAAATTCTGCTGGATAGATAAAGATGGGCCAAGTACATGTATTCATCCAACAGCAGTGTATACATGTATACCTCCAGGAGTCAAGTTTGAATAGGATTCCATCTTATAACTGGTAACCAGCGAAGGGCTTTAGAGCTGCTACTGTACCATGATCGCTTCTACCCAACTCTGAGACCAGTTTGAGTGAGACATTCTGGGCCATCTGCAACTGATTGAGCCATGCAGCTGGAAGGCCATTGTAGATGCAGTTATATTAATGCAGTCTCAAGTTAATAACAGCCCCCACAACATCAAAGTAGAAGAGAGTGAGTGCATGACATGTCTCATCTTGCTTGTTGGTGGCAGCAACTCTTAATTACAAGCCCTTGCTTACCTAGAGGCATGATCTGCGTCGCATTCTGGCCTTAGATACTGTCTCTGTCTTTTACACAACTGTCGGTTTGGGGAAGTTGCGAGGAGGGTGACTCTCTCCTTGGTTCCAATTAGGATTATACATGTCTGGGGTTAGATGGAGTTCACAAAGAATTCACAGCTTTAATGTCCCTCAGTACTAATATACTACATATTAGGTGCTTTTATTACAAATAATGCTGTAGTATACGTACCCATATTTCACGGGGATTGCCATGGAATATTCACCATCATAATGATATCCCCCAAGGCACTCTGCGGAGCTTTACATTGTAAAGGATATTGAGAGTATTTGGCTTGGAGGACCACACTATGCAACAAGGTTATCCAATTTATGTCTAAAAAATTGCAATTTAAGTGGCACATTATATATTAGCTAGAAACAACATTCTTTGTTAACTCTAAAGAATAGGTAGTAAAAATGATATGGCAACTGTGGTAAACCTATAATTATGTGGTAAACCCTGCAGCCATTGTATCACATAAATTCGAAGTCCCTCACCATTGCCCATTGTTATATCAAAAATGCATTCATGCAAGTATATAAAACCTAAACATTTTAAACAGGGTTTGCAAGCTAACTACCCAACACAAAGATGTAATATAAAACTACATAACAGTAATGTGTAACATGTAGCCATCTCTGGGTTCTCTCCAGGTGTGCAACGCCCATTGGGCTCAAAGGGCTTCAGCTCCCACCCCCTGTCGGTGTGTCAGACCGGCTGAGACACCTTCCTGGGCACAAACACAGCCACACCCGAGTACGTCACAGGTCTTTAAAAGACCATTTGCTTGTTAATGAGGCTTTGTTGTTATTTCATCCCTTTTTAGAGCCCCTGTATCTCCACTCTGCGTACTGCTGTAAGAACTAGCCCCACCCGAAATTCTTTCTTAGCCCCCCCCCCCCCGAAATATGGCTCTAGTTGCTTCTCTGACTCTCACACACGTTCCCCATCGAGGTATCTTCATTAATATTCCTAAACATAGAATATCATTGTATGTGTGTGTGTTTGTATGTGTAATATCTTGAACCATCTTTCAATAAGAGACATTTCTCTTTCCCAAAGCCATTTTAAAATAATTTTCCACCTTCTAGGATTTTCTATTTTGTGATGTGTGAGTTAAGATTAAAGTATTTTTTTTTAAATAAAAAAGAACCCCCACAGCCCAATCAGCCCATATAAATGTGTCCCTTAAAAAAATATATATTAAAGTGAAGTTGGCCATTTGAAACCTGATTGAAGACAAATATAATTTAGTGAGTTTTACACTGCAGGTTGCTCCAGAGTCACAAGATGAGAGAGGCCTCATGAACTAAAGAACAGAGCAACCCCCATAAGAAACGTTATCCTTAGTTTATAGCTCACCCTCAAGACAAAATGCCCATTTAGCCTGCAAGTCCTTCCGTCCATTAGTCATGTTTGGACAGTCATGGTGCAAAGAGGCACCACATAGAATTAGTGCTATGACACCAAGAATAGAGGCCCAGTGCTCAGGATCCTGTTAAGAAGGGGCAAACAGTGTTATTGGCAATGCCTTGAAGCCTTGAAGCAAGAAGAGCATTGCGATGACCCATTAATTGGCATTCTATGCTTGTAGTGCCAACATCGTCCTGAGCTCATGGGCACTGCATCACACAGATAGTATAGTTACATGCACCGATAGTATACAGTAATGTATAGTATAGTTACATGAATGGATAGCATAGTAATGTACAGTATAGTTACATGCACCTATAGCATATGTAGTGTGAATTACAGTTTTATGCACATGTAGTATATGTAGCGTATAGGAAATTTCCATGCACAGATAGTATACAGTAACATATAGTATTGTAACATGCATGGATAGTATAGTAACGTATAGTATAGTTTCATGCACGTATAGTGTGCTCAATGATTAGTATAGGTACATGTAAGTGTCGATTGCAAGACTTGGAATTACCACAGTTCAGCACGTGCCTGCCACTGAATCTCATTATTCCTTCAATCCTTTGCTGCCTTCTTTGAGAAGGTTGGACATTTACTTTTGTTTGGAAGTCTTTTCCTCACAGCTCACAAGCAAGGAATGAATGCTATTGTAAGTGTAAATGCATTTTACAATCACACCTTTGGCTTATTTGAAAGCTTTTACTCATTTGGACTTTTTTTCTCCAGTAAACCACTGAACATTTTATTATTTCAATGTTTCACACCCTCCTCAAATTAGTTTTCATGCTATAATACTGTAAGTTTACGTTTTTGTATTGAGAGAATGTTTTATTCATGTAGATTCTTTCTGCGCTCATCACACGGAGATCCGTGAGTGTACTGAGACAGAGCTTACTTGTAGTGCAGTACTCGACTTCACAAACGATCGCTGGCAAGTGCTGCCCCAAACCTTACCAATGCCATGGAAACTCCGACACATTAGGGATACGACAGAAATGTAAAGCATCCATTTTAATTCTTATTTTTAAACATTCTTTTTATTGAATACAACAAACAACCATACAGATTTCACAAGTAGTACAGACTTTAAGTCACAGTAATCCTTGACATGGAACACATGGGCAATTTCTGTAAATAACATCTCCCTTGGCTAGGTTGCTCCTGCATTTCAGACTTCTGGTTCATCAGGAGAAAATTGCAACGGTAATCTAGGCAGTACACAGATATCCCCCCTGTGTGCATTCCATTTATCCCATATTTGCATCCATTTTTTTCTGGCAACACCTGGACCCATATACTGTTTTCTCGCTGAAAATACACCAATCCATGTCGTTTATCCAATCCAGCACTTTTGGAACATCTTGTGCCCCCCCATTTCCTTGCTATATTTCTTTTTACGACCATCTGACCTAGCGTCACCAATGTCCTTTCTTTAATACCCAAGTCTGTTGGTTCCCAAATGTTCAATAGTCAACATTTGGCTTCGTCCATTTTACTTCTTGTATTTTTTTCGACTTTGTCTCTCGTATGGCCACAGATTTTACAAAGAAAAAAGAAAATATTTGAAGTTAAGTCGTTTCTTTTATAGGCTGATGTACTGCCACCAAAAAGCAAGACCTCTGGGGGTAGGATCAGCCTTGCTTGGTTTCCTGGAAAGGCCCATATTAACAGGAAAGTCAACACTCAATCAATATTTTAAATTATTTTTTAAGTAAGACTGATCATTACCAAATTACTTCATATCCCTTTCCATTTTTAGGTCGCGCCTACCAGACTGTACAAACTGGTTGCAAAATACATATTGTTGGCTTACCAAGAAATTACAGTGAGCTTAATGCCTGCCCATCACTTACCATTGGTTTCCTTTGTTTTCTTCTTATTTGATGGCTTGTCGTTTCCATCTTGTGTTTGCCCTTCCATGGAGCATATCCTCTTTACGTGTGTCCTTCCACTGCTCACTTTTAGTAGCCTTTTGTTCTTTTTGCTTAAGCTCCCTATGACAGTGCATATCTTTTCCAGCTCTTTCCCTCACGTGTTTATCCCCCATCACTACTTGTTGCTCTCTGTCATCTATGTCCCTTTACCCTGCACACCAAGTTACTCTCTCTCGTCCCTGTGCTTCTCCATCCCCATGCTCCATATTGCTCTCACCTGTGTTTTTCTCCCTTTGCTCCCTTATTCTCTTCTCATCCAAGTTCCTTGGTGCTCCCTCCCTCGTGTGTGTCCCTCCGACCGCTACCCCAACTCATTCCTCCGGTGCCCCCTCCAGCTGCTGTGCCTATTTTTCACTTTATTTGTTTTTGGAGGGCCAAGAAGCAAATTTTCAATTTCCTTTTTTTTTCAATGCTACTTCATTATTATTTTTTTTAATTGACTGATCCATCTTGGATCAGTAAATTAAAAAAAATTGTGCCCCATCACACTGATGCGACATGGTGCATGCACGCTTACTTCATGATCAATTGCTAGCATCATGACTCCTTTTTTACCCATCTTTTGTTCATGCTGTACCACTTCAGCATTTTTGCCAATGCTGTAGAGCATGAACAACAGGAACTGGCAGAGCCAAAATGTTTCAAAGTCGAGACCTATTGGCTTTTCCATTACTTGTTCTTCATGTGCTGGTGTTAAATTCGCAATAGGGGAGCGGGTCCATGGCAATGAAACTCTTGATGTTAGCAAACGTTCTTTAGTAAAAATATTCTTATGTTGGCTTTTGTGCTCCACTTTGATTCCGGTCCAGGGAAGACATGACTTGGCAGTTCGGGCTGGACTATTCCCATGAGGCACAGGGTCAAGACTGATTTGCATATGGCCATGTCTGAACTGGGGTGGCATGGTGAGCAAATTAACGAAGATTAAACCCAGATCCGTCACTAGGGGTGAATGTTTTGCAAATGTGCAACATTCCGTCCATCACCTTATGTGTTTTTTTGTGCTCCACTCACCTGCAACCTTGCAAAACATCATCCTATGCACCAATGTTCCCCAGTGCTTTATAGTCTATAGTAACTCATTACGTTCACTTACAATTGCTGCCACAATTGTAGCAAGCTAATGGAAACAATGCCACTATGTGCAATTTAGAGCTGTTTGTTTCTGCACAGAAATACCAATACATATGCACACATGCCCATGGGAATCCAGCCCAATTGAGTTGATATTGTCTCCCTCACTAAGTTGTTTTAAAACAGCTTTGTACAACATAAAGGATCATGGAGGAAGGATTTAACCATTGAGGTCAAAATATAGGTTAATCAAAAACATCTGCTGAGGACTGTGTTTGGTAAACATTTTGTTTTTTTATATCTAGAGACAGATTTATCGGAAACAAAGTATTGTGATACAAAAATATTGTGATGCAGAAATATAATTGTCAAAAATATCATTTTTGTAGGTAAATAATATAGCTGTTAATAATATCGTTGTTGTTAATAACGTTTCCAATAATGTGTTAGTGTTAAAATGTAGTTTGTCATTTTAAGAGATTTAGGGGCATATTACCAACAACTAGCGATCATTTTTGTCTCTAACTTGTTTAGAGACAAAAATTATCGCCGCAAATCGGCGATTTTTATCGCAGATAAACCTTGGTATTAGCAAGGTTTATCGCAAATGCGATAAAAAACTGCCGCAATGCATGAATATCGCTGAAAAGTCAGCGATATTCATGCATTATCGAGCAAATGCTCTTAGCCATGTTATCCACCTCCCATTGGATAACATGGCTAAGAACTGCTCAGGGCAGGTGTTAGCTTTTGGAGATATTCGCGCTTAGCACGAATATCTCCAAAAGTTGGTAATAGGAGATAGCGATATTAGCAACTGTTTCCAGTCGCTAACATCTTGGCACGCCCACTTTGCATGTCATTAGTGATAAATATCACTGACATGCAAAGCGGGGCCCAAGATGGTCGCTATCTCCTATTAGCTGTCACTAACTGGTGTTAGCGACAGCTTGGTAATAGGGAGATCATTTTATCTCCGCTTTCTTGGCTTTTAAAGCCAAAAAAGCGGAGATAAACCCCCTTGATAATATGCCCCTCAGATTTGTTAATTCAATTGCTAATAGTAATTTAGATGTCATAGCGGGATGTTGGTTGGTGAGGTCTTAGGGTGAGAAGTGTATTAAGTAATATTTTACAATGAATTACTAATGTTAATTAATTATTCATTGATTATTAGTTATGTAAATTATGCTATACATATTTATTTTAGTTATATTTTAAGTGTGGGCTGCTATGTTTGTCAGGTTATAGGGTTTGACATGTATTAATAAATAACTAAATAACAAGCATTATACATTGATAATTCATTATTAAATTACATATCAATTATGTAAATTTTGCATTGCTTTTAATTTTTATTACTTATATATACATATGCACGTCCACATATATTTATAAACACATAGACTCATATATATGTGTGTGTTATTTAATAATGTTTATATTGACAGTTTTATTTATTTTGTATAAATTAATAGGGTTAATTCAAATATGTAGTGTGTTTGAAGTGAAGTACTTTCCCAGACTGGAGTGTAAATGTAATCCCTCCGAAGTCCAACTGTTTGCCTACTCTTGCACTGACTGGTGTGGGAATAGGATATCTCACCCCTCCAAAGTCCAACTCATTTCCTACTGATGTACAGACTGGAGTGGAAAAAGTAAATGAAATCCCTCTGAAGCCCTATGCATTGCCTACTCTTGACCAGACTGGAGTGGGAATACTAACTCCTACCCCTCTGCAGTCCAATGCTTTCCCTAATGTTCCACGGACTAGAGTGGGTATTGTAGATTTAAACCCTCTGAAGTCCAAAACTGTGAAAAACTGTAGCATACACTGGAGTGGGAATAGTAAATCTTACCCTTCCAAAGACCAACGCTTTCCCTACTGCTGCACAGACTGGAGTGTGAATAGTAAATCTTCTCTCCTCCAAAGTTAATCGATTTCCCTAATGCTGCACAGACTGTAGTGGGAATAGTGAGTCTTACCCCTCCAAAGTCCAAAACTATTCCTAATGTTCATAGTCTGAAAAAGAAATAGTAAATTTAACCTCTCTGAAGTCCAACATCTTCCCTACTGTTGCGCAGACTGGAGTGGGAATAATAAATTTAACCCAGACAGTCCAACACTTTCCATACTGTAGCACATGCTGGAGTGGGAATACTAAATCCTATCCCTCCGAAGTCCAGCGCTTTTCCTACTCTTGTGCAAACTGGAGTGGGAATAGTAAACTTAACCCCTCTGAAGTCAAACGCTTTCCCTACTGTTGCACAGACTAGAGTGGGACTAGTAAATCTTTACCCCTCTGAAGTCCAACACTTTCTCTGCTGTCGCACTGACTGGAGTGGGAATAGTGAACATAATGCCTCCGAAGTCCAACACTTTCTCTATTGTAACACAGACTGGAGGGGAATATTAAATCTTACCCCTTCTGAATCCTATGATTTCCCTACTGTTGTACAGTGTGGACTGGGAATAGTACATTTTACCCTACCGAAGTCCAACGCTTTCCCTACTGTTTATGGTATTTTTAGTAAGTGTGTTATATTGGATGTTAAATTTGTAATATTTAAATTATTATCTAAATCAAAGAATATATTTTTGTTATTGATTTGTTTATATTGTTATGGGATTATTTGTGTGTGTGTATATGTGTGTGTATATGTGTATATATATATATATATATATATATATATATATATATATATATATGTATATATATATATATATATATGTATATATATATATATATATATATATATATATATATATATATATATATATATATATACATATACACACACACTCACACACACACACACACACACACACACACACACACATATACATACACAAAAAAGCAGAGAACTCTGGTTAGTACCCAAGTTTAGGTGGAAAGCGGCTCCTGTATAGGGATCCCTACAACAACAGCAACCCTCTGAATCTGCTCACCCGGAATATATTTAAGTTACATTAACTTTATATATTAAAATATTAAACATTTACTGCTATAAACTCTTCATATTTAAAAAATCTATATTTGTGTATATTGTTGGATAATATTTTTCCCCCTGATATTTTCGTACCTACCTTTATTAGTATAGGGAGACAATATTTTTGTAACCCATATTTTTGACACAATATTTTTGTTACACAATATTTTCGTTGTTGATATTGTGTCTGTGATCTATAGGGACCCTTAAATATGACAATATGCTCTCCTTTAACGTATTCTCTCACATCTCGAGGTGTTATTTTGTAGCTGGAGTAAAGCGCATTAAGTATCTCAACAGGAAAGTAAAGGCCATGTCCAAAAATGGGCAGTTGAATGGGTACAAAGGTGAAGTGAAGGTAGCCTTGCATGGATAGGAGCTCATAGAGAATCTTTTTAAAGTACTTGTGATCATTGGAAAAGGAAATTAGAAGCAAACTATTAAGCAGTGCTTCATAAATGGACCAATTCTCATAAAAGAGCAACAGCAGTAGCCCACCAAGTTCTTTATTTTCCTTCTGCAAGGCTTGTGCTCTGGCATAGTCAATATGCTTGGTGCTGCTTTGGTGCAAACCCTCCCTACATTATATAACATGGTATCGTTTGCCGCCTGAGGAGTTGTGTTTTCTGTTATTTTCTGAAGGAGTGAGGTCTACCTTCATGCCTGAATCATTTATTTACTTTGTTCACTGTTCAGGTTCATGGTGTTTCTGTGTCGAAGTGTTCAAGTGCAACTAACACTTTTCCTGTTTTTTCCTGTTACAAGGGTGGGGATGGTGTAGGGCAGCATTTACAATTCTACACACTACTTTTGAATTGTAGTAAGATTCATAAATCACGTTGATTACTCCACAATTAGGGATTGTGGTGCTATGAATCAGGACCTAGTAAAGAAGATATTAATTAAAAATCCATGTTTTAATTTTATTTCTGAATTCCAAGTAGCTATATTCTGACTTGTTATGTAATGTGTATTTGTTTAGCAACATGTCTGCCTCTCAAATTAATCTCATATTTCAATATACTAATTCACCACTAATCCTTTAAGGGTTCTGGAGTAGCGGGCTACTTGCCAAAAAGTGTTTCAACACCTCATCAGGGCTAGCAAGCGCTATATAAATGCAAACCTTTTTCTCTCTTCTATTCCTCCACTATCCTTCACAATGCAAATAACTGACTTACATATCCACCACTAAAAGTACTTTCATTTTTCACTTTACTAATTCCCCACTAATCCTTCATGGGTTCCTAAGTAGCATGCTACTCGCCCAAAAAAAGCTTCCACACCCCATTAGGGGTAGCAAGTGCTTTATAAATGCAAACATTTACTCTTCTATCCCTCCGCTAACCTTGGCAATCCAAATAACTTGGGCTGGGCGTAGTTTGTGAAGTAGCGCTTCGCGAAGCTACGCAAAGTCAATTCGCACTACGCGAGCTACGCGTAGCACTATACGAACTGCGTAGTAGCATGTTTGCACTGTGCAAGATGCCGTTTTCAATGATAGCACAGTGCGGACAAGCATCCCTCACTGTGCAATCATTGAAAACAGCATCTTGCACAGTGCGAGCTGTAGTTTTCTGCCACTCGAGGAGATTTTTACTCACGCAGCAGCTTTCTCAACGTGGACTGGTAGTTCCTCATCGCGAGCAGTCGCGAGCATACGCGACCACTTACAATGAGAAACCAAACCTCCCCGCGTTGAGAATCTCGCAGGTAGGTTTATTTTCCACGCTCGCGATCGGCAACTTGATGCTGCTGATCGCGAACGAGGAAAAAGTCTCGCCCGGATGTCATTTTGCTTGCTCATGGTCGCCATCTTGATGTTGAGGACCGCGAGCAAGCAAGCAAAAAATGACCGCTGCACTACGCTACGTGTGTTCGCATTGTGCTACATGCAGTTTGCGTAATGCGAAGTTGCGCAAACTTCGCAAACTACGTGAGCGTAGGGTAGTGCTTTGCCCAGGCCTACAAATAATTAACATATCCACCACTCAAATTACTTTCATATTTCACAATAGTAATTCACCCCTCATCCTTTATGGGTTCCGTAGTAGCATGCTACTCAAGGAAAAAGTGCTTTGACGCCTCATATGGGGTAGTAAGCGCTATATAAATGCAATTATAATACAATACAATACAAATCACCTGGGAGGGTATCCTGGTGCTTTAGCAGGAGCTTTATGGGCTGAGCCAGGGTTGGGGCTAGTTGAAGAGCCAGCTCTCTTCAGTATATTGAGGAATTTAGAACTGTGGTGTGGCTCTGATGTGCAGGGACAGGTTGTTCCAGGGTTTAGGAGTAAGGTAGGTGAAGATATGACATTCGATATGGTTCTGCGCATGTGCGGGGATGGTGCAATTCGGAGTCCAGCTGAGCGAAGGTCTGTGGAAGATTATGAGGTTGAGGTACACAGGGCAAATGTTATGTAAGACTTTGCATGCCTGAGGAGTTTGAAGAATGCTCATTTGTGAATTGGGTGCCAGTGGATCTCCTTAAGGTGTGATGTGAATTCGGACGGGAGATTGTGACTGGCCATGGAGTTTTGTATGGTCTAGAGCAGGGTTCTCCAAAGTCTGTCCTGGATGGCCAGATCTGTGCCAGATTTTTGGAATATTCACATTCAGATAAATTTAGTTATCCTAAAAATCTGTCATGGATCTGGCCCTCCGGGACCGATTTTGGAGAGCTCTGGTCTAGAGTCTTCTGGCCAGGTGAGTGTTGATCCCAGAAGATAATGCATTGTCATATCCCAGCTTACTAGTGATGAGGGGTTGGGTGATGGTTCTGAGAGTGTTGAAGGGGAGCCTTTTGAAGATCTTGAGCATCATGAATATGTGGGAGCAGGAGATGGCCATTGTGTTCACTTGCCGGTCTTAGTGAGTTGGTTGTAGATTATTAATCCGAGGTTCTTCATGTGTATTGCCAGGCGGGGTGTTTGTCTGAGTTTGGCAGGCCACCAAGTGGGGTCCCAGAGCGAGGTATCTTTGCTGAAGGTTACTACTTACTTGTCTGTGTTGAGCTTGAGGCAGTTGTTTTTCAACTATCTTGTGACTTCAGTAATGCAGGTGGAGAAATTGGTACAATGTTTGGCATCTTGTTGAAGAGGGAGATTAGGAACTGAGTGTCATCAGCATTAGATATGATATTGATTCTGTTTGATCGGATGATACTGATGAGTGTTGTCATGCAGGCATTAAACAGAGTGGGGCTGAATGAGGATCCTTGTGCAACTCCGCAATTGAGGTTGACAGGCTTGGTGGTGCTGATTTACTGGTGGTAACCAGGGGAGCTCATTCCAGATCTTCACTGCACTTTTCCTCTTATTGTGTACCTTATCAACATATATCTCACACACAAAGACAACGCTGTACCAGAGCGTCTCTGTTCATCCCATGCCTTCACCATGCAAAGCAGCATTTATTGAAAAGTTAAAGTTCTGTGATATTGACAGGTCAGAAGACCAGGGTGCTCTTACTGATAAATTAAGTAGTAGCGATCTGTTTCTGCCTGGTACTCTCAGTGTCCGCTGGGGGCCTGCTTCCTGCATTCAGCAATTAGGACAGTTTTACATGTTTACTAGCTACATTGGACTATATAAGGTGATCATTAGTATCATATTTACAGGTAGAGTTTTCCTCTCCTCATGAAACATGTTACATTCAACAAATGCATTTCTCTTAGAAATGTACTTTAGGAGTCTCACACATCAGCCGAAGCATGCTACACTTTAAGGGATAGAAGCATGGTATTATTTTAATCCCTGCGTTGATTTTTACCCAATAGCCCCACTCACCCTCTTCCTTGCTGTTATTTTCTCGTGCACCATTATGAGAAATTGGGTTGTTGGATGAATAGGGTGTTAACCCTGCTCCGTCAACAGCCACAATCCCTGTCAGGGTGAACCACAAAAGTCACTAAATTAAACTGTGCTTGATTTTATGGTAGTTTGGCACAAAAGCATTCAGGCTTAGCTAAGAGGTAGTGTGTAAAGTATTTATGCAGCGCACAAATAGTAATAAAGTGAAAACACAACACAAGAAAAACCCCTCACAAATTTTAAAAAATTGAAAACCTTTCAATAAATTATTTGACACCAATCAGTATATATCAAGTTAGTAGAACCAGAGTCATGAATCTATAAAATTCATGGTGGAAACTAGCGCCTAAAAAATCAAAGCGCAACCATGGACATTTAGTTGTTCAAGATCGGGTCAAATTAGAAAAATATGGCCGGCCACGATGGAGCGCGAATAGAAAACAAAAAAATGGATTGGGCCAGTCGACACTTACCTTCAGTCTTGAAAGAAATTTGAAGAAACAGTCTCTGAGAAGGTAGAAGTTCAGCTGGGCAAGGCTGCAAGCAGTGTCCATGAAGGAGCAGTCATCATTAAGGAACCACTGGACAAAGTCCTGGTTAAGATTTCTATGTTTGGGCCTAGTCTCTTTTTTGGAAGTTGAAATTCTCCAGCTGAATGAAGCTAAAGGCTGTAATCGACAAGAGTTCCATGAGGCCGCATACCCTATTAGCGAAGGACCACTGAACAGGAGTTGCTGCTGCATAGAAGAATGTAGCTGGAGCTGCCATGGAAGTCAGGACGATAGGCGATGCACCTTGAGCAGATAGACGAGTATGTTGGTCCTGGACTCCTCTTAGTTCTCAGAGCAGTTTCTTGCCCAAACTTTTCTACGTCCCAAATTTTGGATCTTGGCTATCTGGGCACCTGTAACACCATCAACATGGATCCAGTACTGGAGGGGCACAAGTTGGGGGGTTAGGACTTACTCTGTCCCTGAGGTTCTGATCAGGAGCCCAGCCAACTAGCCCTTGGAGTCACTCAAGTAGATCTGGGTTCAAGCAGTGGAACAGGGCTCAAGCAGCAGGGCTGGCCTCAGAGTTTCAAAGCAGGCTTCAGGCAGCAAAGTCGTCCCTCCAGGTGCCTTAAAGCAGTCTTCTGAAATACATAGAAGGCCACAGCAGCAAGATTTCTTCTGCAGGTCCAGAGAGTCAACTGAAGAGTGGGTCAGAGGGTACAATTTATTTTTATCCCTGCTGCCTTCTTTGAAGTAGGAGAAGTTTCAAGAGAATTCCCTCTGAGGTTTTTGAAGTTTCCTGCCTCCCCTGCCCTGGCTTCACGCTGGCTGTATGAACAATGCAGTGGTGACAAGTCCTCTGCGTGAAGGCAGGGGCACAGCCTATTGATTTGCAGCCGTGGGGCTGTGTCCAGCTCCGCCCCCCTCATCCTTCCACTGAAGACCCAGCAAAGCACACCATGTTCTTCTATTGTGTGGCTGTCTGTGAGGATTAGGCAAAGTCCTACTACCAACTACACCCAGTAATTTGCTCCAAGAACAGGATGCAGGCCTCAAATATCTAAGGCAGGAAAATGGCAACTTGGTAAAAGTGGTATTTTTTAAAACTGTAACTTAAAATCTGACTTTATCATTATTGAGGATTTTTAATTACAATTCCCCAGACACCAAACATGAAATGTTCGCCTGTTCGCAATGGAAATTAAGCACTTAATACATGTAATAAGGCAACCCAATGGCATCCCAATGTAGAGGTAGGCTTCTCAGTAGTGAAAAACAAATATACCTGCACTAGTGAAACTTGAATGTACATGTCCAGCCTTTTAATTACAATGTGCCCTGCCCTATTTGCTACCTAGGGTGTACCTTAGGGGTGACTTATATGTAATAAATGGGGAATTTAAGGCTTGCTGGGGGTGTTATTTTGCCAAGTTGAATTGGCAGTTTAAAACTGCAATCGGGTTACAATGACAGACCAGGGACGTATTTTAAGGGGCTACTTAAGTGGGTGGCACAGTAAGTGGTACACACTAACTAGTAGAATTTAATGTAAAGGCTCTGGTATATGGTTTACCACTTTACTAGGAACTTATTAGTGAATTAAATATGCCAACCTGGTGTAAGCCAATTTTACCATGTGAGCACAAAAATGGTTATACTAGCTAGCAGTAGTAAAGTGCACAGACTGCTAAGGCCAACATAAACAAATTCAGCAACAATCGGAGGGGTGAAGGCAAAACGTTTATGGCTGACCCTGCACAGAGGGGAAGTTCAACACAGTATTCTTATAACACCTAAATCCACACATTCTCTGAATTCTACAAATCTACAGATCTCACCTTCTGGCCTCTCTCCTCAAATCATCTACTATTTGCTATGTTATAGACCTTACCTCCCATCCTTGCCTCATCTGCATTCTGTATTCTGTGATACATTGTTCTTAACTCTGAGAAGAGTCTTTGCTCATCCCATACGAACTCATTTGTATACCTTACACACTAAGCTTTTCTCCAACACCCTCCCTCATGTACAGATCTAGCTCACAGCCTCTCTCCCTGGAACTGCTGTATTCCCCCTTGTGATAATCTCACTTCTCAGCTTTATTTTCCTGGCAGTCTTGTTTATTCTTTCAGATACAGATCTCAGATCTCCAACTCTCTTCCCTCAGCATCCCTTAATTCATCTTTCCTCAAGCTTCCTTCAGCCTCTTTGTCTTGATTAATTCAGTACAGCTCACTGCCTGACACCACATAACTTCCTATATTTCTTCCTATGTAGACCGTACCTCCCATCCATACCCTCCTGCTTTATTCTGCCTTATTCACCACAGTCTCCATCGAAGCTGCTGTGAGATAATTATGTGAGAAACACCAAGAGACAGGCTTTGGCTCTGTCCACTTCTTGGGAGCCATGTATACATGTTTTGATTGGGATGAGGTTGTGTACTTCCCAAAAAATGTGCTTGCCCTCCACACAGCTGAGATCATTTTGTGTATTTATACAGCTGCCTGAGCTAGAACTTTCAGGGGCACACACATGACTTTGTGCTACTATTAGAGTGTCTTAGATAACGACATCATTTATAGTGTTTTTCTCTGGCAGCAACACAGATGGGAGGAGGGCAGCAATTAACCTACATTGAGTTGTTTCCACTCAAATACACAACCATTCCCATGTTATCTACTTTTTCAAAGAAAGTGGAAGGTGCACACGTTGCGAAGTCAAAAAGAAGCAGTCAAAATCATTTCCATATCACTTCTTTTTATTTGAACAAATCTTTAAAACTGGCACACAGCCAATGCCTTTCATTCCCGTTTTTTGCCAGTGGGAACTTCGTCAGGGCTCTCTAATATGGTCTTGAAAGAAGATAGTAGCAGATAAGTGGGTTCGAGTACCACGGCAAATGGAAATAGAAGTATCAATAGTAGTCTATATTCAAAAACTCTAATGTATGAGCGATCGAGAACAGAGGAGAATTCAATAAGGCACAATAATGTAAAATCAGCCAATCTAAAGTAATGAGATACTGCATGTGTTCCGTAGTAACAGCGTCTGAGAACGGCGTGGTAACCGGCAGTGACTTTGTGCTACTATTAAAGTGTCTTAGATAACTACATCATTTATAGTGTTTTTCTCTGGCAGCAACACAGATGGGAGTAGGGGAGAAATTAACCTACATTGAGTTTTTCCCACTCAAATACACAACCATTCCCATGTTATCTACTTCTAATGCTTCACATCATCACATGTTTCACATTACCAATTGCCATACATGTTACCATACAACATTGTCAATGCTTGTTGAGGCATTACCTGACAGCACAGCTGTCGCCAGAACATTATGTGAGAACTACCAGGGAAGGGGCTTTGGCTCCTCCCACTTGTTGGGAGCTAGGTCTACATGTTTTGATTGGGCAGCAGTTGTGTGCGTCAACAAGAAAGTGCTTGCCCTCAACATGGCTTTGATCATTTTGTTTATTTTTCTGGCTACCTGGGCTTGAACTACCTGGCATTAGCAATAGCCCCTGCAGCCCCTGGGGTGGGACCGAGTCCATGGGGTCCCCTCTGGTACTGTGCACGGGCAGTGGGCCCTGGCCTGAGAGCTCCTAACTAGGTCCACAGCGTGCGGGGCCCCTCCTTGTATTTTGCATGTGATGGCCCTCAAGTGTTGTTATGCCACTGCTTTCTAGGGCACACAAATACCAGTCCAATGCTATTAAAGTGTCTTAGAAAACTAGCTAATTTAATGATGATTTTTGACTAGCAGCAGCTGGAGTGAAGCATTCATTAATGTGCATGGGTTTTTAGGTCTCATCTTACTGTGCATTCATTAACCTGATCTATTGGCACTGTCAATGCTGGTCCCATTGTGAAATAATCTTCCCTACAAACCTCATTTCTTCAAATGCAAACTCTCAGCCACACCCAACAGAGATTAGTTCACTCCCTCTTATGTAGATCTCATCTCCAGTCTCAGCAGTACTGCTCATGGTGGCCTTCTTTCCCCCATCTTGTATAAACCTCCCTCCTGGCATTGCTGCTTCTACTTTATTTCCTGCTGCAGTGACCTTCCCTTCCCACGAGACACAGTGCAACCTCCCAAATCCTTATTTTCCTTGCTTTCCCCAGAGCCATAGACCTATTTTTCAGAGGAATATGTATTGTCCACCCATGTTTGATTCTTTAGGCCATTTTATAATTTCATTTATATCTGACATTTTACATAGATGACTTAAAAAATCAATTGAAAGAACTCCCATTGTCAAAGTCAATACGCTCGATGTATTGGTTAAGTGATTAACGAGTGTGTATGTGGGTGTGCCTGAATGGGTGGGAATGCGAAGATGAAGACAAATAAAAGTATGCAATGATGGATAAGCTGGGTGCATGACAATTGGTGGAGGAATGTGTGATAGTAAAGATGAATGTAAATATGGTTGAGTGAATGAAAATGGATGTGTGGATGAGTGAGAATATGGACAGAACAGTGAATGAAGAGTGTGAGCCGATGTGTGAGAGTATAGAGATGGATAGAGAAATGAGCCAGTGTGGGAACAATGTGTGGGTGCGTGCGAGGATGGATAGAAAATAAATCAATGTATCCATGATGTATGCACTAAAAAGTTGTAATGGAGTGCTGAATGAATGCAGGAATTATTGAGAACTTGCTAATGGGTGGAATGAGCGTAAGAACAAATTGATGGATGGACAGATGGATAAATGAGAAAGTAAAGGTCATTAAAGCAGATATTTTCTGGCAGCATGTAATACATACATGCGACTACATATGCCGAGGGGAGACTGGAATTTAGAAAAGAAGGGAACTGCAGCCTGGTCCACGCATATGTAGCTGTTCACTGCACTGTTCAAGCCCTGGTCACTAATGAAATATGCCCCCGTTGTCCCGAATATTAAGATTAGCTGCTGATGGCTGAGACACCTGGCTCTTTTTCATCCTCTTTGATCTCATTACTGCGCTTGAGTCTTTAAGGGTTTCTAGGAGATAGCTGGAGCGTGGTGCTGCTTTCTTTCAGGCTGCGTGCAACACGATTACAACGGAACAGCCCTATTTGCACTTTGCCCCACTCCTGTGTGGCTGCTGCTCAGCAGCCACTCATTTCCCCTCAGGTTTCGTACTCCAGGGGCCCTGATCCTGGGTTGTGGTATGCAGCCTTGCACAGTGCTGACCTGTGGTTCTAGGCGCCTTATACTCGGGCCCCGATCCTGGGTTGCGGTATGCAGCCTTGCACAGTGCTGACCTGTAGTTCTAGGCGCCCTATACTCGGGCCGGGATCCTGGGTTGTGGCGCGCAGCCTTGCACAGCGCTGACCTGTGGTTCTAGGCGTCTTATACTCGGGCCCGGATCCTGGGTTGCGGCGCGCAGCCTTGTACAGTGCTGACCTGTAGTTCTAGGCGCTCTATACTCGGGCCGGGATCCTGGGTTGTGGCGCGCAGCCTTGCACAGCGCTGACCTGTGGTTCTAGGCGCCTTATACTCGGGCCCGGATCCTGGGTTGCCGCGCGCAGCCTTGCACAGTGCTACCCTGTGGTTCTAGGCACCTTATACTCGGGCCCGGATCCTTGGTTGCGGCACGCAGCCTTGCACAGTGCTGACCTGTGGTTCTAGGCGTCTTATACTCGGGCCCTGATCCTGGGTTGTGGTACGCAGCCTTGCACAGTGCTGACCTGTGGTTCTAGGCGCCTTATACTCGGGCCCGGATACTGGGTTGCGGTACGGAGACTTGCACAGCTCTGACCTATGGTTCTAGGCATCTTATACTCAGGCCCTGATCCTGGGTTGTGGTACGCAGCCTTGCACACCGCTGACCTGTGGTTCTAGGCGCCTTATACTCGGGCCCGGATCCTGGGTTGCGGTACGCAGCCTTGCACAGAGCTGACCTGTGGTTCTAGGCGTCTTATACTCAGGCTCTGATCCTGGGTTGCGGTACGCAGTCTTGCACAGCGCTGACCTGTGGTTCTAGGCGCCTTATACTCGGGCCCTGATTCTGGGTTGTGGTACGCAGCCTTGCACAGCGCTGACCTGTGGTTCTAGGCGCCTTATACTTGGGCCCGGATCCTGGGTTGCGGTACGCAGCCTTGCACAGCGCTGACCTGTGGTTCTAGGCGTCTTATACTCGGGCAGTGATCCTGGGTTGCGGTACGCAGCCTTGCACAGTGCTGACCTGTGGTTCTAGGCGTCTTATACTCTGGCCCCGATCCTGGGTTGCGGTATGCAGCCTTGCACAGTGCTGACCTGTAGTTCTAGGAGCCCTATACTCGGGCCGGGATCCTGGGTTGTGGCGCGCAGCCTTGCACAGCGCTGACCTGTGGTTCTAGGCGTCTTATACTCGGGCCCAGATCCTATGTTGCGGCGCGCAGCCTTGCACAGTGCTGACCTGTAGTTCTAGGCGCTCTATACTCGGGCCGGGATCCTGGGTTGTGGCGCGCAGCCTTGCACAGCGCTGACCTGTGGTTCTAGGCGCCTTATACTCGGGCCCGGATCCTGGGTTGCCGCGCGCAGCCTTGCATAGTGCTACCCTGTGGTTCTAGGCACCTTATACTCGGGCCCGTATCCTTGGTTGCGGCACGCAGCCTTGCACAGTGCTGACCTGTGGTTCTAGGCGTCTTACACTCGGGCCCTGATCCTGGGTTGTGGTACACAGCCTTGCACAGTGCTGACCTGTGGTTCTAGGCGCCTTATACTCGGGCCCGGATACTGGGTTGCGGTACGGAGACTTGCACAGCGCTGACCTATGGTTCTAGGCATCTTATACTCAGGCCCTGATCCTGGGTTGTGGTACGCAGCCTTGCACACCGCTGACCTGTGGTTCTAGGCGCCTTATACTCGGGCCCGGATCCTGGGTTGCGGTACGCAGCCTTGCACAGAGCTGACCTGTGGTTCTAGGATTCTTATACTCAGGCTCTGATCCTGGGTTGCGGTACGCAGCCTTGCACAGCGCTGACCTGTGGTTCTAGGCGCCTTATACTCGGGCCCTGATCCTGGGTTGTGGTACGCATCCTTGCACAGCGCTGGCCTGTGGTTCTAGGCGCCTTATACTCGGGCCCGGATCCTGGGTTGCGGTACGCAGCCTTGCACAGCGCTGACCTGTGGTTCTAGGCGTCTTATACTCTGGCCCGGATCCTGGGTTGCAGCGCGCAGCCTTGCAGAGTGCTGCACTGTGGTTCTAGGCGCCTTATACTCGGCCCGGATCCTTGGCTGCGGCACGCAGCCTTGCACAGTGCTGACCTGTGGTTCTAGGCGTCTTAAACTCGGGCCCTGATCCTGGGTTGCGGTACGCAGCCTTGCACAGTGCTGACCTGTGGTTCTAGGTGCCCTGTACTCGGGCCCGGACCCTGGGTTGCGGCGCGCAGCCTTGCACAGCGCTGACTTGTGGTTCTAGGCGTCATATACTCAGGCCCTGATCCTGGGTTCCGGTACGCAGCCTTGCACAGTGCTGACCTGTGGTTCTAGGTGACTTATACTCTGGCCCAGATCCTGAGTTGCGGTACGCAGCCTTGCACAGCGCTGACCTGTGGTTCTAGGCATCTTATACTCGGGCCCGGATCCTGGGTTGCGGCGCGCAGCCTTGCACAATGCTACCCTGTGGTTCTAGGCGCCTTATATTCGGCCCGGATCCTTGGTTGCGGCACGCAGCCTTGCACAGTGCTGACCTGTGGTTCTAGGCGTCTTAAACTCGGGCCCTGATCCTGGGTTGCGGTACGCAGCCTTGCACAGCGCTGATCTGTGGTTCTAGCCGCCTTATACTCGGGCCCGGATCCTGGGTTGCGGCACGCAGCCTTGCACAGCGCTGACCTGTGGTTCTAGGCGCCTTATACTCGGGCCCGGATCGTGGGTTGCAGTGCGCAGCCTTGTGCAGCGCTGACCTGTGGTTCAAGGCGTCTTATACTCGGACTCTGATCCTGGGTTGTGGTACGCAGCCTTGCACAGTGCTGACCTGTGGTTCTAGGCGCCTATACTCGGGCCCTGATCCTGGGTTGCGGTGCGCAGCCTTGCACAGTGCTGCCCTGTGGTTCTAGGCGCCTTATACTCAGGCCCTGATCCTGGGTTGTTGTACGCAGCCTTGCAGAGCGCTGACCTGTGGTTATAGGCGCCTTATACTCGGGCCCGGTTCCTGGGTTGCGGTACACTGCCTTGCACAGTGCTGACCTGTGATTCCAGGCGCCTTATACTCTGGCCCGGATCCTGGGTTGCGGTACGCAGCCTTGCACAGCGCTGACCTGGTTCTAGGTGCCTTATACTTGGGGCCTGATCCTGAGTTGCGGTACGCAGCCTTGCACAGTGCTTACCTGTGGTTCTAGGCGCCTTATACTCGGGCCCGGATCCCGGGTTGCGGTACGCAGCCTTGCACAGTGCTGATCTGTGGTTCTAGGTGTCTTATACTCCGGCCCTGATCCTGGGTTGCGGTACGCAGCCTTGCACAGCGCTGACCTGTGGTTCTAGGCGCCTTATACTCCGGCCTTGATCCTGGGTTGCGGTACGCAGCCTTGCACAGGGCTGACCTGTGGTTCTAGGCGTCTTATACTGAGGCCCGGATCCCGGGTTGCGGTACGCAGCCTTGCACAGTGCTGACCTGTGGTTCTAGGCGCCTTATACTCGGGCCTGGATCCTTGGTACGCAGCCGTGCACAGTGCTGCCCTGTGGTTCTAGGCGCCTTATACTTGCCTGCAGCTGTGGTTCTGGTTGTAAGCTTCACCTTGCGACCTGAGGCTGGATTCCGCGCTCTCTCCTGCCAGGGTAAGTAGTCCTGGGCAAACAGGGCATGTTGTGTCCCGGTGTAAGAGAGAGCTCAAGTGGGTATGTTAGGGATTGGGCGGGCGCTGTCAGCACAGGGATTCTGTGGCTTGGAATTTCGTTTGGTTTTAAATATCGTGCTAGTCAGCCTGCAGAAATATGGCGACTGCACAGGGATGCAGTGCAGCACCGCCAGGTGGCACTTCATAGGCCCTGTCTAGTTTAAAGTGACAAGGCATAGGACCTAACCACAATACAGCCACTACGTTGCTTGCTGCACGTGTGGGTGGCTGATTCCCACCTAGTCAGGCAGCGACCAGGCCCATACTACAAAGGAACACTTACCATGCTTCACTGAAAAGACTTTCGCGTCTCTCTCACTACCCTCCCCCCCACCCCCCTCCCTCCTCCGCCTAAAAAAGATAGGGCTTAGACAAAACGGTGGGGGTTGGGGTCGAGGACAAAAACTTCATGAAATGTGCTTAGTAGGGCTCTGTGTAATTTCATTCGTTTCCCTTGACGCTTTCCTGTGCTGTCAAAAGGAGTGACGGTGTTTACCTGCTGGCAGAAAGAGCATTCTAGATTTTTGCCACCTAAAATACTCTGGCCTGGAGAGATCTGCTTCGGCCTCCCCAGTGGCTCCTCTGAAGTGGGAAGCTGAGAACCAGGCGCCGTGGCTCCCCAGTTGTTCACTCCTAATCCCCACTGGAACAGCTGTAAGGCACATGACGTAGTAAAGACGGAGACATTTAGTAATGGCTGGCTTCCCATCGAGAAGAATGGGAAACAGCTAAACGCGCTTTTGGACACGCAGAATTCGAGTTTGCGACGTCTGCACTAGAGGTGCATTTGAGTTTGTATTTACGGCATTACTTTTTTTTCAGGGCTGTGGAGGTGTTTCCTTCCACATTTGAATTTGCGTTGTGTATTTAGATGCCTCCGGATGTTTGAGCAGCGGTTCAGGAGTATCCAGAATTCATGCCCCTTGCACTAAAAATAATTTACCCTAGAGGTGATCTTGGCGGAGGGTCCAGATACCGGAGGAGGACGGGAAAGAACTGATGTACTTTGCCCTTCCTGAGAGGTCCAAGTCTGTGGAACAAAGCAATGTGATGTCCTTTTAAAAACCGATCGAGTACGCACTTTATTTTTTCTTTCTGTTTAGCAGTCAGTGGTTGTGCCTGATTGAACATTTGCTAGAGTGGAACTTTCCTTATCTGCAAAGTGTAGTATGGAGTTCTTGACGTGTTTGTGGCGAGCCATCACCCAGTTTATTCAAATCTTCCAGCATGCTGCACGTGCCAGTAATATGGGACTGACTACGTGTGTAGTGGTTTAATAGCAATAACGGACAAAAACACAACCTGCTTTGAGTAGCAGAACCTTGTGATTGAATTAGTTCTAGAAAGTTCAGCTGGAAAGAGTACTTTTTCCGCACAGCTTCTGAAGGGTTAGCTAGCAGCATCCCGACCTGCTCTTTATGATGACAAGAATGTGGACTATAACTGTGCTGGGAAGACGCCTCAAGCCAATCTGCTGGATACAAAGCAGTTTTAGATGCTGGTCGTAGAATGTCAGGAGAGCAGAGCTGGGGCCTGAGAGCATCAGCAAATGTAGAATAAAGACACCAAGGTATCATAGCACAGGTGTGCGGCTGTAGACCCCATCGAAATTCACTAACGGATATTTTCTTTTGAGATCGTGTGATGGAATATTCGTGTTTTGGTGGAGTATTGTATTCCTACGTGTGCTGTGCTCTGGGAATGGTAGGTGAAATTCAACAAGTTTCACCCCAAGTCCACTCAGTCTGAGGGAGAACATGGCTGAGATATTCGAGGTAGGTGAACCACAAAGTTAACCTTCACAATTGTCTTTCAGAGAAATCAGACTTTAAAGGATGAAGAGACGTTCACTGTTATGTTAGGGAGACCTTATAATCTAGTCCACAGAAGACCCTATGCCAACAATCTCTTGTTAATAGAATTGCCAGCTTTCATCTACAACACATAGAACATTCCAATCTCCACATTATCCTGCAAATGACAAATGTTGTTTATCTTGTGTAAAACGGTTCTTAGGCCCTCATTACCATGGCGGGCAGATGAGGGTCTGACCACCATCTCTGTGAGATGGAGACCGCCCAACATATATTTGGCGGTTCCACCCACTATGTTATGATCAACCACCATGAAGGCATTTAGAAACATACAGTTTACTATTGCAACTAGTGCTGCCACCCGGAAAAAGGCTGCAGGATAAACTGCAATAGAAAAATGCATGTCTCCAAGCATCCTTGCACCGTGTGCCAGGCACCATCTTGTACCTGGCACAAGGTGCATGTATGTTTGGGGGGTACCACATGTGCCTCCTTGGTCCCATATCTGAGGCTCAGGTTGCATGGGGGCCCTGCTAGGGGTCCCCAAAGTCCGTTTTCATCTGCCTTTACATGGCAGAGGATTACCATGTGAAGGCTGAGGGAAAGGGACATCCTAATCCCTATGACTGTGCTTCTGCAGGCACCTCATCAAGTGTAGGGAATAGGCTACGACTGCAGCCCTGCCGGGCTCCTTGAGCCTGTTGGAGGCGGTGGGCTATCCTCCAGCCAAAATCAATTAGACCACCGTTATCTTAATCTGGCGGTCAGACCGAATATTAAGGGGTTCATTAGGATGGCAGGCGGATCGCCCCTGACGGCCTGTCAGTGGCAGTCCACCCAACATCCTAATGAGACTGTTAGTGTGTAACCACGTATTATTTTGCTTACTTCTGAAAAGCAAAACGTTTTATGTTGCTCAAATCCGAATTTGGTGAATGCTTTGGGTTAACGTTGGCTCCCAAAAATCTTTCCCAAATAACTGAGGTTTGTGGATGTAAAATGCAGCGTAGCTCAGTACGAGAAAGTTGTTTTACTACATTGTCATCACAGAGAAACTGAAGTTTATAAACATTGTTCTTCAACTAAAACATATTCTAATACGAGATGAAGATTCACTTGACTGCAGACATAGTTAAACATTTGCAGTGCTTTATATTTTAATTGAATTGGGTGCCAAATGAAAATTCCTTAAACTGATGCTAAGGAGGATAATGTTGATACAGTTTCACGAGTGGAGATTGAAGAGAGAATGACAAACCTCGTAGTTTTTAAGAGAAGTTTGTCTTTTTAAACCCACTACTGAGAACACGTTCTGTTTTCGCCCTAAGAGCTGTGTTTTTGTACCTCAAAAACTGGAAAAACTCTTCTTTCCTCGGATCAGAAACAAGCCAGCGGTAGTGCTTTGAACAGTGATTCTAAAAGAACCCGCCTCATGTTAATTGACTCTTGCCAAATCTTGACATAGCGATTACAGTGGGGAACAATATGAAAGAAATCAAAAGTTACCTTACAGAAAATTAGCTGAAATGTGTAGTGATTTTAAATAATAGTAACTTTGTACCAAGTTATTTTAAAGAATATTTTATTATATCATTTTATAACGTGCTGTCATCCCGAGTATGAGCATCGAACTTTGCACCACTCATTGAATACGTATTAACTTTATTAACATTGAGAATGGACAAACTGTGATGTTTAATCTGTGTAAATTGGTTATATATTTGTTTAAAGACTAAGGTCTAAATAAACATTGTTTTGACAGTGAGTGACAGTGACTCTTCTGTCTCAGACAGAACTCCTCAAGTAGCAACTCAATCTGGAAGACATCCCGACTCTCCCACCTTTTCATTCTTGTGGTTTGTGCTGTTACTAAATTCCCATTTTCAAAATAGTTTGATCATTGTCCATTGACTTGTAAGTTTTACAGAAGAAGGTATTCGTGAAAGACTGTGAGCCCCTTTCATTAGTAGCAATAGTACCTTCGCTTGTTGACCATTTAAGTGTCCAGAGGTAGATGTTGGGTATAAGATCTTTATATGTGTATGGTGATTTCACCTTTATGTGGCATATTCACTGCCCTTTGCCCCTCTGACCATTCTCTCCTGGGACCTCTCCACTGGTGAATTCCCTCACAGCCTGCACCAACTGGGAACGCCTGAGACAGCAACTGGTTTGGGAAAAGAAGAAGCAAAGAGCAGTAAGCGACAAGCTTAGGCTGCTAGAGAGGTAGTTTTCTACAGAGTTATCGGGTGGACCAGGGTGCCATTCTGCCGTTTTTAAATATGTGTGTCTGTTTCAATCATTGTGTAACCTATTCACTCCAACACTATACCTTTGTTGCCCGCAAGTCTGCCTGGTTTTTGGGGGATAAACGGAAGTAACCTCACAGAATAGGGTAGAAAAATAAGTGAGCAGTTCAGCATGGTTGAGCATAGCCCAGGACATTCAGAAAAAATAAGTAAGCGGTCTGAGGGGAGGACAGTGGGTGGTGCGTGGGGGTCTCCACTCATATGTTGTTGAACCAAATTTTAGTATCACTGCCCAGGTAGTTCTCAATAAGCAGAACAAGTGAGACGTCAACAATTTAAATGTTTGGCATTGTTAGTTAATCCTTGTACCAGGATTTGAACCTGCCCCTTTGGACGAAGCAGTGGGACAGCTGCGGTTCTCTTTGCTAATAGTTTTAAATATTTAATAGTTCTGACCAACAGTGGTGTCCCAGGACACACTTTAGAATCTACAAGATCATTTATTTTTTTAAATGAGCATTTTTTACTTTCAGACTATGTTGACAGAATTATGTTCCCCTTTCTTTTTCAAAAAGAAGCCAGCTCAGATTAATGTCACTAGTGTGGAATTATGCATCTGAGTTTAAAGTTTCTAAACCATTTTAATGGAAAAAAGTAAATAAAAAAATTAAGTGGGGCTAGATAGGCATTCGTTTTTAAGAATAGGCATTTCATACTGCGCCTTTAAGGTGGCGAGCAGCACCAGTGGCACATAATGACCTGTAGTGCTAGTTAATTCACTTTATTTTGACTGAACTCCAGGATCCAAGCTGCATATGGATTACAATCTTGCACCATCCAATCGGTGTGTATTCTTTAAAGCTTACATGAAGATTCTCGCGAGCGAACTAGGATTACAAGTAGTCTTCTGTTTTTCATCACAGGATTATTGATTGACCGACACATTGAAAAGAGTAGCAGGCCTATCTCCAACCAGTAGCAGATGGAGAAGAAACTTGAATGGAAACGCCAGCATGCACTAACCAATCAAGTAATCTTTTTTCACAAGGAAGTGGAACTACATTAGTCACATTTCTGGAGTTTGAGTGTAGACAATAGCCTGGTAGCTGCGTGTCCGGATTTTCAGGTTGCTGCCCTTTAAATGCCAGAGACTGGGGCATTTATCAGTAAAGCCACAGTGGCAGCCTCCTGCCTTTTGGAATGTGCTGGAAGAGGTTGGTGTACAACTGTTACAACGAAGTTTTTACAACGCACTACCATTACAACGCAGGCATTACCACGCATACCATTACAACGCATTGCGCTGGGGGGCGCTCTAGGATAGGGAATAAGTATAATTTTATATCCAACACCTTCCCTAGTGTCCACGGGGACTGGAGTTGGAATATAAAATTATACTTACCACTATCCAGCACCTCTAAGCGCTATGCGTTGTAACAGTATTCGTTGTAAATACCGCGTTGTAATGGTATGCGTGGTAAAAGTATGCGTTGTAACGTCATACATCCAAGAGGTTATTATTAACCTTTGGATAACATACATTTTGCAGCAACGTATCTATCTGCTGAGCTAGTAGAAATGAGTGTTATTCACATGGACCATAATTCACCAAAGTAGTTAGGATTTTTCGATGTATGCTGAAGCCTTCTTGCACCCAGCACGGTGATCTTTCTGCTAGAGACCTAGGGTAGTGGAAGAAAGTGTTCAAAGAGATACTTTAACTAATGTGAAAGTGCCTCTGGCAGAAACACCTGATGGATCCTCCTGGATAGCGATACTTAAATGGATGGGAAACTACGTGTGGTTGCTGGGAACGTGGACACTTTATCTCACTACTTCTAAATGCAGAAGTGATTGCTTCCAGAAACGCTGCTTTCCAAGATATCTTATGAATAGGATACATGCTGAGCCTCCTGACCACACTCTATACAATTGGTAATTAAGAATACTAATAAAGCGCCCCATCTATTTTACTAGATCTACAGGACGTTCTTTTGAGTTGATTGCCTAATTCAAGGGAACACTTTTAATGCGTTCCAAGAAGTTCTAAACATTTGAAGTGTTAAAATGGAAACCTGGGAAGAACTCTTTTTGTGACCTCTGATTGCTACAAGGCATGCCTTTATATGAGAAATTGAAGGCCTGACTTAGCCAAATCAGATACAACAATACTGTATCTTCTTGGTACGTGGGAGAATCATCAATCTTCTGAGTAAGCATCCAGCACATGGGTGGCACTGTGCAATCAATAGGTCTTAAATTAAGATTGCCAAGATAGACAACTAAGAATCTTTTCCTTCAGAGACAACCTAGTAAATATTTCCTGATTCCTTCTCTGATCATCTTCTGCTGAGATGTGAGCACAATCCGTGTAATTACAGCAGCTACTGATCTAGCTACTCACTAGCAACTCCATTTGGCTGGTGTTGTCAACACTGGAGTCAGAGTAGTAGGAGAAACATTTGTACGTCACTTTTGTAAATGCAACATTGATGTGCAAGATGTTCAGCTCTGGTTAACAACAACCACATACGCAAATGCTGGTTTGTCTCATTTACATCTGCTCTTATAATTAAATATTTTCTCTTTGTTTCCAAGTGAGCTTCCAGCAGAGGATCCTGTAAATCTCTTGAAATGTGTCCTCTTCTGTTCAGTAGGACTTGAAGATCTCTACGCTCTGGCCTAAACTTTGCCATTGCCAGAAAATCCTCGTCTATTGCCCCCTGTGGAAATGTCCCTCCATTACAGATGTAGGTGTGGCAGAAGAATGGCCGGGTGTCGCAGACATCAGCATGTCATTGCAAGCATTGTCTTTCTCCTACCCCCAAATCGCCAAGCCACTGCGTCTCATGCTGGAGAGCTCTAGACCCTGGAAAATCTCCAAAATTCCACCGATCCTGCTGTACATGTGGGGTGATACAGGGCGGAATCCTATGCAATAACTTTAACACCTTGCAGTGTACGGATGACAGGGGCAGTCTTCCCATTTCTGGAGCTCAGGCCAGGTGAGGCATCAAATGTTGGCCCTGGTATGCATTTAAGCAAAAGCAACAGCTTCTTTGTTTCTGTTGTTCCTGTGAGTTTGTAATGCTTTTTTTCCTGCAAATTGCACCATTCATGGTAAATTTTTACTGTGAATTGTGCATATTCACGCAAAGTGGCATAATGGTGTAATTTCAGGAATCTTGCGTAACAAGCATAATGTGAATTTCCAGAAATGATGCAACTTATGCTGGCATAGTTTAAATTTCACCTAGGCAAAATCAGATGTGAATACTGGCATCCACTTCTTACAATAGCTGGGGTGGGGATATTACCATGTGATGAATGCTGTTCTTCACCTCTGTCACTACTTTGAAGTTGACGCTGATTGAGATGAGGGGTGGTACTTTGGTAGAAGCTCCATCATTCCCTAAAGTAAAGCCTAGTTGTCTAGATTGAAGGGCGGCACAAAAGTAATAGATTGAAATGGTTGAATCCACAAGATTTATTAGTAATTACTTCAGTCAGATTCCTTTCTTATTTTTAGCTCTTCTGTAAAATTACAGACCATAAATTACAGACAATAATCAACCATAAACAAAAGTTTTGGCTCCTCCACAACTAGAAAAGTCGGTCCAAACTGCTGCAATATGAATCTTCTAAATGGGCACATAAGCAAAGAGGTAGGTGAGCCACTGGAAGCTCAAGCCAGATGCCTGGCTCTGGCTGAGGTCCTGAGTTAGTCTTGGACCACTGACCCCAAACATTGCCCAGGTTTTATGTGGCTTCTGCCTGCCATTCACTCTCTAACTTCAAGCACCAAGAATTTATGACAAAGTATTAGCATTTGATGTAAAACAGGAGGCAGAAAGAAATATCCATGTGACTTGCAGAAAGTGAAACTAGAAAAACTGGGATCAGTCCCATCCTTAGTGATACACCAAATTGTGTGATCGGATGCAACTATCTCTCATGTTTTTTATTAAATAGAATTTTGATTTAATAGAATATATTGTTTCTCCATTAGAATCAGACTACATATTGCGTGCAGATGACAACTGAATTTCCTCCAACTTCACTAATGGCATTACCGTCAAGCATGAAGTGGGGGTATGGATGCTTCTCAGTTCATTTTTAAAAATGGTCACTTTAAGAAATGCCTGTCGATGCAGTGATATAATCTGATGTACTACAGTGAAAAGCTTTGCATGTTAAATAAATACCCTTTTTTGAATAGTGAAGCTCCTTTAGCATATTGTATTATATTTGTCTAACAGATTGCATGGCAAACCTTTCCATGACTCGACTCATGCACAAGTCCAGACCCTGGGCTCAGCATTGACTTGGCGCTCCCTGTTCATTTGTTGGCTCGCCCATCTCTACTCAAGCAGCTCATTTTGGGCATCGCTGGGCCTCATTGTTCAGGTCCTGCTTGAGTTCCTATGGCAGAGCATGGTTGTCACCCAGGTCTGAGTGTACCCAGGCCGTCTGTGCACGCTCCACGCCTGGCACGGCAGCCATCCACCACAAAAACCTACTTTACTGATCAATTGCTCTGCAAGATGTCATGACCATGTGCACAGGCAGAATAATTGAAATCAAGCAAATAACTACTGGAGACAGGCCTTTCTACTTCTGACTCATTATGTTCTATGCTACTACATGCAGACATGCAACTTACTGCCAGGTACTTGGACAACAACTAAGCAGGGCTCTGCAGGAAATTCAATTATTTTGCTTTATATTTGCCTACAAATAAATGGTCTGTTTTGAAATATTCTCAGCGCTTAGTAAATATTTGGATTCTATTATGCTGGGTACTTCCGCAGCACAAAATTCCCATCTTGGTTTGTCGACTGTACAAGATAATTTATAGTCAAACAAAATACATTTTTTCCATTTTCTTTGTGAGATTTCAGTAATACAAGATGATATTGAGCATTTTAAAGAAACCGATTTTCAGAGAAGTTTATGAAGCAAACACATTGATCAAGCCATACTGTCTGCTGCGGTAATAAGTCACATTGCCCTTTGTTATGGGCCTCATTATCAGGGGTCTCTTGATATCTGTTAGAGTGGAACCAGGAGTTTATATCCGAATCGGTATTACAAGACCCAGAGTACTCACACACGTGGTATTCCACATTGGGTTCTCTGGACAAATCCTCTAAGTTAAATCTGGAGGAATTTGTCCTAGTAAATCATTGCGGTAGCCCATTACGAGGGATAACCTTTCAACCCTTGGTAATGACCACTACTGCTACTATTAATAATACCCGCTGCGTTATTAACACACTGCAGTTACAGCCTTAGTTGTGTTTGAGCCATTGGGAGCCTGATAACCGTGCTCAGGTTCTGAACTGTAATGGAAATGTGGTAGGTTATGGCCAGATATATTTCCATGATAAATGTAATCTCACTGCATAAGTGCTGTCAGAATTGTGCAAGTAATTATTGCCAGCGCTCTTGGTCTATGCTCAGTACAGTGAGTGGGGCATTTATAAATCGTATTCTTACTTACTGCAGCAAACTATCTCGATGCAATTGGTATCTGAACCATATTGGCAGAGTTACATTTCTTTAATTGCTCTCTAAATGTGTCCTACTTGTCATTTTTAACTCAAATCAACAAGGAATAAATTCAGGCGCCTTCAAGTGCCACCTTCTAAAAACTGACTTCTCAAATGGGTAAACCACAAGTTGATTAATGCCCAGGTTGGACTATTTTTCAGATAAGCGTGCACTGAAATCGAGCGAGAAGGTTATCAGTACTTTCGGAATTGTGGACATGAAAAGGCAGCGAGAGTAAAGTGTACTCTTTCCTTGTACCTACCTAGCTCAATATTGTCCCACTTTTTGCTGCAGTGATGTCGGCCCAATATTTACTTTAGCGCCGTGAGTTATGTGGTTTGGGATGTTTCTGATGACCCTGTTGGTGATATCACTGAAAGCCATGGATGACTTTATCTTTGTTAAGGGCTGTTGGTGTATTAATAGAAGTTAGGGTAGTTTCGATTAGGGCAGAGTGAATATCACTATGCATTTGATATAGCACAAACCTTGACAGCTAACAAAGCAATATGCAACCTGAAATAGCATATAGTAAACTACAATAGGCGGGTTCAAAGTCCAGTCTGCGTAATTATCAATAATCTCATAATAGCAAGCCATTCATTTTGAAACAAAATTCAGCTAAAATCCTACTGAAACTAAAGGGTCTGTGAAAAGTAAAAAAGAAGTGCCTAGTCTGAGTGTTGGATGGTATAACACTCACAGCCTTATCGCCGCTGCGGATAAAGCCTGGTTCAGTGCTTGATGTATTTCTATGCAAGGAATGTCAGTTCTAGCCAGTTCCTTGCTCCATGTTGTGCAACAGCTCTCGCTTTGGGTAGCGTTGAAGCCGAGTAAGTAGGTTGGTGAACTACCAGTGTCTCAAAAAGAAGGCAGGTCAACTTGAATGGTACATCCTCCCCCACTGAACACATTTCTTGGTGATACCTGACCTCTGTCCTTTGGTTGTCTGGTCTGGGCAGTGTCCCGCCTTGGTAATGGCCTCACCGTGGGGACTTGACTCCATGGATGGGAATTGTGGGCTTTTGAATGTTGTCTTTCTCAGTTCTCAGATGCCGAGGCTGACCGATAAATGCAGTTTTACATCCTCTCCACAGTTCTGGTGCTGATGCCACATCTCAGACAGTGGTGTGTCTAGGATCTGCGGCCATCTGAGAAGAGCCTGGGCATCCTCGAAAACATTAGAAATCCCACTCATTTATTACTCTCAAAAGGTAGCTGTTTAACTCAAAATGGTAGTCTGATGGGGAGCGAAGGAGAAAGTTGGAGCTGTGGCCCCTCATTTATTTCCCACCTCACCTTAAAGGAGTAAAACTGAGTTCTGCGTGTGAGCCATGCAGCATGCATCTTTACAATTAAAAACATGGTTTGAAAGGTCTTCGTTTTTTAATCTCCGGTATTACAGTATGACATATACCCTTGGTGTCAGAGGTTTACGTGGGATGAATAAAGTGGGGGTCTCTAAAAGGGGTGTGTAATTAAAGGCATGGATTAAACACCGAAACTCAATTATTTAGATTCCGATAGTGTCTCAGCCGACCGGTGTGCACTTCCTCGCATCTCCTCACCACCCGGAACACACAACGCACTCACTCAGCTGTAATCACGACTTTTTTGTTTTGTTTAGTTTCACCTTGTCAATATGTTGACACCTGTGTTCTTCACAAAATTGCAATTACAACTGTAATACTTGACCTGACTGTCTGCCCTCTACAGAGAGGCCAAAGACTGGATGAGCATGTATTCTGAATATCTTTTTGACCCAAGGACAGGCACTGTGAGAAACGCCCTCCTGCCTCGAGTGTGGCCTCTAACAACACCTTGAGGCGATCCAGTTCAAAGTATGCTCTAATCAAGACTAAAATGTTACACACAAAAAAATGCAGAAACACATCATCATGGAAATAGATAGCACCCTTAAAGAATGCAAAATTAAGTCAAATGTTTTAACTCTAAACATGAACTAATTTGCTAAAGTGGGTTACCGTAACGATTTTTATAATCATTTTTCAGAGCTCGATCAGTGTTTTTCCTTGTAAAGGTAAGGATATGAATATAGGGTTCGATAGAGACCCGTTTAAATGCCCCTTTTCAGTTAGTACTAGGTCTGTGCCCCGAAGGGACTCACCCACCCGTTTAAAGCCCTGCTTGGGGTACTGACGTAATCCAGGCCGTTTACGGACATCTGACTCCAGGTGCATGTTGCTTTATTAGAACCGTGCGATGGAGAGGCACTGGTCCCTGTGAGAAATGTAACTCATCGGTTCCTTCGATGCCTGCCTTTGGGGGGTGTCCTGTGATCGAGGGGTGCTGCTGTCAGGGCACAGGGGAGTTGCGGGTTTAGAGATGTGCCAGCGACGGCCCCTCGCCTCCTTCTTTGGATGCAGGTTGGCATCTGCAGAGATGTGAGTGACAGGCGTCTCTCCGGGGCTCATCACGGCAGAGGCAGCAGGTGCGTGCTCTCGCAGCCGCGCCTCCTTTTAACATTCATCCTTGGACCAGTGGCGGGGAGGGGGGTGCGCCTTCATGTGGGTGGCTGCTGCCTGCGCGGTGCCAGAAATGCTGCAGGTAATTGGCCTGGAGTTGTGGGAACCGTGGCAGGCAGCGTCTCACGTTGCACTGCAGCTGCCGTTGGGTTTAATTAATCTGACCCTCTGAAGCGCTGGGCCTTCGGAACAAAACGCAACTCGGGCCAAGCCGAGGAAGCGACGCCATGTTTTGGTTTTATTCGCTAGTATTATGCATTCTTTTTTACCGAGCACTTATCAGCAGAGACTTCAAAACGTGGGAGGGGATGTGGTCTAGAGGCCGCAGCTGCCGACTTTAGAAATGGAGAATCAGTTACGAGTCCCGGCGTCGCCACAACCTGAGATTCAGTGCAAATCTCTTAATCTCCTCGTCCCTTAAAAATGAACCTGCCCCTGTGTAATTTAAGCTGGTGATCAAATGCCCTTCCTTGGGCCAAGTTCCCCCGTGCAAAACTACAAACAATGAAAAAGCCTTTCTTGTAGGTGCTTAATACGTGCTGTGTCAACATGGGACTTTTTGGTCGGGCGAATGCCTGTGGCTTGTATATGCAGTTGGCACATGCCAAGGTTGCCAAGGTTGTAGATTCACGTCCTGTCCTCACCCAGAACCCCCCGGCTGCCTAGAATATTTGGGCTCTGCGGTAAACCTTTAGGTGTGTGAACGCGTCGTTGGAACGGCGTGTGAGAGTGTGATTATTGCACCGTCGGTTAGAAAGGTACACCTGTTCGTCCTACGGGTTCCCCTGAGTGACAGAAACCAGACACAACCATTTAAGCTGTAATCACACATGCGACATGGCAGACAAACCTACACTGGGGCTAAAACAGCGTGAGAACGCACAATCATGCAAGCAACCGTTAACCACATCCCATACCCACCAGGCATCCCTGTGCAAAAAGGGACAGTCGCTTATCAGCAGCTCGAACTGGAACCGATCAAGTCCTCAGCTCATGATGCCTTGTGTTGTCTCTGTACAAAGCGAAGTACCACCCACCTGCAAAGTATTAGCAAGTTGTTTGTGGATGTATTTTTCTTTTCACCGTGTACACGAGGCACTTAATCATTCCTGAAAGCTCTTCCAGAGGTTGTTAGTCAATTACATCGCCATGCCACTCTGCTGTTTCTCTTGAGAACTCCCTATATTCATTCAAGACAACCCGTTTAGCACCGCTGCAATGTCAGGATTAAGGGTGGGACATAGGCTTTTTTCATGATGGCCTAGGGATGAAAACATTGAAAATGCTGTAAATATCTATAAACCGATACCTCTGTGAACGTTTACAAATATTTCAGTTCGAATGTCTATTGTATTTACACAGCAACGCCTGCTCCCAAAAAAGATTAGGTTTCATTATGGGAATTGGGTGAAAAAGTTACTTAATCATCCACATTTTGAAAGAGGTTGAAGTGAGAAGCGATTTCTCCATGTGAGAAATTAGTGACGAGAAATATAAAGTAAACTTTTTAAAGATTTATAGATGTACTTATTAAAATATATTCAAGATGTTCATCTAGTACTCACCAAATCCCAACAGTATAAAAAACTCACCTCGTGACAAATACACAAAGAATATTCACTTTTCCATAACAAAATAAATAAACCAATCTTCAGTAGTCTTGTGTGAAAATGTGTACCCCCACAGCTTTTTTAATCAGTTAAGAAGGTAATTAGAATCGAATACTGTTAAACGAGTGCACTTGATTACTTGAACATCAGAAACTGTGGTGACCTAAGTATAAAATCAGGAATGTTCTCAGTTTGGTCAAGAGCACCCAACTTTGCGGTTACATAACATGCTTATGGCAACGGATATCTGTAACCATCTCAGATAAATAATTGTTGCTTGTCAACATTCCACATAGAGTTGTAACGCCATTTCCAAAACATTATGAATTCTTTCATTCTGCAATGAAAAAGAAGATTTTGCAAATAGAGAAAATCAAGGCAGTTGCCAAGCTACCCAGGAGTATGTTTCCCAGCGAAATCACTCCAGATCAGACCATGTGATACTCAAAGAGCACCACAGCTAAATTCAGGTATGTCCAGGCCTCTGTCTACATGGTGAATGTTAGCGTTTAGGATTCTACCATGAGGAAAATACTCAACAAGTTCAGTGTTTATGGAAGGGGAGCCAGGCTTAGGTTTGAAAAACAGAACCTGAGCGAACCAAAAGTCTTCTGGAGCACAGATGCGACCATGATGGAGTTGTTTGGCTGTAATATGCAGCAACATGTTTGACAAAAACGAAATGGCGTAAAAATAAAAGAATCAGGATTTTGGAATTGCCAAATCAAAGCTGTGATCTCAATCCCATTAAGATACTACTTCGACTGGGCTTGAGCAGAGCTTTTCGGCCTCAAATATTAGCATGTGTAAGAGAGTAGGTGTGGGTTCCTGCCAGGCAACATGGAAGACTGTTAAACTCACACAGGAAATATGAACTTCAAGGTAGGGGTGAACGTAACACACGTAATTTACTGTAACGTAAGTGCATGAAATTACAGCAAAATGACACAAGATTATGTCGAATTGCGCAAAGAGGATGACCTGACATTTTGTGCTATTTTCTTGGCATAAAATTCACCCGTGCATCCAAAATGGACTTGTGAATGCATTTTTCAACAAGAAAATAGTGCCAAATGCCACAGAACACGTTATGTCTGTGGCAACTGTCAACCTTGTAATGAGATGAAATATTCATTATATGCATGAAAAGTGCGATAATTATTGAGGACGCTGATATCGTGTACCAGAAATAACACCTGCATAGTTATATGTTTTGATTATGAAGGTGTATTTTCAATAAAAGCAATACACAGATAAAAAATACCACAGAACACGAACAGCAAGAGCCAGCAGCCGCTTGCTAACTTCATTGTTCCTGCAGTAGGAATTTTGTGCTGTATTTTGGTGTCAAATCACTAATCCTGAAAGAAGCATAATCACATAGTTTTCGGTAATTTTGTATGAAAAGAGTAACACCAATTTACCAAAATGACTTTGATTACTTCAGCATAATTAAAACTTCCCCCAGGCCTACTACTAAATGGAATTCCACATATTCCAGGGACCATTCATTTTTTCACTGAAGACTACCGAATATTTTATGATTTTTAGTTTTACCGATATGACAAGCTAAAATATGTTTTGTTCTTTGTCATATTAGGTTTAATTGATATATTATTAGGGCCTGGTGAGAACTAGATATATTTCTACTATGCATGTCCACCTTTCCATTAAATTTTTTCTTTTTTTGCCTACAACCTGGGCTCTCATGTATGATTCTTTAAGATATTTAGCCCTTTCTCAGCATATCCAACCAAGTATTGGTATGCAAATGCTTGTGCAAATCCATGCAGGAAAAAAAGTTAAGAAGAGAATAACGTTTTCTCTTTGAGCTCTCAGAGGAAATGTTGCTTCGTCCTGTGAGTCATGTATGGCCTCTTCCCACTCTCAACAATGCAAATAAATAGCATTTTACACTCCATTTGCATGGGGTGCCGTGCTGACATTAATGTTCCAACAAACGCCTTCGCGCTTCGATAAGGGAACACGACCGCATCCCTCCCATCCTGGCCTGAAACCTTTCCTTTCTGTCAGCACGGTACCCCATTCAAATGAAAGCCAACATGAAAAGTTTCCCCACCTACTCAAGGTGCATTTTAATGTAAAAAGCTACATCAGGAATGGACACTGAGCTTACTCAAAGCAAATATATACTCACCTGTCAAGACTTCAAGTCCCACAATGCAGCGTAACATCAGGTACGCCATGATTGGCAACTGCAGAATAAAGGGATGTGGAAATTGTTGTCAGGTGATGATTCAGAGCTGTTCCACGAAAGCCCAGGAAGAAGAGGCGCCATAGCCTCGACACGCGTCGGCCTATTCCAAACAGCAGGGAGCATTTCATGATAGCTGCACGAGGTTACAGCCGATGAAAGGGGTGCGGTCGTGTGCCCTTATCAAAGCGCGAAAGCGTTTGTTGGAATATTAATGAGAAGGGCTACCTGGTCCTGATAAGGAGCACCATTTCCAGCGCAAGCTCATACATGGGAAGGCTGAGAATCTGAAAACTTTCCTTTCTGTCAGCACGGCACCCCATGCAAATGAAAGCCAACATGAAAAGTTTCCCCACCTACTCAAGGTGCATTTTAATGTAAAAAGCTATATCAGGAAACGCGTCGGCCTATTCCAAACAGCAGGGAACATTTCATGATAGCTGCATGAGGTTACAGCCCGGATGGGAGGGGTGCGGTTGTGTGCCCTTATCGAAGCGCAAAGGCGTTTGTTGGACCATATATATATATATATATATATATATATATATATATATATATATATATATATATATATATATATATATATATATACATATACAAAACCCCTGTAACCTCTTCCAAGAGACGGGCACCGACACGTTGTAGATTCCTCTATTTTATTGCAGTTACGTCAGCCTAATATACATTTAGAGAGAGAGGGAGCGATGCCAAAATCACATGCTTTTACTAGTGTACTAACAAACACCGAGTCACATATTTCCATTACTATAATTCAATTGTCGCATTGCAAATTATTGTCACAGTACAGCTTAAATGGCATAAGAGAACATGTAGTGCCTCAAAGATTCTATCCTAAAATGTCTTTATAAAAGGAATTGACTGGTGTTGTAGTCAATGTACCAAATTATTGTAGTCCTTTCTCACTGGAGGGATTTAAGTCTGTGTGCTCTGGTTATGACTACTGCACTTGAAAACATAGCATAAACCACGACGAGTGGGGTAAGGTAGAGGTTTGCAGTGAGGGGTGATTGTGGTGGTTCGGTGAAGTATTTCTTAAGTTAACACTGAGGTAAGGTCAGGCCTGTGGTTATCATTTACAAGTGCTAGGCTGGTGTGCGCGTGCGCTACAAGGTGGTCGCCTCGGCTTCATTTATTGATTTAATTTAAGTCAGTTTATTTTTGTTGTTTATCCCCCTTAACCTCCTCTAGTTTTTCTACCTCTGTCAGCCTTTCAACTCAGTAAACCTCTCTACCTTTACTCAACGCCACCAATCCATCCATCTCCACTAGACCACCAGTATTTGCTCTGCTTAAACATGAGGTTCGGCAGAACAAGAGGAACTCCTCATTTGCCACAACACAAAAAAATGTACCAATGTGCTTCAAACTCCGTTTCACATTTATTAAAATCGGAAAATAAGTCTCACTTAGCAACTTCCTCTGTACCTTCAAAAACGAACCCACAGGTGTCTCCACTCAGAGGGCAAATGTCTAGTGTTTTTGATCTATGGCCCAAGCTCCAGAAAAACAAGATATGTAGGACGAAAGCGCTATTCTTTATCCATCAGCAGAGGAAATTAGAGAGGTGCTGCATACTGTTCAACCACCGATGATTCCTCAACCCGGCATTCCAGGAAAAACCCTGTAAACCAAGTCATAGATAAAATATCACAGCTAACACTGCACAGACAGCCAAGAAATACATCAATATGAAGCGTGTCAGAATTACAGTCTTCCTGTCACTTTGATCAAGCTACCCCAAAATCAATAAAGTAGAATCTGCCCAATTCTTCTTCAACTATTCAATCATGGGCAGAACCTGTTCACCAAATTTCTCAACTGGGACAATCACCTTCGAAATCAAATGATGATTCAACGTCTCTCAGAGCTCTCAGTGCTCCAGAGACTCAAGAAAATTTCAATTACTTGGATACACCAGATGTTACCCTAGCAACTGGCTCACCATATTTCGCTGAATGAACCTGCTCCAAACAAATCACAAATTAGTCAGTAAATCAAATTCTACGAGGAACTGAGACACCATCAATGCTGAGAACGAGCCCACTTCCATCCCTTTCCCATGAACTATCATTCATCAGTGGTTTTCAAGTGGAATCACCAACTCAAATTGGTAAGCCGATTCCACCTCTTGACTCAACACCTTGGCAGCAACTGATAAGTACTTTAGAATCTACAGTGAGAGCGCTGGAATACCAATCATATAGCCATTGTCTGACCTAGGGTGGTGTGGAGTGCAAATAAACGATGGATTTAGGCCCAGATCTTTGTACTGGGGTGAATGTAAGACATTGTTCTGCATTCTGTCCATCAACTGTGTTTTTTGCAATTTTCACCCCGAGTGGGCTGGGTATGCTCAGACGTGAGTCCCAGGCTCTCCACATCACTGGAGTCAAGCTATCCAGGCTGAAGAAGGCTGATAGCCAGAAACCGGTCCTTGGATGCTTGATTCCGGTCTAGGAAAGACATGGCTTGGTAGTTCGGGCTGGACTGTTCCCATGAGACACAGGGTCAAGGCTGATTTGCATATAGCCATTGTCTGACCTAGGGTGGTGTGGAGTGCAAAAAAACGATGGATTTAGGCCCAGAACTTTGTACTGGGGTGAATGTAAGACATTGTTCTGCATTCTGTCTATCAACTGTGTTTTTTGCAATTTTCACCCCGAGTGGGCTGGGTATGCTCAGACGTGAGTCCCAGGCTCTCCACATCACTGGAGTCAAGCTATCCAGGCTGAAGAAGGCTGATAGCCAGAAACCGGTCCTTGGATGCTTGATTCCAGTCTAGGAAAGACATGGCTTGGTAGTTCGGGCTGGACTGTTCCCATGAGGCACAGGGTCAAGGCTGATTTGCATATAGCCACTGTCTGACCTAGGGTGGTGTGGAGTGCAAAAAAACGATGGATTTAGGCCCAGATCTTTGTACTGGGGTGAATGTAAGACATTGTTCTGCATTCTGTCCATCAACTTTGTTTTTTGGAATACCAATCAAACAAATTTGATACTCAAATTTCTCTGCTAGAAGCCTTAGCTCAGTACATTTCATCCATCGACTTGCGTTTTGAGCTGCTGAATGCAACATTCAGCAGCCTGTTAACTAATCCTCAAAATCCTGGTGTTTCTAGCAGTCATAAAACACCACAAGCCGACAAACACAGTCCTCATGACTGTGTATGTGCGATTCTGTTAGATAAACTATTTGCTTTACCAGCAGTAGTAAATGATGTACTACAAGAAGTTTAACTGATCAGCAAACAAAAGACCGTTCGTCCAAGACCCAAACGGTTTCTAACACCAAAAATCCACTTAGTTTCAGAAACGCCAAGTCATAAGCCAATTTCTACACTGTTTGCTCAACAAATGCAACCTTCAAACAACACAATAGAACTTAAAGGAGAAGATCAATAGGAACCTTGGTGCTTCAACTCTCCACTTAATGTCCAAGTATTGGAACACTAAACCATCACCGACCTAAATCGACAAGCAACCTCAGCACCCAACTCATCACCCACAACTGAAAAAGCAATTAGTAGTGCCTTTAGTTCCACTGCTGTTACATTAAATGAACTAAGCGAAAGAGAAAACTACAAAGAAAATAAACTTAAAAATGGGATAAAATACTGAAGGCGGTAGCTCACGCTTCGAAGATAGAGAGGTTTTTCCCTCCCTTAAGGAAGGAGTCCAACACTATACCTGATACATCTGAGATTCTGCCGGGCACAAACAGTGAAAGCGCTATTACTCACTTGACCAAATCCTTACCTCAAGAATCTGCAAAGAAGCACCTATTGGACTCTTTAGAGCCCATAGAGATTATAGCTCAAACTTTCATCTCTCGATTAGAACCTTTGGACCAGAAATTCGTGTTTACCAGCGACCAATCACCCAAAACTTGGCTGCCCTCCCCTAGAGAAACAAACTAAGCCAAGCATTAAACTGAATTAGGCCTCCTGAGAATGAGCCAAGGCAATTTTTATTTAGAACCAGTCACCCATCTGAAGGCATACATCGACACTCAAATCAGAAACAAAATATTGAGATAATAAGCATACAGCAGGCAACTTCAGACAAACCAATGCCAAATGTAACCATGGTTCCTACTCAAAATAACTCATGATTACCAACAGTTACTCAAATAACAATCTTACATCCAGAGTATATGTCTCAAGGATCAAACGATATCTTGAACAGGAGTAATATAGTCAAACTTCTACTTTCTCACTCAAAATTTCAACACCTAAACTCTGCTGATATTGAGAGCATTCAATTCATCCCTCAACCTTATTTCCTTATAAAGAATAGCCATGACTTGGACCATCTTATTAGCAGGCAATACCATCTACGAAAACTGTTCCCTTTTAGAAGAATGGGGATTTTGGTCACATTGACCCCAAAGATCCACGATCCTTGTTTTCTCGACACCTAAAACAGGATTAGTCTGATCCAGCGAAGAATACAAACCACCATTGGCTGCAACAAACGCTACATGCTACAACACTCCCGTCACCTAACAACGTCTGATCTTAAACAAGGTTTGACTTTCTCCACTAACTTCCACGAAGAAAGAGTTTGCAAGCTTACTGTGCCAACACTGACATGCCAGCAAGAGGATTGGGACTGCCTGGACGCAACCTTGGCAGGTCCTTCGTCAAAATGAACTCACTTATAAAAAGCATGAATTATTTAAAAAAACAAAGAATACGTCTAAATCAATGAGTCTGGAATCTTGGAATGTGGCAGGGCTGGAAAACATCTTATCAGATTTAGATGCAAAATCTTTTTTATCATTACATGATATTATATGTATGCAGGGATCATGGAGCAAAGATAAAACTCCACTCTATAGAGAATTTTTTTATCTAGCTACTAGATAATGTATTAAAGGCAATGCAATGGGTGGTTTATCCATCTCAGAACACAAAAAAAGCCTTCAAGGGTGGGGATGGGAGGGTCCAAGGGATGAGAATTTAAAGACCTGCAAGAAGTAGTTCCCCCTTTACACATATATAAATCACACAATGAACTTCTTGGGTCTGTTAGGGCTTGGAACCAACAAAGTTTGGAGGGAAGTGCAACTGTATCTCAATAAGAAGATCCTATTGGGGAGCGATCCCTTTTAGGATGAATGCCCTCACTCACCAAAGGTGACATGCTTCATAATTTGGGCTTTCTCCTCCCGGTGGGAAAACCTGCTCCCATTGAGGGCTACGACCACCCCTCTGAGAGGTGGGAGCTCTGGGATGTTTTTGTTATTCCCATAGCAGATGGAAATGCTAAAAACCCAGATGCAAGCAAACTAGTGATGTGAGGATGCAGCGTAAAAAAGTGAAAAAAGTGAATTTAAAACTGCCTAGTGCAGATTAAAGAAAACTTTATTAGCTCATCTGGGCTAGCAGGATTAAAACGCAATGTTATGCAGTGTGTGATTAAACTGCTAGATTGGAAAGAAAGGACGACATGTTTCAGCCATTGGCCATCTACCAAGTATGTTTGGCTTGCTTCAGGACTATAGAACAAAGCTGCTGCTATAAAGTGTCAAAAAAATAAATATATGAAGAAAAAGTGTCTGATACAAAACCAGTAATCCTAGGTAGAAAAACAGTATCACTGCAACTTATCTAAAAGAAAACGAGATACAGAAGAACAAAGTCAATCCAAACTTTCTGGAATTTCCAAACTTATCGCAATACGTAAATGACTAGTAAGTCTCATAACATACAACAGATTCCAACCAGGTACTCAGAATTCAAGTCACTCACCCAATTCTGTACGACAAGAAAGCCCACCTCAACCTGGTCACAACTCAGGGAAGGGAGCCCTGCTCTGAAACAACAAGGCATCACAAAGCTGTAATAAGCAGTAAATATGCTAGCCTAGTCATTTTCAACAGTGTAATAGTGATTTCTAAGACAATAGAAGACGAAGCATAGGCAGTTCCATATATTGGTACTTAATAGGCAGTGGCAAGAAGAAAGAATTACTGCATAGTCAGTGACAAAAGAGGCTAATAAAGCCTCATGAGTATCAGCTAAAGAGATGTATCTTAATCCTAACATTTAGATCAAAAAACATTTAGATAAAAAAACAGGTGTTCCCAGATCTCGATAATAATTGGCTGCAGTATGTCAAGCTTGTCTAAAGTGTCCAACATAATTCGGACGGACAAGACAGAAGGCATAGCGCTGAATACTTGACTGCAAACCCCTCCTAAGGCTGAACGCTCATTCGGGGGATATGTATGCCAGCATTGGTGGTTAAAACAACCTCATGTGAATACACTCGCATACGTCTAGGGTTGGAATTTGTTTCAGAAGGCACTATAAATATCCATAACATTAAGACAACCACACGTTTTTACATGCCCTAGCTGTGTAAAGCCGAAAAGCTCTTTCATCAATGAGCACCCAAACACAGGTGGTCAGAAAACCGACTCGTTGTAACGACGCGAGTGCTTGCGGACGCTAGTAGCGGTATCATATGTCCATTCTAAGCTCCAAGGTCGAATACTGTGTTAAGCCCACTCACTCACCTCTCCGTCGGTACTCCGTCATAGCATAGTATTTATTAAAGTTGTAATCGGAGGTACCAACGGGGGCGGGTGACAATGTTAAATAGGGCCTGTAATGAGGCTCTCGCAGAGTCCCATAGTCTGAGGCTCTTACAGAGTCCCATAGTCGTCCTACGTGAATGCCTGTGTAATTAGCGGGCCTGCGCGAGAGTGCAGTATCTGCATCCGCGCATGCTCGTTCACGGTGTACTAATTTGTTGATAACAACTTTATTAGGACGATGAACCTGCTACAGCAGGAAAGCTAGGGTTTACGCCAGTTCATTAGAATAGGAGGAGAGCAACAAAATTTTATAGTAATGAGCAAACAACTTGATGCAAAAATGAGTGTTTACAAATCAGAATATTTCTCATGCTTGTATCAAAGCGATTATATTTAAGTGCTGATTTTGCGCTTGGGATACCAGCACACCAGTTGTTGTAAATGTCAGAGTCTGAACAAACACCCAGTTCCAACACCTAGGTACTCATCAGCATGGTAATGTAATCTACCAAAGGGTGCCCTTTAAATAAAAATAAGCTGATGGAAAAGTATTGCGTACAGCTGGTGCTGCTAGTATTGCTGGCCCTAGTGCATAGGGGTAGTGTAAGGATAGCCTATACTCAATGATGGCTACAAAGTGATTATTGGTTTATGAAAAAGACTAGTGTGGCATCTAAATGAAGAATACTTGGTGTTAATGCATCTCTAGACCCCATGTGTAGATGTGTGGTTTATCCAGGCATTCAGATCATCTAGTTTTACAGGCTATAAACGATCAAGTGTATAGATGGTTTATAAGGACAGCCAAGGAATACTCTCATTTAGCCCTATGGTATCACTTTTAATCCGAAAAACACCCAGCGTTGTTCCCTCTGAAAGAGGAATTTAGAAATGTCCATAACATGCTTAGGTATTAGCGGTTGCTCAAGGATAGCCCATCTTAAATCGTCCGCTTGGTGGTTAAAATCCAAAAAGTGATTGGTCATCTTAGTTGACCTTCTCTTGCACCGAATGGTGCTCTTATGCTCCAGTATTCTCGTCTTGGCCTTGCCTGTGGTCATGCTCACATATCGCAAACGAATAGTTTGGAGAATGAACCGTTGCACTCGTTGTTAGTTGTGATTGTAAAACGGTACTGAAAGGTAGTTAGGTGCTAGATGAGTTCCTCCTTCTGAGTCTTGGAGGGTAGAATGATGAATATGGTAGCGTCATTCCAAACGGGAATGACGTCCTCAAATGCACACAACAATTTCCTTTATGCTATGTACTTTCAAATAAAGTTTGGGGTTAGGAGTGATAATACCCGGCACGGCCGAAAATACAGCGTATCACTTTTTCGATCCTGTGGCATGGTGATTCCACTAAGCCGCCTGATGAAATTTTACGAATTAGAACGCGGTCTGTGAACCCTGACGACCCTGTAAACCTTCTTGACCTGCTACAGGCATATTTACACATCAGGTCAAACTCATGGGTTCACATGTATCGAGCTGACAACATTAATTACTTTTCATACTTTCGACAGTCTCAGAAGAGATTTAATGCCCCTGACGAAGGGCATAATGCCCGAAATGCATTGGGCCAAATATAATTTTGACATTTGAACATCAGTGACATTTTGAAAAAATAATCATTACAATCAACTAAACTGAGTGTTTCAATAAAACTTTATTTGAAAGTACAAAGCATAAAGGAAATTTCTCATTGTTGTGTGCATTTGAGGATGTCATTCCCGGTTGGAATGACGCTACCATATTCATATATCGCAAACCACATGGGCACGTGATAAGGTAAATTACTCTTTCGCTCTTACAATTCGTGTGTCCTTTTAGGAACCACGGTTTGGTGGTGCCATTGTCCACTTCTCTCATGTGCGTAGCCTGGGGACAAACCGCACAATACCCATATGGATAGTGCCCCACTTCCGGCAGTAGCCCCCATAGTGAGGTTTGATCCGTGCCTCCCTGTTTCACTCTAGGTCTTGTATGGACAATCTGGTCCTTGATGTTGGAACTTCTTTTGAAGGCAAAAGGCCGAGGGGGTAAGGGTGCATAGCCGATGTTGAGAATCTTCCACTGTTTCAGAATACTGTTCTTGATTTTATTAGAGTAACTGCAAAATGTGTTAACACACGTCAGCCTAGTAAGTTCCTCTTTTGGTCCAGCCACTTCATTCAAAGCTTCCCTGTTTTTGTTGGCAGCTCGTTCACGTGATCTGCGAATGGTGTGCATGGGGTAATTTTTCTCCTTCAGCTGGGTACTCAATGTCCTGACATGTTCCTGGTACTTTTCCATTGTGGAACAATTTCTCCTCATCCTGAGAAATTACCCGAAAGGCAGGTTCTCCCGTAAAGCCTTAGGGTGAAAGCTATCAAAAGATAATAGCGAATTCCGAGCAGTGGGTTTCCTGTAGAGTTCCCTGCAGAGACTTCCTGCTGCTGGAAAAATACGGATGTCCAGAAAAGGTAAACTGGAATAAGAGTATTCCACCGTGAATTTCAGGTACTTGTTTCTCGTATTCAACAAATGATGAAAGGAATCAATGGTATCCGGAGTTCCCCTCCATATGACCAATACATCATCGATGTATCTCCTCCAGGTCTGGATGTGTCTTCCAAATGGCTTATCCTCTTGTAAGATGGTAGTCTGTTCAAAGTGATGTACATTTCAGTTATTCAGAAAAGGGGGTGGTGATGAACAGAGTGTCTGAATTAAGCAGACCACTCTTACCCAGTCCAAAGATCAGGGCTTGATCCATCACCGTTTTTTAGCTCACTGCACCACCCCAGCTCAGAACTTGGCTATATGCAAATTAGTCTGACCCTGGCCCAGTGCATCATGGGAACAGGGCAGACCAAACTACCAAGCCAATTCTTATACTGGGGAGGAAACAAGCTTCCGGGGACCGGTTTCTGGCATTTCAGCCGTCTTCGGCCCGGCTTGCTTGAATCCTGATGGTGCAATGAGCAAGGGACTCACATCTGAGTATACCCTTCCACGCTTATGGTGGACAAAAATGATTCAGAAAAGGGGGTGGTGATGAACAGAGTGTCTGAATTAACGGTGATGGATCAAGCCCTGATCTTTGGACTGGGTAAGAGTGGTCTGCTTAATTCAGACACTCTGTTCATCACCACCCCCTTTTCTGAATTGTTTTTGGCCACTATAGGTGTGGCAGGGTATACTCAGACATGAGTCCCTTTCTCACTGCACCATCAGGATTCAAGCAAGCAAGGCTGAAGACGGCTGAAATGCCAGAAACTGGTCCCCGGTAGCTTGTCTCCTTTCTGGTGAAGAATTTGCTTGGTAGTTTAGTCTGCCCTGTTCCCATGATGCACTGGGCCAGGGACAGACTGATTTGCATATAGCCAGGTTCTGAGCTGGGATGGTGCAGTGAGATAAATAACGGTGATGGATCAAGCCCTGATGTTTGGACTGGGTAAGAGTGGTCTGCTTAATTCAGACACTCTGTTCATCACAACCCCTTTTCTGAATCGTTTTTGGCCACTATAGGTGTGTCAGGGTATACTCAGACATGAGTCCCTTTCTCACTGCACCATCAGGATTCAAGCAAGCCGGGCCGAAGACGGCTGAAATGCCAGAAACTGGTCCCCGGCAGCTTGTCTCCTTTCTGGTGAAGAATTTGCTTGGTAGTTTAGTCTGCCCTGTTCCCATGATACACTGGGCCAGGGACAGACAGATTTGCATATAGCCAGGTTCTGAGCTGGGATGGTGCAGTGAGATAAATAACGGTGATGGATCAAGCCCTGATCTTTGGACTGGGTAAGAGTGGTCTGCTTAATTCAGACACTCTGTTCATCACCACCCCCTTTTCTGAATCGTTTTTGGCCACTATAGGTGTGGCAGGGTATACTCAGACATGAGTCCCTTTCTCACTGCACCATCAGGATTCAAGCAAGCCGGGCCGAAGACGGCTGAAATACCAGAAACTGGTCCCCGGTAGCTTGTCTCCTTTCTGGTGAAGAATTGGCTTGGTAGTTTAGTCTGCCCTGTTCCCATGATGCACTGGGCCAGGGACAGACTGATTTGCATATAGCCAGGCTCTGAGCTGGGATGGTGCAGTGAGATAAATAACGGTGATGGATCAAGCCCTGATCTTTGGACTGGGTAAGAGTGGTCTGCTTAATTCAGACACTCTGTTCATCACCACTCCCTTTTCTGAATCGTTTTTGGCCACTATAGGTGTGGAAGGGTATACTCAGACATGAGTCCCTTTCTCACTGCACCATCAGGTTTCAAGCAAGCCGGGCCGAAGACGGCTGAAATGCCAGAAACTGGTCCCCGGTAGCTTGTCTACTTTCTGGTGAAGAATTGGCTTGGTAGTTTAGTCTGCCCTGTTCCCATGATGCACTGGGCCAGGGACAGACTGATTTGCATATAGCCAGGTTCTGAGCTGGGATGGTGTAGTGAGATAAATAACGGTGATGGATCAAGCCCTGATCTTTGGACTGGGTAAGAGTGGTCTGCTTAATTCAGACACTCTGTTCATCACCACCCCCTTTTCTGAATCGTTTTTGGTCACTATAGGTGTGGCAGGGTATACTCAGACATGAGTCCCTTTCTCACTGCACCATCAGGATTCAAGCAAGCCGGGCCGAAGACGGCTGAAATGCCAGAAACTGGTCCCCGGTAGCTTGTCTCCTTTCTGGTGAAGAATTGGCTTAGTAGTTTAGTCTGCCCTGTTCCCATGATGCACTGGGCCAGGGACAGACTGATTTGCATATAGCCAGGTTCTGAGCTGGGATGGTGCAGTGAGATAAATAACGGTGATGGATCAAGCCCTGATCTTTGGACTGGGTAAGAGTGGTCTGCTTAATTCAGACACTCTGTTCATCACCACCCCCTTTTCTGAATCGTTTTTGGCCACTATAGGTGTGGAAGGGTATACTCAGACATGAGTCCCTTTCTCACTGCACCATCAGGATTCAAGCAAGCCGGGCCGAAGACGGCTGAAATGCCAGAAACTGGTCCCCGGTAGCTTGTCTACTTTCTGGTGAAGAATTGGCTTGGTAGTTTAGTCTGCCCTGTTCCCATGATGCACTGGGTCAGGGACAGACTGATTTGCATATAGCCAGGTTCTGAGCTGGGATGGTGCAGTGAGATAAATAATGGTGATGGATCAAGCCCTGATCTTTGGACTGGGTAAGAGTGGTCTGCTTAATTCAGACACTCTGTTCATCACCACCCCCTTTTCTGAATCGTACATTTCAGTTAGCCAGGCTGGGGGCAAAAATACTGCCCATTGATGTACTGGACATTTGTAAATATATATCATCCTCGAATTTGAAAAAATTCTCTTTCATGGCTAAGCAAGCGCACATCATTATGAAATGCACTGGAGTGATACTCTCAAGTAATCTAGATGCCAATAAAGTCTCAATGGTAGCAAGGGTCTCCTCCTGTGGTATCGAGGTATGTAAAGCCTCTACCTCAAAAGAGGCCAAGTAGTCTCACTCTCGGTCAAACGTGATATCATAAAACAGACGCAGCAAATGCTTAGTTCCTGGAGATAGGTGGGCATCTCCAGTACCAAAGGTTGTAGAAAAAAATCTACAAAGGTAGATAAGGGCTCCAATAATGATCCTTTCCCGAGATAATCTGTCTCCCTGGTGGTGGTAGCTGTCCTTTATGTACTTTAGGCAGTACATAAAAGTAAGGTGTAATCGGAAGGGATGCAACCAAAAAAGCAGCTTTGTGTTCGGTTATCCACCCCTCCTCCTTTGCTTCCTCTACCATTTTTTGTATCTTGGTTGTTAGTCGTTTGGTCGGATCCATTTTCAAAGGTCTGTAGGCATCTCTGCTGCTGAGCTGTCGATGACACTCATCTCTATAGGTGGCGCTTTCAAGAATCACAATAGCACCAACCTTGTCCACCGGTTTTATCACAATGGTCTCATCATTGGACAGTTGTTGCAGTGCGCGTTGTCCTTACATAGGCAAGTTGTTGTATTGCCTAATTTCTTGATTGAACAATATTTCCACATCTCGCAGGACAGCCTTCTCAAAGGTCACAATTTGTGCTGGCATCATATGTGGTGGAGAATTGAAAGTCTATCGTGGTATCAGACCTGTATTTTTGGTGTCGTTTGTTTCATCAGTTGCTCCTTTACCTTCTAAAAAAGCTCTCAAGTGTATTTTCCGGAAAAAACAGCTAGTTCTTGTCTTATTACAAAATTGTCTCCTTTACAGGTAGATACAAAGTCTAAACCTTTAGTTTGTGCAGATGTCTCAGTGGGAGTGAGGTGACGATTGCTTAAATTCATTATCAAATCACATCGTTGCTGGTCCCTGGTTGCACTGTTGGCTGCACCATGCTTGTTTATCCATCTACCTATAGTTACACTGCTGCCTAGAAGCATCTATTTTTCCAACAGTCATCAAATAACATTATGCCTCATAATACAAAACTTGAGTCAAAATTCATCTCCAACCAGTTTAATACTATTAAATGTGTATATTCATCCAGCAGCCCGGGTAAAGAAACAAAACCGGTGATTTTAACTTAAATTTGATGGCAAATCCTTTCCGAAATCCCTCCTCTGCTTTTGTGGACTCACGGGGGATAATAACCTCACCGATCAGGACACCTCAAAGAATCTGTCAAGCTCTACTAGCCATCCTTAAGGGTTGGTATCTTTGCACCTTGAATGGTCGCTACCAGGACGATCAGCCAGCCAACTATACACATTTTACATGCCACAGCCAAAAGGTTTTAGACTAGATTTTTTGCTTATTTTCACTGTTAACTTGTAAAATCTTTTTCTAATGAAGTACCTGAGAAAGTAACCAAATGCCCCAGCGGTTGTTACTAGACCATCAAACTAAGCTGTTCATGACATTAGAGACGATTGGCTCGCAAAGACTGCAACAAAATTGGAAGCAAATTAAATGGTTGATGGATACTGCCACGAAATACTCGATGTGGAAAAAACACTTGAGAACCAGGCTTTGTCACAGTGTCACAAAACAGAAGACTGGGTATCATTTATGTACCAATTTATTTTAGTCCTTACCCAGTCTTCTGTTCGTGGTACAGTCCAAGTAAGATCTATATCAAACACAACCATGGTTTTCAAAGGATCTAAAAAATTTAAAAAGAGCTTTAAATAAGATCAGACTGTTAAAAAACGGATCCGAATTTGTTTCCCCGATAAAATAAAAAACCTTCTAGGGATATACAAATACTCCATTTTGCAAGCAAAAAAGAAACATGAGGAAGCATTATAGCTGGAGCTATTCTTGGCTTGTCAAATGAGAAACTCTAAAGCCTTTTGGTTTATAATAAATTGGCTAAACAATGTGACTGCGGACAGCTGGTATCACCACATCAGCACTCTGTATCAAACTAATACAAGCTTTTCCACTACTCAAACTTCATATCTCCAGTCTGATCAATTTCTAAGAACCTCAAAGGATGTTAAAGAGCAAACTTATGTCTGATTACTGGCAAAAGGATTGTCATCTTAATTTAAAGAAGCAGAGCTGACGGTGCTCCGGGACCAAATGGAATCCCTGCTTCAATTTGTAAATTGGATATCGATTTTTGGTTGCAATTGCTGGAATGACTATTTAGAACTTGTCTGATCAACGACCTGATTCCTGCCTTGTGGCAGAGATCAATTCTTCACCCAATTTACAAAAAAGTTCCAGTGGCGAGTCCAGAGAGCTACTGTCTTATTGATCTCTAAGACGTTGAAGCCAAATAGTTTGCTTCTTTTTTATTGGAAGACTTAGAGACATGGGCCAGATCAAAACATCTGATTTCATTTAATCAAACTGGTTTCAGACCCATGTTGGGAACCACAGATAATCTTGTTGCATTTAGGATGTTAATACCAAAACAGATAGACAAAAATCAACTCCTTTATAGCTGTTTTATTGATTAAAGCAAGGCCTTTGACCATGTCCAATGGGATCTTCTCTGGTCAAATCTCAAAAACTGGAACATCCCTCATTCCCTACCTCAAGGCATTTAAATACTCTATTCCGAAACTTGGGTTAGAGTCAATCTCAATAATAATTCAACTGTCTCCAATTGGATTAGAATAGAAGTAGGAGTACAACAAGGGTGTGTCCTGGCTCCGATCCCTTTCAATTTATTGATGAGTGATTTGGGTCCCGCCTTGGATGCTGTTGCCACTGATGCACCTAAACTGGGACAATCTAACATTTCCTCCCTTGTTTATGCTGACGACGTAGTTCTTCTGAGTCAGTCAGCCAGGGGACTACAAAGACTGCTTTATTTACACATGGTAGCGTAAACGGTATGACAGTACATTTTGAGAAGAGACTATATGACCAAGTCTTAGCTCAAAAGGCCTGCACTTTTAAATATCTAGATGCTACCCATGCTGCCAAAGTAGGAACACTGAAAAATGTAATCTGGAAGGAAGTATTGATAACGAACTATACAATCATTCAGAATTATGGGTCCATCTCCCTTCATGAAGTACTGAAACTTAAAACAGCTGCAACATTATGGGATCAAAATCTTCCACACCAAACCTTCAAAACGGTGTTAAATCGATTAATTCAAAAAGCTTAATTTGTACAAGAATGTCGGACCTTTATGTCTCAAAAGCATGTTTATCTCATACAAAGAAGGTACAACAAAAGAAAGATTCAAAACATTCTAATAGATACTTTTGCTGTTCACTATAAAATGAAGTACTGTCTTATTAGGATGGGAAACTTCACATCACTCGATCTTCTACCCCTATGGTCGATGGACCCAGCATCAACTGAGTGCCGGCTGTGTGGTCAATCCACTTTATTACCTACTAGCAGCCCATCCCGACATTGTCCGGGGATGTTTAGCAATTATTTAGGACGTGCTATTTTACCTGTCCAGTTGAGCTGTGCATAGACGGTAACGGTAGGTGTCCATTGCAGTCGAACATGTGCCTTCGCTTGTGGAGGCAGTGGCCGGAAGCGACACAGTGATATGTGCCTCTGCAGCGCTAACGTTTAGCGTGTGTGGCTGCTGTTGAGTCCCTTGGGCTGACAGTGCCCGACAGCGGCCCCGCAATGCTGTGCGTGTGTGAAACAGCAATCTGTGGAATGTGCTTTTCATGCCGCTGCTACGCTGAATCGCCTTAGCACCCGCAGATGAATGCGTCAGCTCCGAAGCTGTGTTTTGGATTGCTCTGAAGGTGAGCGTGTGCTGTATGGTTTGTTGTCCTTCATGCAATATGGGATCGTCTGTGTCCGCTCCAGCCGCGAACGTGTTTCTCCGCTCTACCTGACGCCACTGCAACATGATAACTGTGTCCGCTCCAGCCGTGAACGTGTTTGTCCGCTCCAGCTGACGCCACTTACACACCCCACATTGCGTCAACGGCCAACGCCCACAACAATGCTAAATGCAACGCCCACTCGTATTGGAACGCTAGTCCTACCCAGAACACTTCTCGCAAGCGGTATAATCCAGCAAGCTTTTGCCGAATGCCGCGCCCATCGCACTATGCACACGCCCATCGCTTTCCAGCACACGCCCACAACGGACTGCTTTACCCCTAACGTTCTTTTCCCCTTCTAATGTATATGGTGGGCTGCTGTATAGCCTATGTCCATCTGCTGATACTGTCTTTTGCAATGCTGTATTGGGTGTTCCGATTGACGTTGTGGTTCCGGAGCTTACCCGCCTCAAAGGTTTGGGGTCTCTCGTTATAACATTAGTATGGATGATTCATACTTTTATTTCTGACATAAATACCTGAATCACTGCACCATGGGTAATTAAATAAGTACATTCACCCAATGACTATCCAATTATTAAAGAGTCTTCTTTCACAGAATTTTTAACCAAACATGTATTATTACTAATTCATTTTTATGATATTGATAGCTTTGTAATGGATTTTATAACTGGTTCTAAGCCATTTTCCAACATTCCTTTTAATCGTATGCAAACGTACTTTTTATATGTGTCCTAAATTTATAGCAACAGTTTTTAATGTGCTCCGAATCATATTTTTATGATATGTTTTGTATTTGCACTCAATCTGTATTCTCTATATGGTTTTATCAATTTTTAATGGCTTTAATAGGCTGAGCTAAAACTAATAAACTTGAAACTTGAACTCATGCAGATCTTCAGTCTATTTAGCCATAAAGTTCCACTCATTAGGGAACTTGTGCCTTGTTTTTATAAGTTGCTTACATCTTTCCAATGACATCCATTGGGTGCTTTAAGACCCTGTCAGTTGAAAATGCATATTCATAAACCTCTAGACTTCATGCTATGTTCAGCTATCACATGGAAAGTGTGGACTAGTGTTTTTATATGCGATTAATGCAGATTATAATTTTACAGAACACGTTTGCAAAGGGTTTCCTCTCCCCTTACACAAATGTTATATGAGGTTTGTCCTTATTGACTCTAACCAAGATGTGTCATTCCAGGGATCCCTGCATTATGGAATCCAGAGGTTCCTCTTTACATAAAGGACTGTCCCTATGTGCTGGTCATGCTAAAATAGGTCTGTATATGTCAGTGAATGTAGTCCCCAGTAATGTTAAGTATATGCGTTTTGGTATGTGTCACTAAATGCAATTCGCAAGAACGATGAATATTTGAGATTCAGTACGTCAGTGAATGCACTTTGCAGTAATGTAAAATATATGAGATTTGGTACATGTTGGTGAATGCAGTAAAGTTGAGTATTTGCAATCTGGTACATATTGGTGAATGTAGCTTGCATTAAGGTTGAGTATTTCAGATTCAGTAACGTATTGGTGAAAGAGGCTCTCATTAAGATTGCGTATTTGAGATTTGGTAATTGCCTGAGAACTCAGTTTACAGCAATGTCCGCTAGAGGAGATTTGGTATGTGTTGTTCATGCAGTTCGCAGTGATGTTGAGTATTTGAGATTTAGTAGTTGGCTGTGAATACAGTTGGAAGTAATGTCAAGTATTCAACGGAGTTTGCAGCAAAGTTGAGTATTTGAGATTTGGTACGTGTCAGTGAATGCTGTTCTCAGAAATGTCAGGTAACTGAGATTAGTGCTGACAGGAATGCCACCATCAATGTGCCAAACCTCAGACGTTAAGCAGGTTCGGTCTGGTAAGTACTTGGATGGGAGTAGTTGACATTTAGTATGCATCAGTGAATGCAGTTTGCAGTGATGCTGAGTATTTGAGATTCAGTAGATGTCGATGAATGCAGGTTACAGAAAAGTCGAGTATTTGAGATTCAATACATATCAATGAATGCGATTTACCGTGCTGCTGAGTATTTGAAATTTGCTATGTGTCAGTGAATGTAGTTTGTAGTATTGTCGGTACTTGTCAGTGAATGCAGTGCACAATAATGTTGAGTATTTGAGATTTGGTATGTGTCAGTGAATGCAGTACACAGTAATGTCGAGTATTTGAGATTCCAATCCAATCCAATCCAATCCAAAAATTCTTTATTTCGGCCATTCAGGCCATAAAAGATACACATTAAAAGAAACATTACAAAAGATACATATTATATAAAAACATTCTGTTAAAACACACTTTGAGAGAGTAGATAAAAACCAAAAATCAGTCCCAGTTGGTAATCAGAGATACATTGGCAATACAATTATGTAGAAGTTCCATTCTTTGGTAGCCAGGTTTTTAATAATTTCCTCCTAATGTGCCACATGGCCATCAGAAATTTAGCAACTGCAAATACTATATGAGGGGAAGTATTTGTTTTCAGTATTCTGTGGGAGATCACAAAGCTCCTTACGCCCAAGTTCCTACATAGAGGTACAGCCAGTGTTTCCTAGGTCTGTTGTAGGCTGGGCAGAAGAACAGAACATGAATTTCCTCCTCATCATACTTGCTACATCCGGGGCATGTTTTGTCTCCCCCCCCTAGCCCAATTACATGTGAAGGATTTAATGGGCAAGGTACCAAACCTCCATTGGATAAATAATTTTCTTGCCAATATCGGGAAGATGATGTCCATTTGAGATTCGGTACGTGTCAGTGAATGCAGTTAGCAGTAATGTCGAGTAGTTGAGGTTCGGTACATGTCAGTGAATACACTAATGTCGAGTATTTGAGATTTGGTACGTGTCATTGAATGCAATTAGCAGTAATGTTGAGTAGTTGAGGTTTAGAATGTGTCAGTAAATGCAGTATTCAGTAATTTTGAGTAGTTGATGTTCGGTACATGTCAGTGAATGCAGTACACAGTAATGTCGAGTATTTTGAGATTCGGTACGTGTCAGTGAATGCAGTAAGCAGTAATTTCGAGTAGTTGAGGTTCGGTATGTTTCAGTGAATGCAGTACACAATAATGTTGAGTATTTGAGATTTGGTACGTGTCAGTGAATGCAGTTAGCAGTAATGTTGAGTAGTTCAAGGTTCAGTACTTGTCAGTGAATGCAGTGAACAGTAATGTTGAGTATTTGAGATTTGGTATGTGTTAGTGAATGTAGTACACAGTAATATCGAGTATTTGAGATTCGGTGCGTGTCAGTGAATGCAGTTAGCAGTAATGTTGAGTGGTTGACGTTCGGTATGTGTCAGTGAATGCAATGCACAGTAATGTTGAGTATTTGAGATTCTGTACGTGTCAGTGAATGCAGCACACAGTAATGTTGAATATTTTAGATTTTGTATGTGTCAGTGAATGCAGTTAGAAGTAATGTTGAGTAGTTGGGGTTTGGTATGTGTCAGTGAATGCAGTTAACAGTAATGTCGAGTAGTTGAAGTTCGGTACATGTCAGTGAATGCAGTACACAGTAATGTTGAGTATTTGAGATTTGATACGTGTTGAATGCAGTACACAGTAATGTTTGAGGTTTGGTACGTTTCAGAGAATATAGTTTGCAGGAATGTCAAGTAGTTGAGGTGTGGTACGTGTCAGTGAATGCAGTGCACAGTATTGTTGAGTATTTGAGATTTGGTACGTGTCAGTGAATGCAGCACACAATAATGTCGAGTATTTTAGATTTTGTACGTGTCAGTTAATGCGGTTAGCAGTAATGTTGAGTAGTTGGGGTTCGGTACGTGTCAGTGAATGCAGTGCACAGTAATGTTGAATATTTGAGATTTAGTATGTGTCAGTGAATGCAGCACACAATAATGGCAAGTATTTGAGATTGTGTTTGTGTCAGTGAATGCAGTTAGCACTAATGTTGAGTATTTGAGGTTTGGTATGTTTCAGTGAATGTAGTTCTCAGTAATAACGAGCAGTTGAGGTTCAATACATGTCAGTGAATGCAGTACACAGTATTGTCGAGTAGTTGAGGTTTGGTATGTGTCAGTGAATGAAGTTAGCAGTAATGTTGCGTTGTTGAAGTTCCATACATGTCAGTGAATGCAGTACACAGTAATGTCGAGTATTTAAGGTTTGTTTTGTTTCAGTGATTGTAGTTCTCAGTAATGACGAGCAGTTTATTTATTTATTTATTTGATTTATTTATGATATTTATTAAGCGCGAACAAATGCCCATGGGCGTCTCAGCGCTAAGACTTCTTGCGGGATTCTCCATTACTGGTTCATAGGAGGGTTACTGATCAAACAGCCAAGTTTTTAACCTTTTGCGGAGTAACAAAAGAGAGTGACTCGTCCTGATTGACGGTGGCAAGGTATTCCACAGTCTGGGTTCCATGACCATGAACCGGCGGTCTCCCCAGGAGACTGGCTTGGTACGTGGCACCACTAGTTTATTCAAGGTTGAGGATCGAAGTTTTCTAGGGTGACAGTAGGGTGTCAACTGGTCTTTGAAGAACTGAGGTCCTTGCTTGTGCAACGCTTTATATACGATGCATAATGTCTTAAATTTGATCCGATTTCTAATCGTAAGCCAGTGGTAATTCCTGATTGTTTCGGCTATAGATTTATGTTTGGGGGTTCTGGAGAGCAGTCTTGCTGCTGCATTTTGTATAGTCTGCATTTTGTTAACCACACGGATCTGAGCATTGGCAAATAAGCCATTACAATAGTCTAGTGAGGATAACACCAGGGAACTTATCAGGGTTTTTCCAGCACTATTTGGTAGGAAGGGGATTATTTTCCTTACCAGTCGCAGCTTGTGAAAAGCCGTTGCCGCTATTTGGTTGGCATGGGCAACGAAGTTGAGGTTTTCATCAAAAACAACTCCCAGGTTCCTAACCCTGGGAACCGGTTTGGGCAAAGCTCCGAAAGATGAGGGCCACCAAGCGGGCGACCAACCTGGTACAAGTTGTCCAAAAATGACGACCTCCGTCTTCTCGGAGTTGAGCTTAAGACAATTGGAGGCCATCCAGTCTCCAATTGCTAGCATACCTCCTTGGAAACGTTCAGCCACCCTTTCTCCATCATTATTGATGGCCAGCTCTAACTGAGTGTCATCTGCATATGAGGTAAGGCTCATCCATTGAGTTTCGGTACATGTCAGTGAATGCAGTACACAGTAATGTCGAGTAGTTGAGGTTCGGTACATGTCAGTGAATGCCGTTAGCAGTAATGTGGAGTAGTGGAGGTTCAGTACGTGTCAGTGAATGCAGTTAGCAGTAATGTCGAGTAGTTGAGGTTCAGTACGTGTCAGTGAATGCAGTTAGTAGTAATGCCAAGTAGTTGAGGTTCAGTACGTGTCAGTGAATGCAGTTAGCAGTAATGTTGAGTAGTTGAGGTTCAGTATGTGTCAGTGAATGCAGTTAGTAGTAATGTTGAGTAGTTGAGGTTCAGTACGTGTCAGTGAATGCAGTTAGCAGTAACGTCGAGTAGTTGAGGTTCAGTATGTGTCAGTGAATGCAGTTAGTAGTAATGTCGAGTAGTTGAGGTTCAGTACGTGTCAGTGAATGCAGTTAGCAGTAATGTCGAGTAGTTGAGGTTCAGTACGTGTTGGTGAATGCAGTTAGCAGTAATATGGAGTAGTTGAGGTTCAGTACGTGTCAGTGAATGCAGTTAGTAGTAATGTCGAGTAGTTGAGGTTCAGTATGTATCAGTGAATGCAGTTAGCAGTAATGTCGAGTAGTTGAGGTTCAGTACGTGTCAGTGAATGCAGTTAGTAGTAATGTCGAGTAGTTGAGGTTCAGTACGTGTCAGTGAATGCAGTTAGCAGTAACGTCGAGTAGTTGAGGTTCAGTATGTGTCAGTGAATGCAGTTAGTAGTAATGTCGAGTAGTTGAGGTTCAGTACGTGTCAGTGAATGCAGTTAGCAGTAATGTCGAGTAGTTGAGGTTCAGTACGTGTTGGTGAATGCAGTTAGCAGTAATATGGAGTAGTTGAGGTTCAGTACGTGTCAGTGAATGCAGTTAGTAGTAATGTCGAGTAGTTGAGGTTCAGTATGTATCAGTGAATGCAGTTAGCAGTAATGTCGAGTAGTTGAGGTTCAGTACGTGTCAGTGAATGCAGTTAGTAGTAATGTCGAGTAGTTGAGGTTCAGTATGTGTCAGTGAATGCAGTTAGCAGTAATGTCGAGTAGTTGAGGTTCAGTATGTGTCAGTGAATGCAGTTAGTAGTAATGTCGAGTAGTTGAGGTTCAGTACGTGTCAGTGAATGCAGTTAGCAGTAATGTCGAGTAGTTGAGGTTCAGTACGTGTTGGTGAATGCAGTTAGCAGTAATATGGAGTAGTTGAGGTTCAGTACGTGTCAGTGAATGCAGTTAGTAGTAATGTCGAGTAGTTGAGGTTCAGTATGTATCAGTGAATGCAGTTAGCAGTAATGTCGAGTAGTTGAGGTTCAGTACGTGTCAGTGAATGCAGTTAGTAGTAATGTCGAGTAGTTGAGGTTCAGTACGTGTCAGTGAATGCAGTTAGCAGTAACGTCGAGTAGTTGAGGTTCAGTATGTGTCAGTGAATGCAGTTAGTAGTAATGTCGAGTAGTTGAGGTTCAGTACGTGTCAGTGAATGCAGTTAGCAGTAATGTCGAGTAGTTGAGGTTCAGTATGTGTCAGTGAATGCAGTTAGCAGTAATGTCGAGTAGTTGAGGTTCAGTATGTGTCAGTGAATGCAGTTAGCAGTAATGTTGAGTAGTTGAGGTTCGGTTGTTGTCGGTGATTGCATTTCTTAGTCTTGTTGAGTATTCGTGATTCTTCACTTGTCTGTGAATGAAGCTCGCTGTAATGTCGAGTATTTGAGATTCAGAGCACTTGCTCTTTTATTTTTTATTTTCAAGTGAGCAGGCCAGAGTTGGGGGGAAGGAAGAAAGTTTGCTTGAGGACGTATGAGTTATGATGCGGTTCGTTTTGCGTCTGCTGTGCAGGTTTAATGTCAGAATGAATTAATATGAAGAAAAAAAAACAGGTGGCGGCAATCCGTTCCCTACCTTGCCACAAATAAATCTGGTATTTATTTAGTGGCACAATTTAAATTTATGATTACTGTGCATAATGTTTTGCTTAAATCTTTTTTTTAGGCCGTCTAAAAATACGCTGCTTGGATGTGTTGTGCAGGGTGACAGTCGGTGCCTGGAAAGCGTCGTGTCTGTTTGAAAGGCCTATTACATTTCTCCCTGGAATGAGCATTTTGACACATTTGTTTAAAAGTAGAGCAGCTCTGAATATGAAAACACAAACTGGTAATGAGCTGGGGATGCCATATGCGCTAGTTTAGAGTTGGCTGTTAGCACAAATAGCCTGTTTAATGCAGACTTCCAGCTGGAAAATGACAACATCGAGACAAGCCATTCTCCTTGCTTTTCATTTTTTTGTGGTTGAAGATTTCCGTGTTGTGAGCTGAAGTCTCCATGCTGAAAAGTACATTTCAGTAGCTAGCTTTCCAGCGAATTGTGAGAACCCTTGAGTTTGAAGTCTCTGTGAAGTGTTCACACTGGCATTTGCATGCTGCTCTTTCTAAACAGAAAATGCGCCTTTCAACGCGCAATATGCTGTTAACACCAACCATCGTTTTTCTTTCCAACCTGACTTATGCTTTATTAGAAAGATCTCTTCATGAAATATCTTACCGTGGCTAGAGTTTGAAACATTTGTCTTCAATAAGCACACTATTTGGTTTTCCTGTTGTTTTCCTTTAATGTTCTGTTATATTGGTAATTTGCAAAGTGCTTAAAGCAGCTCTTGAGCCTGCTTAAAGCGCTAGGAGGAACTGAGAAAATGAGTTTCGCAGGAGAAGAGCAGGGAAAGGAGCCTCGTGATTACAAAGAGTTTCCCCAAACGCCCACACTAGGCCTTCGTGTGGCACATTAGTTCATCATTACTGGCCGACCTGAGACATCCTGTTTACTGTTCAGTAAGGAAGGAACAGAAGAATCGAGGCCAGGGCAGGTGCACCAAGAAGAGGGCCAGAGAACCATGAAGTGCTCAACGACATTACAAAATGGAAGTACCTTTTAGTACAAAGTTGAAAATACAGGCTCATTTTTGGCGATCTGGGATGTCTTATATCACTAGGATCACTACTACTCCTACCTAGCAGTCCCGGCCGTGGTGGGATGTAGTGCGTTATGCACACCTGAAATGAACGATTCAGTAAAACACTGTATGCCCACGTTCCTTTTTGGGTGCCATCCCTTTTTCCCTTCCCTGCGGGTCTTTGACAAACAGATATCTGTCATGCAAGAGTGAAAGACAGAAAGGATCAGCCATCTTTGTTTGTCTTCAATTGTCAGAAGTGGTACATCGCTGGAGCTTCTCAAACCCGAGTTCTTGGTTCGATCTGTGTTTATCTTCATTCATCAGAAGTTGTGCATCTCTGGAGATTTTCAATCCCGAACTTGCGGTTCGATCTTTGTTTATCTTCAATCATCAGAAGTTGTGCATCGCTGGAGCTTTTCAAACCCGAGCTCTTGGTTCGATTTTTATTTGTGTTCAATCATCAGAAGTGGTGCATCGCCGGACTTTTTCAAACCCGAGCTCTTGGTTGGATCGTTTTATCCTTCAATCATCAGAAGTGGTGCATCGTTAGAGCTTTTCAAACCCAAGTTCTTGGTTCGATCTTTGTTATCTTCAGTCTCAGAAGTGGTGCATCGCTGGAGCTTTTCAACCCTAAGTTCTTGGTTCGATCTTTGTTTATCTTCAGTCATCAGAAGTGGTGCATCGGTGGGGCTTTTCAAACCCAAGTTCTTGGTTTGATCTTTGTTTATCTTCAATCATCAGAAGTGGTGCATCGCTGGAGCTTTTCAAACCTGAGCTCTTGGTTCGATTTTTGTTTCTCTTCAATCATCAGAAGTGGTGCATCGCTGGAGCTTTTCAAACCCGTGCTCTTGATTTGATCTTTGTTTATTTTCAATCATCAGAAGTGGTGCATCGGTGGAGCTTTTCAATCCCGAGCTCTTGGTTCGATCTTTGTTTATCTTCAATCATCAGAAGTGGTGCATCGCTGGAGCTTTTCAAACTCGAGCTCTTGGTTCGATCTTTGTTTATCTTCAATCATCAGAAGTGGTGCATCGCTGGAGCTTTTCAAACTCGAGCTCTTGGTTCGATCTTTGTTTGTCTTCAATCATCAGAAGTGGTGCATCGGTGGAACTTTTCAATCCTGAGCTCTTGGTTCGATCTTTGTTTATCTTCAATCATCAGAAGTGGTGCATCGCTTGAGCTTTTAAAACCTGAGCTCTTGGTTCGATCTTTGTTTGTCTTCAATCATCAGAAGTGGTGCATCTGTGGAACTTTTCAAACCCGAGCTCTTGTTTTGATCTTAGTTTATCTTCAATCATCAAAAGTGGTGCATCACTGGAGCTTTTCAATCCTGAGCTCTTGGTTCGATCTTTGTTTATCTTCAATCATCAGAAGTGGTGCATCGCTTGAGCTTTTAAAACCCGAGCTCTTGGTTCGATCTTTGTTTGTCTTCAAACATCAGAAGTGGTGCATCGGTGGAACTTTTCAAACCTGAGCTCTTGTTTTGATCTTTGTTTATCTTCAATCATCAGAAGTGGTGCATCGCTTGAGCTTTCAAAACCCGAGCTCTTGGTTCGATCTTTGTTTGTCTTCAATCATCAGAAGTGGTGCATCGGTGGAACTTATCAAACCCGAGCTCTTGTTTTGATCTTTGTTTATCTTCAGTCATCAGAAGTGGTTCATCAAGGGACTTTTCAAACCCAAGTTCTTGGTTTGGGGGCAAGATTTTTTTGTGTGCAGTTGTTTGGATGCATCTAAAAGCTGCGACCCTCCTCTGGGCCATTTAAAAAGGTTGATGTGATGCCAGCAGAGTCTCGTCATTTGGCTGTTTTTCTTTATCAGCCTCATTGCGCTGCTCGGAATAACCTGCTGCGCTAAGTGGCTTTGGACTGGTTGAACGGTGTGGAAGTTGTGAAGATATTTGTTGCCATTTCCCAAACATAGCAATTTGGCGTTACTCACTTTTTTGTCTGGCGTTCATTTCCTGTGACATTTATTTGCAACTGGTGAATGCTATGAGCCCAAGAGGCCACATCTATTTCCTATTACAAAACTGCACGCCGCATATTTTGATGAACTCACCTAGTCCAGCTTTGCAGTTAGTTGTCTTGTCCTTGGTAGATTGTTTATCATTGTATTGTTTTAAAATTAAACAAATGACAATTATTTAATTGCACACTAGAGAAGGAACAATCAGTGGGGTTAACTTAAAATCCTGGATTCCCATTGCCCCCACAGACTGAGATGAGGAGCCCCTGAGTTTCCCAAACCCCCTAGGCTGAATGGGAGCCGCTTGAAGCTTGTCTTACGTCCCTGGATACAGACCCTGATGCATCAAAGTACTTCCCACTGGCAACGGCGACGTAGCTACCTGTCTAAAAGTACCGATCTGCAGCTCACAGAACTGCACTGCCTGGCAATACACTGCACACCCTCTCAAACCACCTGGGGAAGGGACAAGAAAGCCTTTGATACTCTAGGCGTTATGACCAAATGCCTTGTGTCTGCTCCTGCAGTCATAAAGCATAGTCTGACCAGATGTCAAGGTCACAGGTTAACCTTTCGCAAAGTGTAACCTGTCACTTTCTGATGAAGCTGCATGCATTGGGAGGAGGAGACAGCAGTTCCACACATCCCTGAATGCTCTTCCCGAAGTCGAAATCTTAATGTGCATGTTTTGCTTGCATTGTGACCCCAGTGCCTTTGAGAGGGTGAGCTTCAAGGATTCAGCCTATTGTGAATTTAAAATAGACGACTGCTTCCAATTAATTTTAATGAGGTCAGCGATTTGCACCGCAATGTCCAGAGTACTCGTGCAGAGCGCACGATTACTGAACGTTTTGCCTTGAAAATGATAGGCTGCCGGCATCCCAATCCAAGGCATCGTGGTGTAGACAGATACATCATGAATCATACCCTCAGTTGTTTCAGAGAAGGCTATTCTCATGCATGTTATTGCTTCCTTGGTTCGTCCGTTTTTTTGGTGCAAGTTGAAGCAAAGCATAGTTTAAATTATTTAAAAAATGGAAATTTGAGAAGGTTGCAATCTCTGCATCTGACACAATGACCTCCAGTTATCTCGTGGGCAACTTCTGTTAAAAACATCACTTGTACACATGTCCTAATTACTGCATAGTAAAAACAATGCAATTCTAACCGCTTGGTGGATGCTGAGATTCAGGGACAGACTGTTGTCTGGATGATTGCCAAGAGTTAGGTTCCAAGGAGCGCAGAAGGTGAATGCAGCTCAGCTATGCTTGGCTTGCCTTTCTAGCCATTGTAGTATATATGAGGGCTGTTCAATGTACCATGCTGCCAGTGCTAATGCCTCTCGGCTCAGTGTGCTGGTCTGCTTCTTAGACATATCAGCACATTACTCTGTGGTCCCATATGAAGATTGTGACAAGGCTGAGAATGTATCCAGCAGAATATTGTGTGGTGTGAGGTAAAGAGGCTCCATCTTGATTGTATGCAAAATGTATGTCTCTGAACTAATCAGAGGCTTCATCTGTCTCCTATTATTTACTCCCCAAATAATCCCTGTTGTTGAACGTTGTTAACAGTTCACCAGTACCAAAACACCAGCATCACCTCTGATTAGCATCAAAGTAAGTGGCAGTGACTACTGGGTACCAGATTCTGCCATTTTAATCACACGCCTTTAGAATCCATTGTTGGTTGATGAGGTTGATGCCTGGTCTGGAAGCCAATCACGACTTCAGGAATCATCAACACTAGCATGACAATCAAGCAGCCCTACTCAGCCTACCTCGTGTCCTGGTGAATCAGTGTGAAGCTGTTTAGAACCTTATGGGTGTAAACAAACCAATATTCCTAGAACAACTATAAATAATGAGTATGGGGTTTTGTAAGCACTTGAGTATGTCCAAAATGGTGTCCTAGCTTTGAAACATAATTAAGTGTGCCCTTTTCTCATTTTCATATTCTCTCTCTGGATATTATGCGTCACAGAACATTGAAATATTAATTTTAATCCACTGCACCCCATATTGGCACACGAGTTGTGCATATAATCGCCTCTTGTTCACAATTGTTTAACATCTTATACAACAACTGGGTCTTTTGGGTCCATTAAACCACCATCTCACAACCGTTTCTGATCACACTGTTTCACCCAACACTCTGTGCTTTTAAATGGTCGTGTTTCTTTGTAAAGGACCCTTAAACACCTGGCAGCGCTAAATGCTTTTTTATTGCTTTGACAAACATAAGTGTTTTTAACAGAGGGATTTCTGTTAGTTGGACTTAACCATAACTTGTTTCGTAACAGCCACTTTATTCACCAAGAACTGGTAGAAACTCGGGGAAGTGGTAATTTTCTGCATTTCCAGTAATTCTTGTTTTTTCCCACCAGAAGTTAGTACTGATTAACGTACCTGCATTAGTGTGTCAATGTCATCTAACTGAATAATCAAATATATGTTCGTTGTATCTGTTTGTATAGCACAGTATCGAGCGGGTGCCATGTGTTAGGTCATTACAAGGGTTACACGCTATTCTAAATATGAAATATAAACACCTACTACGTCTGTTAGGCAGAGGTACATGGTTGCCAAGACGTTTGCCATCTTTGTCGACACCTCATTTCTAAATGTCTGAAATTGGGACTTTGGGTTTCTTTCTATTCTTCTGGCACCCATAATGCCATGCGCCCAGATACCCCTTGGGGTGACAGTATTGCGCCTTACAAATGCTGTTGATGGATTGACTGAATGTCTTCATCAAATAGACTGCCGTTTTAGAATGTAAAATCATTATAGAAGGAAGGGTGTGTGTGAAGTTTGTGGGGTGGTTTAGAGCATGGAGGTCATTTTCTATAAGTTTTTTGCGATTAAAGGGCATTATTACATTATGGTAAATTTCTAAGCCAAGGGAACATAAGCGCAATTTTCAAGTAGTCCCGATAGTTGCTAGTGAAAAAACAATTGTCAAACTACTCTGCGTCCATTTCGTTGTTTGTATACAATCCTACCTCTTTTCTCCCATTCATATACACACAAAAAATGGCTGTGTAAGGCAGGATTGAGTCAGCTGAGAAAATCCCTCTGTTTGTCTGTGTACTAAAGCTAAAGGACAATTTTACATCTATAAGATAAGAGAGAAGCAAGGGATACGATCTTGATATTGTCGAAGAAAAACAAAGGATACAGGGGCATATTAGCAAGCGGCAGCGATAATTATCGCTGACCGCTGCTAGCGTGAGGAATTCTATCACCCGCTATCGCTGGCGATAATCTCCATGTTAGCGTTGTATTAACAACGCTGAGTGCCATGGAGATAAAAATCCCAGCGATAGCGGGGATTATCGCCGTTTTCAATGGAATATCGCTGGTTTTCCAGCGATATTCCATTGAAAATGGTGATAACCTTGCTGATAGTGCAGGACAATCTTAGCCATGTAATCCACCTCTCATTAGATTACATGGCTAAGTACAGGTCACACCATTAAAGAAATGGGGAGACCCAAACGGTACTGGACCTGGGTAACGTATTGGTATAAACAAACAGTGGTCCGAGACCTATTATTTCAAATACGTAAAAAATTACAGTTTAATCAATTAAAAGGCGTATGTTATTTTGACAGCCCTGATCAATCAATGAAGAAAGAGTAGAAAATAGGCAACAACAACAAACTCAAAATATATATACAATATATTAATCTATTGTCAAGTTTTTGAAACAAAAGCACAATTCACAGTATTAAGTACTTTTCTTTATATGCATTGTCCCGTATTCAGAACATGCAGTCGAGCAAAAGGGGTGTCAAAAGAGAGTGAACGTGATAAGATGAAAGGAAAGGAGTCACACAGATTTACGAAATTATATTCCAAACACTTCAAAAGAAACACCAGCCAACGAAGGGCGGAAACATATATAACCTGACCACTTCAATTAGTCAGCACAATTTCCCTAATTATTCCTAGGCATATGATGTAAAAGATGTCTGCACTGTATCTTGGAGGGTGATATAGTTAGTGGTCCAGGTTAATTAATGAAATGTCGACGTTTCGACTCGTCTTGCGGTCATTCTATTCCTGGGCCATGCGAGTCTTCTTCAGGACAGGTGGGACGGGACAATATAGGGATCTCATTGATGACCCCTTCTAGGGAATTAATGGTCGTGATTCCCACTCCACATAGACTCAGTCCTTACTTTTCAGGGAGGTTATCCAAGTGGTCTCTGCGGTCTTGTTAAGTTTCTATCCGATGGATATTCATGTGCCACTGTATATCTTAAGGATCTGTTCCCAATCGTAGGTATTGGAGAATTTCCATATAGTTGAAGGCGACTCCTCGCGAATTAATCAATTGGCCTGAATAGCTGAATAGTCTTGGTTAAGGGAATCACTTAATAGATGCAGGCAAAGTCGCATCTATACAAGTGAGGAGTTGAAAGTGCTCATATATGTTTCATCGACACGCTGTTCTACCTGCATTTTGCCTATGAATAACTTTAGTTGCACATACTGTGGTTTTACTACTGGCAAGATGTTGTTATGTAACTTTATGAAACGTCTATATAAACGTGGCAAATCTAGACGACGATCTGGTGTATTCAAGCCTACCATCTCCTGCCAGAAACTCCACTTCTGGAGTATAAACTGTAGGTCACTCCCTAAGCATAAAGAGAATATTTACGATTTCATAGCTGAAGAGAAACCCAACGCCTTGTTTCTTACAGAAACTTGGCTTCATGAAAGCTCCGGTCCGGATATTGCTATGGCCATTCCTGATGGCTATGCAATAGTCAGGAAGGACAGAGATATTGGTAAAGGGGGTGTCATTGCCATAATATTTAAATCCAACTATACCTGCAAATATGAGGCCCTCCCTTTGCCTGGTTGTGAAGCTGGACTTTTTAAGTTAGCCATTAGTCCCCAGTTCACCCTGTCAGGCCTCCTGATTTATCGTCCCCCTGGCAATTCCAATACCAACGCCTGGGCTTCATCCTTTGCAGAAACCATCGCTCCTATACTCCTGAAAGCCGCCAATATTACCATTCTTGGCGACCTAAACCTTCATTTTGAGGATGGTCAATGCAACGTTAGCAAACAGTGTCTGTCGGAGCTGGAAGCTCTTAACATCCACTGGTGTAACGCGGGGCCTACTCATATTGCTGGGCAACTATTAGATCCTGTCCTTTCCAACCTTTCATATGAATGTCCTTCTTCTGCCCGCCCTCTAGAATGTTCAGACCACATTGCTGTTTATTTTTCTCTTTCTCGGACTAATGTACCGTCCTGCCATAACAGCAATAAGAAGGAGTATATTCGTCGATGGAGTAAACTCGATATACCCAGTTTTAACAGGCGTTTGACGAGTACTTTACCTGACATTGAGTCATCTGTATCTGTGTCTAATATCGCAGTATCCACCTGGTTAAACTCGGCTATTGATGAGTCTCTCCCTCTGACACTTAAGACTTCTTCTTCCCATCGCTCTCCTGCGCCCTGGTTCTCTGACGATTTAAAACGTATGAGATCCAATTGTAAGACTTTTGAAACGAAGTGGAGATGTTCCTACTCCCCTTCCCGTAAAGTGGCCTATAAGGAAGTTCTCAAAAACTACCACCACCACTGTAAAATGGCCAGAGCTGCACTCATTGTTAATACTGTCACGACTGCCCAGAATTGCCCCCGCACCTGTTTTTCGGTGGTGAAAAAACTAACGGCGCGGACCAGGCACCTGCTCCTACCGTCCTAGACAAGGCTCAGTGCAATTCTATTGCAGAATTTTTTATAGAGAAAGTAGAACGCATTTACAACTCACTTAACTGTCATGATTCTAATGATACGCTATCATCTGGACCCGCGCTGACTCCTGTGATTCTGCCTTCTTTCCCGACCAAACTTACTGATTGGCTGTTGTTTGATGACATTTCTTTCTCTTCCTGCCTTAATAGTATTAAGTCTGGCTCCCCATGTGACCCGTTACCGGCCAAACTCCTAAAACAATTGGACCTTGGCCCACGCCGCGTGTTAATGCAACTTCTTAATCTGTTGTTACTGGAATCCACTGTTCCGCAGGAATGGAAGCACGCCATGATTGTCCCTTTGTTGAAGAAAGCTGGAGCGGATTCAGCCAATTTCTCCAACTTCAGGCCCATCTCATTGCTCCCTATTCTTTCTAAGATCCTGGAGAGGCATATTATCGCACAATTAACCCATTTGGTGGAGAGCTCGGGATTTTTACATCCACGCCAGTCAGGCTTCAGAGCACATCATTCTACCGAAACCACACTACTGGGTGTGACCGAGAGTTTGCGACACAGTGTCGACCATGGTGAAACATCTGCCCTCATCTTGCTTGATTTGAGCGCGGCGTTTGACACTGTGTCGCATTCCATCCTCATTGAAACTCTACGGTCCCAGGGAGTGGAGGGTTCTGCTCTTGCCTGGCTAGCCTCCTTCCTAAGTGGCCGCACTTTCCAGGTCTTCTCTGCCTCCTCTAAAATTTGCCCGTCGGCGTATGGAGTTCCTCAGGCGTCAATACTCAGTCCCCCATTATTTAATATCTATTTGAGACCTTTAGCTACCATCATTGAAGAAGCTGGTCTCATTTTATACTCCTACGCTGATGATACCCAAATTATTTTCTCTCTTTCCAACAAGGAGGGCAATGACATCTCAGCACTGAAAGTGGGTCTGACTCGAGTCTCTGAATGGATGAAGAGAAATTTTCTGAAGCTTAACGGTGATAAGACCGAGGTGGTGATATTGGGCAAGGGTAAAGACCTATGGGGCCCCCATCATTGGCCTACCGATATGGGTTCCATCCCTTTGCCCGTGGCCTTGGTACGCAACCTCGGGTTTCTCGTTGATGAGAATCTTACTATGAGACAGCAGGTCGTGAAGGTGGCCTCAATGTGTTTTGTCATCTTGAAATGGCTTCAGAAGATTTTGTGGATGCCACCTCCTTCGACACAGAGAACCGTGGTCCAGGCCCTTTGATCTAACGTCTGGACTACGGTAACGTTCTCTATCTTGGAGCTGACCAGAAAACAACTAAAAAACTCCAAGTTGTTCAGAACGCGGCTGCCCGGCTTCTCCGAAATGTTCAGAGGAGAACTTCCGCCTCACCAGCACTTCATGACCTTCATTGGCTTAAAGTTCCTAGCCGAATCAAATTTAAAGCCCTGTGTCATTTATTTAAAATCAAACAAGGCTTAGCTCCTAAATATCTACAGGGCCTAGTTCAGGATTATAAGCCCAGCCGAAAATTACGATCTTCAGGAAACAGCGATTTCGCCGTTCCCAGATTTAGGCTGGTTAAAATGGGGGGTCGTTCTTTCTCCCATTTGGGTCCAAAGATGTGGAATGCCCTACCCGTGACCCTGAAGACGGAACGTAATCGTCTCCGTTTTCGCAAGGGACTTAAAACCTGGCTTTTTCAGCAGTAATGTCGGAGGTTTTCTAACTGCAATATCACTCTGCTAGTTCTTCTCTAGTCTGTCCCTAGCGCCGGGAAACCCACTGTGGGTAGCTGTGCGCATTATAAGTTTAATAAAATTAAAAAATAAATAAATAAGCACGCTCAGCGATAATTATCGCTGGAGCTTGATAATATGCCCCGAAGTTTGGAGATATGTAGTTACTAATGCATGAAAGAACAGATCTACATTGTTGGGTTTCTGTGGTGAAACCTAGGATAGGCTGGGTTTGTTAGTGATCAGCTGACTGCAGGTTATTTAGGCTGCAAGGCAAGTCAGCCCTTCATGCAGATAAAGAGGGCTGAGTCTTTCTTTGCTGACTTTGGCAGGCAGCTCCTGCCTCTCCAAACATCCTAGCAAGCAAGACAGCGATCGCTTCCTTCCTTGTTGCCCTTATGGACGTGACATTCCTCATGTAGTTACCCCTGGTAGAGCACTGTAGTCAATTTGGTGTGGGGAATTTTTTGCATGCTATCCAGTCTGGTAGCAAGCAGCACGTGCCGTAGGGTCACATTTAATGGAGCCAGGCCGAATGCTGCAGTTTGCACTATATAAAATCATCTTCAGTGTTTAATTTCTTATATGTGCCAAGATTTATCAAAAGGATCAAACATTGAAAATGAATCACTGACTACAACAGCATCTATTTTAATTTACAACATGACTGTCGAGCTTAGATAATGTTTACCACTATATTTGGATTTCTTCTGGATAAAAATTTAACATGTTCCCTGCCTTGCCATTATATTCCGCTGTGCTGGGATTTTGTGATTGATTAAGAGCCTGTTGCAGTTCGAACATTTTCTATCCCTATCTGCAAATGAGTTTTTGACTTGATATGATGATGTTCCGAGCCTTGGTATTTTCTTTCCTCCGAGTTCTCCGGGATTATGCATAATTAAATTTGTGTCATTTCTAGAGAGGAATGTGATTTAATAATTCAGACTTCGTGGAACGCTAGTACGAACTATTAATTAGTAATCACCACTTCCTCAAGATGGATATTAGCAATAAAACGGCTGACATTTGGTGTGTGCAGAGAATATGGATGAGGCGTTAGAGAACTCAATCTCGCATATGAAGCCTGCTTGAAAGGGCATCTTATTATGGTTTTCAGTCCCTGCTGCCAGCGAATCCCAAGCCCTTCTTTCGCCAATATGCAGTGTGGGTTTCCAGCATGCAAGGCAGATTTGTGCAAAATAGTTTATAAAGTTATTATGAATTTGTGCTAACAGGTTTGGAATGTGATTTACAAATCAATGTCATTCTCTTTTCGCCTATGTTCCTTCTTTCATTACTCTTGCAAGATGTACTTTCCTTGCCTCCAGTGGCGGATGGTGCATTTTAAAAGTGGTAATGCCGAAAGGTGTGAGCGAGTTTGAATCAGACATAGCTGCCTCTCCGCACTGTTGAATCTTCTGGGGCCTTATTTATGAAGGCCTTGCGTCAGTTTTGCGCCGCCGGTGCTCCACTTTTTGTGACGCACCAGCGGTGTAAAAAATGCGTCTCGTTGCGCCATATTTACAAAAAGTGACGCATCTAGGTAGATGCGTCACTTTTTAAACCCCTGCGCCACATTATACCTGCGTCAGGTATAATGTATGCAGAGGGGGCGTTCCCCCGCAAAAAGCCTCGTAATAGTGACGCAGTGAAATCTATGAGATTTCACTGCGTCACTTTTAGGACGCTGTTGCGTCAAAATCTTGCGCCTGCCTCACCACAGACGTAAGACTGACGCAGGCCCTTTCACATGGGGCTTTCCCCATGTGAAAGAACGCATTGCTGGAGTTGCGTCACTTTTGTGACACACTCCAGCAATGCGTCACTTTTGCGCTTACAGATACGTCAGAAATACTGACGTATCTGTAACTCCTTGCGACATGATGCGTCATACATTAAATATGACGCATCAGGAATGTCGTAAGGAGTGCGCAGTGAAAAGTGACGCATCGCTGTTTTCACGCAGCGATGCGTCACTTTTCATAAATGAGGCCCCGGTTTCTAGGGACATGTCTTAAAAAAACCACAGATGACTGAGCTCACAAGAGCATGCTTTTTATCACAGTGACATGATACCCGAACGCCTTTTTTTTCTTAGCCGTGAAGTTCATCAGAACCTTGCATGCTCCTTGAATCTTTTCTGTGTGCACAATTTATTACATTGATCCGTTTTATGTCAAATACTTTTTGTAGGTTTTCACTGCAGAAGTGACGCCAGGACAGAAATAAAAGTAGATTATTTGTAAATTTGTGGTTCAATATCGCTTTTCATGTTGAAGTTCGCTCGTTTGCTTCATGTAGGCTTCATGTGGTTAATTTTAAAAGGATCTCCAAGCACCACCAACGTATCTCTCTTGCTCCCCCCCACCACTCTCCAACACCCTGACAAATACATTGTGCCTCGCTTCTTATTCTCCATCTATATTACTATTATAAAGACAGAAGTGTGTCCTTTGAGCCAGGTAAACTCGAAAACTACACCACCAGTCCAAACACCCAATACATCTTTAAAAAAGTCAGGGCAAGCAGATGAACATAGGCTATATTAAAAAAAAAATATATACGTTATTTAAAAAATTTTATATTAAAAAAAAGTAGTCCCTTGGAAGAAGCGCCGGCCACGACGTGCGTGCTGACATCAGGAGCGCGGGGAGAAGCGGCGTACTGGAGCAAGAGGAAGAGTGGGGAACGTGAGCGCGGGGAGGAGTGGCGGACAGGCGGGAGGAGTGGTGTGGAGTGGCGGACAAGTGGGGAGGAGCGGTGACAACCGGCGAGGGGCGGAAGAGCGGTGAACTCAAGAGCAGGTAAGAAAGACTCCCACTGCTCATGCCTCTTTGCGGGTACCGCATCAGTGAAAGCCTTGCATGCTAATTTGGGTACATCTGGCTACCGAGTGATGCAATTCAGTGGCCTGACTTTCACCCACATCCTGAGGATACTCTACACTTTCTGTTGCCAAAGCAGCTCAAGAGCCATGTCTAAGCTGCCGACAGAGCACCAGGAGGAAGCGAGCACCCGCAGGTGCGCAACGGGAGACACAATGACAACATCGGGGCGGGCAGGGGCCCTGAGCACCCTTAACGCCGGTGCGAGCGGGTCGGGGCGGGTGGGGGACCTGAAGCAGCCTTAACGTCGGGGGCGGGCGGGGACACTGAAGCAGCCTTAACATGAGGGCGGGCGGGGGCCCAGGAGCAGCCTTTTGCTCCCGGACAACGTTGGGACCGGCTGCTAGTTATGAGATATTTCTAAACATTAAAATGTTTTTTGCTAAGCTTGAGATCTCTTAACTATTTTTAATGGTTACCATTTATTGTTTAAAATAGTTTTCATAAAGACAAATAAAATAAATTATACAAATAAAATAAAATTATATTAAAAATATTCTTTGAGAGACAGCTTGTTTTTTCTTTTTTACATAGAGTTAACAAGAATTAATTTCGAACTCAATAAAATAGTATAAGCTGCAAAACGAATTTAACCCTCACACCAAAAATAAACGCTACAACAAATTATGCAGATGGGTATATCCCTTCACATAGGTTCATTTTGATGCTTCTTCTTTAAGGAATCCAGGAGTTCGCCTGTCCTGAAAGCTCCGCATTATAAAGGGACTTTCTACCAAGTACAAGTAGTGCCTTTGCTAGATCTGGAATAACACCTCTACTGGAGCGAAAGTGTGTGTGTCTCGTTGGCTCCAGACTTATATAGCTAGTCACTTGTCTCATGAATATACTAATTATTGTAGGGAAGCCATTGAGCAGACACAAACCTCTTCTGCCCCACCCTCCTTTTCTGATCTGCTGTACTTTATGGGATCCAGGAAGACTTAAACTTAAAAGTCTTTTCTCACCAAAATAGCGGGAGCACACTCAACATCCTCCCCAACGCTACATTGCTTGCGCTGAAACTTATCCTACACTTCGCAGGACATCGCATCAAAGGCTTGGAGAAGTTACCATATCTCCCCTACACTGTAAAAACTATGTTGGCTCTCTATCCAAGCAAGCAACATATCCAAGAACATTTCATTGCTTATAAGGCCACCAGAATGGCAGACTTTATTGCTGCCCGAAAACCACACTATTCCAGAATCCAGTACATCACCGTACTGGTAACTAAGCACTACACAAATGGAAAAAAAACCTGCAGAGAGGACTTTTATGTACCCATGACCTGCAACACTGGTCCATCCGCCCTACAATTCAGAAGGGAATTTAAGACAAATCTCCTGACAGAACACTGTCTGCCTATTCTATAGCAACTCTGCCATATTGCATATGCTGAGTTATTGTTAACAATCGCGAATTGTGTCCCATGAGCAGCGCACCGCTTGTCTCCAGCTAGATTGTATTACACAAATACCATTGTAAACACAAACTTATTTTGAACAGATTAGGGCATTGAAATTAAGCTTTAGACTGGAAAATATTTGCTTGAGTAGAAATACAGGGCTTACAACATAAATACGTGTACATGTTCCACTAGCAGACGGAGAAAAAGTGCTAGTGTTGGAGAAGACCAGAGTGCTTGTGCCAAGCACTGCATCTCAAGTGTTGATATGGGAGAAGGGAACCCATGAAGAGAGTCTGACATACAGGCATATCCTGCTACCACCGCTGTACCAGGTAGCATTCAGAATACAGTCAAACTGTTCAAATTATTAAGTATGCAGTCAACCTAAATGCAGTTCTATAGCTTAACCCCTTCCATGCCGATGACAAGCTCAGCTCGTCATGAGTCACAGTGGAGCTGGGTTCATGACGACCTGAGTTCATCATAATGGCTACGGCCCGCCCACGCGCAGTTAATTCACCACCTGTGTGGTAGAATTATCAGTGGTGTGAGAAGTTGGCCTGGCATATGATGTCCAGTATTTTAGTGGGCACCTTGCACCATTCCAAACTACCCTTATTGATGGTAGGTTTAGACAACCTTTATAGAAAGCTATCATAGTGGTAGCTGTGGAGAGCAGCCTACAGGCTAAGTCTTGAAGGAATGTAAAGCAGCTTGTTTTACCAGTCTATAACCTCTTGAATAATCAAATAAAAGTGCACCACACAAGGTATATATATAAAATATATGTATTTATTCTAAACACAACTCCTAGTCTTTTTATGAGGCAAGAGGCCAAAGTACAATACAAGGACTTAAATAGCACACAGTAAACTAGCACAGTATATGTTTTGCCCTAGGGGCCTCACAAACCATATACTAAAAAAGTGGTATAAGAACTACATGAGGGATAGAAGTGAGGACTAGGGTCTGTAGAACCGCTGGGGCAACCAGGAACCACCCAAGGTAGGGATGCAGGAGACCCACGGTGGATGCGTGCAGTGTCTAAACACAGCCGCAAATCACTATTGACTTCTATGGAGGAAATACAAGTTACAATTTTAAAGATTAAGGACACTTGAGAGTGAACTACAATGGAACCCTTTTAGACTTATACACTTTGAGAGTCAAGACCCACTGGAGAACTGGAGTATTTGTGTTACCTCACCCAGGGAAGCCAGGTGCATAGGTGTCTTTTGGTGTCGGGTTTCGTCGTCGATTCCAGTGGAGAGCTACAAAGAAGTGCTGCAGGCGACCTGAGGTAAAGTGTCCGGGTGGATCTAAGGGTGGATCGGAGATCTAAAGAACCTGAAAGCAGAGAGGAAAGAGTCTGGGACACTAGCCAGTGACCAGGATGGCGAGAGGAAGATGCCAGCCGATGTTGGGTGCTTTAAGGCAAAGTAGGTGAATCTTGACTCTTCAGCCACGAGGACCAGGAGGCGTTGACGATGAACAGGAGCTGGATTCGAGCTGTCCCATGTTGGATGTCGAGTGCTGCAGCATTGGTATCCGGATTGGACCCAACAAGCCTTCGCAACAGCAACCCACGCAAGAAGACAAGATTGGCTTCGGTGCAGGCCAGCAAGGACTGAGGGACTCACCCTTTGGAGGGGAGTCAGGGCACGTTTGGAGCAACCAGGAAAGCCCAAGCAACAAAGGATTGTCCTTCGTGGGGACCCACTAGCCAACGGACTAAAGATTGCGAAGGAGCCTCGAGCTGCAGTGAAGAAAGGGGACTCACGGAACACTCGTGGAGTTTAGGCCTCTCAGCTTCGGTGCAAACGTTGCTGGGGGCACGGGCAACAAATAGCCCAATGCACAACTTTGGGAAGTGGGTGCACTTGCAAACTTGCAGGATGTCCAGTTGTTCCGGTCCCACGTCTCTCGTGATAGCTACAGGTCTCAGCTCTGCTGGGGACTCATGTCAGCCTCGGAGATGTCTGGAAGTCCGTATCCTGTGTCGCAGGTTCTTCGGGATCCGGTGGAAGCCTCGAAAATGCAGACTGGCAAGATGCTCTTCGGTGCCTGTTTGAACAGAAAGGTCACTCCTTGACCCCAAGGGAGATTTCTTCCATCTTCCAGTCGATATGGAATGTAGAAGGTCCAACATTTATGTTAATGAGTTTCGTCCAGGGTAATCTAAAGTCCTAGGGACTGGGTTCCTATACTTATACTAAGTTTAGGGGTTGGACTACCTCTAAGGTCCCACCTATAGGAGTACCTGGGGAGGGGGTGGTTACACCCCTTCCCGTTTGTCCAGTTTTGAACCCGAGCTGGGGCAGAGTGCCCCAGCAAACGGTTTGAACTGGGAAATGCATGGAGCACCTTCTGTGCCCCAGACAGTGTCTGAAAATCATTCACTGAATGCAACCCACCCTGCCCCAATACAATAAAGCCTGTCTGGTGAGGTGCTGGCACCTCCCTGGACAGGAAACATATTGTCCAGGCCTCCCCTGCCAGAGTTCCGTCCAGCAGCAGGAGGTCAGACTCATGTCTGTGGCAGCAGCATTCATTTTGTGATGCTGAGGCTCTTTAAAACATTTACCGGGTGTACCAGTGTGTACATGTCTTCTCCCTCTAGAAGGGTGGAATGCTACCCTCGCCGCCAGAACTGGCGGGGGGTAGCATTCCAAAGCACTTGACACCAAACACGACATGTTTTGATAAACCCAAACCAAAGTTATCATTAACCGCGAGGATTATAATGCACTTAGGAGTATATGGTATGGCTATATCATAGAAGAGCTATAAGGAAGGATTTCCGAAAGATACAGAGGGGCTTAACTCATGCTAGGGCACCTTGTCACACAAAACCAAGCACCCTGCCTTCAGGATTATCAATGTGTGCCATAGGAGTGACTTATAGGTTAACATGTGTCTATATGTATAGGTAGATATAGGTATACTATATGTAAGTAAGGGGTGCTCACACCACCTTACCCAGGCTACAAGTGCAGATCTGTGGTGTAATTTTGGAAGGCTTCCCAGGGGTGGCATAATACACGCTTCAGCCCCTGGTAGGCCTCTGGGGTACCTATGCCCTTGGTACCTAGGGTACCATATACTAGGGGCTCACAAGGTAACTCAGTAACTAATGTGGTATGTACCTAAAGTACATGATATCAATTTATAGAGAGAACAGCGAGGCTGTGGACCTGATTAGCAGGGCCACAGCCAGATTAAAGTCGAAAACCCAGTGAAACACAGCAAAAAGTGGGGGTGACCATAGGAAGCAGACCCTACTCTCCTACAAGTCGGCAGGTCTGTGACGAGCCCAGCTCGTCATGATCACAGCCCCACTGCGGCCCCTCCCCCCTGCACCGTGGGGGAAATCACGCTTGCAGCGAAGGGGTTAAATGTCTAACAATTCTGTGGGCCCGATTCTCAATGCCATTTTATCTGTGAATTTACGTTTGCAATCAAAATTGGTAAATTTACATCTGTCATGAATCCACCACAGGATGTCTAGCAGGTGTAACTGCCTCTACTACTGTGCAATGGTAGTTCACACGTGGGTACGGTTACACAGTAGTACAGACCACACAGAATTTGGGGAGTGGCAGGCCTAGACGTGATTTGATTTTCCTCGAAAGTTTGTGAATGGAGGACATGGACAAACTCATCTTCAACCTTTGACACCCTGGAAGTGGTCGAAGTAAAGGGCTTGAATAAGTCCTCTTGCAGGGAGGGAAGGAGACGGGAACCTGTTCACCAAGGCCAGCTTTGTGGACCTGTAGGGGTAAAAGCTTTTCCATTGGTAAAACTGTAAAACAAAAAATACAACAATGGACTATTTCCCCCAACGAACAAGTGGGGCCTCTGCCAAGAGAAAACTACGTCATTGTTTCTCTGATACAAACGTGTTGTGCAAATGAAGTCCAGAACCAGGGCTCGAGTCGGGGTACCACGCAGGTGGACGGCATCCCCCCACTTATTTTACCGGGGGACGCCGTCCCCCTTGCAAAACAGCTAGACTTCACTCTTTGGCCTCTCTGGGACGAGAAACTCGGCACATTTCGTGACGTCACTTCCTGTCGTGACGTCACTTCCGGTGACAGCGTCCCCCCACTTCTTTTTTTGCGACTTGTGCCCTGTCCAGAACTGTGCATCCAGCTCTCACACAGAGGCTTTTTTCCAGTTGTTGTGGCTTTCAAGCAGATGTTACTGATATTTTAGTGGCTCCTATGCTCAGACAGGCGGACTGTGCGAAATACTTTTCCATCCATTACATGTTCTTTGGTACTACGTGTGCGGATCACGGCAGATAGTGAGTGTACTGTTACCACATGCCTGTGGCATTTCACCTGACACGGCCTGTATCTAAGCGATGCCAACATATGACTGGGTCATTACGGCCCCAATCTGCATTGTGCATCATGTCCAGCCTTTCTTACCTTAACAAACACACGTATGTGGACGCACGGTGCATTTAGCGAAAACTACGCTGCCATTGCAGCATTTTCAAACAGTCATGAAAGGAGGGTTTGGACTGTATTCTCTGTGCAAAGAATTTTAAGTATCTTAAACACAGCAGCAATTGTCCACGCAGAACGCTGGCAGCGTGGACAGTTTCTGATTTGTCTCGCTTAATTTCCATAGGCGAGTGCTTGTTGTGGCTTTGTAAATGTTTCTCGTGTGTGGCCTTTCGTAACTGCTCAACAATGGAGCGGAAATGCTGAACTTTGCACCTTTTCAATCATTTGAAATAGGAGCACCTGCTTTAGAGGGAATAGTGCTCAATCCAGAGGCGCTGAATCTTCCCTACCCTGCTGTCCCGGTCCTGGAGGGCCTTTTATCCTTCAGCTTTACCACCCCCTCCACAAATCACAGGATTTCCAGTTATACCCGGCTCTACTTCAGCCCCACAGACCAACGAAAAGCGTTTCCTCCAAAACCCCGAGTTCACTGTATTACACGTCTGCGTGTCGTGTATCTTCGCTTATAAATTGTGAATTTTAAATCAACCTTTTTATTCATCGTTTAGCTGTTGTGACTCTAATCAACATGCAGCAAACTATAACAAACGTGTAACAATGAGTGTACGCCCAGAAAATTATGATCTTTAGTTCTGTGCTGTCCGATTAAACCCTTTCCTTTCAAACATACATTTCTTAAAAGAAGGTCCAGTACAATAATGAGAAATTGCGCAAATAAATGTGATCGTTTTTATTTGTTTGGTGATTTCGCATATACTATAGAATCCCTTGTAATAAAGGAGCCAAAGACCAGATAGATGTATGAAGCATTGTTGATGTCACAAACAGCCCGATTCGCAGAATTGGGCTACTTGCGACCGCAAAAATGCTATTTGGTGTGTACAAACACCAAAGTGTGATTCTGCAGAATCGAAGTTTGGATTTGCAAATCGATATTTAGAAGGTGTGAGCCTTCCAAAATGGTTTGCAGTAGAATGTACTAATGTTTGGAACCAAGTTACGTTTTTTTTTATAAACTACTGAAAGGTAGTGGTAACTCTTTGTAAATGGAAAGGGGACCTTTTCCACTTTGAGAACGTTAAAATGTTTTTTTAGAAGCAGGCTGTGGTCTCGTGGCCCATCTCTTAATCTTAAAAAATTATACTTAAAGTTTCTATTTTTTCTTTTGAAATGCATTCCGTTTTTGCTTCCCATTTTACCTTAAGGAAAACGGACTGTATTTTGAAGAAATAAAGACTGCTTTATTTAAAAGCAATCACAGACATAGTGATCTGCTCATCTCATAGGGTCACCATCCCTGTGATGACAAGCATTTATAATGGGTCACTAATTGCAACCTATTTCATTAATATTTATGATGTAGCTCAATGTGTGACCCACTGGAAATAGATGTTTCAAAAATAAAATATATTTCCTAATTGTGATTAGGAAAACGCCATTCCTAATGTTAGTACATCTGGCCACAAATGCCAAAATTTAAGGAAGGTTGAGTTTTTTTAACACAGCCAATAATAATCAAATATGTTAAATTCCTAACAACTCATGATTCCAACCAATTTGTAAAAGGAGGTTTAGGCATGGGTTGGAATTAATCACACAACTTTTAATGTTATGTTAGGTTGTCTTGTAAAGCGCATAGCTACCCCAGCAATGGGGCGTCCCAGCGCTGTAGACCACTGGGAAACGCGTCCTGGCTTTCCCTATGAGATGATCCCTGCTGGGTATCTCCAAGGTGAAACCAGGCATCCCCGGTGTATGTGGGGGGCCGTTGTGGAGATGAGGCAAGCTAATGCCCAGAGTTGCCGAGTGTGATCCCTGGTTAGAGTAGGCACAGAAGTGAGAATTATCGAGTCCGCTGACCCTGGTCCACAACCCTGCCGTGTTGGGAATTGAACCCTGGTCCCGGGCCATCCTCTGCTTCCGGGTCTGCCGCCTCTAACGAGTGAGCCACACCACTCCACTTAGTCACTTTGAAATTGTTTGCATGACCTAGTGACCTCACACTTCAAAGCGAGCAGGAGTTCATTTGATGGTCATAATAACAGTGGATGTGTATGTGTTAAATAAATATGCAGAATCGAGACATCTACAAAAAGGCCAGCACAAGAAATTGCTCAGTTCAGTAAGCCATTTCTCCCAACAAGTTGAAACTTTAAAGCGCCGATTCCGATCTGGGTCGGAAAGCTCTCCAACCGAGCCGGATTCGGACTTCTGCAGTCCGACCAAGTGAGTACGATGTGGCCGCAGGGAAACAACACTTACAACAGAACTTTTAGAACGCACTACCTTTACAACAAAACTTTTACAACGCAACATCCATTACAACGCATGCCATTACAAAGCAACCATTACAACGCATGTCAATACAACGCATATCATTACAACGCATACCTACACTATCCAACACTTACCCTACTGTTGCACCCCCTGGAGTTAGAATAGTAATTTTTACCCCTACACTATCTAATACTTACCCTACTGTTGCACCTCCTGGAGTTAGAATAGTAATTTTTACCCCTACACTATCCAACACTTACCATACATGCTATGTAATGGTATGAGTTGTAATGCTATGCTTTGTAAATGTAGTATGCATTGTAGTGGAATGCGTTGTAAAGGTAGTTTCAAAGAATTTGTTGTAATGGCATGCGTTGTAATGGTATGCGTTGTAATGGATGTTGCGGTGTAAAAAATGCGTTGTAAAGGTATGCGTTGTAAAAGTATGCGTTGTAACGACATACATCTGTGGCCGCATGCTGCCGGACTCGGTTCCGTCAGATTCCGATAGTAGTCAATGGGAGCCAGTCGTGTCCAAGTCGTTAGGCTGAGCATGACGCGGGGTCCAACGTGGACCCCCAAATGCAGCTTCCCAGATGTTTTGCGAGCCGGATACTTCGGCTCGATCCGGCTGTCCGACTCGCGCATCGTACTGGCTCGGTCAGAAATCACCTCCATCGAACGGCACAGTTTGCTTATGGACGAGGCGTATGGAACAATTCAGACCCGCAAACGATTCGGTCGGTGATTTTGCCTTCCTCGCATTGTACTTGCTTGCTCGTACAGTTGTATGAGTCGGGCGTAGAACATGCTTACGGCTCATACTTTTTCCGTCCGGATCGGGTTCGGAGCCCTTCCGAGCGAGATCAAAATCGGCCCCTAAATAGTTGCATAAAGCTCATTAATGTAGCTACCATGGGTAGAAGGTATGACTGCAGCATTTCAATCTTATTTTGAGAATGTCCTAAAGAATACAGCTACACCCACATAAAACAAGCATTGACAAATCCACTCGGATTTGCCTTCTGCCTTTTCCTGTGAAGACATATTGGCTTTACCAAGGATTTTTGCTGATGGTGTTCAGCATTGACAAGAATTGTAAAAAGTGCCATGATGTACTTACGGGAAAGTGTCATCATGAATAAGCACGTATGCATCTTCAAGCTATTGTGGTTGGCGAGTGATGATAGATAGATGATAGATATATGTGCACAAGAAACCGTTCAGGTGTATGTTGCGCTCAATAAATATTTTAAACTTAAACTTAAACTTATGTGTCATTATATGGTAGTAATTTTTAGGGCTCGCACTGCAACGCAATCGCGAAGCGATTGTCGCTGTGGATCCCTATTGTGATCAGTTTTGCTTTCAAGGGATTCAAGGGGAGACAAGAGACTGTCATGCGCAGCCTGCCAGAATCGGATCAGGTCGCTCGCATAAACACGCGCTCCGATTCCGGCAGGCTGATCCCTGTCACAATGGAGCGTGCACGTAGACAGGCACACACGCGGGCACACACAGACACACGAGCACACACACGCCGCCCCCCCGCGCACACACACACACACACACGAACACACAGAAAGTGCCGATCTTACCTTGCGCATCCCACCAGAAGACCGTAAAATCTGATTGTTTCCACTTTCCTTGTTAGAACTGCCGGCGCTGAGAACTGACAGGACCCTGTCCACTTAAAGCCCTGACTCTTGGCGTGTACAGTATAAAGAAACCGGATGTTTCTTTGATGTTCATCTGTCACTTGCAAAAACCCATATCCCTCTGTCTCGAGCGCTGTCGTTGGCAGCCTATTGTACCCGGGAGATAGGCATGGCCCGAGCAAAGAAAATGCACCACTAATCCCCTGCCAAACCAAGTTAACCCGTCATTGCGCATGCGCAGTACAGACCCGGCGCAGGCGCACTCCTTCCAATTGCTGTTAGATGGGCAAAATAAGAGTCTGGCCCTGCAGGGAACAGGTAAGAAGCAGCCAGAAGGAGGGGAAACACCGGTGTGGCTCAGGGCAGGGACAGCGCATTAGGGGGAGGGCAGTCAACGCTCGTGGCTGGCCATGCACGGGCAACGCTTGGGGCTTACGGCATCTAACGCGAGTCAGAGCACCATAGAAGCCGAGACTGCTGCGCCCTTAACCGCAGGGAGAGGACACCGGGGTCCCAAGGGAGGCTGCACGCGCTGCATGGTGGGAAGGAACATAGCTCCAAAAGCCTGCACTCCTGAGGCGGTTGCAAAAGCAGAGTAGTGCTGCCCTCTTCAGAAAATCGGCATTGCCCTTGTCGGACGGTACTTAATGACTGTCACTGATTGTTTACGTTCCGTGGTATCATTATTATACGATTGCCTTTCTCCACCCTGAAAAGTCTTTCAACCATTTTTCTTGCTAAGGAAAATGAACTATTCTCGTGTGCCTGCTCGGATAATTCTCAGCGCTAGGAAGCTTCCAGGAGTAGCCACGCACTTTACAAAACACTTTTATTCATTCATTCTTTGGAATATTGCAGTTACAGAGCTTATGTCAGCCCTGGAGTTTATGTTTTCCTTGAAAGGTTGCATGACGAGTTCCTTCACTTAGCAACACTATTATCCCAAAAGGGGCGTACATGTATTTTTTGCATATTATATAACTAACACCTCTAAGCCATCAGGGGTGTTTATTAGTAGTTGATTGCTCGCGTCTTTATGTTTATATTATAAAAGTACTCTTTATTGGAGAGCAACGGCATCTGTTAACTTTCTTTGTGAAGTTTACCTCAGCATAACTTTCTCCCATTTTTCCTGAATTCCCAATACCTCAACATTAACTCCATGTTACCCTAGCAACCTAAACATCCATACACATTGCAGCCACACAGTAGTCAATCCACCAAGCACGTTCAGCTTACAGTAAATCCTATACAGACTTCTTAACTGCATAAACAAAAGCAACTAGAACCTCGGCTCCATACTGCCTCACCATGCTCATTTTTAGGTTGAGCCTCGGCGGCGCTTGCGCTGTGCGAGGCATGCAGTATTGGAGTATGGCTTTGAAGCCCCGCCCACTCTCCGGCCATATTTGTAATTGGCTTGTGCCATTGCCCTTTGTAAACAATGGCTTCCGATTTGTTATTAGGCTTGTTAGTCCCTTCTTGTTACCGCCTTGTCTGCATTTGTTACCTCCCATAACGACTTGACCTTTTACTTGTCTTTTTACACGGTCTGCTTAATCTTGGCTGTGAGCACTATTTTGTTTGATGATTTGCCCCTATGCCACCCACTACGTCGCAGCACACCGCCCACTTTTATTTTATTTACTAATGGGGGTCCGCTTTAACTATACCAACCGCGTTTCTTTATTTATTCTTATCCAGGGTACTTTGGATTGAAGAGAGCAAGCACCTTGCGATATCAAAACCTTAAGATTGGGTGTTCTCAAAACTAGTATTTCTCTTTTCGTTTTTTCGGCCTGTTGGCCTCTTCTCTTGTTTCTATAGCAGCCAACGCATGTTTGGTCAGTGAAGGAGTTCCTCATGACTTCTTCAGGGCTGCATGCTTTGTAGTTTGTAAACCACAAGCAACCTGTATACAGGTTCAAATTCTAACCTGGCCATCTCAAATAATTGTATGAAATAAAATGCTCTGGAGTAACAGGGAGTAAATCCGTTTTTCAAATAGTATTTGAAATTTGGCGTCCCTCAATAAATGTGCCTTGCTACCTTAATCTGCCAAATGAATACACACAACAGAGTATAATCAGCGAGTACGCTGCAGATCTCAGTGGTATATACCAGTAATGGGACTTTCATAAGTCCCTGGCCGTAAATATTTCCCACTTCCTTGTAACCTGCAATCTGAGGTATATTCAGATCCCAGTATGAAGTATTTTTAATTTTCTCGCCTTATGCTGTTTAATCCCTTCCTGATGTTTGAAGATGATGCTGTTGAGGATTTCATCGTTTTTAGGTCTCTCCTAGCGTTGCAGCGCGCATGGTCTCCGATTGAAAATGAGGCTTCTTTGTTATCGCCCTGTCTCCTTCCCATCCGGACTGGATAGTTTGCTTAACAGCTGCCGTGAGGGTATTTATCTAAAGGAGGAGTGTAGTGACGAATCATGTTTCCGAAGTCTGTTTTTCTTCCTAAATGTGATTGTCTGCCAGTGACGACATTACAAAACAACACCACGCACAGTCTACACTGAAATAAAACAATCACGCTACTGTATGTTTCTCACCCAAATCTAATATTTAGTTTAAACAGATTTCTGTGTTGATATACATACACCATCTCCCCCTCTGCCTCCAGAGCACAAGTGTGCACCATCTCCCCCCTGCGCCAGCCGCCGAGGCTCCCTTCAACTCTTCAACCAGCCAATGCTCAACACCAGAGTCCAGCCTTTCTTTGTTGTTTATTGAGGTCTCAAGACGCCCCTTCACGCCCAAGGGGCTCCTTTCCTTGGCCTTGCTGTAGTGGTGTGCTAACAGTAAAAAGGTGTGAGATCACCATCACTGCATATATAGGTGTGAAATCACCATCACTGCAGATGCAATGATGATCTCACACCTATATCTGCAGTTATGGTGATTTCACACCTATATCTGCAGTAATGATGATTTCACGCTAATTTCAGTTATAGATGTGAGATCACCATCACTCCAACTATAGGTGTGAGATCACTATAAATGTAAATATATCGAATACCTACGTGTTCAGTATACGAGAAAATAAGCTATTGGCATTGTAAATGACAATGCCATTTATTTATGTTTTGAGAACGAAAACAATAAAAAGGCATTGTCATTTGCAATGTCAATAGCTGAAACTGGTGTAAATTCGAGACCTACTGCATTGAAAATGCTTGTTTTTATTTAGTTATAGATCCGAGAGGGCAGACACCGATTCTGGCATGCTAAATTTAAAAAATATGTACGAAAGTGTGTGAAAAATAAAGAAGCATCCTAGAAGCAAAACTATTCATGTGGAATGCAGGGGTGGTAGAGCAACTGATGAGCTGGTGGGGCGGAAGAATTCCATGACGCCCAGCAGTGGGCGCAGTGGCACGGGAGGAGGTTGCAGAGGAACAATGGAGGGGTTTGGGAGATTTGAACATTTTAAGAAAGTCAGGGAGGGATTGGGGGAGCAAAAGAATAGCTGTGGGGTCAAGTGATAGCACATGGAGAGCAGGATGGATTAGGCAGGGGAAGTCACATGCAAGGAAGGGAAAAAAACACATGCACTCCTATGGAGAACTGAAAGAAAAAGAAAAAAGAAGGGGCACATTAGCAAGCTGAAGTATCGCTGCTTTTTCGGCGAATTGTGCTGAGAAAGCGGCGATACTTCCAGCGCCCTATTAACAAGGGCATGCTAACGCCTGCCTCAAGCCCACTTTGCATGTCAGCGAGAAACATCGCTAATGACATGCAAAGTGGGCGTTCCCACGTCCAACCACATGTAAAATGTGGTTGGAGGTGGGAACACCCTATTACCAAGGCAGGCGTTGGGAGAAGAAGACCTGCGATAAACTCGTTTATCGCAGGTCTCCCAACGCCTGCTCTGACCAGGTGTTAAGGCATTGATAACATGGGGGTGTGGATCAGAACGCTGAATCCACCCCCCCCATATTATCAAGGCACACATTAGCGCATGAAACCAACGTTTGTTTTCATGTGCTAATGTTCCATATCGCCGACTATTGCCGGATTTAATTTCGCCTACGTGTTGCGCATTGATAATTACGCGCCTACACGGCGAAAAAAATATAACGCACATCTAGATAATATGCCCCGAAGTTCTTTGAATGCAAAGAGTGGAAAGACATGCCATCCAGTGAGAACAATAAAGAAGAAGTTATCCAGAGACAGAACAGACCAGGGAGGAAAACCATTGTATAAGATGCAGGGAAAGGAGATAGACAAGAAAGACATCTGATCAAGGATAAGAGGCTGAAGTAAAGCCCACTAAATGTAAATGGTAATGTATTAGAGACAATAGGTCTTCAGCAACAAGACCTGAAAACCAGTCTCTATCGGTCCTCTCTCCCAATGAACCTAAGAACTGAAGGAGTTTTAAATTTTATTTTGCAGCACCTGTGGGTCTGAAGTAGATTGTTGTTCCTGTGACTCACTTCACTGTCTTTCATAGCTCAGTATCACTAACCATTCACATTCCAAATAGATACAATCATATCTCATGCATATAAACCAGATGTGTGCATGGGGTGACTGATTTTCTGCTTATAAGGGGACATATGAAAGACTAAACAGTCATATCTTCCAACCAATGTGGTTGGTCACTGGTTGTTCTCATGTCCATCTGGCTTTTTCCATGTTCCTCGCTCTGTAACCTCCCCCACCCATTCAGTATTCCGAACTGCTTTTTAATACATTTACCACATTGAATTGGGCAAGACTGGGCCAGGGTTGCCGATCAGTGTACAAACTCGAGACCAGATTCTTGTCATTTGGGATCTGATAGTGGAGAAGTGTGGCTCACTGGTTAGAGGAGGCAGACTCCGAAGCAGAGGTCAGACCCGGGACCAGGGTTCAATTCCCGACGCGGCAGGGTCTTGAGCCCAAATGTCCATGGACTCGATAATTCTCGCTTCGGTGCCCACTCGAATCATGGGTTCACACTCTGCAACTCTGGGCATTAGCTTGCTTAATCTCCACAACGGCCCCCCTGCGGCGGGATGCCTGGCTTTCACCTTGGAGATGCCCATTACGGGTTGTCTCACAGGAAAAAAGCCAGGACGGGTTCCCAAGGCAAGCGCCGAGATGCTCCAGGGTAAGTCAAGCGCTATATAACACTGTATAATAATAATAATAATAATTGTCTGAGCCAAAGGTCTTAACCTAAGGGTGTTGGGTATTTGACCAAAGGAACAATAACTTCTCAAGCAATGCACTTCCCTGGCTGTGCTCTAACTTTTTAGCAATGTAGGAATTATAGTTACTAGTTGAGGGGGTGGAAGCACCTCTCAGGCAACAACCCCAGTCTTGTCAGGTGAATCACTTAAATGACCATAAAACAAATTAATCATAAATAATTGAATCTGTCTAGCGCAAAACATTCCTTCCTGAGCTATGGTCCCTTTGCAGTGCATGTTAGAGAAATGTGACAGTAGCAATAGCAAGAGGATGTATTTAATGATGACCTGTGGCAGCAGTCTTTCCAACTCCCTGCTCATGCAGAAATCAGGAAAAGATGCTGGAAATAGATAGGTCACACATCAAACACCACCAGGCAAGCCATGACCTGGAACCCTCAAGGAAACAGGAAAAGAGGAAGGACAAGGACCACCTTGCACTGAGGCCTTTAGGCTGACTGCAAGGAAATAGGTTAAACATGGAGTCAGAAAAGTCCAGGACAGAGATGGTGGGAGGGTCGTGGTTGATGGCCTATGTCCCAGGAGGGGTAGTAGGCATAAGTAAGTATATTTAATAATATTTCCTCTGCTGGACATTACTCTGTTTTGTCTTATTGGATTGATGCTCGTCTAAACTCTTTCAGTGATTCACTTTGGAAAAGGAAGCACACCAACCTTGATATCTTTTAACTGTCTGTAGGCAAAACCCTTTTGTAGACTATACAAAAAAGTTGCAGTAGGCGTCAAGTCCGTCATTACTTTTCATCAGTTGGCTTTTTTGTCACTCTCAATTGCTTGCTTTTTTATTCAGTGGCATGGCTTTCTCTTTTTGAGTCTGTCCCTCCCATGGAGCATATCCACTATATCATTGTTTGGATTGGCACACTTGCATCAATTCACTGCTCACATTTAGATAACTACTTTTTTTCTTTTTCTTAAAGCACTCTAGGATAGAGCATGTATTTATAAGCTCTCTTCCTTGTGTCATGCTTACCTCCTAAATGCCCACCTCCTGTGCTCTGTGTTACTCCCTCAGCCCCCACTTTTTTCTGATGTGTGTGCTTTTTTCCTGTTATCCATCCCATCAACGAATATACGACGCTGCCAGCCTCCACGCACTCAACACCGGCCAGAACCCCGCCTGCCACCTGGCCAACCCCAAAACGTACCCACGGACCTTTCACCTGCCAAGAGTGCAAATTCACCTGCCTCCGACCCGGGCCAGCACCCACCAAGCCTACCACCAGCAAGGATCACCTCAAGTGCATCCTGCTCACTACCCGCTCCGTCCACAGGCACGCAGTCGAACTCTGGAACCTCCTAGACACAACAGCACCGACGTTGCCTTCCTCACAGAAACCTGGATGAATGCCTCCTCAGCCCCCGACATCGCCATAGCCATCCCTGAAGGCTACAAGATCACTCGGAGGGACCGCATCAACCAAACCGGAGGAGGCATCGCCATTGTCCACAGAAACACCATCCGCGTCACGACCAGCTCAGAAGACACCCTCACAGCCGCCGAACACCTGCACTTCCAGATACACACCGACCCCAGGACCACCCTCAGAGGGACCCTAATCTACAGACCCCCGGGACCATGCACTCAATTCAGTGAAGCCATCGCAGACTTCGTATGCCCGCATGCCCTCACCTCCCCAGACTGCATCCTTCTAGGAGACCTCAACTTCCACCTGGAAAACAACAATGACAGCAACACCACCACCCTACTGGACAACCTCGCCAACCTCAGACTCAAGCAACTAGTGAACACCCCCACCCACTACGCCGGCCGCATGCTTGACTCCGTCTTCTCCTCCACCAAGCACATCTCCTTCAGCCACTCCACCAGACTCCACTGGACAGACCACAGATGCGTCCACTTCTCCTTCAAGAAAACCACAACCCACGACCATCCACAACAGGCCCCCCGCAGAAGCTGGAGCAAGATCACGCCGACCAGCTCACCACCTCTCTCAGCCAGAACCCTCCCACCATCACGACGGACCCCAACGAAGCGGCCCGCAACCTCGCACAATGGCTCACTGACTGCGCTGATGAACTTGCACCACTGAAGAAACCACCCAGCAGGCCCCACAGCAAGAAAGCCACGTGGTTCACGGACACCTCAGAAACTCAAAGAAAACCTGCCGCTCCCTGGAGAAAACCTGGCGTCAGGACCAGACAACAGAGAACATGACAGCCCTCAAGAATGCCACCCGCAAGCACCTCCAACTGATCCGTACCCCCAAGAGAACTACCTACAGACAGCGCCTGGACAACAACACACACAACAGCAAGGAACTCTTCAGCATCGTTAAAGAGCTCTCCAACCCCAGCGGCTGCAACAACGACATCACACCATCGCAAGACCTCTGCAACGCACTCGCCTCCTTCTTCCACCGCAAGATCGCCGACATACACGACACCTTCGGCGCACAGACCAACCACCCAACCACCGAACCAGCGCACCCAACCACCACCTTCTGCACCTGGAACCCGGTTAACACCGAAGACACCGCCTGCAAGATGAGTACTATACACTGCGGCTCGCCCACCGACCCAATCACCGCCTACAGAAAGTCACCTAACCAGACTTCTTTCTTTAGGTTGCCTGTGGTGAAAGACTTTCTTCAAGGTTTAAAAAAGGTGTATCCTCCTGTCAGATCTCCCTCTCCTCCCTCTGAGTTGAACGTGGTGCTAACTAAGTTAATGGGAGCTCCTTTCGAGCCAATTCACAAAGCTTCCTTACAGCATTTAACTTGGAAAGTTGCGTTCCTGGTAGCCATTACCTCTGCTCGCAGGGTGAGCGAGATCCAGGATCTTTGTTGTAAGGAATTTTTCAGTGTTCTTCATGCTAACAGGTTAGTTCTCAGAACACATCCTGGTTTCCTCCCTAAAGTGGTTTCAGACTTTCACAATAATGAAACTATAACTTTATCGACTTTCATTCCGAATCCTGTGAATCCTCCTGAAAGATCTCTCCATTCTTTAGATCTCAAAAGGGTTCTCAAGTTTTATTTGGGCAGAACAAAGGCATTGAGGAGGTCAGACTGTTTATTTGTTAACTATGGTCCTATTAACACAGGGTCTGCAGCTTCCAAACGCTCCATTTCTAGATGGATTGTTTCTTGTATTGTCCTGGCTTACCAGTTAGCCAACAGATCTTTGTCAGGGAGGTCAAAGGGTCATTCTACGAGGGGGAAAGCTTCTACTAGGGCTCTCCTGGGGAATGTTCCCATGGCGGAAATTTGTAAAGCAGCTACATGGCGTTCAGTTCACACTTTTACTCGCCATTACAGTCTTGATTCAGACACACAAGAAGATGCCCAGGATGGGCAAGCCTCATTGAGAAACCTGTTTGCTAATACTAGCTAAAATGTATGTTTCAAAGTGGCAGGTTTTTCTAGTTTTCTGCTCTCCCGCTTGGAAGTGGGTATGAGCTTGCTACTCTATTCAGTGCTTATGACTATTGATGAGTATCCCCTGGAAGAGAAGGATTAGTTACTTACCTGTAATCCTAGTTCTCTGCCAGGGGTATACTCATCAAAGTCATAAGCACCCTCCCGCCTCCCTGGGCGAGCAGTAGCATGGCTTTGATATATTATGATTGCATTGTGTATGCAGGGTACTACAGGTTATCTTATACCGTACAAAATAACTGACCTAACTGTCACCTGTGGGGCATGATCAATCAATCAATCAAAGACATTTATAGAGCGCACTACTTACCCGTAGGGTCTCAAGGCGCTTGGGGGGGGGGGGGGGTGCCGTTACTGCTCGAACAGCCAGGTCTTGAGCTTCTTCCTGAAGGAGAGGTGGTCTTGGGTCAAGCGCAGGTCGGTCGGGAGGGAGTTCCAGGTCTTGGCGGCCAGGTAGGAGAAGGACCTTCCTCCTGTTGTCGCTCTTCGGATGCGGGGGACGGCGGCGAGGGTGTGGTTGGCTGAACGGAGGTGACGTTTGGGAGCGTAGAAGTTGACTCGGTTGTTGAGGTAGCTCGGGCCTTGATCGTGTAGGGCTTTGTGTGCGTGGGTGAGGAGACGGAAGGTGATTCTTTTGTTGACGGGGAGCCAGTGCAGGTCTCTCAGATGTCCGGAGATGTGGCTGGTTCGTGGGATGTCGAGGATGAGTCTGGCTGAGACGTTCTGGATCCGCTGGAGTCTCTTCTGGAGCTTGGCGGTGGTACCGGCGTAGAGGGCGTTGCCGTAGTCCAGTCGGCTGGTGACGAGGGCCTGGGTGACGGTCTTCCTGGTCTCGGTGGGGATCCACCAGAAGATCTTCCGTAGCATGCGTAGGATGTTGAAGCACGATGAGGAGATGGCTTTGACTTGCCTGGTCATGGAGAGGGAGGAGTCCAGGATGAAACCCAGGTTCCGTGCGTGGTCCGTCGGTTTGGGTGCGGTGCCCAGGGCGGGGGGCCACCAGGAGTTGTCCCAGGCGGACAACTGATGGGAGCAGGGTTCTCCTAGAGGCCTTAAAGGTAAAGTGTTCAGATTCTCTGAGGCCTTAAAGGCGAGGGGCCAGTCTCCTTTTCTGTACAGGGATGTTATTTGTTTATGCAGCCTGTTTAGGCTAATTGCCTTCCATTACCTGTTTTCTTTGATGAAAATAAAAGGTGTTTTTCTGTGGAATGCAACTAATGTCCATGTTCCTTTCTTGCATTATGCTATGTGTATTTTCATACTACAGAAAGGCATGTAATTATGGCTTTATTAGCCTAAGGGATATATTTTGGGCTGCATATTATTAGTTTATACATGTATATGTGTATAATTGTTTAGTACTATGTACTCTTTTTATATATTTTACACATATATATGTATTAGGCTATGTGTTCTGGGTTCCCGCTTATGGGCGGAGATCATTCAGTGCTTATGACTTTGATGAGTATACCCCTGGAAGAGAACTAGGATTACAGGTAAGTAACTAATCCATCTGTTAACTATGGATGGATAAGTATTTCTATTAATTCCTCAGACTTGGGTCCTAATTCAGAATTTAGCGGACCAGGTTACTCCTTCACAAATGTGATGCATATCCCGTCCGCCATATTGCAAGTCCATTATATCGCATGGCACTTGTAATACGGCAGACGGGATAGATATCCATCCCATTTGTGGCAGAGTAACCCATCCGCCAGATTATTAATCAGGCCCTAAAGCCTGAGATACAGCAAAAAAGGTTTAGTGGAGAACTTTAACTTTGTGGCTAAGAGCCTCATGAAATATGCCATCTGTGAACAACGACATCACTGACTCACAAACAACGTGACCCAGTGTTAGACATTGCTGTTCACCTCGAACACACTGTTGTACACTGGAACAGCTCAGAGGTTAGCCAAAATATATGCAAGATTGTAGTGTGTGCCACTTCTTCCACTCTCCTTTTCTTCAAGTTATTTTCGCCTTTATTGACCACTAAATAGTTTACTAGTAATCAATAAGCTCTGTTGTCTTTCTGATTGGAGGTAGAGGGGTCTAATACGAATATTATCTTCGCTATCCTTGCCTCTTCTTTTCTACCGCACTTGCAGAAAAAGGGATTTCAAGTGACCTCTTTTTCTGCTGCTCTTTAGGCTGCGTGTAGACACTGAAAAAGGACGTACTTTGCAGCTTCCAAAGATAAGCACTTCCATGCGTGCATTGGGAATTGCATTCGCGTTCGCGTTCGTGTCTGTGCTGCAACGTTCACATTATTGAAACAGTCGAGGGAGGAATTGTGCAGCCCAGAGAGGGAAAGGAGAACAATGTGTTGGAATGGCTGACCTTGTTTCAGGAGGCCCAGGGGACATAGCCCAAATACTAGACTAGAAACGCCTCATTTTCTGTTCTGAGACTTCCCTCGCATTCCGTGTTAAGTGCCATCACTGTATCATTACACCTTCACAGAGGACACATGTACATTTTACAGAATCGTGGATAAACTGGCACGCTTTTGAGGGCCTGTGAGACGTTTTGTAGAATTTCTTGAATTAGATGCTGCGCAAAAGATCACACCTTGATTTACAATTCAAAGTCCTGTATATCAAATTATTTTTCTTATGGAAAGTTTGCAAATTCGAGACCTGTTAAGAACTGTAAGAACCTCATTTTAAGTGCCCCGGTGAAACCGAAACTGTGTTTGTTTGAGGCTAATTGGCCATCCACTCACGCTTTTTCACAATTCCAAATTGTGCTTATATTTCCTGAGGGGAAATAATATTGATAAAAACAAGGGGGTTTACCAGTCAATAAAACCGAAAGCTCATATCCCCTATTCCGACTTGCAAACTCATAAAGCACAGCTAAAGCTACCCTGGGGAAACACTTCAAGGTGGTGACATTACATCCTCCAGGCAGTTTTACAACCAACTGCAAACCCGTCCACCTCAGAATCACGTGCTTAATCTTTTCAATATATGTGTAATTTTTAAAGCAGCATTCTACAACAATTTAAAAAAAGAAATGGAAGTTACTTATTCAATTCGTAAATAAAAACATCTTATTTTTCATTATTTTGTCATATTGCCTTCTTGAGAATTTGTGGCTGTCTTCTCAGTTATAACCTTTTGAATTTGTTCATACTATACTTGTCCTTTAAGCCCAACATTGTTAGTGCCACCCTAAAGCAATCTTCCAGAATTACTTTCCATCCTTTCCCCATTAAATTACTTTTATGGCTTCTCCTGCCATGCCCACAACTGTCCTCTCATCTCAGTAGTAAATGAAATCTAAGCCTGTATGAATGGCACGTGTGTCTCTCAGCTTTGCTGCCGCAGCTCATTTCCTTCACATTCCTCTATGAATCTGCCTGGCATTATTGATGTCTGCAAATAGGTGCAAAGAAAAACGGTGGCTGTGCTTTAATCAGACACCCAATTGTACGTGCATACCTTGCATTAACAATGAAGTCCCAGGATCGGCTCAGTAGCATAGATGCCCTGAATTTCAAATCTATATCTAGATATCTACATTTTGAAGCATGGATATCTTTAATAGCTCTTGGGTAAGTGGTCCACAGTGAGTTCTAACCATCTATACTCAGCAGATGGATTTATCTCTGCAAGTCAGTAAAGCGCCATCACATCAACTGATGCTAAAAAGAGCACAGTCCTAAAGGCCTACCTGGGTATATGTGATCTCTCCTTAGCACTGGGGCCTCCTTTACAGCAAAATCCATTTCACTTGAGGCACACCATAGGGAGACACCAAAACAGATCTGTAACATAATCAGGCATCTATATGCATACACAAACTCGACTAAAAAGAAGCTTCACATTTTATTAGTTAAATTCGGTTAGAACTTGGGTCACCAATTCCAACACAGTAGCATGGCGCGAGGCAGGAAGGCACCCGAAGGCAACGTGTAAAGCAGTGGTGCAGCACGCACTCACACTGACTCAAGAAGGCTCACTCAATAAAACAACACCACACCATGTTGTTGTTCAATTCAAGACTCTTTATCTAGACTATTTAGTGCCGGTAAGTAACTCTTCTTATATCAGGCAAATGGGGTACTAATTCAATGCAAGTAACTCGCTGTTATTTAGGGGCATTCCATGCAACCACATTTCTTATAAGCAGGATCATTAAATGCAACATTTCGTAGATCTGGATTCAACATCAAAGTGTCTCCTGTGCGTGGGGATCATTCAAATAACCCAACATATGCATGAGTGGCACAACAGAAACATATACAGCATTTCCTAAGTAGGGGCACGCTAAAAGGAACAGCCCCCTGGGAGGGGGTTAACTCAAGCACAGTAACTCAGTAGCCAGAGCAGTCTTGTGCCCAGTTCAGAAGGCCTCTAACAGTTTACTCTCTTACTCTAGGCCTTCAGGGCCCACAGGGCCATTGCAGGGTTAAATAGGGCCTACAGGGCCCAATTGCAGTCTCCTGAGGGGAGGGGCGGTCACAGGCTGTCTCTCTGATGATGGGAGGCTCCTCGGCAGTCCTGTTTCCCCAGCCAACTCTCCGCACTCCCCCAGGGGGGTGTACCTGGTGCTGTAGGCTTCTATCTTTATTCGGGGGCCCACACAGGCTAAGCGGGCTACCAGCAGCTCCTCTCTTCCCCCTCCGGGCTCCTCACATGTCCGGCCGGGCGGGGAGAGACGGGGGGGCTCCCGCTCCTCTCGGAGCCCCCACGCCGAGACCTGGACTGGCCTTGGGCTTCCCAGCTCCTTCCGCCTCTCAGGGCCAATCAGGGCACGGTGTGACGGAGGCGCACCTGCAACCGCCAATCCTAGCACAGCTCACGGGGGCGCGGCAGCCCCAGCCAATGGCTGCGCGGCGTCAGAGGGGCGCAGCTGATGAAGCGGCCGGTGCCCCCGTCAAGTGACGATTGTTACGCTGGCTTCTCCGGCCCAGTGCGGCCTTTCCAATACCGCAGCAGTCCTCCCTTAACTCCGGGGGCCGCGGCAATGCCAAAGCCCGCATGCTCTCCTTGTCTGGGGGCCTGGGCGGCGGCGGTGATTACAACCACCCAGCGGATTCTTTTCACATGGCGTCCGGGCCACGGCTGTGATTTCGGCAGATCGCGTGCTTCCTGGGTGCAAGACGCTCACATGTAGGTACTGGGTTGGCGACGGTGATGTCAGCAATAAGCACTTAGAGGCCCCAGTGCTTTGGGGTCTCGGCGCCCAGTAGTAGGTGAAAGTTCTGGGCCTGCGCCGCGCTCGGGGCATCAGCAGGTTTCTGGGGGCATAGTGCTTGGAGATACCAGCGCTTAGGAGGCAGCAGTTCTTCCAAGTCACACACAGCGCTTTAGTAGCACAGCGCTGGGGGGGAATACAGTTCCAGTAGGCTAGCGCTGGGGCCACAGTCCTTGCAATTTGGCGGTAGGTGGGCACAGCACTTTAGGATCACGGCACAGGGGGGCACAGTTCTCTCAATAGAGCTCTTAGTTGGAACAGCACTGATTACCTGGTTGATCCCCCGGCAGTGCTCACAGCAGGCAGTCCACTTCATCCTTACAGCGCTTGATGGGCACAGCGCCTCTCTTGGGGGATGGATAGCAGGTCTCAGTTGCAGGTTCTTGGGGGGAAGAAGGGAGTTGAGTTGGCAGGCATCAGAGGCAGGATGGCTCCCTGCAGCACACTGGAGTTGTTCCCCTGGGTTTCCCCCACACTGGGCAAGATCAGCAGGCTGGCAGAGTCCCTCATCTAACTTGTGTACAACAGGGCCTAAGCTCAGTCAGTCCCAGTAGTGTAGGTTCCTCCCCTAGGCCCAACCGCCTATACTCCCGCAGAGGTTCCCCCAGATCCAGTGGTGCCCCAACTGACAGTCAGGTTTCCCTCCTTTCCTCTTATACTCCTAGGCCAGGTGACCCTCCTGTAAAGGCGGCAAAGCATAACCCCTCCCAGGGCTGGAACGTTCCAGGAGCTTCCACATGTTGGGCTATAGAACAAAAAGGCGGGTCGGCAAGGATACAGTAACAGGATGTCCCAGACTTCTCCTAACTGCTAGTGCGTGTATTCAATGGCCAGTCCGCAGTAGCAGGGGCGTGTGGGAGCCATTTTATGGGGAGAGAGCACCTGCACCTCAGCACTGTTTGGCAGTGGTAAGGCGCCCAGAGACCTAGGTCCACAAAAGACGGTGGCAAAAATAAGACGAAAAGGACAAAAAAAAAACGGGGTAAGACCACCCTGGGCTGACAGGTCTAACAAATTCAATAGATCATTTGCAGTGGCTCTGGGCAGGGCTTTCCTAGCAGGAAATAATTACTCCCCAGGCATTGAATAACAGACCTCAATAGCAGTGCTTGGAGCCTACCTTTATTTTGACATTGGCATATCAATTTATTTAAAATCTATGGGTTCCAAATACGATCATATTTGATTTACTATGATTTAGTCTTAAAGAATTCTAACTTCAGTGTAGGGCAATGATGTTAGCAAAAGGTAAAAAACAATTAGTGTACACCAAAGCAGGGCTGTGTCATCTTCAAAAAATAATGTTGTGATGACCATCTAAGCTGGATTTGGGGAGAACCTATTAGCTCTAGAGCACTCTAGTTTGCACCATAGCCCGTGTTTGTTACTAGTGTCAAAAGCTGACTCTAGGCCCACAAACCCAAAAAATAATCTCCAGATGCCTCTGGTATGTATGCATTTTTGTAAAAGAGCTCTGGGATCCTGTTCACAGTCAGAGATAGTCCAATGTTTATGAATATTAATGAAGATCTTATGATGGAAGCCTCTTTTACAAAGAGCTCTGCAGATGTTATCCACTGTGACCCTCAGCTTTGAGGACACAGAGATACTGACTAAGTCTTGTCAACTGACATCTATGGAAATAGAGAAGCCCACCTGCAAGTTTTACAACCCCCTGCTCTGGAGCGCTCCTGCCCACTTTTAACTCTGGATCCCTGAGATGCTGCTAGCAAACGTTCCCCATAACTACATGCATGTGAGTGTCCTGGGAAAGAGGAATCCTCGCTTCAGATAAGTGATAGGATCACTAGCGATGGCCCACTTGTTATGGTCTCAAAATGCTTTGTTCTGTCAAAAACTCCCAAAGCCAGACTCAATTTCGAGCCTTTTAAATTAGACTGTCTGCCTTTGGTCCACATTCAGCATGTCACTGTTCTTCACAGAACTTGTGAAAGTGTTCCTACCAGCCTGCCCTAGCATTCAGTTTTATGCGGAGATTTGATCCAGAGAGGAGAAAAGCCGCCCCCAGCTGATCCAGTGCTTTCTTTACGAGGGAGCTTTCTCTCTGGGCTGAAGTCACCACAGCTGATCTGCTTTGAAAAGTTGCACAGTGCACTGAGACCAATGAAACTCAAGAGGCAAGTTAGCTAATCTGTGCACTCCTAGTGTAGCACAAAAAAGAAGTATTTAGGTTATTAGGCTGCTCGGAATATTCTAATGACATTAGGACTGTCTATATTGTTCTTGCTGCTAGCAGCATTAGTGCTGTTTTATTTATATTTGGTGTGATTATTACTCATTTACTAAGCAACAGCTTGAGACTTTTGAAATAAACACTATTAGACATATAATGCCATCTTTTAATAAAGTACTTGTGTGTGTCATTTTGAAGAACTTACTTGGGTTTGCATTACCACTACATCCCTGACCCTTATAGGATTGTTAGTAACCCAGAAATCTGCTGTTGTGTCGCTGGACTCAACCAAGATATTTGTTGATAGAGGGACGCTGTATTGAGGAGCAGTAGTGGCTACCTGGAGGGCTGCATGTTTGGTCTTTGACAGTATTTCAGTCGGTGTAGTAGAAACTTTATTCCAGCTTATGGTCCATACAACCTTAATTTACGTTGGCATTATGATTTCTGTTTTCATTTCTGAGGAGGGTGAGCTAGCGGAGTCTCTTTCAGTAGAAAGGATAGATATGTTATCAGTTTGAGCACGTTTACAGCGTCCAGGTTATCAAATAATGTGGTGAAAATATGGAATTTGACACCCAAGGATTGGATCCTGACGTTTACATTTTCATACAGGCTGATAGTTAGCTCACATTTCGATTTATGGTAACTTGAGACAGTACTTTTTTTTCCCTTTAAGGGATTTTTCTGTTTTCTGGGACTACGGAGACAAAAGCATAATGCATCGTCAAGGCTTGAGCATACCTAGTATACAAAAAGGGATTATCAGCTTTATTGGAACCTAGCCTGAGATAATCATATCTGTTACTGATCTGTCACTGATTGCAGAATTAGAGATAGTTTTTGATAGGCCAATGATATTACACGATCTCTGGAATATTGGTAAATGCATCCTGGAGTTGAATCTAATAGGAGGCTCTTTTTGTTGTAGGTATGGTGGCTATAATATCACATGAAAAACAGTAGGGTTCTGATCTTGAGAAGCAGATGTAATATGGGACATTGCATTGCACAGGAATGAGGCATCACTCTGAACAGAGAGAAAATGCAACCTCCCCATTGATCCAACATCAGCATCATTGTTGATAAAGGTTAGGAGCACAAATCACATTTAAGCATAACATCACTTTGAGGTTTCAAATCACTTTAATTTAGAATCACTCTTGGTGCAACATCAGCAGTTTGGAAAATAATTTGGCAAATCTCATTAAGGAACAAAACCACATTAAGGTGCAGAATTACTGCTGGAGTATCAGCAAAAAGGATTAACTTTTTGGAGAACTCATCATTCTTTGCAAAGCATGGATTCTTCGTTTCACCATCCTTATACTGCAATGGGAAGCACTCTTTAGGTAGGTGGCCTAACACGCCCAACAGCTTACGGTGAGACCGATGCACTTCTCTGGCGGAAGGGTGCTGACTGAAAGAAACCAATTGCTGTAAGGGGCTGACCCAAAGCCCCTGGATTTATTTATGGAGAAGAGTTAGTGTCTTTTGCCATTTTCTTGTGGCTTCAATGAGAGCTGTTCATGTTTCATTTCCTCAATACTTAACGATGACAGGAGTTTGCAAAATAAATACATGATGGTATACACATTTTTGTAACGTGTGCTGAGATAAACCACACTTCCAGAATTCCTGAAGATGTAGAGTGACAAGAAAAAAAACTTTTATATTTAATTTTTCAAAGTAGAAAATTTAAAATAGGAAAGCCAAGTGTTTGATGATTATGGACTAACAGAGAGGTAAAAAAAAAACTGAAGGATAACTCACCTTTCCTCGCATCTGAGGCAGTAACGCTATTGTTTATTTTTCCTATTTGACCCCCTTCTCCTTTTAAAAAAAAAATCGTGGCTATTTGAGCACAGCTGCTTGCCCGCACTGACTGTAGTTCTAACTGGAGTTATTAAAAAGATTGACAATTCCAAAGGCACATTTTGGGAAAGAGACAATCATTTTTGTAAAATAATATCAGATTATTTCTTGCAACTGATTTGGTAAAAATGTAGTGAACATACCCGGATGTACCATGTTACAACGCATACCATTACAACTACCTACTATTACAACGCGACCATTACAACGCATACCATTACAACGCATAGCGCTTTGAGGTGCTGGATAGTGGTAAGTATAATTTACTATTCTAACTCCAGTCCCCGTGGACACTAGGGAAGGTGTTGGATAGTAAATTATACTTATTCCCTATCCTAGAGCGCCCCCCAGCGCAATGCGTTGTAATGGTATGCGTTGTAAAAGTTGCGTTGTAATAGTAGGTAGTTGTAAAAGTTGCGTTGTAACAGGTGTATACCACATACCCGCTAGCTCCTTCCTTACTGCATGGCCTTGAATTTCCATTTCATACAGCTGTAATATATATTTTTAAAGAAATGCTAAGCTCTAAGCTTGGCTAATTATTCTTAAGGTACGGACCGCCACCTGAATCTTTGGTTGCTTCTTTTGGTTAGCAGAAGTTCTTATCATCTTCCGCTCACCAGACAGGAGAACAGGCGCATACAGACTATATTCAAGAAAATCACAAATTGCTAACAATTCATCAGCTCTCTGAGGGCTTTTGTCCATTATTCAACACTTGGGCCCCGATTATGATGTCGGACAAACCTGAGTCCATTCGACATTGTTTGGGAATTGGTACCAAACGACCTCCTGTCGTCGGTCCTAGCCCAGCAATTAGATTGCAAATGGAATGCATGCTCTCTTTGTAAAAAGCTGAGGTGCAGTTCATCCCTGCATCCTGAAGCAGGGTAGAACACGAGTGAGATAGCAACACAAAGTGCAGTGGAGACAGGGGATTTTGTCAGCTGTAGAAACATAGGCGAACTAGAACTTGCAACATGAAAGAAACAGCAACATGAAGAGTGTGCTGAGGAGAAGCATCTGAGGTAGGGAACTAGATAAAACACACACTCTCATTGAGTGCTTAAGCAAAAAAGAGAAAAGTAGTTACCGAAAAGAGAACAGTGGAAAGATAAAAGCCAGTTAATTAGAGACATAGCAAGGAGGCTGTACTCAAGGAGAGGGACAAACAATAGTTGGTCAAGCTGGGACAAGGAAAGCCATTGAGCGAGAAGCAAGCAAAGGAAAATTACAACTAAGTCAGCAAATGGTAAGCAACGCGCTGATTGTAAGTTCCTGTCGGTTCTTGGTAAGCCCACAATTGGTCCTTTTCAACCAGACAACTTGTGCTGTCTGTGATGCTCAATATAAAAATTAAAAGGACCGAAAGAGGACCTTGACCTCACAAGATCGAACAAATGTGTGAGAAAGGAAAAGTTAAGGAGTTTGGTCTTACATCAAGTCTAGCCACACTTAGAAGTCTGCACAATAAACCGTCTGGACACTGTTTTGATAGAAAATTACTGAGGTTCATTGCGAACTATTTAGTTTATGTCACGGTCCCAGAAGAGAGTGAGTTGAAGTATTGTTTTGGGAGGAGGAGGAAGCTAATGACCTTTATTTTCAAACGGTTTTAGAAACCATTTCTAATCAAAAGTCAGTGAAACAGGAAGGATAGGGACATTGGGAGCTGTATCTTTCAGATGCAGATCTTTTACATTTGTGCAAAATACTCAGCAATTTATACAAGTGTGGGTGTTGTCTACCCAAAGTAGTTCATACAAGACTACTGGAATATGGAGACTCCATGCAGTTTACAAGACCTGTGATAGCAATCTGTAAAGAAATGTGTGTATGTCACCTTATTTCCTATGTCTTCGGTTTTACACTCTATTTTACAAAAAAATATGTTACAAACAGTTAATTGCATGTAGTTGGTGTGCCTCATAAATTCTTTGTTTGCACCTATCTGCTTGTGCCTTCTTCATCATTGATAGATACTAGCACTATCATTTTCCTGTCCAGTATTTTGAAAAATGCATACATTTCGACAACACACCAGAGCTGAGTCTAATGTATTTTGATGGATTTCCTCTGAAATGAGGTAAAACCAACAGTAGTATTTTTCATCGTAAGGTGGAGGAAACTGTTTCAGTGAATTAATCTTTGGAATTTGGTGAGGTCGGAACCCAACATGCAGACTTGGTCAGCCACCAATCCCCTCTATACTGGTTCACTTGGGTAAACTTGGATACATCCATGGCATTTGCTAAAGTAGGGTTAGCCTATTATAGCAAACGCCATGTTTGCTATAGTCATTAATGGTCATTAATGGATTGCTGCAACAAGAAATAAGAATGCATGGAGACAGTGCAGCTATTTTTCAGATTTTTGAGTTGCGCTTACACCAAAGCTCTTGGAAAAGAGCTTTGTTGCTGACAATTTTTCATGTATATTGTTTTTATTTATTTTGTTTGTTTAAGTGAGTATGATGTAAGTTCGTAGTCAGTTTAATCTTCCATCGATATGTATCAAAGGCTATTAAAGAATCATAATATTTAGTTGTAGAGACACAGTGGCTGTTAGTAAGGAGCTCGACTGGCTGGGCTACAAATGATATGTCAACATAGTCTGTGGATTAAATCATCGGACGTTTGGTTCGCCTTCAAAGTGCAGAGTGGATCGTTTACAGTGTATTCTTTACCGTGGTGCTACCTAAAAGAGTTGTTTGGTCCCTGCATTTATTTGTTGAGCTGGGGGTCTGAGAAATTGAAAACTATCATGATCTTAAAGTGTTCATTGCAGTCACATATTGAAGTAATGATATACCAGTAGGCACATCCTTCAAAGTGTACCAATTCATTTAATTACAGTACAATCCGTGAGCGAGATGGAGCCACAGGAATTGAAGGGGTAGAGGGCATGGTGGGTCTTTGAATGATTTACTTATTTATGCAGCGCCTTGTAGACAGAGGAGATATGACCAGGTCATACAATACAATTGCTTACAAGAAGACAGGTCAGAGGGAGGAGCTTTTACTGGGGCTTGTGTTAACACAAGTACCACCTCCGTTTCAGTTGTTTGTTCTCTCACGGATACTTTAGCAGTAATTTCACATTCACTCTTTTTTAATTCTGTTCTTTCAACAGTGAGTAGGGGGTACAACAGTAAGCAGGCTTTAATGGCTGGAGCCTTGAGGGGCACACTTTGGGTACTTAGTATACTAATTGAACGAGAAGTGAAATAATTCTGGAATCTGGTCCTGCTCAAAAGCTCAATGCCATATTATTGCATAGAGAGTATTCACTGTTGTGGATGCTGCAGAAAATTATTAGTTCATCTGCCAATAATAAATATTGTTAACAGTGAGACAACCTTTTGATTTTGAGGACTTAAGGTGATTATGAGATGCAATCAACCAGCACTTTCAATGGATATTAAATGATGTACTACAGTCACTCACAATAACACAAATGTCTAGTCCCGTCACGCCTCATTGTTTCTGATTTTTACATTGACCTTTTCCAGTGGCTTCCAATTGCTTGCATGAAGACCTAGAGGCAGGAATGATGCCTGGCTGTCTCCAAGCCCAAATGCCACCCTGCTCTATCATGATAGAGAATGGGACTTTTGGCAGGTCTAATGGACCTCTGTTGACAGCCTGAAATTTGTGGCATAGTTTTCGTTCGTGGGGGCAGTCGGGTATTTCTACCCAGTCTTCTGTCTGTTGTCACTGCTTCTTTCAGTTTTTAGTGGAAATTCAATTGAATATCTGTCATTTTTTCGTAATGGTAAAGAAACATGATCATGCTACTGGAGTAATTCTTTCCTTTTCCCTCTTGACTGAATTAATTGATAAAAGTGGACACATTTCTGGCGTGTTGGTTTCTTTTTTAATGCATTTCTTTTTTTCTATTGCGCACAAGGGGCAGACGATATTAGACAACGTTTTTTGTTACACACTCCCACGCATGCCTTGAATGTGCTGATAGTAGGCCTTACAGACATGTGTGCAAAACTGCTTCCTGGTCTAAGCATTCATGTTTTTTCAGATGTGAGATGTGCTTTGGTTTATGTGCATCACAATGACCCATGCACCAGATCAAGTGTCTCTTGAGAGGGTTTGCTTTCAGAAACCTTCGGTCGGACCTGTTGAGCAACATGCTCCATTTTCCAGAGTACTTCAGGCAATTGTGATAGCACATTTCTATGATCTTGAAGTTGCCCCCAGGACAGCCCTTTGTGTCAGTTCAAGCTTCATCCGTGCAGTCTTAATGTTGTGTATTTGGGCTGCAAGAACAACAGATAATGTAAATCATAGCTATGTTTAGGCCTTTTATGGTTAACTAATTACTTTATCTGCTACAAAATGTGTGTCCAAGATTAACAATTGATCATTATCTCATTTTAAAACTAGGAACGGTCAGGTTTTAGCTATCTATGGTACTTTCTAATGTTATTAAATTCAGACTGTTCCCACTAGAGTATAACTCGTTTTTGGTAGACATTTGAGATTGTGCAAACTTTGTATCACAGAAAACAACATTACTCTTTAGAGAAAGCATTATTTTTTATTTTAGAAGAATTTCAAACCTGATGAAGTGTACACGAAGCAGTACTGTATGTAGAGTGAGGCAGGGAGACAGGGGTGGACAGTTAAAACCAGTCTACAGAACCCAAGATGTTATGTGGATAATGTGTAATCGGAAAGTACTACACAGCCCCTTGAAATTAATGTTGACAATAACCATTTACAAGATGAGGCACAGCAAGATTAAGTTATTTGCCTATAGTCACATATTTGATGGTCACATTTTAACACTATGCTTAGAACTAAGTCTTCAGGCTCCAAGGTCAGCAACTGACCACTTGGCCACTCTTCTCCCTATTTGAACATGACTTAAATTAAAACTGCTTCTCTGAGCTGTTACATCTGTACTCATGCCAATGCTAGAAGGCATGCATTGTTCCTCCTGTGCTGCTCCAACTCTGCTTTCTTTCCAATGTTCCTCTGAAGAGGGTGGGTGGTCGTAGACTGAGGCAGGTGGCATTGTTTAATCCCAGAAGTTTTCTTTTCAAACCTTAGCTTACCATTCTTTAAGTGGATGTTAAGCAGCTTTCATTCTGTCACCGGTAACGACTCAGGGGTCTTCTTTAGGACATCTGCATCACCAGATATTTGGATGTAATTAGCAGGGGCAGCCTGTTAATGAAGGGCATAGTGGGTATTCCCCCACTAACAATGGATATAAAGAAAAAAAACACTAAGATACTTTAGCAAAAGATCAGTGACAATAACCTGAAACTTGTTTTTTTTTAAATGGAAGAGTCGATGCACTTTCCAACACCTGGCCGGGTGTTGGAAAGTGGGTTATTAGTAGTGGTATAGAAACATCCTCCACTCTCAATAAGGCCACGAACATAGTCTAGGGCTCAGAATAGGTCTTGAAAAATTATTCCCATACTCAACCCGAATTAGCTTGCCTACAAGCAGGCAGGCTTAATTTAAGAGACAGGTATATAAAGCATTTAAAAAGCACAAATCCAGTAAATAATTAACACACAATACATAATAAAAATCCAACGCCAATTTAAAACAATAGGATTTTTTTTTATCTGTAAAATGACACCAAAACGAAAACAAAATCCAATGTAGGGAACAGGAGATATGAATTTCTAAAGATGTAGCTCTATATAACGCATAGAAACCAATAGCACCTATTGGGACATATGGTTGCGCTATACCGGGACAAAGTCAAAGTTTCAGGCTGACCACAATGGAACCCTGCGTGTCTACCCCTTGGGGTAGTCCTTGGTCAAAGTTTTACCTTTAGACGTATGCATTTTTCTGGTGCTTCTCCTGCGGGGGACCTCAACGCTCCTCACCAGTCTGGGTTTGGTGAGGGTTCTCCAGCTTACTTTCCAGGGAGCTCCCGGTCAAACTCTGGAAGTCGGACCTCCGGAGCTTTTCAGCGGGATGAGCCAGCAGGGCAGGCTGGCTCGCGGTTGAAGGTCGCCAGTTTGGCTCTCACGATTGAGTCGGTCCTCGTCTGGACGTTTTTTCAAAGTTGCTCCAAAGTTCTCCAATCTTCTAAAATGTCTTCCTGAAGTTCCTCTGGGGCTCTCAAAGTGTCCAAAACACAATCCAAGTGTCTGGAATCTTCAAGATGGTTCTTGAAAGTTTGGGTTTTCAGTTCCCGCAATACACTTGGAGAAAACTCTTACAAATCCACTGGATGCACTCCAGTCTGGTGATGCTTGGTAGTGGTGCTCCAATTGAGCAAGCACTGTTAATCTGTTGCATGCAGGGAGTCCACTCTTTATTCTTCTTGTAGCAAGTTAGGTCCACAGGGCCCTAGTTCCAGATTGTGCTGCAGGTGCAGTCAGTCAGAGGGGAGGACCAGGTTGGTGCAAATCTTTGTCTCCTAGTTTCAAGTCACAGATCTGAGAGGTTCTGTCCCTTTCAGATACGTATTCAGTGTTCTCTGGGGTCAAACAGAATGGGACTCCTGCCCAATGAGGTGCAGGACAATACCCCAGAGTTCGACCACTTCCTCCAAAGTGTGGCATTGTGGTCTCCCAGAAAGCACCATTCCTCTGACATTCAATGTGGCTGAAGTCTCAGCAGAGGAGCAAGAACTAGTTAAACCATACTCCAGTATGGCTCATTTCCATAGCTCTCCTCCCCAGACATCTGCAAATTCCCTCCCTAAGGCTGTCACCTGATTGGGGTCAGAGGGGATGGGGTAGATGGACCTGGCCTTCTCTGCCTGTCCTATTATTCCGTTGAAAGGAATGCTTTACAACCCCTCCCCTCTCTCTGGCATTCCTGTGTTGCAGAGCCCCCTCCTACCTGTTAGCTTCTCTCCCCGGGTGCCACTTATTACTTCATCAAATCAGCCTGGCTAATCCTCTTAACTGACTAATCAGGGGAGTCCTTGAATTATATTTTTCGTGAATTCCTAGTGATAGTTATTCATTAATAAACTTTTGCCATGTTAACCTATGTGGCTGGGGATCTAAAATGGGGATAATGATATGTCCAATGTCTCCAACACCAGGGCATATAAAACATATTTTATAAGGACCCTGATTATAGCAACAAGAACAACCGCACTGAGACACCTAAGGGAGACTTTAGGGGTTCTGAATATGCAAAAATAATGTAGATTCTCACTCCATAGTGCTCCTAGCACAAAATTAGATTTTGATAAGCACTTCACTACAACAGGGGAAGTGAAATGTGCAATTCCTCTACCCCCAGGGTTTATAAAGCATATTTAGAAGGACCCTCCTTAAAAGTACCTGACCTCCCCCTCCCCCCATCCCTTCAACACCTAGGGGAGACCCAGGGGGTACTTATTATGCCAAAATATTGTAGTTGATCAATTTTTAAGTGCCCCTACCACTAAAGTCGAGTGTGGTCACAATTTACAGTTACAAGCAGTCCTTCAACACATGGGTGCTTTTAAAATGACCTCAGGCTCTTAACAGTGCACCCATGCAAGTGCAGAAGGGGCTTCTGGCCTCTGAATTGCCATACCCTAATATATACTTGGGACTGAAAGGTAGTTTTAATCCCCCTGCCCTATTGTGTACTAGGGACTTTTAGAGTAGGTCATGTCAATCATAGGGGTACCCTAACACATAGTGTACTCTAAAGTGTGTGTGTGTGCGTAGTTTCACAGTGTTTTCACCATAGCACTGGCCCTGGGCCGGGTTAGGCAGATCCCATGGACAATCAGAGTCAGTTACCACCCGTGCCAGTCATCCCCCCCAAAAAAATGGGGGTGCCCAGGGCACAGGATAACTTTGCACACTAGATAAGAGTTTCCATACTGTGAAGGCACAAGGCAGTGTTGTGACATCAGGCTGGTCGGAGCAGCATTTTTTATTCCAAATTTTTTATTGGGTTCTGAGTTCTGTGGCCAGAAGTGGAGTTCAAACAGTGCCATGGTCATGATAAGCAGGACTGACCAGGTGTCAACAAAAATTTGAGCCATCCCCAGCCCAATGCTGGTATGGTTTGCTTGGAAGAGGACAGGCTGCGGGATGAGCCCACAGTGTATTTGGCACATGTAATGGGAGAAGTGAACAGAGCATTTCAAGTTGTTCTCCAGCTGCAGCTTTAACTTAACAGTGGATATTTTGCTCTTGGCTTCATCCGCTCCAAAGAGCTGCAGGGTTCAAGTGCTGCTCTTAGGAAAATGCCCACCCATTTACAGCTGCCCAGCGACTTTGTGAACTGGCCCTTGCCTGCATCCCTATCCCGCCAGTCTCCATTGATCTGCTCTGTTGGCTGCCACGTGGGAAAGCCGGACAACTCAGGTAAAATACCATCCATTTATTCATGTTTTAAGTAAAGAGTCTGCCTGGACGTGATACTTAAAGAGAACTTTGCATAAAATCATCTGTATTTACTTGTCAGGTATTTATTTGTTAGTTCACTTTACTCAGTGAGAGACCATTACGGGAGCTCTAGAACACGTGTACAAGTGCTTTCTTCATAAATTAGCCTACTCAGTATTCTTTTTGTCTTGTGTGGGGTTGCTTAGTTTGATTTCATGGGTTTCCTCAGTCCCCTCAGCTGGTTGGGTCCTGTAGCTTGCTTAATGTCCTTGGTACAGTTTGGTTCCTTCGCTTTCTTCATGTTTTTTTGTATAGGTTCTTTCTCCTTGGGTTATTTTAAAGACAAGCTTTTATCTCCATGCTTGGTTCCAGTATTTTTTTGTCGACTGTCCTGCCCCTTCCCTCAGCTTTCCCTTTGCCATTCACAGGTGTTATCTTTTTTGCCACTGTTAGTCGTATTTTTCCCGTGGGTGGGCCCAAGTGTCATTGAGAGTTTTGTGTTTAGTGTCTACATTTTGTCTGACGCTTGTGTGGTTTTCGGTTGATAACAGAGTGGAGACTTCGTGTATTTCATAAATCAGAGGTGCAAGTTTGAGTTCTATGTGTGAAACAGAAGCATTTTGGTGTTGGTGAGTGGGATGGATGGGCAAGTTGTATGAGTTGTGTGGGGTCATAAAGCTATGTGGGATGGTGGAGGAGGGTTGGGATGGTCGTAAGGAGTATTTTGCTGGTATTGTTTTGGGGTAGTATGTCGCAATTGTGTTCTGGTATAGTGAGGTTTGGGAGAGAGAGGTTATCAGTATCATAGTGTAGTGGGATGGGAGTGGAATGGGGTGTGCATGGAGAGTGGTGGTCTAATGTTGTAGGTATGAGGGGTTAAAGGCTGTGTGGAGAATAGAGAAGGGGCAGTCAATGGGGAGTACGTTGCTGAACCTGTAGTATGGTGAGGTGGGGGAAGGATGGCCATAGTAAAGTTGGAGAAGTGAATTGAGGGAATGTGCCAGTTGTTGAGGCTAAGTGAGATAATGGAGTTGTGTGGTGTGGTATAGTGAGTGGATAGCTAGGGAAGCACGGTATGGTGAAGTCATATGGGTATTTATGGGAGTTGAGTAGAGTGCTGCTGGGTGGGTTGGTCATGTGGAGGTTAGCTGAATTGTTGTGGAGAGGGAGGTTAGCTTAGTTGTCATTGAGAGGGAGCAGGGTGGATGTCTTTTTAGGCCATGGACAAGGGGCCAGGTGCAAAAGTCTCCAGTGTGGCAACACTTTTGGTTTAATTTGGGATCCCCATCTGAAAGAGAAGCAGTGACTATAGCAGCTGATAAGAAAAGTGATCTTTTCGTTAGGGTTAAAAACTTTGACATTTCCTGTTTAATGCATGCTACCTAGACGAGGAGGCGAGACTACAAGTTAGTTACACTCAGTGTCAGTGCCTCTCGTCTACTATCTGTATTACTGGTGATGGAACCCATGTGTTTACCCAATCCCAAGCTTTAAGACTACTGTACAATGAAAAACAGCAACACTTAGAACAGGATATAGGGGACTCCGATGTCTGAGTTTCATCTACTTTACTTTATGGTAAGTGTGATTGAACCTCTTTCATCTGGCCCTAGAGACAGACTGGTGTCATCACTTCCCTATTGTTGATCCCTAATTTGTGCATTGAAGGTTCCTTCTACCACTCTCACACTCTTCCTCAAAGTTGCTGTCTTGTACCGAGGATGAAGAGTACTCTTGTTATGTCTGTACAGAATTCCGAGGTGTATGCTATGATGGAAAGGGAAATGCTGCTCTTTCTTGCATTTGTGTAGTTGTGTTGTCCCATGCATAGAGGTAACATAGCAGACATAGCCAAGTAGTATCTTTTAAGGATGTTTATTAAGTCCATAAGATAAGTAACAGCCCCAACAGGAGCAGCCTGCTAGCTGCTCATCCCGTCTTCCCACTGTCAACACTCACACCAGGCACCCAAGTATTCCACACATGACCCTCACACCAACATTCCCAACATTCCACACAGAACACTCACACTGGCTGAGCAGCTAGAAACAAGGTGAAAGGGAACAATATAAACATAAGATGAAGATACTACATTATCTTCTCCCTTTAAATTGAAAGATGAATAAAACGATACTAAAATTAAAACTACTATACACAGCAATGTACAAATGGAGACAATAGTCCATAACCCTGGGATGAATGGTAAAACCACACCACAAGAGGTAGCACAGACCAAACAAAGGAGGAAAAAAGAATGAAAAAATACAAACGAACTATCACCATCCTCCTCCTTAATACTGAAACATAAAGAAAGAAGAGAACGTACAGCTCACAGACACAAGGTGAGCTAACACCACATGAAAAGACATGGTTAATGTTAATGGACACATGTGAAAAGAGTAAAGGGATTAAAGCACCCCAGAACTCTAAAGTTATGGGTAGACTGCACCCAAGAAAGTACTCCTCATGTAAGGAACCAGATCATAATAACTGTGGGGAAGGGACTATAACCCAACACACCACCCCTCATGTAAGGGACACCTGAAAATGGGACTGGGACCCATAAAATAAGCTGTGTAAATGGGACTGAAACCCATTAAGTCATCCCTCTAGACAGGGTAGAATGACCTATAAAACCTCCCTCATGTAAGGGTAAAACACATGTAGAATTTGACAAACAACCTGCTTTGTATGGGACTAACCCCTATAAGGACAAGTGCTGCAGGAAGACTACACAACATTACCAAAGTGCAGCACAAGTTGACTTACACACACAATACATCGACGTAAAGCACAGGGTGACTTACACACACAATATGTCGAAGAAGAAGCACAGGGTGACTTACACATAATGGTGACATGAGAACACAAAGCATTAAATGGGACTACAGCAGAAAGGAAAGGAGAGAAACCCCTTAAACCACTCCTCCTGTTTAAGTCATGTGACTTAAGAGAGGAAATGAGACTAAGAACCATTCCAGGCATAAAAGGGAATATAGCCTCTTGAGCCAACTCTCCTGTAAGGGTAAAGTGGCTTAATGTGAGGACATGGGACTGAAAAAACATGCCAAAATCACCAATAGAAAAGCAGACAACCACCCTCTTCTCTTGTAAGGGTGAGTGCACCCAACAAAACGAAATGGGCTAACCTAAAGGTTCTGAAGTAGAACCCAATCCAGTTGGCATACAACAAAACATGTCACTGAAAACAAATGTGTATTTCTTTTAAATAGAGCATTCCAAGTATATTATTTAAACATGCACCTAAAACATGGGATTACTATTCGCTTTGTAAATGAACCAAAATGAAGACAATGTCAATGATGTGCGTGTCACTGCGATCCTGCGACAAAGACCAATTCTTTACCAACCTTCACTCTTAACAATGAGAGCAAAAAGTCAACAGAAAAAGGTTCTTATAAACCAGACAGGACTTCGTTGGAAAACGGCGGCTCCATGTTAAATGACAGAGAAAATAAAATGCTTCACAGAAGACACCCACTGAAGATTGGATGGCATCAGGGCTTTAAAAGAAACTATAAATCACCACACTAACTGTAGGCAAAGTCCAGTGTCCTCCGTGCATTTAAGAGGAAAGAAACATGAACTCACCACCCAAACACTAGAGACTTGGAAGAATTTGATTTCAATCATGATAAACGTTGAGCTAACTTCAAAAGCGTATTTGCATTATCAATAAGGATGACAGAACGGTGACTCCTCCGTAAGAATACAATCTTGAAATACATTGCTGCCAAGCACAAAATGGCGGCACTCACAAGCAATGCAGCAATGGGTGGCTCAAGGCACGTTGCTGCAGGCAGGCATCACACAGCAGCTAAGTGCTGCAAAGAAGCAAAGACGTCACAGCGGATTCCCCTGCTCCACTGCGCGGCACCAACAAGACGGTAAGGTGCGCGAGCCGTATTTTAAAACAAAACGAAGCATAACAGTTTTATCTGCCTTTACTTAGGTGAGTCATTTTAGTTATTAAAAAAAACACAAGTAATCTGAATTTTTCTTAGCTTGATGGCTCCCTCTTACTTGAGACAGGGAGACACAATGAATTGCATGAAGATTCAAACATGCAGAAAACTGTTGCTAGAGGTTTTTCACAAACAAAGTCAGCTGAAGCCAACTTGTGAGAGCCAATGTCCCATAAGCGGGTGTATCCTTGCCGAAAAAACTGCCTGTTTGGCACCAGTAATTTATCCACATGTCCAACACTGAGCATGACCAAATAAATAAGCATGTAGGCATAGTGTGCAACCAACACTTTTAGCAAGACCATGGATATTAAATGAAGTGACCCGTTGAAAGTGAAAAATGAAGTGGTTTAATTTCCTTGAAGGCACAGTTCTTGCAAATGTGGCGACATGAAACACAACACTGCACACTTGGGCTGGGGCTGTCCGGTGTAATGGACACTGGTAGGCCTTTAAGGCGTGTTGCCCAGTTTCTCTCGTTTGTTGACGCTCCATTTATTTGTTATTAATCTTTTTCCATCTGTGTCCACACTTCCTGTGTTGTCTCTTTTGTACCATTTCCTCCAGGAAATGTACTTGTCTGACTCTGTTGTCCTTTATGAACTACTACAAGTTCCATTTGCTATTTGCTTCTAGTTTCTGTAGATTCATTCCAAGTTTAAAACATCCTAATTTGTATTTACTCTGGTCTCCTTCAATAAACATTTTAAAAATGTTGACTGTGAAGAAGCCAATTAAATGTTTGCTGCCTGCAAATATTTGTTTGTCATGGAGTGTTTAGTTAATAACGGATTTCAAGGTTATTAAAACAAATGTATATCTTTGCACATGTGCTAGATAGCCTCTGAGATGAGTTGATTCTTGCTAATCCTCATTTATCATGTTCCTGAGACTTTAATCTTTGGATACCCACAATACTCTAGCCAGAAAATGTCTTCTCTCTCTTTCACTCTGTCTCCTTCCTGCTCTGATTACTTCTCTCAGTCGCTCCATTTATGCCTTTGAGGCTTCAATAAAATAAAACTTAATTTCCACTGTATGTGCTGTATTGATTTCCAAAATAAGCAACCATTTAAAAGCTTTTACTTTTTTCTAATATGAATTGACTATGCATTCAAGTAAATGAATTGTAGGCATTGCTGCACAAAACGCATGTATTGATTTAAAGAGCCCTCTGGGACTTTCAGGCTGTCAGCTTTATATCGCGTGCATGGGCTTGAGCGTATATGGATAAATGATGATGCTTCAAGGGCGTCTGCTCTTTTTCTGAAGGTGAATTTCATTATTTTTATCTAAAGCACTTTCAAATCATATGCTTGTATGCTCCAAACCGGTGCTGATCCCAGATGAAGTCGAACAGGCTCGCCACTGCCAGTGAGACCCAGCAGCCTCCCTGATGGCCACTGACAGAGAGCCGTAGGACGCGAGGAGCCATGAGGAAGAGAGAGAGGAAAGAAAGTGGCACCAACCCTCTCTCAAGAGCAACCTGCTAGCAGCTCTTACAGGGACGAACCTCCCGTAGGAGACAGCTCCGGTCAACACGACGAGTCGGGGGAGAGACGAAGCACTCACCCACTCCACGTACTCTTCTCGGGGGCGGACTCGAATGGTACTGATGCAACTGACACTGCTCCACCACCAGGGAATGTGGTTCCATGGAGGTTGTGGCGGTCAAATGGCGGTCCGACTGCCAAACTTATAATACAGCAGTCGGACCGCCCGCCCGTACTATGATGGCTGGATCGCAACCGACACACCCCGACTCGTAAGAAGGCCCTTAGACTTCAGGGATTACCTGTAGGAGTGAGTTGTGTTATAGATGCCTTCTAAGTAGAAATTACCCACGTGGCAGCACCCATGGATTTCCTTTCTGCCATGCTGGTTACTGTTCAGCCCGCCTTATCAAGTAGCACCTGGCAAGCAAAGGTCAATTAAAGGTGCAAATGAGGTGTGATCTCAGCCTGAAAGGTACTAATTTTGAGAGACACTTCATGAGAGCTCGAGAACAATGTTGTTTGTAGTCCCAATCTGGTGTAATGTGAAATGCAATCTAAAATCATCATGTGTTAGGAGCTGGTAGAGCAATATTTCCTCCACTCTTGCCCCAATGTCTGTACTTGGTGCAATGGCGCACAAATAACGACTTTATGGCTATTTGGAAATAAAAATGTGTTGTCCGTTTGAACATAGTTTTTGTGGCTGACCGCAGTAAACAGGCCATTTCCACTTAAAGACATCGATCGGGTCAGCACATAAAAATGAGGGGTTTTCAAGGACTGCAGGATTGGCCAAAAGTTTTACTTTCTTGCATGTTCTTGAGAAACTTTAGGACATATTGTCAAGCTTGGGCGATAACATAATTGCCGCTTTATCGACAGGAAACTGCCGATAAAGTGGCGATAATGGGCTTGATAATATGCTCTATGGAATTCCAATCGAAGCTCATGTTAAATGTGAAGGACATCTAACATGACCTTCGATTGGAATTCCATAGAGCATATTATCAAGCCCATTATCGCAACTTTATCGGCAGTTTTCTGCCGATAAAGCGGCGATAACTTTATCACCCAGGCTTGATAATATGCCCCTTTGTTCTGCTACTTATAGTTTTCTACACTATTTTCTGCTGCTTATTTTGTAAACTTGTTTCGACTTTTTCTACTCACTTGTATGATCACAAAAATTAAGATAGTACCTCTTTGTCCAGTTCTTTTATATTTCAGTCTTCCACCTTGTGGTGTTTTCAACACTTTGGTGAAAATTATTTTTGTGTGCGTATCAAAGCAATTTGTAATTTTTCGAGATGCTTCGTAGGATCACAGCATCCATTAATCTAAAGGGGGGGTTTGTGCGTCCTCTCTTTGGGTTAAATATCCAACACCTTTCATTACCATCCAGGCTTCATTTATAAACAATTTTAATGGCTTTTTTAGTTTAGAACAAAAGATGTAATGGCAAAAAACAAATGTTAAGAATATTGCCATCTACAATTTTACATCCAGTGTTAGGATCCGTCTAGCCCTGTAGACTAAACCGATTGAATGAATTTTCTAATGGTCGGCGATGACTTTAGTCTACCCGTAGTACTGATTATTACCTAATAATACTTGTTTGGTTGACACTGAGTTGCCTGAGTAGCTACATTTTCATTGTGAATCTATTTTTGTGCACCTATAGCTGAATCTAGTTTTAATGGGTGTGGAAAGTTTGAACTATGAAAAATGATTTGTTCTTTTCAATAATAATATTGCTGATTGCAGGGTTTATGTCATTGTTTACTGTAACTCTCCAGTCCTCTGCCATAATCTTATTGCTGTCAATCCAGTGGTTTTGTGTAGCTGTTTCAGGTATCTCGTGAATCTTCAGGAATACCCATATTGCTGTTAATCCAGTGGTTGTGTGTAGCTGCTTCTTGTATCTCGTGAATCTTCACGAGTAACCATATTGCTGTTAATCCAGTGGGTATGTGTAGTTATTCGTTTTATCTAGCCAATCTTCAACAGTAATCATATTGATGTTAATCCAGTAGTTTGAGGCCGTTGTTTCTAGTATCTCGCCAAGCTTCAGCGATAATTGTTAGCTGCTGTAACTGTAAATTGATCAAAGTATTATAGATGAGGACTTCACGTCATGTCACGTAAGGAACACAATTGCTTTTTCTCAGTTAATTTTTTGCTATCTAGAATCTTTGCCTTGATTGGAGTGTTTGCCATACGTGATTTGTGTAGAGTTTGTATTCATCTAGGTACAGATGTATGACCCTTTCATTTAGCGCCTCACAATTTGCACCACACTGCGAGTCGCAAATTGCTAGGTGCTAAATTAAATGTACAACAGTGTGTTTACACTATTTTGTGATTCCCAATGGGGTCACAAATTGCGAGGCTCATTAATATTAATGATCCTCTCGCAATTTGCGAGCCCATTGTGAATGCCAGCCCTCCCAGGGATGGTAGCCTGCTAGGATCAGCAGACCACCATGCCTGGGACTGCTTGATAAAGCAGTTTTTGTTGTTGTTTTTAAATGCAGCCCGTTTCCTTTAAATTAAAATGGGATGCATTTAAAAAAAAAAAGAAAGTTTTTGTTTCATTTTTTAAGTGCAGGCAGTGGTCCCTGGGACTACTGCCTGCCTTCCAAAAATTATGGCACCCCTTTCCATTTGCAAATACATTATCACCTACTTGAATTAGGTGGTAATTGCGAGTGTTCTGCAACCGCAATTTCGGTCGCAAAACATTATTAGTACATTGTTTGGAGACTCGCTATTTGGAAGGGAACGCCCCTTCCAAATATCGAGTCACAAAAAAATTGCGACTCATTAAATAGGATATGTACATGGCCCAAAGTGTTTTTGCATGCGCAAACGGGTTCGCAAACCCATTTGCGTTAGCAAATTAGTTTCATACATTGTTTCTTTTGGTGAGATTACAAATGCAAAATAAGTCTTTGAAATATATTACATACTGCTGATGCCTAGGAACATGTGAAATATTAGACCAAGAGCGGGTTGTTATTGGAACATAGATAATCCGTAATAATGGGTCCTGCTTCCAAATTAAAAACACATTTTAAATTGGTCTTGTTATTTTTCAGTGGAATGATTTTCTGCTGGTACATCTGGTTGATTTATGTGTTGCTTATAATCCCTCATATAACCAAAACAATGGGGAGGCATATTATCAAGAACAGCGTTAAAATGATCGCTGCTTTAGCGGCAGGAAACTGCCACTAAAGCGGCGATATTAGGCTTGATAATATGCCCATAAGAATTCCAATAGAAGCCCATGTTCACGCCAGAACATGGGCTTCTATTGGAATTCACAAGGGCATATTATCAAGCCCATTATCGCCACTTTAGCTGCACTTTCCTGCCGCTAAAGCGGCGATAATTTTAACGCCGTTCTTGATAATATGCCCAGTAAATCCTTGGATGCAATCTTCACCAACACCCCTTTATCCTCTTCAACTCCTACTCAGTCCTAGAAGTCCATTCTAATGCCAACATGAAATTCTCAACTTCATATCATAGGCATCTGCTCCCACCTTCCATTTTACTTGCCCAAAACGTCCGTTAATGCTCCTGTACTCTGCAAACTGGAGGATTGTAAAAGCCTAATGTACCACAAATAATCATCGCAATCCCTCAAATAAGGGCCTTATTTACAGTTTGTGGTCATCCTCATGAAACAACTCTCCTTATGTGAGCACGCATTGTGAAACTATTCTCCAGACGCTTGTGATCAGCCCTCAGGAGACACTTCTTTTAATGTGAGCACACTTTGTCACCCTACTCTCCAGACACATGTGATCAGTGCGCAACACCCACCTCCGTTTATGTGAGCACACTTTGTGGCACTACTCTCCAGACGCATGTGATCAGTCCTCAGCAAACTCCTCTTTCAATGTGAGCACACTTTGTGGCACTACTCTCCAGACGCATGTGATCAGCCCTCAGGAAACACCTCTTTTAATGTGAGCACATATTGTGACTCTACTCTCCAGATGCATGAGATCAGTCTGCAACACCCACCTCCGTTAATGTGAACACACTTGAGACACTACTCTCTGGCCATATGTGATCAGTCCGCAACATCCACCTCCGTTTATGTGAGCCCACTTTGTGGCACTTCTCTCCAGACACATGTGATCAGGTTAATGTTAGCACACTTTGTGACCCTACTCTCCAGACGCATGCGATCAGTCCGCAATATCCACCTCCTTTAATGTGAGCACACTCTCCAGATGCATGTGATCAGTCCACATTATTCACCCCTTTAATGTGAGCACACTTGTGACCCTACTCTCCAAAAGCATGTGATCAGTTCGCAACATCCACCTCCGTTGATGTGAGTATACTTTGTGACCCTACTCTCCAAAAGCATGTGATCATTTCGCAACTTCCACATCCGTTAATGTGAGCTAACCTTGTGGCACTACTCTCCAGATGCATGTGATCAGTCCGCAACATCCACCCTCTTTAATTTGACCACACTTTGTGGCACTACTCTCCAGACATAAGTGTCAGTGCCCAGGAATGCAAGAGGAGACATCTAGAGACAGGAAGTGGAGCACTGGCCGCTAGGCCTTAATTGCAGCAATTCACGCCTCTTAGCATTGCTCCTGTGGGCACTGTGCCCTTCAGAGGCACTCAGTACATAATTATTATTAAAAAAACACTTCTGGTGGCAGAAATATTTTTTAAAGGCACTGTCTGCTGAGACTGCTGAGAAATCTCACTACTACCACAGGTTAGGGTGACCAGATTCTCAAAACAAAAAACGGGAACAGGTCATAGACTTAGAAGTAGGACTACGGTTTGCAGTAACCATCAACATAAAAGTAGGACTATTTGAGAGCTTTCATAGACATAGAAACGGGACTACAATGACAGCTTCCTCCACAGACCGAGATGAAGCATTACAGATGACAAATTCGAGGTCTTCCATTGGCAGTAACCATTAATTCCATTGAAACAGACTTTGCCTCAACATTTGCTATAGTAGGTGACCACCCTTGCCTACAGTCTGTCTCTCTCTCTCTCTTACTCAGTCAGTCTCAGTCAGTCAGTCTCAGTCAGTCACAGTCAGCCAGCCTCAGTCAGTCAGTCTCAGTCAGTTGGTCTGTCTCGGTCAGTCAGTTTGTCAGTTTCAGTCAGTCAGTCAGGCAGTCTCAGTCAGTCTCAGTCAGTCAGCCGGTCTTAGTCAGTCTGTCTCAGTCTGCCTCAGTCAGTCTCAGTCAGTCAGTCTCAGTCAGTCAGTCTCAGTCAGTCAGTCTCAGTCAGTCTTAGTCAGTCAGTCTCTATCAGTCAGTCTCAGTCTGTCAGTCTGTCAGTCAGTCTAAATCAGTCTGTCTCAGTCTCCCCTCCCTCTCTCTCCACTCTCTCCACTTTTTCTCTCTCTCTTTCCTCTCTCTCTCCACTCTCTCTCGCTCCACTTTCCCTCTCACCACTCTCCCTCTCACCACTCTCCCTCTCTCCACTCTCTCTCTGGGGGGCCATGGGTACATTACCTGAAAGGTCCGTAGGCCGCCAAGAACGGCCTGCCGTGCCGCTGGCGGCCCGTGGGCCGTACTATGAGTACCAATGGTGTAGAGGAGGATGTGGGTAGGAGGTGGTATTGAATAATAGTTTCATTTTTATAGCGCTTTATACCCTGAAGAAGGTGCTGAAGCAGTATGAATATGGTACCCTAGGTAGAGGATGTTGTATTTGTAGGGGTTGTTGTTTCATAGCTCCTTGCAAGGTGTGGGAAGCACTATATAGTAGCTACTACAATACAATATTCAGTGTGAGTTGTTTAATTAATGAGGGATTGAAAGTGACTGAGACTCAGGAGACCAGATGTAATCTGCGAATGTCTATGGTCTGCTATTTGGAGTGGAACTGAAGTAATATATATGAGGGTCGGTAATCTGGGGTGGAAAGATGCAACTAACCCTTCCCACCAAGACATAGGGAATTTCAAATATCCAGAGCCAAGAAATTAAAATATTAAAGGATTCTACGCCAAATCTCGTTCCTCTGGTGTTCTCTCATCTAACAAGAACTACCATTGTTTTAGTGAAAAAAAACACATCACCACTAAAACAACAAAAAAACTGAGTGTACATTCTATAGGTGCCTCTGCAATATGCAAAGTGACATAATTGGCAGGAGCTTTGATTCCACGGCTAAGCTGCCGACAATGCAACTTGGGAATTTGAGTTTGAACGTGGCCTCAGCTATTGTGTGAATATCACAGCATGACTTTGTCTCCCTGTGACTAAAATTGTAGGTAAATGTACCTGTGTAATTGAAAGATGGTCATACCAACTGGATAAACACAATCTTGTATCATCTCCAACAACCTCAATAACATCCTCCCAAAAAAAGCATTTCTCTACTTAATACAAAGCCTTGAGGATACAGCGCCTGCAAACCGTGTTTCACTAAATCCCCATGTGTTGCTGCTCAGATGAACTGACAAGGGAACAAGGGATGAGTAGCAGCACGGCAGTGGCGTGCGGCTGATTACTTTAAGAAACGTTTGGATTGGAACCTCATTATTTATGTTAAGGTAGTTCAGTGGGTTACAGTCCCTGCTGCAAGGATCAGTGTTTTGGTCTCCAGAATTGTAAGAATTGAGATCACTCGCCACATGGCATTCAAGACAGACATTTATGCCCCACTTTAACACATCACCAGCTACCACTGCATTTCTCAGAGATATTAATTGGCATTGGGCCGAAAGGGGGTCCCTCAAGGGCTAGGGACCCCTCGAAGTGTTGCCCCAACCACCTTTGCTCCGCAGGGGCCTGCGTTACACCCCTGTACATTTTTATTTTTTTAGCTTTTTCTCCACAGCACCATGTACTTTAGTAAACAAGGACTGTTATGTGAAAAAGATGCGTTGTCATTAAGGGGTTGTGGTCTTTTGTTTAAGAAACAGTACGTTTATTATTTGATTTTAGGAAAGAGAGCCTGGCTGGTTCGGGTTTCTTTTGTAACCCTGCAGATTGTTATTCGACAACAGTGATGGGAAAGTGGTGAATAGTCAATTTCTGAAAAGTGTATTTTTACCAATAGTCCTGCTTCGTGGCTCAAAAGTAACTACCTCCAATGGTGTGCAGCCTTTACAGCACTCACCTAAGTGACATCACACGCTGTAAGCAGTGCAATCAACCGGAACAATAATGAAAAACTAGGACATTTCTGTGTTTAACCCGGACACTGTTAGAAAACCGGGACATTGATTCACTTTGAGAAAAGTGTCGGGACACAGGGACACTTCTCCAAAAACGGGGACCGTCCGGGGAAAACCAGGACATCTTGTCACCCTATCACAGGTGCTCCCAACAGTGCCACGTACACTGACATCTGTGCTGGGTGCTGGCACCAGACCACTACAAGCAGTGACAGCTGTTGAACTTTATATGTGTTAGAGCATAAACACCTGCCCCAAATAGGAGTGAGCGACCATGTAGGGTGAGTACGTTTACAGAACCAGAGAACAGACATGTTACACCACTGTTTCATGCGTAGGTGTGGATGAATGATGCTCCTGCCCAGTGGACACAGACGTTACAGAGCGTCCAGGACTTAGTTTAGTCATTATTAACAATTTGGGCAGTAACCTCAACCCTCACCAACCCCAAACCAGTGGCATGCCTGATTTATTTCAGCAGTGTTGACTTTGAGACACCGACTGCAGAGCAGAGTGCCATTCTTGTAACAAGCAGGGCAAGAGGAACAACATGGGAGGGAACAAGACGGTAATAAAATAAAAGCGATATAATGCAGCCAACCCTGGCTGCATCATAGGGTTATTTTTATATGGCAGGTGAGGGAAAGGTAACACGGACAATGGGGGTGAGGATGAATACGCACTGGGGAAGAGGCAACAGGAGCATAGGGATGGAAGGGGAAGAAGCAAATAAAGAAAAGAGCACCTGAACCACAGCGCAAGAAGGGTATGGACAGCGAAAAGAAACAGGTGCAGCATCTGCTGCTTTCGAGGTAAGGATGGAAAAGAGCCTTACCTAAATGGTGTGAAACAATCAACTACGGCCAAACAGGCTCACAAACCAAGCACACACATGCTCCAGCTAGCATCCAGTCCTCCATTCGGAATGGAGTGCAGCATCCGGTCCTCTGTTCGGGATGGAGTGCAGCATCCGGTCCTCCGTTTGGGATGGAGTGAAGCATCCGGTCCTCTGCTCTGGGTGAAGTGCAGCATCCGGTCCTCCGTTCTGATGGAGTGCAGCATCCGGTCCTCCTTTCGGGATGGAGTGTAGCATCCGGTCCTCTCTTCGGGATGGAGGTCAGCATCCGGTCCTCCGTTCGGGATGGAGGTCAGCATCCGGTCCTCCGTACAGGATGGAGTGCAGCATCCGGTCCTCCTTTCGTGATGGAGTGCAGCATCCGGTCCTCCGTTCGGGATGGAGTGCAGCATCCGGTCCTCTGTTCGGGATGGAGTGCAGCATCTAGTCCTCCGTTCGGGATGGAGTGCAGGATCCGGGCCTCTGTTCGGGGTGAAGTGCAGCATCCGGTACTCCGTTCGGGATGGAGTGCAGCATCCGGTCCTCCGTTCGGGATACAGGGCAGCATCCGGTCCTCTGTTCGGGGTGAAGTGCAGCATCCGGTTCTCAGTTCGGCATGGAGTGCAGATCCGGTCCTCCTTTCAGGATGGAGTGCAGCATCCGGTCCTCCGTTCGGGATGGAGTGCAGCATCCGGTCATCCATTCTGGATGGAGTGCAGCATCCGGTCCTCTGTTCGGGATGGAGTGCAGCATCCAGTCCTCCGTTCGGGATGGAGTGCAGCATTCAGTCCTTCGTTCGGAGTGGAGTGTAGCATGCGGTCCTCTATTCAGGGTGAAGTGCAGCATCCGGTCCTCTGTTCGGGATGGAGTGCAGCATCCGGTCCTCTGTTCGGGATGGAGTGTAGCATCCGGTCCTCCGTTCGGGAGACAGTGCAGCATCCGGTCCACTGTTTGGGGTGAAGTGCAGCATCCGGTCCTTCGTTCAGGATGGAGTGCAGCATACGGTCCTCCGTTCAGGATGGAGTGCAGCATCCAGTCCTCCTTTCAGGATGGACTGCAGCATCCTGTCTTCTGTTCGGGGTGAAGTGCAGCATCCGGTCCTCCGTTCGGGATGTAGTGCAGCATCCAGCCCTCTGTTCCGGATGAAGTGTAGTATCCTGTCCTTCATTCGGAATGGAGTGCAACATCCGGTCCTCTGTTCGGGGTGAAGTGCAGCATCCGGTCCTCCGTTCGGGATGGAGTGCAGCATCCGGTCCTCCTTTCGGGATGGAGTGCAGCATCCGGTCCTCCGTACGGGATGGAGTGCAGCATCCGGTCCTCCGTTCGGGATAGAGTGCAGCATCCGGTCCTCTGTTCGGGATGGAGTGCAGCATCTAGTCCTCCATTCGGAATGGAGTGCAGGTACCGGACCTCTGTTCGGGGTGAAGTGCAGCATCCGGTCCTCCTTACAGGATGGAGTGCAGCATCCGGCCCTCCGTTCGGGATGTAGTGCAGCATCCAGCCCTTTGTTCCGGGTGAAGTGTAGTATCCTGTCCTTCATTCGGAATGGAGTCGAACATCCGGTCCTCTGTTCGGGGTGAAGTGCAGCATCCGGTCCTCCGTTCGGAGTGTAGCATCCGGTCCTCCGTTCGGGAGACAGTGCGGCATCCGGTCCTCCGTTCGGGATGGAGTGCAGCATCCGGTCGTCCGTTCGGGATGGAGTGCAGCATCCGGTCCTCCGTTCGGGATGGAGTGCAGCATCCGGTCGTCCGTTCAGGATGGAGTGCAGCATCTGGTCCTCCGTTCGGGATGAAGGGCAGCATCTGGTCCTCCGTTCGGTATGGAGTGCAGTATCATGTCCTCTGTTCGGGGTGAAGTGCAGCATCCAGCCCTCCGTTCCAGATGGAGTGTAGCATTCAGTCCTCAGTTCGGGATGGAGTGCAGCATCCGGTCCTCCGTTCGGGATGGAGTGCTGCTGCCAGAGCATGAAGCGCACGCCTTTAGAACATGTCTGGTGAGGATCCCATGTCCAGATGTGCTCCTGGACAGACTGCGGATGAATCAACCACATCCCCAAGACGTGTCGTAGAAACAAGAATTTGCTGATGTAAACACCAATTTTGTCTTTTTTTTACTGAACAGCGCAAGTGTCCTCCAGCAGTCTGTTTCAAGCGGAGACACCAAGTTGCTCTTGCAAGATGAATGGCGGTTCGATTTAGTACAGCAGAAGTTCATGATCTTGTGGATAATAAAACACAGATTTTCCCAGGCTGTATCAGGGTACAGAGATCGCTATATTAGAAACAGTGTTCAAACGCGATGGGTGTTACCACTCTACCTTCTCGACACCTTGAAAAGTTTAGAAACTCATACTGAAAAATACCGGATTGCCTCACGTCAAGAGCGGGTGACTGCGAAACTGTAAAATGCAAGACGTGTGGGAGTGTCCACGAGTGTTAGCAAGGTGCATGGCCAGCTATGGCAATTGAGCCGCGAAAATTGCGATAGGAAAATACGAGAAAGCAAAACTAAAGTTAAGAAATGTCAACACACTAGGCTAAAAAAAAGTCTAAAAGGCAACGGGAAGCGAGCTGGACAGCACACGAAGTGATTCCTTGCAGTTCTTTGGTGTGTGTGCTGAACTTGAGTGGCTGAATTGATAATGACAACCATTTAGAAACCTGAGACCAAGGATCAGAGCTGGGCATTTAGCAATACATACATGTAATAACAATAACAAAAGAGAGGGGCGAAAAGCCAGACACAAACGAGGGTAGAGAAGAATCAGACTGGGGCAGAGGGGTGAAAGGCAAAAGAAGGAACACGGATAGAGGAGCTGGCCTGAAAACACAAGTACTCCTATGGAGAAAATTTAAAAAATAGCTCCAAAAACGGGAGATGTGGAAGCAGACAAGGATTTGGTCCATGCTCTAAGGGAGGACCTAACACAAGAAGAGGACATGATGCCTGCATGCCACGATGAATGGAAAAAAGGAAATGAGAGCAATGCTGAAGTCTACCAATGGTAAGCTTTGGGCAGGCTGTAAGCCCACTGATTGAAAACAACATGTCTCAAAGCGACAGCATGTGTACCGTCTAGCCTAGACCTAAAAAGAACGTAATTTCTCCCGTTCTCTTTGCAGCTCAGAAAAGTTCCATGATGTATTTTAGGATCTGCATTTGCCTGGTCTGCAGAACTGTGTGAGGACAGGGTGCCGATATTTCCACTCTGAAGCTTGATAGTGGCAGATTAAAGCAGACCCCCCCATAATTCTCTAATCAAATGTACAATTCTAAAAACAATTAGGAGCATTTCCTTTCACATTGCCTCACACCAAACACAAAGTAAATATGTGTCCCACGTCTGTGTCTGTGTATGTTCCAATGTTGTAAGACCGTCTGGAAAATGCACTCCTGGCATCTCTCTATTTCATTCTTTCTGCATATGAATGAACTGAAGTGACTTGGATCCTCATGTGCAAAGCATATGGTCCTGTGTGCATATTAAAAGAAAATTATTGCTTTATTTAAAAGCAATCACAGACATGGTGGTCTGCTAACCCCAGCAGGGCACCACGCCTGCGACTCTGCCAATCGTAGTGGGTCACAATTTACGACCTAACTCATGCATATTATTGAGGTAGGTTAAATCGTTACCCACTACGGTTTGGTATTTTGTAAGGGTGGGCGTAGATCGCGAAGTAGCGCAACGCGAAGCTACGCGAAGTGAACTTCGCACTACGCGAACTTCACGTAGCACTACGCGAGCTGCGTAGTAGCATGTTTGCACTGTGCAAGATGTGTTTTCAATGATTGCACAGTGCGGTCAAGCATCCGGCACTGTGCAATCATTGAAAACTGCATCTTGCACACTGCGAGCTGTAGATTTCTGCTGCTCGAGTAGATTATTACTCGAGCTGCAGCTTTCTCAACGCGAACTGGTAGTTTCTCATTGAGAGCGGTCGCGAGCATGCGCAACCACTCACAATGAGAAACCTTACCTCCCCGCGTTGAGAATCTCGCCAGGATGTAATTTTGCTTGCTCGCGGTCGCGAACATGACGTTCAGGACCGCGAACAAGCAAAAAATGAGCGCTGCACTAAAATACGCTGCACTACGCGTGTTCGCACTGTGCTACGTGCAGCTCGCGTAGTGCGAAGTTGCGCAAACTTCGCAAACTCCGCGAGCGGAGCGTAGTGCTTCGCCCAGGGTTAGTATTTTGTGAACCAACCTATTAATACATAGGTTGGTTCACAAAAAGCTAATGTGATTGGTAGTAGTTGAAGAGCAAATTGCGACCAGTTCTAGGAGAAGGGTAGTATAACATCCTAATTAGTATTATCAAACCCTGTAGGTGTTTGAAAGTGGTGTGTGGTTGTAGCTGTTCTGTTCTTATCATCGGATGTATGAAAACGGACTCAGCCCCCACTGGAAGTTGAGTCAGAGATCTGAAGGGTACAGGCAAATATTATTCTCTGAGTGTTGCCGAAAAAGGAGGTCAACTTACTTACTGGCTTGCCTGCCTGTGGCAGCTCCCGCATAACTCACAGGGCAGGACAAACACACAGCACCTCATGTATTTACTGATGACCTGCCCATTTCCCAGTTCCCTCCACGGCTGTTCCAATGTGTGTAGGGGAGAAAGGCCTCACTGGTCAGTATTAAAGGATTGGCAAAGAGGCTACTGCAAAGTAGGACTCTTGCTTGAGTGTCTGTTCAGAGTTTGTGGAAGTGAAGTCTGTCACCATCACAAAACATGAAGCACACTTGCTAACTTACTTGTAGTTACAGATGCTGCTGTAGAAGAGGGTCTGCTTTTCGGCGGGCGGACAGCACGTAGGGGCCCTGTCTGACTTGGGAACACAGGACAGGGCTGTGCGCCCCCTTGAATGCATCAGCCTGACACTCCGGGAGAAGAGGCTGACGTGCATAGTGCCTCATATGTGCAGTACCACTGGTCATGGCCGGACTTAACCCTGAACGAAAGAGGCAGGCCTTCAAAACTTTTGCTCTAAGCCCCCCCCAAATAAAACATTTTGAAGCCATGACCCTCCCTCCAAACCTTTATGACAAGGATTGGGGGAGAGGCAAGGCTGAGCACAGGGAACGGGGCTTATGAGATCATTTCTGTGAGATGTTTTCTATGCCATACATTCCACTTTAAATGTGAGACTTATAAAATAGCAAATTCATCAAGCTAAAATGCGAATTAACCAAAAACAACTCTGCTCCCCATAATCGAATTTTTGTGAGCCTATCACACTCCTCTACGCCAGTGCAACTGTACCTGCTTCAGTAATGATAACCATGGCCATGACTAGCAAGAAATATCCTTCAATTACATTACACATGGTAAGATTTTTGTAAGACTTAAAAAAATTAAGTGATTCACCAAGAATCACAGGATGTTAAGCGAAAGCTTGGACTTGAACCTAGTTCCCCAGTTCCAAATTCAGCAACTCTCACAATAAGGCCACATTTTCTCCATTTCAGAAAAACATGAGCTCCCATGTGTTGCCCCCCTTTTGCTGCAAGGTGCCTTTGGTCCTAATGCTAGCAAGGAAAATTAGCACACATACCCTCTTTTATTTTTAAAAAGACATACTCAGAATACTGTGGGCCCCTTAGATTCCTGTGCCCCAGCCCAGCTGCACCTACTTCACCAATGATAAGTACTGCCTCGACAAGTGGGATGTCTCTTCTGCCCTTTGTTAGAAACATGAGCTCCCATTTTGTCCCATCCCAGTCACTGTCTTCTCTCTGATACCCACAGTAAGGGGTCTCCTCTTCCACAAGTTTACCCACCCCATGATTACTGAGAGGCCCAAAGCAACACTGCCAAAGCAAGTGCCCACTGGACCCTAATGCAAATTAGTAAGAATATTAAAACAGGCATGGTGTGAAGCTGGCCCCTTATGCCACTAGGACCTGGTGCCACAGCAGCTGCTGTACCAATCATACCCACAACCCTGCGAAGCAGGCTGGCTGCTCTGCCCACTCCACTGGGCCATCACCCCTAAGCATGAGACACAAAGCAGGCTTTCTGCCCATTTGTACAAAACAAATACACCTCATCTCTGCTACCTGAAAGGCGAATTTGTGCAATTGATTATTCACCAAATATTAAGAATGCTTGGGAACCACCATATGCTTTAACTGGTGGGGTTACTTGGAGCTTCACGGAGACAAATATTTATTCTTCTTGAGAGGTAATTTGACAGTGTTACCAGATGAGGTCTGCAGTGTTTTTTTGAAAGACAATTATAAAAATGTGCTGAGGTGTAGTATGATTACGTATTACTAATGTATATGTCAAACAAATCCTTGTTTTTTGTAAAATTCCCTGGATACTGGAACCAGAACAAGAATGGACTCCACTTTCTTGGTGCAAATTTTCTTTATTTGTTTTTGCGCTATGCCGCCATCGCGTTTCGGCCATTACAGGCCTAGATGTGACTGATATTCACAGTGCTTTCTGTTACCGGCTGTGACTTCGTAGCACTATAAAAGCACAGCCACTACTTCGTTCTACCAACTAGGATTACTTTCTGTTACTGCCTTTTCACACACAAGTACTCTGCAAGGAACACATTAATGAAATCTCACAGGTTAAAATGGTACATTTTCCACACATTAGTTTAACTAGCATTTTTTTTTCATTTGACATGTTCCTGTTATTTTATAAGTGAAAAAAGAAAAAAATAATACAGAATATGTTGCTCTTTTAAACCACTTCTTTGACCCTGTGACACCGCTTATTGACCCGGCCCCATGGCACACAGGATCCCAGTTCAGACAGTGACACTTTATGTAAATGAAGACAGCCTGTGCGCCAATTAAACAAAATTGCACTCTCAGGCCATCTTCAAATACAAATAGTTGAAGAGGCATTCACGCCTCCCTGAGAATCAGCCACGGCCCCCCAGGGGGGAACGCCCACAGCTTGAATACCTCTGCTCTAACAGATGGGAATGAGCGTAGTAACTCTCAGGTGACTCTTTTAACAGGAAAGTCAATTCCTGAAGTCCTCACCCGTGCAATCACTGCGCTTGGCCTTCGTTTTTAGAAGTGAATCAAGTAAACAAATCAGAAGACTGTTAGTGGCATCAGGGCTTAATTTTAGCTGGTGTTTGCAGGTGTGGCGCACCGGCACTCATTTTGGGGACCAAGACTTATTTTTTTCATTATCAGACAATAGAGGCAAAGGCAGAGGAGTATGACGGAGGAAGCGATAAACGGGAAACTGTAACGAGGAAAGAAACCAGGGAGGAAATAGAGCCTGCAGCAGTAAGATGAAGGGGCAGCTAGTGTAGGATGATAGATGAGAGAGGCAAAAGGTTGGAATCAAGCTCAGGCAGCCTTGGTATTCGCAAGACTACCATTCAGCAGCGTCGTTGGCTAGTTTCTTAGAAAACTTTCTACCCCAACTTATATTCTTTTACAAGATTAGCACTGATTTGTAATTAAAGTGCACTCTGAACATGGAGAGTGATGCCACATAGGAGCAAAGCAGCCCAAAATCCAGTGGCAAGATCATTATCAAGGCTGCCGCTTGTGGGAAGGCAGTAAGAGTTCCAGCTCCCACAAACTGGTGCCTGTGAGGCACAGTGGCAAACACTGGCACAAAATAACCACTGGTCCATTTTTAGAGCACATTACTTTGCTAGTGTGTGCCAGGAGAAAAGAAAGATTCTAATTCACATGGATGAAGGGGTCTTCACCCACCAGGTCACAGGCTATGGCCTCTGCGAGCCAGATTCCCAGTGGTGCCACCATGTTATAATGACTCCCTAAGGGGCTCTGTTTGTGAACCCAATTGCTATTCCTGTTGCGGTTAATAACATGTATGTAGTTTGGTCAGTAATGAACTCACCATTTACAATGTGTGAGCATTTCTGTTAACGAGCTCTTCTTCAAGCAGCCGACACTGTCATTCTTATCAGGGCCAAAAACCTGTGCCAATTACTTTAGTTCAGTATACACTTCTCCCACTAAATCTATAAGTGGGACCAATTACATTCTGCACTAGTCTAGGAGAAAAAGCAGAAGCTGTTACATTAGATGCTGATTTTTTTCTGACTGTGTCACAACTAATTACTATGAAGTTGTGCATCCTGTGGATAAACGGTAAATCGGTCTTTGTATGGAATTACTTTTGTCTCAGTTATTCTCTGTCTGACATTTCTGGAACGCCAAGAATGAAGTTAGCTCTCACCCTCATTTGTCTTAAAAGTGACAGGGTGTAAATTCTAATGTGCATAGTGTAATATGGAATTGCCGTTGTTGTGGAACGAGAGGGGTATCATTACTAAGGGCATCATTACGAGTTTGGTGGTCCCTGGGACTGCTGAATCAGTGGTGGTGGTCCACCCTCTGTATTACAACTACGATGGTGGGACAGCCACATTACTGCTGCAACCGCTGGGGATCCCTCATCCCGAGCTGTGGCACAGCGCTGTGAGCCTGTAATCAGCTGGTGTTGCCGCTGCGGCAATGCCAAGCATTTTACGAGTTTCCTTATTATGACCAGTGGTCGAAGTGGGGAAAAAAAGTAGGGGAACTGTGGGTGGAGAATCAGGGGGCAGGAATAACCGAAGATTGAATCAGTGGGCGGAGTCAGGGGTGTGGCTAGAAATAGCAAAACATACCAATTTTTAGTACGTTTAGCATTTCACTGACCCGTTACAGCTTATAACGTTATTTAATTAAAAGAATGGATATGTTTATTTGAGGTTTAATTCAGGAAAAAGCAAACACTCATAGGGAATACAGGTTTATGTAAAGCATGTGAAATATAAGCAGGAACAACATGTTACCTTAATGCTTTAACGCTCATTGTTCAGAAATCCATGATTATTTTTTGTCTCAAACATTGAGGTCATGAATGCAGGGCTCCTCCTATACAAATGTGTTAAGCAGGGCTCAGAAGAGAAAGGGACTCTTCAGGAGAATCTAGACTCACGGAAACCCACAAAGGCGCCTTCATATTCATGTCAGCCAGCTAGCTGCTCAATCATAATATAGCCAAAAGAACAACTGGTGGGCAGAATGCAGAGCAATATCATACATTCACCCCAGTGCAGAGAGCTGGGTCTAAATCCATTGTTTATTTGCTCGCCATTCCAGTTTGGACCCAGCCTTATGCAAATCAGTCTTGATCCTGCGCCCAATGAGAACAGTCTAGCCCGAACTGCCAGGCCAGGTCCTCCCTGGACTGGAAACAACATCCTAGGACCGGTTTCGGGCTTTCAGCCCTCATCAGCCAGGATAGCCTGATTCCAGTGGCATGGAGAGCATGGGACTCATGTCTGAGCATACCTGTACACTCGGGGTGACAAATGCAAAAAGAACAATGATGGAAAGAATGCAGAACAATGTCATACATTCACCCCAGTTCAGAGATCTGGGCTTAAATCCATCGTTTTTTGCTCACCATGCCATTCCAGTTTGGACCCAGCCATATGCAAATCAGTCTTGATCCTGCGCCCAATGTGAACAGTCCAGCCCGAACTGCCAGGTCATATGTATTCAAGTGTCCTTTCATTCGGGAAGTGAACACAAAGCAGTACCCACTGAACTATACACATAACATATTGCTCTTTGATATACATGGCACATGTTCTTTGCAGCAAGCATATTACCCCTCTTCACTACCTTAGATGAGTAAAACAGCCACTAGACAAAACATGCTCCCATCTCTCTCCAGCAGGTACATTGATTACCAAAGTTATCTTGGCACTTGTATTGTTGACCGAAACCTGCTGAATATACAAATAAGTTTGCAGTGTTTTTAAAACTCCTGCACTTGTACAAAACCCGTCCCCCCAAACTAAACTGGCCCCCTACCCTTCCAGTCGCCCTGGGAAAAGCCTGCTCCTGCCCTTTCACTGCTCCTGTCCAGTCAGTACTCCTGCTCATGCTCGATCAACACTCCTGCTTCGTCAATTCCCCCGCCCCCTCCCTTCTCCTGGCCCGTCACTTCAAGTTCAAGTTTGGCATTTATATAGCGCACTACTCACCCATAGGGTCTCAAGGCGCTTGAGGGAGGTGGGGGATTACTTATCAAATATCCAGGTTTTGAGTTGTTTTCTGAAGGAGAGGTGGTTTTCGGTAAGGCGAAGATGGGTGGGGAGGGAGTTCCAGGTTTTGGCCGCAAGGTAGGAGAAGGATATTCCCCCCATGGTGGATCTGCGGATGCGTGGTATTGTGGCAAGGGCTTGGTTGGACGATCGGAGTTTGCGGGAGGGGGTGTAGAAGGAAAGGCGTGTGTTGAGGCATTCGGGTCCAAGGTCGTATAGTGCTTTGTGTGCGTGGGTGAGGAGACGAAACGTTATTCTTTTGCTGACGGGGAGCCAGTGGAGGTCTTTCAGGTGACTGGAGGGGGTCTGGGGCCCGTCACTTCTCCTGCCCCTCACTTCTCCTGCCTATCACTGCTCCTGTCCACTGCTCCTGCCCTGTTCACCGCTCCTGCCCTGTTCACCGCTCCTGCCCTGTTCACCGCTCCTGCCCCGCTCACCGCTCCTGCCCCACTCACCGCTCCTGCCCTGTTCAATGCTCCTGCCCTGTTCAATGCTCCTGCCCTGTTCAATGCTCCTGCCCCATCACCTCTCCTGCCCGGTCACCTCTCCTGCCCCGTCACCTCTCCTGCCCCGTCACCTCTCCTGCCCCGTCACCTCTCCTGCCCCGTCACCTCTCCTGCCCCATCACCTCTCCTGCCCCATCACCTCACCTGCCTGTCACGTCACCTGCCTGTCATGTCACCTGCCTGTCATGTCACCTGCCTGTCATGTCACCTGCCCGTCACTTCTTTTGCCCGGTCACCTCTCCTGCCCTGTTGCCTCTCCTGCCCTGTCGCCTCTCCTGCCCCATCACTGCTCCTGCCCCATCACTGCTCCTGCCCCCTTCACTGCTCCTGCCCCCTTCACTGCTCCTGCCCCCTTCACTGCTCCTGCCCCCTTCACTGCTCCTGCCCCCTTCACTGCTCCTGCCGCCCCTTCACTGCTCCTGCCCCGTTCACTGCTCCTGCCCCCTTCACTGCTCCTGCCCCCTTCACTGCTCCTGCCCCCTTCACTGCTCCTGCCCCCTTCACTGCTCCTGTCCTTTCACCGCTCCTGTCCTTTCACCGCTCAAACCCGGTTACTGCTCTAGCTCATGGCCCGTCACCTTCTCTGCCCCGTCACCTCTCCTGCCCCGTCACCTCTCCTGCCCCGTCACCTCTCCTGCACCATCACTTCTCCTGCCCCGTCACCTCTCCTGCCCTAGTACCTCTCCTTGCCTGTCCCCTCTTCTGTCCGGTCACTGCTCCTGCCCAGCTTACTTCACTCTGTGTACAACATTGACAAAGGTGTCAAGCAGTGCTGGCTGGTAAAGTTTGAAAGTGGTGGGGGTGTAAAATGAAGACACCAATGATCAATTAGTGAGCAAACATAAGTAGGCATAAGTTAAAGAGGAAGGGAGGCATGGTATATTGTTGACTGGACAGGATAAGCCTGGTACCAATAGTGTAGCGTAAAATGAACAGTGTTATTAAACAAAAGAGAAAAAGTTAAAAAAGCTTGGTGCTGGGTACTTTTATGATACGTCTTATGGGTCTACCAGCACAATACTCTTGACAGGTCAAAACGTGTCATTGCTAGCTCTTTCAAATTATTCACAAAGAAACATTATTTTGCACTTCATGTGTTTAACGCAGTTCTCGCTCTTTTGCTCTGCAAAGCGATGAGAAGAAAGACTTTCAAATCACGTCATTTGAAAACACACACACAGCCATTTAACATTTCAGCCAGGGCAATGCCAAATACTTTAAACTCACCAGGGCCTGCATATGTTGACTTTCAGCCAAGCACAAAAAGACAGTAAAAAGGTTTGCATGGCGTTCTGCAGTCATACAGACAATTCCAACCCTTCTCTTATAATGGTGTACAGATTCCTCGCTGCATTCCTGGCTCTTCTAATGCTATGCTCACTATGGTAACACGTAATTAAATTCGCACATGTGAGCCCCCTACTAAAAGTATGTGCCAGGAGTTGCTGATACAATTGTGCCACAGCATCCTGTCTGCAAGATATCGACGGAGCTCACTTGGGGAGGCTAATCGGTGCTGAGGAAGTTGTTCTGCAATCACCTTCGGATAAAGTCCGCGCTACATAAAAATGCATTAAATAAAAAAAAAGATCGTGAAGATAACAAGCCACGCATTCACACTTATCTGTAGAACATTAACAGCGCCAGGGGCTAGATTCCGGGGTTGAGTTTGCCGCCTCCATCCACTAACCACACACACACTCACAACTCGTCACAAGATAGCCACTGGTGTCAAGTTCCCCACAGTACCCTGCTTGGGGAAAGCTCATCTCTAATCATCAACTCTAATCTCAGGGCCACTTGATATGCTAAAGGCAGAGGACGGCGCATTGTCATTCGAAAGAGGTAATCAGCCTCAATCGGAATGACAATGGGCCTCCTCGGTCTGTGTGAGCTCAGGGAGGGGCTGCTGCAGCCTCTGGAGTTCACAGAGAAGTGCGAGCAGCCCCTGGAAGCGAATGAAAAAAGTTTTAAAGTTGGACTATTCTTGCCGTCCCGGGACTCTTTTTTGAAAGCAAGAAGTAGGGGATCGGACTGAACAATTTTTTAGAAGTAGGGGCACGCCGTGCCCACCGATCCCCCTCCACTTCTACCACTGATTATGACCCTTTCCATGGTGGTGAGCCCACCATGAAAAGGGTGGCAGTGAGGAAACAAAGAAGGCCCTACAGGGCCAGTGTTGCCTCCGTGCTCGGGGGTGCATGCAGGGGGGGCACATCGTGTGCCCCCTGGATTTTCTCACCCCTTGTTTTTGCACGGGCAGAAATGAACAACATTTTGTATTTCTGTCAATGCAGGAACAGGCTGCGGCGCTCCTACATCGGTGCCTTCCTAAGGCATTCCTATGAGCCTTCAAAAGGCACTGATGTGAAACTTCCTCTGTAGGACCACCCAACAGAATTACAACTCGTAATCCGGCGGGCACCCGACTACATGTTTGGCAGTCGCTGGTGTGGCAGCCCCCTCCAAGACCGCCAAACTCCTAATCAGCCCCTAAGTCTAACTCTGTCTCTGTTACTAGGCTCGCCCCCCTGGTATTACACTCTTTTAGTTTCAACACACACAGCAACACATTGACCTTCTGGCGCGGTTTACACTATGAAGATAAATCAAGTAGAAAATCCAAAAAAATGGGTCTGCCATGAAAGAAAAACGCATCCTACAGTACGTTAGATGGAACATTACACAGCCCTGATGTACCCAATAGTAGGCTACAACCTTGATCCCAATCCCAACAGCATTTGCTACCAAGCTACACCATGCACATCCAGCAAAACCCATCAGACAGCCCCTCTCTCACACACCAACACAGCTTCAAGATGCTACAAGCCAGAATCCCCCTGACAAGACTGACCTTAATAGGTGGACCCATGTCGTCAGTAAATCATTTATGAAGTAAATTATAAAAGCTGCCTACTCAGAAAGAAAAAAACATACGCACACAGCTCATCTCAGTGAATACAGCACTGCTTACCAACCAGAGATAGATGAAACACAGTACTCAGAACATATCATAACTGGAAGGCTCAGGCTTCTGCTGTGATGGAAACACCAAAATCACTTTCTGGGCCCTCCCTGATAAGAAGTAGTGCTATGGTGCCTGTCTAATGGCAACATAGGATAGCATTGCTGCACAGACTTTTTCTACGTTCTTCTTTTTACAATAAAAAAGCGAAAATAAGCAACCTCAGAAAGAGGAAGTTTCCTAACAGAAAAGTAAATACCCAGAAAATACCACCAGGCGTCACCTTGATTAATCTATCATTACTGAATGTCCATATTCTTCTGGGGGTAAGTCTTGAAATAAGTGAGACTAAATCCTACTTATTTCTGCTCGAGGTTAGCTGTCAGTGCTGGGAATGTGTAGAAAAGCATTCCATGCCCCTCTCATGACCCTGGAGGATCAGGGCACCAAACGTCTCAAAGCTGTCTGTGTGCCCCTCCCTCTTCGCAACACTAATGTCCCTCTGACAACATAAAGCACAGAGCCTAGGTAATAATCCCAGCAAATGGTGTCTGAGAGGCATGGAGCGGCCGCCAAAACCTCCCTTTCACAAGGTGACCTTGTCACGGCAGACTGATTTAATATTGCTTTATTCGGATGGAGGCATCAAATGTTCTGTTCATTGCATCAGAAAACTGAGATTTCATTACCTTGAGCGCGGGAGCGTTGCTCACTTTGATGGTGGTTCCAGCACTGCGCTCGGTCGAGCGGGCATCTGCAGCGCTCATTCTTTCATTTCAGTAATTGACTGAGCTGTAATGGCAGGACATTTGTGCCATCCATAGGAATGTACATCATACCAAGAAAGAGAAACCTACCCCTGAAGGATGAAGCATATCTGCGTAAGTGAGATGCCAATGAAGTGTAAGGAGCTTAGAGCCTGATTAAGATCTCGGCGGACGTGTTTCTACTTCACCACGGTGAGGGATATCCCGTCCGCCGAAATATGAATCCAATAGGATATAATGGGATTTATATGTCGGAGGACGGGATATCCATCACCACTGTGACGCAGACAGTAACCCGTCTGCCGTGATCTAAATCAAGCCCTTACTCTTTGTGACCGTGTTATGATTATAAGGCTGATTGGCACAGGTTAAACCTACCTGTGTCTTGCACTCCATATATTGCCAGGACATTGCTAATAACACACCTAAGATTTTGTCTTGGGTCTTTCCTGTATGCTGCAGTACCTATGAGCTGCATACATACATACTCAACATCCTTCAGTTTAACGTACAGTTGTTTTAGTGCCTCATAGTGATAACAAATGAACAGATCACATTCATGTCGTCTGTCATTGCCATCAGAGCTAGACGTTCCTCTCTCTATCCGGCAGAATGCTTCTGGAGAAGGTGATGAGTCCATCTGGATAAAAGCCGCCCTAGCTTGGTGGCTACTTAGACCTTGAAACGTGTCTACAGCATGTGGCCTCCAAGCTCCAAACTGTACTTAGCATCGCTTTCCTTCACAAATGCCATGGCAAGTCATGTTGACACTGCCTGATACGGGCCACTCCTAAGATGGCTGCAACGCATCCAGAACGCCTCGGCACGTCTGATCTTCGACATCCCCCGACGCAGCCACATCAATACCCACCTGAGAGACGTACACTGGCTCCCCGTCAACAAGAGGATAACCTTCAAGCTCCTCATCCATGCACACAAAGCCCTCCACGACGCCAGCCCAGCATACCTTAACAGACGGCTCAGCTTCTACACCCCCACCCGCAAGCTCCTCTCTGCCGACCTCGCCGCGGTCCCCAGCATCCGAAGAACGACAGCCGGAGGCAGATCCTTCTCCCACCTCGCCGCCAAGACCTGGGACCCCCCCCCCCACCAACCTCTGGCAGACCCAAGACCTACTGGTCTTCAGAAGACTACTCAAGTCCTGGCTCTTCGATCAGTAGCAGCTCCCTCCCCCACACTCCCTCCCCAGCGCCTTGAGAACCTCAAGGGTATGTAGTGCGCTTTACAAGTGTCCTGATTGATTGATTGATACAATTAATTGATTGGGTATGACGACACACCACAAGACTGTATATGCTTTTTTGCCATTTGTAGGGTCCCACAGCACATTTGGAATTGGATGTTCTTTACAATTTTGGGGTACTTGTTGCCTGTAATCAAGGTGGTCTCTAGATATTGTACTTGTGTCTGTTGTTTATTTTTTGGAGGCTTACATATTTGAATATCATATACGTAAATATCGTCTGACAAAAATATTGGGTCTAAAATATAATTTAGAATTTGTTTTTGCCATTGGGTGTATCTTTTCTATTTCCAGCGGAACAATATTTTTGCAAACAATAGGATATGATTTTTATGTCAGACAATACTTTCACAATGATGTTTTGGTACCACACCATTTAGAGGTTAGCTATATTTGATAGTCGTAGTGAGACTGGAATAGTGTATTGCCCAGTAAGGGATCATAATGAATAGAAGATGATTAAATCCTACTATGGCTTTGATAGCTATATGGCTTAAAGCAGTGCTGCACATTTGCTGGTTTCTGTGGGTTGTGTGCAGGGACCCGTGGGGCCTACAGATTTATCTCAGGGGGTCCGTGACTGCTTTGAAAATTAAATAATATTAGGGGATTAATAAAGTGTATGTCAATAAAAAGCTAAATGAAAAACTGAAAGGTTTAAAATGTTTTGTCAATGTGAAGGAATTTGAAATTGGAGGCGAAAAATTAAGTTGGAGTCCTTAAATTGATTTGTCAGAGCAGTTCAAGTACATCAAACAGACTATAGGATGGACAATGGGTCACCTCAGCTGAATTTAATAAAGCCCCAGTATTCCCATTAAAATTAATACTTTTATTTGTTTACATTTGGTTGTATGTTAAAATATTTATTAATTTGTGTATTTGTTTCATCAATGCTTTCTTCTGTAATTTTATGTATTGGTTTGAGGTTAAAATAATCATAATTGCATAAGCCAGGGTCCCTGGCTTCCAGTAATGACTCATTGAAGATCCCCGGATTCCAATAGGGATTCGGTAGGGACCCTTTGATTCCAGTAATGTTCAGTTCAGTAAATCTTTATTTCGATGATAAAAACCATCATAAAAATACAGGTTATAAAAATCCATTACAATACAATACTGAACTATATGTGAATTAAAAAAATTTAAAACAGATACATAACTAGTAAAATTCATATGAAGAGTACAAATTTTATGTACATCATAGCTTAATCCGGTGTGTTCCTTAGCCTTACAGCAATTTTTAGAAAACTTATCACAGAACATAAAGTGCGAGTATCAGTTGCTCTTTGTAAGAAGAGTAATGCAGCTTTAGCATGACACAATTTTTTCTCTCTTAAAATATCAACTAGGAAACTGCGCCTGGGGGCCTGATAAAAAGGACAAAGAAGTACAAAATGAAGGGTGTCCTGCGGAGACCTATTGTTGCAGCCGCAGGCACCCTTCTGCTCAATCGTTACGGTTAAACCAGAGGGATAAGATAATATATTATGTAACAGATCGAGCCTAAAACGGCACATTAAAAACCTGTCCTGCTGGTTGTGAATCAGCCATAAATAGGGTTCCATACCCACCCCGTTGTCAATTAAGGAATGGGCCACTACTGAACTCTTTGATGACTCGGTAAATGCTCTACTCATATTATAGTTTTCCATCAGCAGTTTCCTGACTAGTGGTTTACAGTTGGAGGTTATCGTAGAGGGATTACTAAAGAGAGTAGGCTGGCCAATGGACTCTAATGTACTTTTCACGAAGTTTAGCCATGGGATATGCAGGCCCTTATCCCTTTGCAGACAATCTAAAACAATTTCTCTACTTAGCCCCGCCTCGGGATTGACCCAGATTGACCCAGATTCATCATTATTAAGTCTATAATAGAGGAACATCCCCTTCCTTTGAATGTTGGGATGAGCGTACCCTCGTGGCGAGGGGCAATCAGATCGATCGTGTGTGCCAACGAATGAGAGTCTAGTATCTTAGTTATTATCGTTCCCTCCTTGCTATGCTCTAGATGTGGCCCCTTCTTACTTGGGCACGCATCCCAGTCAGCTGTAACAGGAATCAGGTTTGGGCAAAGGTGGCAATTTAAATCTCCCAAGAATACTACAATTGGTTCTCCCCCCTGCTTCCTATGTTCAGCTTCATAAGTGAGTCTACCATCTAATTCTTGCAGGGTTTCGTTATTCCCGTTTGTGGGTCCTGAATTGTAGATGTTAAACAGCTGTAATTTTAACTCTTGTCCTTGAAATGTTATTGCTTGGAGGGTATGTGATGTCCAGACTGGTGTTGTCCATTTCCCCTCTACGTTTAGGTCAACGTAAATAGCTAACCCACCCTTAGCCCTTCCTGCACTACTTTCTTGGGTTGGCACGAAGAAGCACCTGTAGCCCTCTATCTGATTGGGAGAGGAGTTGACTGCCCACGTTTCTTGGAAAGCTAGAATGTGAAAGCCACCTATGTGAAGTAGTGTGGCTCACTGGTTAGAGGCGGCAGACCCGAGAGCAGAGGACGGCCCGGGACCAGGGTTCGATTCCCGGCGCGGCAGGTTTCTGGACCAGGGTCAGCGGACTCGATAATTCTCTCGCCTCGGTGCCCACTCTGATCAGCGATCACACTCGGCAACTCTGGGCATTAGCTTGCCTCATCTTCACTAACGGCCCCACCAGACCGCCGGGGATGCCTGGTCTCACCCTGGAGATACCCATTAAGGGACCATCTCTCAGGGAAGCCAGGAAGGGTTTTGCAGCGGTCGAAGCGCCTTGGGACCCTACGGGTAAGTAGTGCGCTATATAAATGCCTATACATACATACATTCCTCCACTCAACGTTTTCACATTTTCCCGCCAAACCTGCAACATTCCAGGACAGAATGTTCATCCTTGCCCCAGGAACCTTCACTACTTTACTGCCCTGCGTGTTTAGGCTAGATCCATCATTCCTCATAAGTATGACCCCCTGCTCACCCCTTTCTTGTGTTAGCAGTGGAGTTGGGGGCCCTTTCACATATTGAGTTCCCTGACCCCTTTGTTCAGTGCGATTGTTGGACAGGCCACAGGAAGGGCTTGCTCCCTCCCCGCATGACAGGGCCCGAGCCCCGGCCCTCCAGGTGTAACCCACAGAAGTACCCCGCACCCCGTCTCATGCGGGACTCCTGCCCCCGGACATCTCTGTATCATGGGGCCGAGCCACTACCGGCTCTCGCCGGCCCGGCCGCCATCTTGGACCCTGCACCACGAGGCCGCGTGGCCTCAGATCGACCCTAACCCTGGGCCTGGCCAGGCCCCGACATCCCGGCACCACCATCCACCCAGGAGGTGAACGGACCACTTGGCAGGTCAATGGGAGAAAGAAGTGTCGATAGCTCTCCCCCGCCAGGTGCCGATCGCCCCCCAGCTCCCCCGGGCGCTGGCTCCACCCCCCTACTGGGTGTCTGGACTCCCTCATCCCAGACCTCCCGACCTCCAAGTGCGAGGGTCCAGACATCAAAGGGCGCCAGACCTATAACTGGGGCAGCCCCAGAGCAGGAAGGCAGTTGTATCCTGGAGTCGAGAGACACCGTGAAGAACTCATCCTTGACGGACTACTGGCGCTGCCGTAGTCCTGCCTTGCGAACTATCGTCTTGCCTGCTGGCGCTGCCGCAACCCTCTGCATCCTTCATCTTCGTCAGGACCTGCTGGCTCGGCCGCGGACCGTTGTAACTACCACCTTCATCGGGACCTGCTGGCGCCGCCGCGGACCGTCGCTACCTACGATCATCTCGGGACCTCCCGCCGCTGCCGCGGCCCGTCCATCTAGAACGCCGAGCTCGAGGATTGTGAGCTATTCATCATATCATCGCATCTACCAGATTGGTAATAAGACTGTCCCGCTACCCCCTTCCCATCCAAGAGACTAGAATCGAGGGGACCCCTGAGTCCAGACCTCCTTGTACCATTCTACCGTACTTAAAGATCACTTATAAAGAACGTCAAACCTTATCTCTGTGTGATGTACGTCTGTGGGGGGGAAGTTACTTGTCTGTACGATCGCTAGAGGGGTTCTCCCTGAAGACCTCTCCCATTGTCCTCGGCCGACCCTCCCGGTCCGTCTAACAGCGATCATTGGGCATCTGGCTGACCGCCCCATCATACCTGTGACTTAAATGGGATAGTCATTCATTTTCGTCCAGGGATTGCAAAGGCCTAAATCTGTTTGACCACTGAGCACTAGCCTGATTAACTGTAGGGAAACCACGGTATTCCGAATTCCTTGCCCAGTACCCATCTGTTAATCTGCCATTCCTACCCTGAACCGGCCAAGGAGGGAAGTTGTCACGTTTTCTGGGATAGAAGTACCCTAGTGGCATAGTTTGTATAGTACTCGTGGCATTCTTATTGCGGTTACCCAATATGTACTCCACTAGGTTTGGATTCCTAAAATTTGCTATAATACAATTCCTTTCAATGTCTTTTCTCCTACTACCGATCCAATTTGCCCTTCTTCCATGTAGAATTTCTCCTGATTCTTCCCCTTGCAATGGCCTGTGGATATTCAGCCAATAGACAATCTTATTTTTGAGTTCCATATGTGTCTTCTTCTGGCCCACCCTTAGTTCAGGTACTCCTGTGAAAACAACAACATATGGGCTTACTTCGGGGGGCAAATTTATACAAGGTAGGGGACAATTCATTCTATCGTTATGCTCAGGGCCTATTTGGTAGTTGTATACCGGATTGTTAAGTACGGGGTTCCCTATTTGGTTTTGTGTCGCATTTATGTGTCCCAGGGAATTTACTCTGTCCTTATTTCCACATTTTTGTATGCTAGTTTCCCCCGACTGGGCTTGGACTTTAGGCGGTGCGTGAACTTGTACAATGGTACACTGCTCATTGCTCACACAGTTATTCTTAGGTGGGGGTTGCCTGATTGCAAACAACCCTACTGAAGTGGATGTTCCCGTTAGACTAGTATTTAAGGCCTCCCTTGTCTTGCCCTGTTTGTGTAACTCATTTACTAGCTTGTCTACTTTACTCACTAGTGGTTTTATTTGGCTCACTATGAAAGCCTCCAACTTTTTTTGTAATTCTGAAATTACAGAATCCAACCACCCTGGGGGTGTTACAGGGCATGGGGCTTCTAATAACTCTACC